>NW_026892561.1:33139000-33815000 GCF_033815535.1 Pezoporus flaviventris
TTCTCTGGGCAACCTGTGCCAGTACTTCACCACCCTCACAGTAAAGAGCTCCCTCATATCTCATCTAAATCCATCCTCTTTCAGTTTAAAGCCATTCATTCTTGTCCTGTCCCTACATGCCCTATTCAAAAGTCCCTCTCCAGTTTTCTTGTCTGCCCTTTTAGGTACTGGGAGGATACTCTCAGATTTCCCCAGAGCCTCCTCTTCTCCAGGCTGAACAACCCCAGCTCACTTAGCCTGTCTCCATAGCAGAGATTCTCCAGCCCTATGAGTATCTCCATAGCCCTCTGTCCTATGAGGGGTCACAAGTCCCCTTGTTTGAAGGAGGAGGACAGCTCTGTATCTGCCTTCAGAGTTGCAGCTGATGCCCCTTGTCCTCCACTCATTCTCCAGGCCTGCAGATCCCCAGCAGCTGCTGCAGCAGCCCAAGGTTTTGTGCAAGCCAGTAACACATTTTCTCTCTTGTTTCAACCTCCTTTTTATCCTGCTGGTTTTGAATGCCCTGCTGTGTGGAGTTCTGTCTGGAGAACTGCACTCAGTGCTCTCGTGCCAGTGTCTCATCCAGCTGTTCCTTAAGATCTCCTAGCCCTGCTGCTGAGCTGGATTGTTCTTACATCTTTTCCTTTAATTTTTCTTTGTTGATTGTTCAAGTGCAGTGAGTTAACTGGCTGTGTCTTTATCTGTTTTTCTATATAGTGACCTTCATAACTGCACCAGATGACTTTTTCTTCACTTATTCGTAAATCGTTTCCTGTTCTTTTATCCCATTTTTTTCTCTTCTGCTTTTTTTTTCCCTAGTGTAGTGCTTTATTTTACAGCTGTCAGCAGTTATCTGAAGCATAACAATGTCACTACTCCTGAAATCTTTCCAGTTAGAGAGAGAACTATTTCTTAACACCATCTCTTTATACATACATATCTCTATATATAGACACATCTCCCTCAGTTAAGATCTCCAGTCTCTGGTTCTTTACTTAGGAGAAAATGCAACAATTTTTTGTATTGGCATGGGCCTACTGAACATTTGTTTTATATTTGGACTTTGCTGTTCTTGCCCTTCATGAAGGAGAGACAGTGGTTGGTAAAGACCAGCTTTGTGAATGTGCCATACTAGCAGAAAAGAGTGTATCCATATGTATATTCTGTGCAGGCGTAAGCTGTATTTCTGCTCCCTTTCAGGCAAACTCACTTTTCTGTGTTTCTTTCTTCACATTCCCTTCTAATTTTTTGATGATGCACTGAAAGGAAAATAAAGATAACTTGGATATGCTGTTACTTAAGTTGTTTTATATTGCTTTCATCTCATGCTATATATTGGACACTGTGTAACATACAATGCAGTTAAGAAATAATACAGTTTATTAAAACACAACAAAGCTCCGTATTCTGTGTGCACTCCATAAATTAGTGCCTTGAAAAAGTACCAAAGAGCAATGAAGTGTTTCAGTCCAGCTAACACTCACTTGGAGGTTTTCTTGGACACAACTAAAACTAGCAATGGTGATAAAATGGTTTGTTTTAAATTTGCTGGTGGCTAGATACAGATATATGAGAACTAAAAGCTGGCAAGTCCCTTCCTAGTAAATATTATTAAGAAGAACTGTTCATTATGAGGTACTTAGATTCAGTGGCAAGGGAAAACAAAGCTGGAAGGAAGAATACTTCTTCATGCTCACAGAGGTATTGTAGTGGGATTTAATAACACGGAACTTTCAGCAGTTCCAGGGTAAGAAGAGGCAATGAAGACCTTATTAGCGCAGAATGAAATTAACACAGATCAATATTTGCCACTGCTGTCTTAGAGGAAGAAAATAGAAACACTTTCAAAATTGTTCCAGAGAGAAATAAATGAGGTGGGAGGTTTAGAACCTGCAACCAAACAAACTTCCTTCATTACCCTGGTTGGCAGCCTGAACTGCTCTTCATCAAGAAGTATCTTAAATTATCAGGAAAGGCCAGGCTGAGTAGGAGAAGGGCAAGAAGGAGGGAGGGAAGGAGATGAAGTTTGTGAAACTAATTAATGTGTAGCATGTGAAGTTACTTTCCTTCAGTTATGCAGATTTAGAACTCACTATTTACACATATTTTTTTCTGCATTTTTTGGCAGTCGGTTCATAACTATATTGAGATATTTAAGATGAGGGGCATAAGGCTGTGCTGTCTCTCCTAGATGGCAGTGTGACTGACACTGCCAGTGGAGTAGTGGCCTAGAAGACGGAAATGGGTACGCCACTCCTCTGGTGGTGTGTTGCCTCAGGACTGGCCTGTTACCAGGTCATGCCTGTGACTGAAGATCTGATGCCAGCCCTTCATTTTTCCATAGTTAGCTTTCAGTCAAATCAGTAAGCTGATCCACAGGTCCTTGACTGCTTTTTTGCTGGATGTAATGTAAATGACATGGGAACATGAGCTTGGCGGTGAGAAAGAGCAGGACTGTCCCTTTGGATGATAACTTGCTGTTAAATCAAGCTTGTCTTGCATCTCTGTGGAAAAAAAGCACAATGAAGAAGTGGTTTTGCTGCCACAGCAAAACATGGCCATGTTTTTCTTGTGTGGAGGTGGTGTTTTAGCAGTTGCAAGTGCAGTGGTAATCACACTCCTGTCTTCTCATGTCCCTGTTTTTCCCAACCCACCTGCATTTGAAGAGGTTCTTGGGTTTGCAATCATCTGTAGCTTTTTCTTTTCCAGTCTTATGTCAACATTGCTTTTTTTAGTGTATGCAGCACTTGCTTCCCAAGGTCCCGGATGGGTCTCTGTGTGCTTGCAGGCTGTTGATGTCAGTGCAACTGTTAAAACATAGAAGAGTATGGATTTCAGGCCAGGAATGTTTTTTCTCCCAGTCACGGACTGAATCCTATTCCAACTTTTATTCTAACAGCTACCATGAAAAGCATGTGTTTTGAGCATCAGACATGGCTGCTTGTTCCAGGGTACAAAAATTCCATTTTCAAATAGGAAATGTACAAACATCCTGTCCACTTCTGTGATGAACACTTTCAAAAAATTTCTCTTAAGATAATACTAAAAGGGATACATCAAAGAGGAATCTTGGAAAAAATTTTGCCCCCCATCTTCAATAAACCTGCAAACAAAGCCCTGGATAGGATGTTGGTTTTAGTAATATTTTGCATTGCTTCCTTGTTGATGGAGGATCTGAGGTAGGGAGGATTTATCTGTTTATAAGACTTTTTATGTTCCAGCAGTTTAAATATAGTCAGTTTCATTCTGATTTATGAATGATAATTAAGATAGACTGACAGCAGCTTTCTGTTCCTTCAGGTCTACATCTACCTGCTGCAGCCTTCATAGATGCAGTTGTGAAAGTACTAATTAAATTACACTGCTCGTGATTATTGCTATATCCTCTGGAATGTGATACCTCCAGGAATGGGTTGCTCCAAACCCTTTGTTTTACCCTCAGAATTGGGGTTTTATTGTTTATAGTGTTATGTGCAGGACAGTGAGATTGTTTCCTCCATTTATTGAGGCTTAGGCATACATCAAAGACTTTGTTCAGACCACTGCTCTGTAGCTAGAAGTAACCAATATTCCTTCCATTACGAGAGTTTTTAATTATGGCCATTATGTTTTTTTACCAGGAAGCTTTTGTGCAAACAGGTGCTATGATTGAAGTACATGTTCTTGGTTTTGTCTTTCTGTGACCTGACTGAGCTCTTAAATTTCTCAGAATGAGGCAAGCCAGCAACAAAGCTCAAAGCAGGGTTTTAGGCTGCAACATATAATGATGCCACATCGCCTTCAGGCAGGCCAAAATACTCTATTTTTAAATCCAAGATAATTCTCTGAAGTATTTATCCCAGTCAGGAAAGGCAGTGGGATCAGCGCAAAGTGTGTTTTATTTATGCTAGAGGTACAAAGTTGAGGTTTTCATTCAGAGATAACAGCTACTGTGACTTTTGCAGAGATTTAGGCCAGAAAGTGGGAATTCTTTGATTTTTTTTTTTATTTTTTTTTTTTATCTTTTTTTCCCCCAGTTATGAATTCCTCTGAAAAATCAGTTTAGTTTCTTTGTTGGGTTGTTTGTTTACTGCAGAGGAACAAGTCAGTGCTGCAAAGCAGCTACTGTCTAAGGATATGAAATTATTTCTGCATAGTAATACGGAATATGATTGTACAGGTTTCTAGCTTGTTCACATTTGTTTAGTTTCCACTGGTGGGCTCTCCAGCAAAGCTGGTGGTCTTGTTTCACTAGGAGAAGCCTCTCTTGTTCCCTCTCTGTTTCGCATGATGCAGAATCTTCAGATGCAGAGCCTGCAGGGTTTGCCTATGCTGGGTTCCCCCTGTGTAACCTGTCATTGCTAGAGTTGATGAAGACATTTCAAAAAATATAGGAAGGTTCAATAGATTTATGGAAATAATTAAGGGAAAGCTTTTGCTTCTCTTTATGGTTATAACATTTAGTATTTTATTAAAAATTCAAAATGCCAAATCTGACATGTTTTTATTCTAGACACCTTTAATGAAAAGGAAAACAGTCACAGTACTGCTGGAGAGCCAAATGTTAAAGATGTAATTTGCCCTGAATTCCCCTTCATGTTTATACCTCAGGTCATTTTCTAGATGAATATTTAAAGTTGCATGGAAATTATTTGGCCTCTTTCAGAGTTGAAGTAGGTGTTAGTCCTTTTAGAAAGAAACAATCTGCATGTTATTTTGGCAATATTTGGTAAGAGAATAACAGAGCACAGATTTTTCTTGTAATTGATATCATTACAAAAAGTACATGGATGCTAAATCACTAAGAGACATTATTTGAATGAATTTCCAACTTGGTTTTTAAGCAAAAGTCTGATTATTTCTTGGACACCCAACTATAAAAACATTTTAACAGTTTTTTTTGCTTGACCCTGTAGTTACATATTTTATTTTACACAATGCCCATGATTGTAGCACTGAGAAAGGTGCTACCAGCGAAAAGCCAGAAAATACCTAGCAGGTCCATGGGCCCTCCTTGTGGACATGCCACTCTGAATTGATTCTCGGGTCCCATTTGTGTCCTGCTTTCTTTTGGGCTCTTTTTGGCAGGGTGCAGGAAAGGAAAGGTTGATGAGTGCAATTTCAGCATGGGTCACAGTGCCCAGGAGAGGGCAGGGAATGTATCTGTGTTGCTTCACTCTCTGTAGTATCGTATGGGCTGTTAACGAGACTGAGCTGGATAAACAACTCTGGTAGGAAAGTTACTGGAGTTTCCATCTATGTTAAAAGCTGTCACCTATGCCCTCTAATGTGCAGAGGTGTTCTGGGAGCCTGGACTTGTTTTCAGTATGTGTGAGACTTGATTTCAACTGGTGGTAGCTTATTGTCACTTGTAGGTGACAATCCTGAGTTCACAGAACAGTTCTGGCAGGAAGGTGCCATCAGCAATGACAGAGGAAAACCTTTCTAAACCACCTCACCGCACCAGCTGGCCTCTTGAGTCTGCTCTGCTCTCAGACTAAGAAGACACTCTCGGACAGCCCAGGGAGACATGGTATTACATCTACATGTTAGAGCTCAGGCCAGCATAGCATACATACCTTTGTTAGCAGAGGTGGGAGTGTCCTGTTAACAACAGTGGAGCACCTGTTAGGTGAGAGGATGCAAGGTCTCTCCTTGTTGAAGGCATCTGTCAAGCATGTACCAGCCTGTCCTTTCTAGTTATCCCTTACGGCCTTCCTAATCTGGAGAGGTCCATGTTCAGCTCAACCATGGTCCCTATAACAGTAAAGTCAGTTTAGCTATGAGCCGTGATGCCTTTTCTTTTGTCCTTGTGGAACTGAAGTTTTTTAGGGGACTGGCTGAAGTGTTCCGGCTCATAAACCTGTTTTTTCAGTTGAGTCAGAACCTGGAGTTCAGTCATAGGACTGTTTCTGAGTCCTGCCCTTATCCCGTACCAGTAACAGCCTTTTCTATAAGTCACATTTTGCTGATGTGTAGAAAGTGCCATCTGAAATAATTTTAAGAAGTTTTAATACCATCTCAGTCAGATTACCTAAATGTGATACTTGAAGAATGCACATAGTTTGGTTTTCATATACAGCTGTGATTTACTGTTCTTTTTATTCTGTGTGTGCTTAGTATAATAACTGGCATATCATATAGGCCTTGCCAAGGAAAATTTATAAACTAGATTTTAATATTAAAAATGTCTCATTATACAAAAAGCATACAGTGGGAAAACAAGGTTGAGCAACACAGTCTTTAGGCTGTGTTAAAAAGTTGAACCCATAAATTCTAATTTGTCAAATAATTTAAGGAGTTTAAGAATAAAACCAGATGCTTTAAGAAAGGATGCCAAATAACTGAGAGTAGGAGGAGGAATAGAAGTGGGAAAGCTGTACAAAGAGGCCAAGGGCAAAAGGATGGCAACAAGAAGTAAAAATAGCAGGATAAAGATCATACTGCTACCAAAAAGTAGCCTGTAATTCCTCGTGTGTATGTGAAACTTGAATAGTGACCAAACTAAACTTCATGGAAGGGAAATATGAGATATTTATGTAGAAACTCTCCAGAACACCTGTGTATGGATATAGGTAATGAAGTGAAATAACTATTTATCCAGTGGAATGAAATCAAGCCAGATTCAATTTTGTTTCTTTATTCCTTTAATTGCTGGGAATAAAGATTTCACTTTTGGGTAATTTAATCTGCAGTTCTTTAAAAATATAATTTCTCATGATTGTATATAAGGAAAACATTAATTACATAATTTTGTGTTCTAATTAATTTACCCCCTTCGATTTTTGCCTTATTTCTAAGCAGTAGTTTATTGCAAAACTTTGGAAAATGTTAAAACAGAATATATTTTAAGCATCAAGAAATGTCAAGCATTTTATCTTGATTTCCTACAGTTGTTGCTCTTGCAAATTCAATTTACCAGTTCACTAAAATGCTGGTTTTGAAGCTATTGCTTCTAAATGTAAGGGAAAGGGAGTTTATGGACTCAGAAATTGAGATGAGAAGTTCAGAAGTAGCCCTGATTAAATTTTTGCGGGCTTCTTACCTACATGTTTTGTTCTGACATTTTGTGGAGCCTTTTATGTAGGAAACAAAATGTTTCTTTAAAGCAGCATTTTTGCCTACAAAACATATGCATTCAGTTTAGCTCATCAGATTAATTTGCTGTCAGATTCTTGCACTTTCATTCTAGGATATTTTTAGGTTTATATATATGTATCTGTGGGGCTCTTTAAGTTAAAGCTCATTCTCAGTATTTATTTTGAAGGGGATTTTTTTTTTCCTTTCTATAATGGGATGAATTAAAAATAGGCAAAATTAAGTCAAAAGGCCGAGCAAAGCAAACTAGTCTGATTTTGAGCTACTGAGCTGGCATACACACCAAGAGAGGGATTGGCACTGGGCTTTTTATGTTGCTGTCAAAGCTACCTTTAAGTGCAGATTTCTTTTCAAGTGAAGTACAACTTAGTGCTCTTATCAGTACTCATCCCGACCAAATAAGCTTTTCTCAGAAAACGGGGAATTGATAGACTGTAAGTTTAGTGACTTAAAACCTGTCAGGGCACTGAATAATACCAGGACCTGGGGATTTGCCTGTAGAAAGCCTCTCAGAAGTTGGTCGTGCTCTTAGCAGCAGCATTAACTTCTAGTCTATGGTTTTCTTTGGGGAAATGGAGTGACATTTTGTATATAACTGTAGTCTGGGGCATTAGTCTTGGAATACCTATCTCACAGAGAGGTATTGTAATGAATGAGTGTTGAGAAGTCAAGTGTGTCCATGTTTCGACAGTTAATGATGTTCTCTGATTTACAAAGTGCCTCAAGCATCTCTAACTTCTTTTAACTTTCTCATCAATGCTGTCATTAAAAGGTGTCTTTTAAAATTTATCTTTTCTGTAACAAGCTTTTTGGTTGTTGGGCTTCCTTTCTGTCTACCCTTTTCCTCCCTGTATATGCATTCTCGTGAAACAATCTCATTATTCTTTGGCTGCAACAATATACCAGTATGTTGGTTCCAAAATTGGTTTCTCAGTCTTCTACGTGCTATGTGTCTGCCAGGGTTTTTTTCTATCCCCAATATTTCCTGTTGGTATTTTATTTGTCTCTATTTAGATTAAGTTTCTGTCACACCCACAACATTCCCAAATCCTGTTTTATCCTTTTTCTTTGCTCAGTGTTGGCACTATTTCTTTCAACCATACTCACGATACTGGGATTTTTTCAGATGTTGTTTGCTCAGTCTCTGTTTGTGTCACAACTTCAGTCGCCAAGAAACAGCCCACTTTTTAGTACAGGAACCCTTGACTCCAGCAGTTTCCTGCTTTAAATTATTTTCTCACATTTTTGTCCTGATCTGTCAAGACACCTCAGGAAGCATATTTTTCCATTCTGCTCTTCTCTTTTGGTTTCACCACAGTTCATCCCTTTAGTATGTTCTTCTGCTCAAAATAGAGAGTTTACAGTGGCTTTGGCAGAGAAGCACTATTGTAGTGGCATTTTGAAAAGCTGGAATTAAAGCTAGATGTGAGCGTGAGGGGTGGTCAATAGTTGAGGTAATGCAATGCTATTGAAGGAACGTGTTGCTTGGAGCGTTTAAAGGCAACTGCATCTTCAGATGATGTGCAGGAAGAATAGGGAAGGTTTAGACATGGTTTATTTAATTAAGTATAGTAAACAGAGCCAAGTTGGAGATAACACCTTGGATATGTTTTTCTAAGAATAATACTGGGTTTCTCCTGGTCTCTTGGATAAGAAGATGAGGGAAGGACTTGCAGGAGAAGATTAAGAGCTATGCTTCCACTGTGTTATCTTGCACCACTGCGTGAATATCCCCAAGTAAATGTTAAAGCTGTGTGGCTTGGATTTTAGTTCAGAAAGCTCTGGAGAGCCAAGGTAGATTGGCAAGTCATCAGCTTAAAGATTACAGCTGATTTGTTTTTTTATGAGCGGAACTCAGCCATGATCCTTGCTTGGACAGCCATTATGAAACTCTCATGGAAAATAAGAGGTGGGATGGGAATAATTCTGTGAAAAAATCCAGATGGAATTAAAAAAAAATAATAATAGTGGCATTCCAACAAGCAAAATTTCAAGAAAGCAATACTGCCAGTGTGGTGTGAAGTTTCTGACAGAGATGTCAATGGAGGTGTCTAGAAATGTGTAGGCAGACACGTGGGTAGGTAAGCCCATGCAACTTTATCTGAGAGTCATCCTGTTATGCTGCTGATCTGCCCCTTTTGTTCTGGGCCCTGTTTTCTTTGATGGCACCTGCATGTTTTGAAATTTTCCCTCACAGTACATTGTCTCAGTCACACCTCTCAGCAAACCTGCTTCTGCTGTGCAATCTGCACAGAGTTTCTCTACCTCAAACTTCTGGACACGGTGCAAGCTGGGATGGAGTATCTAAGTGCAAGGAATGTGTTGGTTTAATACAAGCATTCTGCAAGGGGAAAAAAAGCTGTTTCTTTTACAAGGACTTTGAAGTAACTGCAGCAACTGCAGGAGAGGTGGGATTTGTAAAGCCTTGGTGCAGCAGACAATATTCAATGCATGTTCAGAGCACAGTGCTGTCTGTGCCTCTGGTAGCAGTCTAGACTCTTATCAGTGGAGCCCATTCATGGTACACAGGTCCAGCTCAGTGTTCTTTAAGCCGTTACATCTTCATCAGTTGTTACGCATGGAAAAAAACAGTGAGGGAGAGAATAGTGCTTGTGCAGGTGTAGCACGGGTAATGAAGAGAGGGAGAGGGAAAACCCAGAGTTCTTTCATCCTCAGGAGAAAATACTGAAGTGAGGGCACAGCACCAGGCCAAAAGACAGGGCATAGCATCTTCCCAGATACCAAGTGCCTTGAGAATTTGGAGGAAAAAATTGATGAATACATAAAATAATAATTGAAAACCTGAGTGACAGCAAAAGCAAGATTTGTTACCAGCCCTTTCTGCTGAGAAGATAATCTTGATCTCAACAGCTTCCAGCTATATACCTCAGAAGCTGTCTGCTAACTGAATCAGAAAAATGCAAGTAATTTATTCGCAAGAGGCAGGTATTTCAACGAGTTTTTGAAAGCCAAGGCTGTAAAATAAGCTGCTTGTTAGCCATGTTAATCTGTTTCATAGGAAACAGCCATATTATACTTTGCTGTTGCTTTTGATGAAAATCTGAGCAATATTACTCCTCACAAGGTGTGTTGTGTGCTGGAGTGCTGAGAAATGGTGAACCAAAAGATGCTGCGTGTTGCCTGGAGTAAAGTGTGCACAACTGTTCCTGAGCTGATGACCGCAGGGTGTCTGTAAAGCACTTTTTAAGAATAACTCCATTGTAAACAAGCCTGGAAGGAGCTTTTCCATCAGCTGTGACCCTGCACTCATCCCCACCACCACGCCCAAAGGAGCCATGGTGAGGATGGTTAAGAGTCAGGAGTCTGACTTCTTCTCTACCAAGGTGTGACCTTGGTCAGAGCATTTAACTTTGCATCTGAGATTTCCTTTCTGTGGATAGGACACACAAGAGTGGTGATAGCTCATATGTCTTCATGTGAGGCATCTGCATGTCACATTTCAGCAGAGTTAATATACTGGGCATGTAGGAACTAGTCCTCCGGATGTACCCAACGGGAAGAAGGGTTTGGGTTCATGTGCCAGAGCGTGATGGGTTAAAGCAGTGGTCCAAGTCCTGGGGCACTGCCAGCACTCACTGTTCTGCAAAATAACAATCTCCCCATGAAATGAAAGCACAAGCAGCCTTTGTGATATATTGGGTTCTTCTGAATTTCAGATCTGTTTTTCTTTAGAATTGTTGCCTCAGGTTTGCTTAAATTTCTGTTTAAACTCCTGGAAGTTAAAGGTTGAATATTAAATTGAGTTGCATAAGCTGCTTCACTACATACTCCTGATAAAAAGGTATGTGCTTTTTGTTGTCTCAAGGCTCACCATGAAATCTGAAAACTTCAGGCTGTGTCACTTCAATAATATACAAACACACTAAGCAATACAAAAGGCTTAAAATCAAAGCTGTGCTGTTATCTCTTCAGACCAGGAACTTTTTCAAGAAGGTTCTAATGCAGAAGCAGAATAACTTCCAGTTGCATCTTTGAAGTTTTTTTTTAGTGTGATATCATGGACATTTAATCCGTGCTGTGACTGCTCTTAAAAATAGTAAGAAATTGCAAAGTGAAGCAGTAAAGGAAAGAAACTGTTTGAACATTTAATCAGTCTCACTTGATAGTCTGCTGGTTCTGTCCCAGTATGGAGTAAACCTGGTCACGGCTGTAACTTTAAGTCTAATGTTGCTGAAATGTCCCAGTTTAGGTGTAGTACAGTGTGATGATGCATAGAGATATAAGGACTACTAAAGCGATGACTGCAACATATTCTTTAATGTTCTCCTAAGACTCAGAGCATGTGTTTGTGGTTTGAGTCTGTGGGCAGGCAGCATGTCCCTGACAGAGGTCTCAGCTTGTAGCAGAGGGCTGCTTACTCACTTCAGTAAATCAGTTTATTGTTACTTTCCTCCCCTTAGGAAAATGTATTTGAAGTTCCATTGAAATTATTTGGTTCATGTTTGAGTGGTTTGAGGATCTTTTGCCTATGCGGGTTTCGTTTTCTAGTTTTGTGTTTGGTGGTTTTGTTCTGCAAAAGCATTGAACTCTGGAAGCTAATACAGAGAAGAGGTGTTTGCTGAAACAGCAGATCCTAATCCCAGCCAAAGGGTTTCAACGAGTCATTTGGCTGAATAATTTCCTTGCTCAGTCCCCCTTCTCCATCTATTCAATGATGAAAATAGCCTGAAATCTACTTGACCTTCTGCCTTGCTAATAAGTGCAGTTAACAACCCCTTGTCCTAATGAGCAAGAGCAACAAAATTACTGTGTACTACCAAATTTAATTAAACTGTGTTTCAAGAAACTGTCGTTTAAATGGTAACTTATATCTCCTTGGCATTGGTTTCATCTTTCCTTTCTCCAACTTCATTGCCCTTTAGTTACTCTTCTCCCTTTAATTAGTACCCCTTTTTTTCATTTTTTCTATGTCTCTTTCCTCCTTATTTTTCCTTCCTTTTTAATTCAGTGTAATTTGGCTGATCAGGCACTTAAGTGATGTGAACCCTATATAAATATCTCTAAAATCAGATGCAATCTGCTTTTACTGCTGCATCTACAAACGTGTGCATGTGAAGTGTCAGAGCACAGCAGAGATCTGGGGTGGGTAATGGGAACTGAGGGATGTGCAGGAAGGGCAGGCAGTCCTCAAAGGAAACAAGGAGGGATGTGGAGGAAGGGCAGACACTCCTCAAAGAAAACAAGTGAACAAATTGGCTCTCTGGTTAAGGGTAAGATTGAAAAAGGAGGTAGAAAGCCCCAGAGGCTTCTCCTCGACTCTTCATCTCTTTGCTGCCTTTTGCAAATGCTGGGTGAGAAGGCACCAAGGGCAAGCCTGCTGCAAACTGACTCACTACTGTGCTCGGCTGTTGTTGCAGCCCTGTGGCATGGTGCACCTTCCATCCCAGTCAGGCCCTCATGCCTTGCTCTGCACACTGTGCTTTCCAACCCAATGCAAACTTCTCTGTGTGTGCAGATGCTGGCCATTTCACAGGTGGGCTCTGTGCATGCATCCACCAAGAGCATTAGCTGGTCCCCATGTGCTTACAGACATTTGGGCTCAATAAGCAAAGATGTGTTGATCAGACAGGCAAGAGATACTCTTTTTTTATTCTTTATCTGTGTACATTTTTAGAGGGAAGAAATAATAATACACAGGCAATGGTGTTTATCCTAACTGGATGCCTGATTTATGCCTCTCCTTCTCTCAGGGGTACTGCTCTCAGTGTTTATGTAGTGAAATGGCACTAGAAAATGAGCATGCTTTGGAAACTATTTATGGATTGGAATTGGCTGCTTTTCTATTTAATGAAGTCCCTGTCTTTGAGTCTGTGCCATTTAATTAAGTAGTTTATATAATTACTCTCTGTCATCAATTCTGTCCACTCTGGAAGGTTTGTGTTTTCTTACTGAAGAAGGTGTTGTATTTAATACTGGTTTGTAAGTCCTTCAACTTGGGAGACCAAACAGCACAAAAAAATGCAGAATCCCAAGGTAAAGACACTTTCTGTAGTAGAGTGGACTGAGTGGACTCAGGTGTGATGCTTCTAAGGCCATTCTTTTCTCCTGATGTACCAAAACTTTCTCTTATTCCTACTCTTTTTAGGAAGAGGAGCTATGATCCAATCTCTGTGTCAATAAAGACAACATCTGTGTGCTCTGAGCAGAACAGGAATGGTTTCAGTTGGGAGGGACCTTAAAGACTGTCTAGTTCCAAACTCCTGCGATGGACAGTAACACTTTCCACTAGACCATGTAGCTCAAAGTCTCATCCAACCTGGCCTTGAACAGCCTGGCTCTTTGATGTAATTCTAGAGACATTTCAGGCTTAGTAAAGGTCTGGCGTCATGAAGAGGTAGCACCTCTTCATGCCCTCAATGGCTGTTTTCTGTAATTCTGTAACATCACTCGGATCAGTGAGTCACACAAACTGCTCTTGCTTCAGAGCTTTCTCTGCATCCTTACCTGTTTGACCTGTTACTGTGTGCTGCTCATTGGAGGGAGACTCCTTCTGAGCAGCAGTTACTTTGGTGAGAGTAACCTGATTCTCCATGAGAGTTTATGGGCGACATATTCCTTCTGACTAAACAGAGAGCCCTATTTAGCAGATGCATTTCCAGTTTTTCCACTTGATCTTAGCTTTGGCAAATTGAGACAGATCCTTGCATGTCCTGCAGTTACCTTTGGGGTTCTTTAAAACTGTTTTCCTTTTTTGTTGTTGTTTTCTTAAACCTTCAGATGTTCTCTTGATTCTTAAATTCCAAGTTTAAGAACTAGGCATAGTTTTCTATCAACAATTCCATAATAACTTTACAATCAATCATTATTATTCCCCCGTTTATACATTTTAGGATTTCAGTAGCCTTTTTAAACACTATGTTGTACCATAATCTTACGTGTCAGCTGCTTATCACCCACATGATCACAAAGTATGACAGGCATGAAGAACCTTTTTTTCTTGCAGACTGGTGCTACAGTAGCACATACAGAGAGGAGACAAAAGTTTGCTTTCTTCTTGAACAGGGTTGGATTAGTTTTACATAAACTGTGAATGCAGTGCTTTCCTCACTAGCTCCCAGCTCATTATTTGCAATGTGGGTCAGTACAGTGGCCTTTGAAATCTGAAGTGAGTAGAGGACCTAAGCAAAAGAACCATAATTGCATTTCAACAGAGATCATTGAATCTCAAAGTCATTATCTTCACAGATTTTGATTTCCATATACATTGCTAAAGGAAAATGTCATCAGGCCCAGCAGTAAATTGTTTAAAGGACTACACAACCACATTTTCTTCGTTAACTGTTTGAGGGCAGGGTTTGTTCCAGCTTTTGAAGAGACAGAGGGGGACTCTGGTAAATATGTCTGGAACAGATTGCAGTTGTGTCTTCTATTCATTAATCCCTCCAGCTCCTCGCAGCAAACAGTACAGCAGAACTGCTTGGATTAACCCTGAGGCTCTCCAGCTTCCTAGATGTACTTTCTCACACTGACATGGTTTGTCTTGATTCTTATCTCCTTCTCATCACAGCATTGAATGTAATGTGGGTTAATTATTAACATGATACAGAATTTTTATAACGGTCACTCATAAGAGAAACAGGAACCTAAATGAAAGCTTGAGATTTGCTTCCAACATAAAAGCTTATCTGGACAGGAGCTGGCTGTTAGGCTCCAGGGGACAACATCTGGTCAAAGCTCCTGCTCCAGAACAGGAGTAGGTGATGTGCTGCCTGCTTCTGCAGTGGTTGAGGGGTGCTCATCTGTTAAAGTGGTGATGTGTAGGGGATTTATGACTGTGGAAAGCAAAATAATAGCATTTCGTATGTTGACACTCTGCAGTTATTTGAGATTCCTGTCCATTTTCTACTTGCTAAGCTTTGGAATTTTGAAATGGTACTGGAATAATTTACAGAAGTATTTCACTGAGGTGTGCTGGATTCTGTTGGGAAAAGGAACAATGTGAACCTTGCAGGTACCCTAGTTCTTGGGGGAGAATGAACCAAGAGGAGCAGGGAGGGAACTGGCGATACTGTGCTGCCCCTATGAAGTCCTTTAAAAAAAAAAAACAAAATTTACAGATTTTTCTTTTCAGAATAAGTCATATCTGTCTTCCATGCACAGTTATAAAACCATAATGCAGGAGGGAAGACTTTTATTTACCTCATGCCATGACCTAAACCCTGAGGGAGGGACTTACAGATTACTGTCTGTACACCTGCCTTTCTGCACGAGAGCCTGTAGGTACAGAACAGCTCTGTGTAAACCACCTGGACAAATCACTTCAGCTAAAAGAAACAGTAAGGACTGCAGTGAGCCTGCCAGTCCAAACCAGCATTCCTCTTAAGTGCACTTCATATGCTGCTGTCAAACAGATGGTTTGACAAAGGACACAGCAATACTGGTACGTTTCTGTGCTAAGCATTGTAGGAAATGCACATTCCCAGCTGTCTATAAAGTGTCTTATGTGCTCATCTTTTCATTACCTGATGTATTCATCATGGAGGCATCACAGTAAGTATGAGTGCCCTGCATGTGCAGACCCCTGCACTGCGTGACCAAGGTGGTATCAAGCTGAAGCCATTTAAAGAAGTGCTTGCCAAAACTGTGACTTTTACAATGAGAAAAATAATGTCTTGTTCCTTAACTTCCTTCTCTAAATGAATTAAATTATTTGAAATACTTTTTTCTTTTTTCTTTTTTTTTTCCCTGGATTAAGAAACTAAAATGGAATGCAGGTTTCTAATCAAATGGTTGAATTTTGGTCAAGTTCTAAGCAGGTGGGTGAACATAGAATCTTTTTCATAAAAAGAAAATAAATCTGGCATAACAAACTAATTTTTAAAGTGTTTCAGCCCAGACCAAATCTTTCCAGTTCTTGTAATGGTTTCTGCTTGCCAGAAAGTGATGTCTCTAAATCAGGAGAGACCATATAGACTAAAATATTTCACTTTACTCACTTTTTCTTTGCTTGGAAGGAGAGAACAATGGCAAAGAAAGGAGAATGCTTCTTGCTATTTAATTGAGTCTAATAGGGTATAAATACATTTTCCCCTCATCTAAAGTAGCAGAATGAAAGGCTTCTGGTAAAACTGTTTCTGCATAAACCATCTTGTATCCCACTGCTATTTGGAAAAGCATCTGCACAGAAACGCTTGTAGAAATCCCCTGGAGTAGTTTTAAGGCACTGCAATTGCTGGTGAAGGCATTCATTTCAGGATCTGCACTGATGCAAGGTTACAGTTGCAAAGTTTGAAACATCATTTTCTCAGGGGTTGCACAAAGTGGCAGTCATTTTGAAAAACTGATTTATTTTTTTTTTTACCCTGCTATGTTGAACTTGATGAGCTCAGTAAAATACAAAATGCAGTATTTTTCTGTATAAAAAATGCTTGATGCCTAGCTTACAAAATGAGCAGTTCAACACTCATGTAGAGATAGTTGGGTTTATGACATTTCAACCATCATTTCCCGTGGTATTTCTCTTTCACTTCAGCTTTTTTATGCTGATACTAAAAAAAAAAAAAAAAAAAAAAATCGATCCCCCATTGCTTAGGTTTGATTACAGTAGTATAAGAAAGTGCTTCAACTCATCCTGGTTGGGTGAAATTTTTCTGGCAGTTCTTCAGCAGTTGCAGTCCCTGCTGGCATAGCAGTATAGACATATATATTTAGTAATCACCTGCGACCTTAAATTGCAATTTGGCACCTAGATTTTTGTGTGCTGTTAAGTGTTAATGGACAAATATTTTTGTGCATTTTAAAACATTTTTAGCATTTCCTAGTTTAACATTCAGTTCATCTATGTTAATAATTAAACAATCAGCATAAAAGTTGGCTTAAACCTTGACATACCTTTTTTTTATTTTTTGTACTTCATTCACACATATTTTGTTTTGTTCCATTAGCTAAATCATGCTTCTTGGCAAATAGAGATATTAGTCTTGTATGCTAAATATTAATGTCCTCTACATATGGCCATGTGGATATGGTAGTCATTAATTATTGCTTGTCTTTTGTGTCTATGCTTGTGCATTTTCCAGGATTTGTGAAACACATCACCTTTACAGTAAGCTTGAGCTTCCTATTTGTTAAAACTAGTAGGAGTATTATAAAATAAGTGCTTTGTTTGTAGCTAATTTTCAGTTTTATTTACCCAGTAATCTTCTCCTAAAAAGGAAAATTAAATTAAATAATAATTGGCTTCCTAGCACAATTAAGATTCAGAGTTTGTGTCTGTGCATATGCAATTTAAGTGCTAATGCGTTTCCTTTTACTAGTATAATAACTCCTCTTAATCTCATTATTCTTAATATATTTACTAGGTATTTTTGGTTGCATATATGCAGTTGTCTAAACAACCAGAAGAAATATTCTTGGTTGAGTAGCCATCCCACTGAATTCTCTGGGAATATTTTTGCAGAGTCACAGGAGAGCAGAGGCTGGAGGTGCCCCTGGAGACCATCCAGTCCAGCCTCTGCAGGAGGTGGGGGAGACAGAGCAAGTCGCTCAAGAACACGTCAGTTAAGCTTTGACTGTCTGTAAGGGTGGAGACTCCACAGCCTTTCTGGGGAATCCACCTCAGTGTTTGACCACCATCCCATAAATAAAAAGTTTTTCCTTAGGGATAAATGGAATTTCCTGCATTTTAGTTTGTGTCCATTGCCTCTTGGCCTTTCACTGAGAACCACTGAGAGGAACCTGTCTCCATCATTTGTGCTTGTCATGTGTGTGAGATCCCCCTGAGCATTGTCTTCATTGGGCTGAACAGTCCCAGCTCTCTTAGCCTCTACTTGTACAAAATATCACAGAATGGTTTGGGCTGGAAGGGACCTTAAAGGTCATCTAGTTCTAATCATCTTCACTGGACTCATTTCAATATGTCCTTTGTCTCTTGTACTGGGGAGCCCAGCACTGGATCCAGCACTCCAGATGCACCTCACCACTGCTGAGCAGAGGGGAAGCATAACCCCTTGACCTGCTGGAAACACTCTGCCTAATGCAGCACATTGTGCTGTTGGCCCTCCTTGCTGTTAGGGCACATTGCTGGCTCATGGTCAGCTTGTTGTCCACAAGGACCCCCAGGGCCACCTTCAACCAGTTTGGTTAGCCCCAGGGGTATCCTGGTGCATGGGGTTGTTCCTCCCCAAGGGCAGGACTTTGCAGTTCCCTTTGTTGAACTTCAAAAGGTTGCTGTTGGCGCATTTCTCCAGCCTGTCCAGGTCCTTCTAAGTGACAGCATGACTAAGTGCTGCTCCTAGTTTTGTATCATCTGCTGTACTGCTGAGGGTGCACCCTATTCCATCATCCAGGTTAATTAATGAGAATATACTTGATTTCCTTGCAAGTAGGATTCCACTTTGTAGCTGTGTGAATCAAAGGATTTGATTGCTTTCATCAGTAATAGTTCTCATAGTGGTTAAGCAGAACATAGAGGAACATGTGTTTTGACTTGATCTATGTGCTTTTTTGAATGCTTTCAAATCAATAAGGTATGTACTAAAGGGTTTAAACTTGGGTTGTGTGATAGACTTCAGGATACTTATAAACAGAAATTGTTGAGTGAGTATATTCATATGGAGAGCCATCCTGGCTCTTGCAGAGATGTGACTTAAAAATTTCATCAAAGATTGGAGAAGTGATAAATAATAATGTTCGGTTAATGATCCAGAGAAATTTGAATCATTTGTTGGATGAACACATGCAAGCAGCATGCATTTCACTATAATCAACTGTAAATCTATATACCTAATATTGCACAGTGTAGGTCATTAAGAAAAAAAAAAGATTTAGAGGCTACATGACTGTCCTGGGTTCAGCAGTAGCAGTCATTTTTTCTCCTTCTTAGTAGCTGGTACTGCACTGTGTTTTGACTTTCGTCCTGGGAGCAGAGCTGATAACACCAATGTTTTTAGTTACTGCTCAAATGTTTACTCTGACCAAGGACTTTGTGAGCCTCATGCTCTGCCAGGGAGGAGGGGAAGCCAAGAGGAAGCAGGGACAGGACACCTGACCCAAACTAGCCAAAGAGGTATTCCATACCACAGCACGTCATGCCCGGGGGGTAACTGGGAGTTACCCGGAAGGGCACTCTCTTCTCGATTGGGGTCGGGCTCATTTCAGCAGGTGGTATCGTATTCTCTTCCCTTGTTATTTCCCTTATCGTTATTATTACTGGTGGTAGCAGTAGTGATTTTAACCTTAGTTACTGGGCTGTTCTTATCTCAACCCGTGGGAGTTACATTCTTTCAATTCTCCTCCCCATCCCTCTGGGAGCTGGGGTTGGGGGAAGAAAGCAAGCAGTGGGGATAGTAGAAACTGTGTGGCTGACTGGGTTTAAACCACAACAATGACCTTCTTCACGAGCTCTCAAGGCAATAGTGAGCCAACAGCATAATGCAAATGGTTAATAAATGCAAGGAGTGAGTCTGGTATTAGTAAGGCTTCCTCAGTGGTGTAATGCCTTGCTATGATGATTACCCCTAAAGAACAAAGTTGGAAAATAAGAGTGTTCAAAGGAGAACCATATGAATGCTTGAAAAGATTAGAAAGTGTGTGCAATAATGTGATGCACAGTAATGTTACCATTCAGTGAGCTCCATTTATTGAGTTTATCAATGAGAAGATAATGGAATGATTTGATCAATTTGCATGTATTTAAGTGAGAAAGAGGAATGTAGATGAGCAGATTTTTTCACTTGATTCAGTGACTGGAAGTCATAGATAATAGCAGATTCAGACTGGAAATAATGGGAACATTTTCTGTGGTATGTGAATTTATCCTGTAACAATAAAGATAATTAACTTCCAAGGGCTATGGAAGATTCTCCATCTCTGAAACAGTTGCTTATGTATTTTTCAAAATGATTTATTAATTCAAACTATGAGACAGGAAAGTCCTATGGTCCTGATTCAAGATGTCAGACAAGATAATCACAATGCTCACTCTTGCCTTGATAACATTAATCTTTTAATTAGATGTCCAGATTTCAGAGCACTCCTTGCAGCTCTGCCAATTGCAGTGAAATCTTTGACAAATCATTATCTGTGTTTTGATTTTTTCCTCATCTGTAGAGTAAGTGACTGCTTGGCTGTATTACATGGAGCATGGTTTTGTTAATTTGAATGAATTAAAATTAGTTATTAAAAAAAAAAAGACTCGTACAAGTATTTCAGTAACCACTCCCTCATAGGAAGGTGGAAAATAATTGGTTTGAATTTAGTCTCACCTATTCTGATCCATCTCCTAGATTAATGAGTACCATGCCAACATTCTCATGTGTACAATCACTGCAGTGTCACACATTTCTATATGACTAATGTTGGGGGGAGTGGGAGGGAGAACAGAACATGTAATGGAAAAATTACAAATTTTGTTGACTGACTTCTCATTCTAGGACATTTAAATCAGTCTATTTAAGAAATGAGTGACAAGTACTGTCTTAAGGAAGCAACTAAAATGCGTCATTGAAAGCCATAAATCATTATCTTCTTTTTTTTTTTTTCATCCTTTCTGTTTGGTGATACAATTATTTGGATTGCTTGTAGCCATAAATCTACATATAGACTGTGTCAAAAAAGACCAAGCTCTCTGTGCTCAAAGCATAAAGTCATAGCAAAGCTCCACAGCAAATGGCTTTTTCTCACTGGGCGATTCATTATTCTCTACAGTGGAAGCAGCTGTGGAGTACTGTAATTATGGATTTAATATATCTCTGACAATCCAGTGTGAATACTAATTTGAACTTTATACATGTCTTTGGAATCAGGTTAATTTTCTCATGATTATATGGCTTTGATTAACTAAAGATGTTTGTGAGGCTAATATTTTTCCTGCTGCAGAAATAAATTGTGCATGGATTGCAAAATAATAGTGGTGTATCTGGTGTTCAGTCTTATTGAAGGTCCTAGGAGAGCCTTTCTGAGTTCCCAAATGTTTTCAGGTACTATGCTTTTGCTAAGAACCTTGTTTTAAATTGTGAGTTTGGCTTTCCTAGGATACATATTGATCAATATTAAATTATTTACTTGAATATTTATTTCTTAGGAAAAAAAGACACTTTAATAGAAATAATAGGCTAATTGTACCAAAAGTCTGTGTTACAGGAAAACTCTGCTAATGGTTTTTTTTGGCATATTTGTCCCTTAAATAGTTCCTTGCTTTAGAGGGCAAATGTCTTGGTGCCATTTGTAGATCTTGCATTATCCTTTTGGGAGCAGATTATGTTTTGCTATTATATGTTTTTCCTTTTGAATAACTATTTATAGCTTCATGTCCTTATTCCAAGAGGTTTGCCTCAGCAAAATCCCACTTTTGGGCTTCTGTGAAGTTATTTGTGATTCATGCTGATGAAGGAGAGGCATCTGATCCTAAATTCTGAGCATGAGATGTGAGAGTCAGGGCTGATGTAGGTCTGTTTCTCTGAAATCAGTTGAAGTAGCACATGTGGGCCTGGAAGCAGAGTTTTTTTATCTCCTTCAATCAACACTAGACATTCCTGCACTGCAGTGTGAATAGGTTGAGAAGGTGGTTTGTCTGCAACAAGTTTAGCTCTTAGGGAGGAAGGAACCCAAAGAATATTCTTCAGCTGTTTCCTTCCTATAGTAAGCATCTGATAAACCAGCAGGATGCCAAGAAACAACTATTGAAATGACAGTAAAATGGGAACAGATACTCTCTAGGCTGCACCATGTTTGAAAATGACATGGCTGGGCAGGGAGAATGTGTTTATAAAGTTGTCTTGGTTTGCCCCTGGAAGCAGGGAGATCCCTACCAGAGTGAAGCGGGTCAAGGGGAGATTCGCTTTCAGGTCTTTTATTTAATCCAGGATGTGATTTCTTTAACCTAGCAATCTGATTTTTTTATAGATATGCAAATATATGTAATTTTGTAGTATACAATTTTTAAATAAACAGGAGAGCCTTATAGCATTTCTACAAAAATGTCACTAACAGACTCTATGGAATACATTTCTTGTCCACAATCTTATCATTCCATGGTTTATACCATCCTATTGGGAGTTATCTAGTAAGTTAAATGCACTGTTCCTACAATAATAGAATCACAGAATCATAGAATACTTAGGGTTGGAAAGGACCTTAAGATCATCTAGTTCCAGCCCTCCTGCCATGGGCAGGGACACCTCACACATGTTACCCAAGGCTTTGTTCAGCCTGGCCTTGAACACTGCCAGGGATGGAGCATTCACAACTTCCTTGAACAACCCACTCCGGTGCTTCACCACCCTCACAGTAAAGAACTTCCTCCTTATGTCCAATCTAAACTTTCCCTGTTTAAGTTTTAACCTGTTACCCTTTGTCTTATCACTACAGTCCCTAATGACCATTCACAACCTCCCTGGGCAACCCATTCCAGTGCCTCACCACCCTAACAGGAAAGAATTTCCTCCTTATAGCCAATCTAAACTTCCCCCATTTAAGTTTGAACCCATTACCCCTTGTCCTGTCACTACAGTCCCTAGTGAAGAGTCCCTCCCCAGCATCCCTATAGGCCCCCTTCAGATACTGGAAGGCTGCTATGAGGTTTCCATGCAGCCTTCTCTTCTCCAGGCTGAGCAGTCCCAACTTTCTCAGCCTGTCTTCATGCAGGAGGTGCTCCAGTCCCCTGATCATCCTCGTGGCCCTCTCTGGCCTTGTTCCAACAGTTCCATGTCCTTTTTATGTTGAGGACACCAGAACTGCACACAATACTCCAGGTGAGGTCTCACGAGAGCAGAGTAGAGGGGCAGGATCACCTCCTTCGACCTGCTGGTCACACTCCTTTTAATGCAGCCCAGGATACGGTTGGCTTTCTGGGCTGCAAGAGCACACTGAAGCCGGCTCATGTTAAGTTTCTCATTGACCAAAACCCCCAAGTCCTTCTCCTCAGGGCTGCTCTGAATCTCTTCTCTGCCCAACCTGTAGCTGTGCCTGGGATTGCTCTGACCCAGGTGTAGGACCTTGCACTTGGCATGGTTAAACTTCATAAGGTTGGCATCAGCCCACCTCACAAGTGTGTCAAGGTCCCTTTGGATGGCATTCCTTCCCTCCAGTGTATCAACCGAACCACACAGCTTGGTGTCATCGGCAAACTTGCTGAGGGCACACTCAATCCCACCATCCATGTCACACAGTAATGAATTGTGTGGGTGTTTTTTGGTTTTGTTTTAAAGATGTGAGTCCAGAAACATGTATATAAAAGTATTTCTGCTAAGGAGTTCTAGTCTGAAATATGGAATGTGAAATTGTGAATGGGATCATTATGTATTTCCAGCAGGACCTGTACTTGAAATCTTTTCCATGAGCCTTAAAGTGATTGAGCTGTGCACAAAGGTCAGATGGTGGCAGCGACAGGCTTCCACACTCTGTCCCCGGGAGCACCAAACACGTGGTGGGTCCAAGGGGTCTCTGGAGAGTCTTAATCCTGGAATATCCTCTGAAATGCTTGATCTGCATGGGATTCAGCATCCCAATTTACATGGAAGGCTGTTTCTCTGGGATCCCCTAAGGCTTAAGAGAACAACATGAAAGATTTGTCTGTAGTAATGATGTGATCAGTGGTACTAAGACTTTCAAGCCCAGGCATGTTTGCTGGAGTGAACAAGGGAGCATTTGCTCTCTAGACTGCACTTGATAGGAACAGAATTAGCAGGTCTCCTTACAGCCTGAGAGAACCTCTTTGCTGTCTTCATCTTCTAAATCTTGATGCTTTTGTGTGCATAGAAATCATTTGATCTTTTATCCCATTTTTTTAGGCATCAAAGCTAAACTGACTGGTCTGTAATTCTGTTTCTCTCCCTTTATACTATTTTAAAAGTAGTCCTGACATTTGCTCTTTTCAAATAGTGGCTCAGCATCCTCTGTGAATTTTCAAAGGCTGAGGTTGTTAAAGAGACTGTTTCAGCCCATTACCTACGTATACCTGAATGAATTTCATCTGGCCCAGCCAGCTGGAAAATATCTAATCTTTATAAGCACTTTCTAACATGTTCTTTCTCTATTCTGTCTTGAGATTTTGGCTATTTGCCTCTGATACTAGCTGCCAGTTGAATGCAGCAAGGTAAAGATAGCACGTACTGTAGCAAAAAAAAGACATTAAATACTTCAGCTTTTATGGCATCATTTGTCAATAGCTTTTCTACTTCACTGAGCAGTACAGCAACATTTTGCCTGTTTTTTTTTTTTCTTATTATAAATGGACTTGTAGAACCTTTTCTTGCTATTTTTGCTAGCTTAAAGTAATTTTTCTTCTTTAATATCACTTGTTTCTCAGTGTTTGTTATTCTTTTACACTCACATGGTATTCTGACTGTTTATATATGTGTCCTCCTTGAGTTTAAGATCACTGAGCAGCTTAGGACTTAGCCAGGTTAATTCCTAGGGTTTTTTCTGCATTGGGATAGTTTTCACTTGCATCGTTTCTCTTAAGGAAGACCTTATTCCCCATACCTTATTTTCTCCTTTGTCTTGCAGCTGTTGGTCCTTTGGTACTGTTAAGCCTCGGAAATTTTTAAGTGCCCTTCTTTTAAAGTCCGTTGTCTTTATTATGTTGTCTTCTCCCTGAAGAGCTAATCGTCACCTTCATGCAAGTTGTCTTTTGCCTTCCTTATCTTGGGGCTTCTCAGTGCTGGGACATCCTGCACCCACATCTTTGCTCCTATCACCAGCACACTCTGAGGTTTCTGACAACCTGCGCTCTGAAATACATTTCCTATAATGTATCTGAGTAGTTGCAGTACTTCATTATATCCTATGCTTTGGGTAATTATTCCAGTTCCTGGTTAAAACACCCAGCCTCTATTTTTATCAGTGTCTAGTGGACCTGTGCTGTGGTAGTGACCTCTGCTTCTCTTTCTTACATGATCTGTATTTCTGTAGCCTTCTTTCCCAGTAAATTTTATCATCTGTTTTAACAATCTAGTCTTGTGAATTATTTACTGAGCCTCTCTTATTGAAGCTCAATTATATTATAGCTTTGATACTGTACTAATTTCCTTTCAGCTCCTTTTGTGTGTCCTCCACAATTCTTATAGAGATATCTAAAAGAGTCCACAGATCAATCCGACTTTTCATTATGTTTCCTTCCTATGAGATTATTATGGCCAACGCTATCTTCCACAGATAGTGTTCATACACCATGTTCAACCTGGAGGTGAACAAAGTTAAAATTCCTCTTTTTTTGAGGAAGGAAACTTGTTGTAGTGTTCCATGTGTCTTTGGAGGGAAATGTGTGAAAAGGAGAGGCAGCAAGATGACATAGAGGGATCTTGATGTTTTTTTAAATCCTTCGTTGGTGTACGTGTTACACTAGCAATACCACACTCTAAAATGAATCCTGTATTTTCCTGTGGTCTCTGAATGTTTGAGTAGGCAGACAGAATGAATTATCTCAAGAATATTAAGATCATACATTTGTGATTTCCCTCCTCTCCCTGTAAATCACAGGATTCAGTGTAGAGTGTGGGTCTGAGGCAATAAAGTCTCCATCTTCCATTTTCTAAATTGGAAAGTTGTGTTTGTAAATAATGGCCATTCAAACTAATTACATCCTTCAGTTGCTTTATGTGCCAGTGTTCTGATCTTCCCATAGCTCTTGTTTGCAGTGCTCATTTTTCATGGGGTTATGGAGCTGCTTAACACTTGCCATCTTAGAATCATAGAATAGAATCATAGAATAGTTAGAGTTGGAAAGGACCTTAAGATCATCTAGTTCCAACCCCCCTGCCATAAGCAGGGACACCTTACGCTAAACCATGTCACCCAAGTCTCTGTCCAGCCTGGCCTTGAACATTGCCGGGGATGGAGCATTTACAACCTCCCTGGGCAACCCATTCCAGTGCCTCACCACCCTAACAGGAAAGAATTTCCTCCTTATAGCCAATCTAAACTTCCCCCATTTAAGTTTGAACCCATTACCCCTTGTCCTGTCACTACAGTCCCTAGTGAAGAGTCCCTCCCCAGCATCCCTATAGGCCCCCTTCAGATACTGGAAGGCTGCTATGAGGTTTCCATGCAGCCTTCTCTTCTCCAGGCTGAACAGTCCCAACTTTCTCAGCTTGTCTTCATGCAGGAGGTGCTCCAGTCCCCTGATCATCCTTGTGGCCCTCCTCTGGACTTGTTCCAACAGTTCCATGTCCTTTTTATGTTGAAGACAGCAGAACTGCACACAATACTCCAGGTGAGGGCTCACAAGAGCAGAGTAGAGGGGCAGGACCACCTCCTTCGACCTGCTGGTCACACTCCTTTTGATGCAGCCCAGGATACAGTTGGCTTTCTGGGCTGCAAGAGCACACTGAAGCCGGCTCATGTTAAGTTTCTCATTGACCAACACCCCGAAGTCCTTCTCCTCAGGGCTGCTCTGAATCTCTTCTCTGCCCAACCTGTAGCTGTGCCTGGGATTGCTCTGACCCAAGTGTAGGACCTTGTGCTTGTCATTGTTAAACTTCATAAGGTTGTCATCAGCCCACCTCACAAGCATGTCAAGGTTGCTCTGGATGGCATTCCTTCCCTCCAGTGTATCAACCAAACCACACAGCTTGGTGTCATCAGCAAAGTTGCTGAGGGCACACTCAATCCCACTGTCCATATCAGTGACAAAGATGTTGAACAAGATCGGTCCCAACACCGATCCCTGAGGGACACCACTCGTTACTGGTTTCCAGCCAGACATGGAGCCATTGACCACAACTCTTTGTGTGCAGCCATCCAGCCAGTTCTTTATCCACCGAGTGGTCCATCCATCAAATTGATGTCCCTCCAATTTAGAGACAAGGATGTCACGCAGGACAGTGTCGAATGCTTTGCACAAGTCCAGGTAGGTGACATCAACTGCCTTACCCCTGTCCATCAGTTCTGTAGCCCCATCATAGAAGGCCACCAAATTGGTCAGGCAGGATTTCCCCTTAGTGAAGCCGTGCTGGCTGTCACCAAGCACCTTGTTGATTTTCATGTGCCTTAGCATGCTTTCCAGGAGAATCTGCTCCAAGATTTTGCCAGGCGCAGAGGTGAGACTGACTGGTCTGTAATTCCCTGGGTCATCCGTTTTATCCCTTCTTGAAAATGGGGGTTATATTTCCCTTTTTCCAGTAGTTGGGAACTTCACCTGACAGCCATGATTTCTCAAATATGATGGACAGATGGACATTTCCCAGCTCCTTTAGGACCGCAGATGGATTTCATCAGGTCCCATGGACTTGTGCACATTCAGATTTTTAAGATGGTCTCAAACCAGATCCTCTCCTACAGTGGGCCCAAGGTCCTCATTCTCACAGTCCCTGCATCTACCTTCCAAGACTTGGGTGGTTTGGTCAGAGCCTTTGCCAGTGAAGACTGGGGCAAAGAAGTCATTCAGAACCTCAGCCTTCTCCAAATCCTGTGTAGCCAGTTCTCCCGAGAGCTTCCTGAGGGGTCCTACGTTGTCCCTAGTCTGGTTTTTCTTTGCTACGTACCTGTAGAATCCCTTCCTGTTATCCTTAACATCCCTAGCCAAGTTTAATTCTTTAATCTTACTTAATGCATTTTGTTGTAGAGTACTCGGGTCACTTCTTGCATGTCTATACATGTGCCCATGCAGGTCTATCTTCTCTGTGTGCAAGCACTTGCATGGAGAGCCACATAATTTGAGAGCCAGCCATACTGCTCCTCCTGTCTGACCCAACAGTGAGGTGAATGGTGAGCAGATTCTGTTGGCACTTGGAGATTCCGTTGCCACTTGTTCCTTAGCCAATAACGTGATCTAAATTAGACCTGCTTGAGTGTTTCAGGTGCCAGAGATATGCAAGTTCCCTGTGTTTGCTGTGGTGAAAACCTGAATTTTAAAGGTCAAGTGGGTTGGTGAAGCCAGGCTATGGGATGTATTGAGCTGCTGAACCTGCAGAACATGTTGAGGGTGAGCAAGGATGCAGCTGTCCCTTATGGCTGTTGTCATTTTTGACACGCCAAATAACTCTACTTTCTGTGTTGAAAACCTTTGTGAAATTACCCAATATAACTCTGTAAAGAGACTGCTTTGTGAAGCCACTGCTTGACTTTTGAAGTAGCTTCATAAAGAAGCCTTTAATTAATCATTTTAGACCTTTACTTCCCTACAGATACAGGATACACTTCAGGAAAGCAGAGCAAATTTTAGCAGACAAGTAGCATAATATATAAATGTAAAATTTACTTTGGATATGTGTTTTTCATCAATCAAAAAATGAGGGCAAGTTTGGTAGTTACAGAAGGATACTGTCTGCATTTGAGGTTCAGGTTATTGCACAGTGAGGGATTTTTCAGCATTTCCTGATGTGGTTTTGAAGTAGGGTTTGGGTTTTTTTTTAGTGAATAATGTGAATATTTTGTAAGTTCTGCAAGTATATTTCATTGTATTTAGATAGTTTGAAATTTATTCTATATAAATGAAATTGGTTTTCCATGGTAGGATGAAATAACCTAAAGTCAGTTAAGGTTTTAAAGTCAATCCTTTATTCAGTTTGGACAAGGGTGCTTCAGACTGAAAACAGATTCATGGGGGGTGCTTCAGTTTCAATTTTAAAAGAGAAATGGGTAAATTCATGCCAGAAAATAGGAGGTTATTGTGATGGAGAGAGGTAACAGCTCAGCAGTGAGTGTTTCTGTCATGTTGCTGGTTTGTGACCATGGTCTGTGAGTAGGTGCCTGCCTGAGCAGGACCACTGTTTCTTCATGCTTCTCATTGCTGCAGTGCCTACAGCTTCAAATTACTTTTTCATAAGTGTGGTGATAAGGAAGACTGACCAGCAAATGTTGTACAATTAGTTGTACCTATAATAGCTGAGGTCAAATGTTCTCCAGGAGCAGCTGTGTCTGTAATTCCTTCCTGCAGGAGGAAGAGGGACCACACAGAGGAAAAGAGGATAAAGTTATTTTGAAGACTCAAAGTAGGGTTTTTTTCCCTTAACTTTGGCCTGTGAGACAAATACGTATTTTAATGAAAACATATTTCAGGAGAGTGAGGGGTCTCCAGCACTGGCTGGAGTGGTGGGATGCTCTGCTGGCAAGCTGCGGTGAGCGGCATAGAATCATGCAGTGGTTTGGGTTGGAAGCGACCTTAAAGATCATCAAGTTCCAAGCCCCCTGCCATGGGCAATGACACCTTCCACGGGCAGTGACACCTTCCACTAGACCAGGTTGCTCCGAGCCCCGTCCAGCCTGGCCTTGAACACTGCCAGGGATTGGACAGCCACAGGTTCCCTGGGCACCCTGTGCCAGTGTCTCACCACCCTTACAGGGAAAAACAACTTCCTCATATCTCTAACTCCATCCTCTTTCAGTTTAAAGCCATTCATTCTTGTCCTATCCTGACATGCCCTTGTAAAATGTCCGTCTCCAGTTTTCTTGTCTGCCCCTTTAGGTACTGGGAGGCTGCTCTGAGGTCTTCCCAGAGCCTTGTCTTATCCAGGCTGAACAACCCCAACTCATTTGCGTCCTGGAAAATGGGTCTCTGGGCTGCTTTATGCACCAGAATCCATAAGGGAGGTGCATGGAGAGAGTTTCTAGTCTGCTCAAAAGCTGAATATTGTGGTCTGTGTGGTGAGAATTGTGGTAGGATGGAAAACTATGGAAATGGTGGAAGTCTTTCTTTTTTAAACATTGTTTAATTTTTATTCATGACTACAGTTAGCTTCTTGGTTTCCTTAATGCCAAACACATGCATAAACACATGCACTCACACCCTTACACTTTTTCTTTTTTAGTATTCCAAGTACTGGAAGTGACTTTTTAAACCTGAGATAAAATTACTTTTGTGCTGAATAGGGTGTAGTACTATCTGTCTCCTTGCTGCAATGCAGATAGGGATGTAATTACTCAGATGAGGCTGATCACCTTTCTTGCTAGAAAAGGAGAAGAGTTTGTATCAGTTTCACCATTGCTCTACAGTTTAAATCTTTAATAACATCTAGATGTAATGTGAAAGGCAGTGGATTAAGCAAGAGTGTTGGGTTTTGCTTCTCATTTGGGGGGGGGGGGGGGGAGTGCGCCTGTGAGATCACACTTGAAATGGGTGTAATCCTCAGCCTTGACGCCTAGAGAAAAACTTGCTGATTGGGTTGCACGTGGCTGGCGACAGCTGTCTGCCATGCTAGCCATGGCTGGTGGTCCCGATGGCTTTCCATCTGTTTGTACCCATCTGTCTCTTGATTTTCACTTGGGCTGCAAGATCTTTGGTAAGGGATAGGTGTTTTTCAGAGTAGTGTGTTTACAGAGTAGTATACAAATATTCACTCAGCTGGCACAAGATGCATTCCAGAAAATGAAATGATTTGTTTCCTACTCTTCAGAATTGCTGCCTGAGGGAGAGCACGCAAGTACTTTGCCACAGAGTAAAACCTCTTCTCGAAGGGAGCATTAAACACAAATGCCTGAACTTGGATTAAAATAATAAGTATACAGTGTATCTTTTGGCCTTCCCTTGGAAGCAAACCCCTGTGAAAATGTAACATTAAATACCCAGTACTCATGTAAAGAGTGCCTTTAGTTTTTCTAGAGTAGTCTCATTTGTCTCACAGGGCTTAGCTTGCTGAAAAATGGAACACAATGTAAGGTTGCAATTTAGAGTCATAGAATAGTTAGGGTTGGAAAGGACCTCAAGATCATCAAGTTCCAACCCCCCTGCCATGGGCAGGGACACGTCACACTAAACCATGTCACCCAAGGCCTCGTCCAACCTGGTCTTTAATCAGCAATTGACTTTGGAAAACTAAATATAAACCTAGGAAGAGCCAGTTTTTAAGTGGAGGTAACTTCTGGTCAGGTCCAGACCTGAATGAATACCACCTTGTGATAATTTGCTTTTCTTTTTTGTTTCGAGGTTGTCAAGAAAGCTAGAGCAGTGGTCAGCAGCCTTTGATACCTTTTTCTCTTCCATTTTTTTCTAGAGATGGAAAGCAAAAAAAAAACAAACCCAAAACCATGGCAGAAAGAGGAATTCTCTAGTCCCTCTTATAGTGGGAGTGCAATACTTGCAGGAGGGGGATGCAGTTGCTTAAAAAAAAAGAAAGCTGGTTTGTGTTTGCATCTCACCAGGGTGTCTGAGCCCAAGCCCCAATGCAGGGAGCTGTTCCAGTGGTGGGCAGGCTCTGGGGGGCAGAGAGCAGTCTGTATCCAGAGATACACACTCTTACACACATTCTTATTAGTTACTATCATTTATGGTTTTGCACAAGGCTCCATAACATCAGTACAACCATGCCACCTTGTGTTAATTTCTGTTTTCCTATGGCCTTGAGCAGTCACAGAAAAAAATTTACAAGGTTTTTCTGTGTGGATGTGTGTGTATATAATATAACTTTTTAATGCTGTTAAATGTTCACCTCTATCTCTCTGTCTGAGCCTGGTTTGTATCAGTGGCAGGTGAAGTGATTCCACTTCATACTTAAAAATTTAGAGTAAAGACATTATATTTCATAGTTATATTTTCAAACTGTGTTAACAATGAAGAAGTTGAGCTATTGAGGTATATGTGCGTCCCATCCAGCATGAGTAACTCTTTCTGGGCTGCCATAAGCTCCCTGATGAAAAGTGGGTTATGCCTCAAAGGGGATTTGGTCCATTATATCCCTGCCTCCCTGGAAGTTTTGGGTGGGCAGGGGTCATTTTCGCAGGGAAATGACCTGTGGATTTTGCACCCTGAATTTAGCAGCAGTAAGTGTGTCTTACTGTGAGGAGTTATGTTTGAGAATGCTTTAAATTAAAATAATAATAATAATAAAAGTGCTATGGATATGCGTAGAGCTTTTTAAAAGCAACTGTATTAATTAAACCTTTGCCTCTTTCCTACCTAGTCGGCAGCAGAATATGTGAAGTCCCGCCTGCCTGAAGTCCTGAAACAACACCTTCAAGACTATGAGAAGGACAAGGAGAACAGCGTATTGTCTTACCAAACCATCCTGGAACAGCAGATTTTATCCATTGATCGAGAAATGCTGGAAAAATTGACTGTATCCTATGATGAAGCAGGTATATTTGTGTTTCTTTACAAGTTACATGCTACTGGGAAAAGAAAAAAGCTCGCTATGTCTTTCTTCTGCATACTAGGGTTTGTGCAGGCAAACTGAACTTTGTCCTCAAAGGTATGGGATGACTCAGTGAAGCGTTTCTTTCTCCTAAAATCAAGTTGAGATAGAAAATTTTCCACTTCAGTGATTGAATGCTAACTAGCTGAAAGGACAGTTATTTTTCTAGCTGTGCTTTGTCCTTTGTAATGCGCTGATGTTGATTGAACTAGCTGTACCTTTTTAGTGTTTCTGCAAGTGGTGCGACCTGGTTACTGTTACTTTTTCCTTCACTGCTAACTTCTTTTTGAGGCTTACTTAGCTAAGAGTGTACTGGATAGTCACAGAAGCTGATTTTTAAAAGGGACATGATGCACGTGGAAAGGCAAACCCAGATAGTTTGTAGAGTGTTAGAGACATTTTGACAGTGCAGTTGCAAGGGTTTCAGTTTTGATATTTGTATCTTAATAATTTGGAGGCTTTCTTAGTTATAGGTAATACCTTTCGCTAGCATTTTTTTTTAAAGTACTTTGAAATGTCTTTCAGCTTTTAGATCTTTCAGAGTTGTCCTGATGCATGGGAGTCTTTACAGTTACAGAGAAAAAAGAGACGCTTTTGATGTTTTTCACTGATCTTCCAAAATAGCCACCTGTATGTGCTATATGTCTACTCCTTTGAATCATACTCAGTTTCTTGGTGTTTAAATAAATAGAAATTAACAACACAACCTTGTAAAGAAAGGATGAAACAAAAGGAACAGTTTATTATTTTACTGCGGAGTTAGTATTCACTGCAACAAGTGGACTGGCAGTCTGTATGGAGGTCTGTATGGACGAGCCACATGTTTCCACTCCAGGTGTGTCATGCCTGCTCACTGTGCTCCCCCCAGTATCACATCTCTCAGTGTCCTTTATTTCTTAGCTCTATTGAAAGACACTGCTCTCTCTTTCTGCACTTTAACCACTCGTGGCTGAGAGCTGCAACAGACATCTGCAGCCCTACCAACCAGCCTCGGGCAGCCTTGTAGTACAAGAAGACAGTTTATAGCTAGTATGTCCCCATTTTGGAGTTTTTCTTAATCCCCAGTGACACTTTCTTGTTCTCTTATTCCCCTGACCGTACCTGACACCATGGTGCCTTTGCAGAACTGTGCTGAGCTCAGCTCCAAGTTTTCCTTCCAGCTGCTTTAGGCAGAAGCCTCAATCTCAAAATGGGTTTTTCATCCTGTTTAGATTGTGCTTGCCAGACACCAGTCCAAGTGGATCACTCATTTGTTTGGTTAGGTGGCATCCTGCTAAAATTGCTATTACCGGAGTTTCTCATCACTAGTCTGGCTCTGGAAAGCCAAGCACCAACACGCAGGTGTTATTTTGTCGTATTACTTTATACTCATGCTACAGTGCCCTGAAGTACTTAAAATGCTCAAACTACTTAGCAATTAGTTAAGCCTCCTACTCCGACTCCCACTCACCAGCAATATGATTCTCTTAAGCTACTTTGATCTCAAAGGCACTTGAGTAACTTAAAAAGCCATTTGTAGACTGTGCATTCTGGGTACTTACAGGGCTGTGAGCTTTAGTAACTTCAAGTAATTACAATGCTCTATTACTTTATCAATTATATTCACACACTCACCCAATAAATAAGCCTGATTCTCTTACACTGCTTTGATTCCAGATGCTCTCAACCCCTACACAGTGCTGTTTGCAGACTATACATGTCACGTACTTAAGGAGCTTGGAGTCATATGAGTTCTAGAAGGACAGCAGAGTTAAAATAAGGGCGCAAGATACTTATTTAATCACATATGGCCTGTTTTTAATGATGCATAAAATATAAATTTTGAAAGTTGTTGCTTCCTGTTGCTCCTATTTATATTTTTAAATGCAGAATTTACCATTCTAATGAATCTTGTAAATCTTTTACCCTGGTTTGGTCACTTCATTTCTGCAGTCATTTTGATCAATAGAAGTTTGTTAGGAAGGAGAAAATGGAGCAGAGGAAATTACTAACTCCTGTCAGAGAAAAAAGAAATCATTTACCTTTATTGAAAACTGTGTGTTTGTACAGAGAAAATAAAGATTTAAATTGCTTGAAACACACATTTGGGGATTTGTATCATGCAATAAAACAATCATGGGGAAATGAGAAGCTACATAAATAACTAGTTTAGAAAAGTCCCATCATATACACATGTTCAGGATGGAGTGACAGCACAGCTCATTGTAGACAGAAAGCGAGAATTTCAGCTTCCCAATTGGGTAGAGACACCTCTGAAAGATTAAAACATGGAGATGGAGCCCGCTCATCATTCTAATCATGTCACTTGTTTACTACAAAAGCAGAAATTCTGCTACCTGTTCTTGAAGTAAGATCTGATTGTGAGCAAGTGCAGAAAATGGGCAGTTAAATATAATTGCAGCAGCTGTTTGTGATCCTGAGTGCACCAGCTATTCAGCAGTGCTCAAGCAGTTGTGTTGGTGGCCTTTTTCTTTTATTAGCATTTTTTTGTACTGAAATCAGTGTAATGAGAAGATCAAGCATGCATACAAAAATGAAGAAAGCCATCTTTAAAAGTCAAAACCATGAAAATTAAAGTGATTGTGATGTAAGGGGAAAATACAGCTTTGTCTGACAGCAGACTACGTGAGACATCAACAAAACCCATTCCAAAGAACACTGTCAAGGGTTTAATTTCTGTAATCATGAGCAGTTGGAGTCCTACTCTGTGTCAGCCAGGAAAACTAGGAATTAAATGTTTAACGTACATGATACCAGGGGCTCAGAAGCTGACTGTAGCAGGGCGTTGCATGTAGGGGAGCACTTGCACAGTAAGGGAGCAGGCCTTTCCCATCCAGGAAACCTTTCCCATCCCTCTTGGAAGGGCCATTTTCCTATGATTCTTAGAGTGCTCACTGCCAGCTGACTCTCTTCGCCCCAGCAATGTCTAGCAAAGTGGGTAGAATTCAGCTGCCAGAATAAAACAGAACTACGCTAAAATGGCTTGGGCTTTTGGTATAATTTTGTGTGTTAATTTGGCCTTTCCAGCAGCATGCAATATTAATTACATGCAGCTTTGATGGACTCAACATCCTAATGCCTCTTTTTGTAAATCATTCCCTTCAGGAAATCAGAGCGACCAAATTAAATGAGTTTATCTAAAAATAGTCAAAGGTTGACAAGATTTTTAGAAGTTTGACTAAGGAAGCTTTATAAAATGAAAGCAGGCCAAAAGTGACAGAGGGGTAGAAATCCCCTCATAATCTTTAAAAATCCCTTCATTTAAAAAGTGGCATTCTTGACTCGCTAAGACTGCGTTAAGTTGTGCAAGACTCTTTTTTTCCTGCTGAAACCTTGTTGGGTGTTAGTCCTATTTCTTTGATTTATAGTATCTCTGAACATCTGGGGTAGTCATCGACTATTCTGTCAAAATACAAGTTTAGGTATTTAAAGGCACTTTGGGATTTAACTCTGGTGTGCCAGGTAGCTAGAGGCTGCTAGGAGATTCTGCTGGTAGTTTTGTATGGTAGTCAGTAAGTTTTTCTTTAATGGGTGGCCCTTCTCCCTCAAAGTCCTATAGAAGCTGAGTTTCATTATTGTGTGACAAAAAAGGTTAATTTCATTTTTCCATGCCCTGAAACAGTCATGAAAGTTATTGACATTCAGGCACTGCATCCAGAACCAGAACATGTTTCCTTAACTAATATTTGCTGGAGTGCCCTGTGTTTCCTGGAGCCCACTGCAAGAAAAACAGGTGGCTTCTCCTTCACACATCCTCTACTGGGGACCCAGAGCTCACACCTGGCTGGACCCTGTGGGTGCAGTTGGTGGCAGAGTTCATCTGAAAACTTTCAGATACAGTTGATGTGTACCATTGCTTGAGATGCTTACTGTCAGTACCATAGCCTTAAGGCAACTTTTTATGCTAGTGGTCTGTGTCCCAGATTGCCTGAATACTCCGATTTTAGCAACACAGTTTATTTTTTTGGTTAAAATGTGGCCATTGGCACTACAACACATTGGACTTCATCTCTGCATGAGATGGGGGTTTGTATTCTGCCTTCCTCAACCATGCCCAGGCGCTGTGCTCTCCCTAAATCACAGGGTCCTTCAAAACAGGTGATGCATTATCCTTCACTCTTTACTCCTGGTACAATTTAGTATATAATGAATGGATAAGGAATTGAATCAGCTCCTCATATTCAGCCTGTATTTTTGTGCTTTGCAGAAGACTGGGTCTGCTTTCTCTAGTAGCTGCAGGTGTGAAAACCGTCACTGAGTACAAATCCAAGGCTCAGACCTTCACTCTGACTTCAGGACTACAACTTGGCATAGATCCAGTCCCGTGAGCATTTGCTGTTGCTAGCAAAAATACAGTAAAGCAAAAACATCCAAGATTAAACTTCAGCCCAAGAGACTGGGAAGTCCATCTGCTTCACACAAAGTCCATGCTACTGTGGTCACACTGAGAGAAAGTTAACTTTAATCATCGAGGGGCCAGTGGTACTCCTTTTTCAGTTACAGTCCTCCCTATCTGGCAGTGCAGGCAGGTGTTTTCCCCCAGAAAAAGCGATTACAAGGAGAAAATGAGAATTAAAGCAGTAAAATTGTACCAGAAATATATCCTATAATTTGGGATAATAAATCCTCTGCTGGGAAAAAAACTTTTTTCCCAATGTGAAGAGCTTTACCAGGTCAAGTCATCATTATGCTACATCACAGTGAAGATAAAGTAAATTATCTTTGCTGTGATACTTGTCCCAAGGTGGCTTATGCTCAGCAGTGAGCCATTAAAAATGCAGAAAGAAATCTGTTGGGTTTGTTATGTTCTTCTTTGGAATAAATAAAAAAAATATTGTTTTATAATGCACGCTCATACTTGGACCATGCTTATGGTGTGTGTTTGACTGCTTCTTTTCATGGAGGGCTTGGTCTTCAGGGAAATATGAGAAAACACTTTCAATAGCGATGGCTTATCAGGTGTTTAAATCCTTGTCTCAGCAAGGAGTCTGAGGAATATTTTCTCTTCCAGGCTCAGCTACAGCCATTAACAGTAAGGCAGAGTATGAACTTGCTCTGCTGACAGCATTGGGAAGAGCAGACAGCTGTAATCTCATAGTTATACAATGATAATGGTCCAGCAGGAACATGTAATACTGCCAAAAATGAAATAGCCTGAGCCTGAAAAATGTTTGAAAAGCTTTGACAAGTTTTTAGGAGGGATTCAAAGGATTTAGCGAGAAGGAAAGTTATACGCTGAAGATGATAAAAACAGCAGTTGCAAGACAGTGAGTTGCACAGAATGTGGAAGAACAACAATGGGAGAGCTCTAAATAAGCTGCAATGAAGACAGAAGACAGAAGCAATGTATTTTTCTGAAGAAAAAGCACGTGCAGGCGAAGATTGGTTATAGTAGCTTATGCGTTTCTGTTATATTTTAAGAGATGTTACTGGGTGGGATCTCTGTGTACTGTGGCAAGTGCCCCTTGGTAGGGGTGCAATAATCTGGTACATTTATTTTCCGATATGTTGCAAACATGTCAACACAGCAGACATGTAACTACCAGCACTGAAACATTGCGTTGGGCAATGTTCATTGCTGTGTCAAAGGCTTTTTTCTAATAGGGAGAAAACCAGCATGGCCTGCAGGCCACTGCAGGTGGCTACTTTCTCTCCAGCTCAGATTCAGTTTTTAAATGATTTTTAGGTATTTGATCTCAAGAACATGATCTAAACCAACTCCCTTCTCTGGGTCTTTGGTCACTTCAATGAGAACTTAGCATGGGGCCTTTTCCAAATAGCACAGTAGAAGTTCTACTGTTTATAGCCAGATGATTACTGCTGAATTTATTTAATCGCTGCCTTACACTCCATGCTATCTTTGGCTTATTTAATTTCTTTTGCACATTAAACATACAGCTTAAACTTGGTCACCATGAACCAGGGCTCTGTTTTTACTGCAGAGAACCAGTACCTGCAGCAGAAATCATAAGGTAGTCGCTGAGGGTAGAGCTGGTCTCTTCTACTTTTTGTGTCTGCATTCTGGCCAACTTCTCTAGAGCTCTTCAGTAGTCACTGGAAAGAAAACGGCATTTCTGCTTTGGTATGTGAAAAGTCATTTCCTAAACATGGCTGCTGTTTTATGTTGTCTGTGCATTAGCTTTTGCTCACAGGTAAAATACAGGTAGCGGCTCTAGCTAACAGGGCTGAACACCAGCCTAATGTCCCTGTAGGTGTGCACATAAAACCATTTAAATTACATTTCAGGGTGTAGCTTCAGCATAAACTGTGTGACTGATTTCCTGTGTTGTGGTCTTCCAGCTTTTGATTATTGGCAGTGTTTGTAAACAACAGGCATGTATGTAAGCCAGCCCAAGCATGCTGTATTCTTCTGCTCCATTAAAATATTTTTTTATTATTCATATAATTATAACCTCTCAGCAGAAGCTCAGAGCAGAAATAGCACTTTGACAGGTGCTTGTGAAACATTCTTCACTTCATCATCTAAGTTTGAAGTAGGTATTTAGCTATTTAAATTTGTCAGCTAGCAGCCCATTTTTCCAGGTATTTGGTAAATACATTTATATATTTGGTAAAACAACGAAAAATATTTCTATATATTTATATATATTTTCTATCTATATTTTCTAAATATATATTCTATATATTTGGTGAAACCCCTGTGCAGTGTAAATGCAGTGGTGACTGTCGGGCTGTGTCAGGGAGTTTTGTGTTAATCACATGAAGCATTCTGTTTTCACTCAAGCAGATGTAACTGTTTCAGTCTTACTCTATGAATGCCTTGTACTCCTCCCTTTAGTTGTTATATATTTGTAACAGTTAAAATATAACTAAAAATTCTACTGTTACTGAAGTCTTGGCAGAAAGGGAAGAAACCAAAGCAGCCCTGCAGAGTGCCAAGGATCAGAAGTGCAATAGAAAATGTTCTATAAACCATTTAATGGTTTTAGTCTAATTGCAATACTAACTTAATTAGTATTGAATATTAACTGGCCATTTCCTTTCTGTGTACTTATCAATTAAGTCTGGAAAGCATCTTAAATACATAAACTTAGTTTTTAGGTGGTTACTTAATTCAGCCATAAGTTGTGGTAGAGCTGGTCCTGGCTGGTGCCCTGTGGAGTGGCGGTTTGAGGTCTCCTGCATTCAGGAGAGGTTTCTTCTCCAACCCTCTAAAGCGATTTTTCAGGGACACTGCATTATGACTGCCTAACTGCCATCTTCCCCGTTTGTATCTTTGGCCTAGTGAAAGACTTAAAAAGTACATAAGCTCTGCAGAAGTAAAACCACTTTTTGAGGTTTATTTTGCTTACATTTTTGTTGGATGTCATTTGAAAACCGATCGATTCCATTGAATCTCACTCGAGAGAGTTGCTGTCAATACTGTAGTGTTCTTCCTCAATTTCAGATGCACATGTTGCATGAGTACAGACATGAGCACGGATTTATCTTTTTTTAATTAGAATCTATTAAAAATATATCAGACAGAAAAAGCATTTGAAGACAGCTTGCTGCAGATTCCATGTATGCAGACAGAATATCTGTTCTGTCCTCTGGAAGAAAGCCATCCATCTTGGCAGAGGTTTGTCACCTGATGACGGATGCAGAGATAAATGCCTGAAGGGTCTTCTGAGCTCAAAAGGCGTTGTGAGTAGTAAAGAAGACAGCAAAGTGTCTTGTGAAGACAGCAAAGTTTGTTCTTACAAACCTGACAGACCGTTTGGAAATCCTTATTAACACCAGCTACACCTTTGCAAAACCCTCCATTACACCCACAATTGCTAGATTTTAGTATTTAACTTAGTATCTTCAGTATTGCTGCTCCATATCATCCATACCCATACTTTTGCCATATCATGTATGAAAAGCTAGTGTTTGCATTCTTTTGAAAACAATAGGAAAATCATTAAAAGAAAACATTGTAAGAGTGACCTTGACACGCTTGTGAGGTCGGCTGATGCCAGTCTCATGAATTTCAACAAGGCCAAGTATAAGGACCTGCATCCGGGTGGGAGGAATTCCAGACTGAGCTACAGGTTGGGCAGAGAATGGATTGAGCAGCCCTGTGGAGAAGGACTTGGGGGTGTTCGTTGACAAGAAGCTCAACATGAGCTGGCTTCAGTGTGCGCTCACAGCCCATAAAGCCAACCGTATCCTGGGCTACATCAAAAGGAGCATGGCCCACACGTCAAAGAAGGAGATTCTCTCCCTCTACTCTCCCCTCTATTCTGGACGTGTTATAGGCCAGGTTGGACGGGGCTTTGAGCAACCTGGTCTAGTGTGTGGTGTCCATGCCTGTGGCAGGGGGTTGGAACTAGGTGGATCTTTAAGGTCCCTTTCAACTAAAACCATTCCATGATTCTATGATACTGTAATAATGTCAAGCCACAGGCACATGCACACGGATTTATGATCTAAGGGTGCTGCTGTGTTTCTGCAGTTCACTTGCACTCCTGCACACATCTTTGTGTGTTCTACCCTTGCACTGTCCCCATTTGCAGCAGCGTTCAGCTCGTGCTAAGCCCTGCTTTACATGCACAACTGCACTGCACACCACAATCAATCACTTTTAGCCTTTTTCATTATTTCTCAGTGTTTGAATTATACATGGGGAGATGTAGGAGGAAAAAGGAGCAAGAACAAAAGGAGGCTTTCTCTTCTCAAGTGAAGCTTTTTTAAAACCCTATCTATAATCTGTAACAACCCATTAAGGTAAAGAATTTGGTCATAAACAAGCAAAAACTGGCTCTTCTTTGTGCCGTAATACCTTTGTAACAGCAGCAGTTAATGAGTTTCAGCAATATCTGTGCTTTTTCTCCCTCTGTGTCCATCTTTTCCATCACCTCTGGGATTAGGGGCTGCAGTTGCTGTCTGCCAATGGCTTGAGCCTGTCTTTGGAAAGGTTTCTGCCTGGGCTTCAGCTGCCAGTTGGATTTACTGATCTCATACAAAAGTTCCCCCCCAAAGTGTGCTGTTCCCACTCAGCCACGTGCTGGGAGGTGACAGCTCTGCTCCCAGAAAATGGATGTTTGGCAGATGGGGATGTTTTGAATTTGCAAATGGGCAAGGTAGTGTTTGGTACAGGGAACAGGAAGATACAGCTGGGAAATACGGAAGGGAAAAAGTACCATCCAAAGTGACTTTTGGCCAGATATTGGAAGTTTATTAGCCCCTGAGTTAGATTAACCTAAAAATGGGAAAGGTCACCAGATTGATTTAAGCTGCCACCCTTGCTCAGGCCAGCCAGCCTCAACTGGCTCAGTAAAATCTGCATCATCAAATTTTGTCTGTTCAATAGTGGAGGGCAGGGAGACAGGGTGAGGATCTTGAATTAAACCACAAACCTCCCTAACTGTGTGTAATTCCGGCCCATTATCACTCCCCACCCCCTTTTGCCTCCTCCTCTTGCTCCCACTCTTCTGCCAGCATGGGAAATACAAAGCAAGACCACAATCCCTTTCCACGGGGTACATGTTTGTATTTGTAATTTGGAGGTACACCTCAAGGACTGAATAAATAACTTTTAAACACCGCCTTGCTGTACAGCTCTGCCTGTATAGTAATAAGTTCCTTATTTGTTCAGGAGTTAAGGTGAGTGATCCATCATCCAAGTGCCTCAGGGCCAGCTGCAGAGCGCGGCAGGTATTTACAGTGGTCCTCCATGAAATTAGCTGCAGCCTGATAGACGGTCCTGCCACTGATGGGTGTTAGTCCTTCATAAAATCTCACCCCAGAGGCTGAGGAATAATAGTCATCGTAAAAACCATTTGTCGGATACAACCGCCAGCCACAATGGGGATTTTTGAACAGCCCTGTTAAGGCTGCGGGATGCAGAGACATGCTCAGCATCTGTAAACCAGTCACTGCTTTTACACTGTTTGTGAAGGATTTGCTAATTATATGTCTTCAGTTTAGTGCCTACCTGCTGACACCTTATTTATAGCTGCTGCTGAAGTCTGTTGTCTGTGGCTCAGGCACCTCAGGAATGTGCAGGTCAATCCCTGGGGCTCAAATGAAATTTTGCAGCCTTGATCCTTTGGGCAGGGCTAGGGTAGAGCTGGAAATGTCCCAGGACTTGGCAGAAATTGGATGCTTTTAACTATTTTGGTGGTCAGGTTTTTTTCAAAGTTGAATTTTCATTTTGCTCCTACTTTTTCCATGTAATTACAGAGAATCATAGGATGGTTTGGGATGGAAGGGACCTTAGACATCATATAGTTCCAGCCCCCGCCACAAGCAGGGACACCTTCCATTAGACCATGCTGCTCAAAAGCCCCATCCAACCTGGCCTTGACCACTGCCAGGCATGGGGCAGCCGCAGCTTCTCTGGGCAGCCTGTGCCAGTGCCTCACCACCCTCACAGGAAAGAATTTCTTCCTAAAATGGAATGTAAATCTCCTGTCTGTCAGTTTAAAGCCATTCCCCCTTGTCCTGTCACTCCATGCCCTTGTAAAAAGCCCCTCTCCAGCTTTCCTGTTGGCCCCTTTAGGCACTGGAAGCTGCTCTAAGGTCTCCCTGGAGCCTTCTCTTCTCCAGGCTGAACAACCCCAGTTCTCTCAGCCTGTCTCCATAGGAGAGATGCTCCAGCACTCTGAGCGTATTTGTGGCCTCCTCTGGACTCTCTCCAACAGGTCCACATCCCTCGTGTTGGGGGCCCCAGAGTTGTATGCAGCACTGCAGATGGAGTCTCGAGAGCAGAGTAGAGGGGCAGGATCACCTTCAACCTGCTGGTCACATCGCTGGTGATGTAGCCTAGAACACAGTTGGCTTTCTGGGCTGCAAGCACACCCTGCTGGGTCATGTTGAGCTTATGTGGCCCTTAAATTTTTGGGGGAAATACATTCAACAATAGATTGGGTGGGGGGAGAGGGAGGGAGAAATTAGGTGCGATTCCTACTTGAAAGCAGTAACTATTGTTTTCAGTTGATATAATCTGTTTTTAAACAAGGGAATGCTGCATTTGAGGTGGGAGCTGCACCTCATCTGCTCTGCCAAACATGTTGAAACCTCACGCTAAGCTGGACCTTTAGCTCTTGTTGCTCGGCTTAGGTAGCAGCTGGTTAGAGCTACCATAGGAATGTGGTTTGAAAGAACAGTAGCATATACCTTTGCATATATGGTTTGACAGAACAGTAGCATATATATTGAAATAACAGTAGTGTATACCTTTGTATATATCCTACATTGCATGATTGTCTACAGTCATTTTAGTTTCCAGTCCTTCAGGAGTTCCTGCAATCAGAAGTCAGACTTTATAGTTTGTGTGCAAACGCTGGTGTTGCAGTCACCACACAGACTGTGTTTCAGCCCATGGATATCAAAAGCTCACAGGGAAGTGTCAGCAAGAGGTTTCTCTTCCTCTCATGTACAGACCTCAGCAGAGGCATTTTTGTTTGTCATATACCTGCAAGGTGGCACAGCAGGTTTAGTTGCTGCAAAACACTGGAGCTCGTCCACAAAGGAGATAGCACGTGTGGTTTTCTGCACTTTAATTAGCCCAGTGACATGAAGAGATTTCTAACCAGAAAAAACATAAACAGTTTTCACATATTTCTACTTCTAATGTGTTAAATGGCTGAGTGGGATGTTCAGGTGAAACTAAATATGAGAGTGGAGCCAAGAAATCAACTTTTGTCCTGAAGTAGAGATTCCCGTTGTATTATAGAATCATTAGGGTTGGAAAGGACCTTAAGATCATCTAGTTCCAACCCCCCTGCCATGGGCAGGGACACCTCACACTTAAACCATGTCACCCAAGGCTCTGTCCAACCTGGCCTTGAACACTGCCAGGGGTGGAGCATTCACAGCTCCCCTGGGCAACCCATTCCAGTGCCTCACCACCCTAACAGGAAAGAATTTCCTCCTTATAAGGAGTATTAAGTATTAAGGTTACTTTTCATAAGGACACAAAATTAATCACACGGCACTAGGCTGGCACGAAGGTCGGAGTGCTTCCCATTCTGCTGTAGTATTGATGGCGCTGTGTCAGAGAGGCCTGGAAGATGGAAGGGCTGCCCAAAATGGGTTCCGTGTTTCAGTAATTAACTTCTGTTACCTGCTGCTCTTGTTCTTCTACCTGGAAAACACTTTCAGGTATCTTTTACATAGCTGACTTGGAACATCTGCACTAATCTGTTAGGCTCTAAGTATATCCCAAGTGTGCTGAAGATAATATGATTAACGGTAAACAGGATTGAGGAATAGATACATACTCATGGATTAGACCAGAAAATAGAATCTAAATAGAAATAAAATATGGTTCTCTGTTTCAAATATAAGATCTTAAAATATTGCTGCATACACCCAGGTAGGACTTGTTTTATGGTGGAAATTAAGCTACTATCTTATAAAGATCTGAAGTAATTTCTATGTATTTCTAAGAATCCAATGTTTCCTTTATTTTAAAAGAAGGAGTTATTTTATTTTTTTTTCGGGGGGGGGGGAGGGAAATGTTCTGTTGAGATGACTAAGAAATTATGAGACCTCGAATTTTCAGAATGGTTATTTTTAGCTTCATGCTTTACAGAAGAGTTCTGTTAGCTGAAAGAAGGGGCAGGCTCAGCTCGTTTGTAGGAAACACCAGCACAGGGGCTTGCAGGGATGAATGCCTGTATGATATGAAGGCTCTTCAGTCCCATACACCTTGTACAACATTTGAGGAAAAGAAGATGGGTACTTTAAAAATGCACCTGTAGTTTTGAAAGGTGATGTAAGTGATGAGCTCTTTACTTCATTCACAGGCAGTTAGCATAGTAATTTGCCAAAATTGTGTATTTTGGAGATTATAATAGCATTTTCACTCATCTGCTGCTGCTAAAAGAAATTGTGTCGCTATTTAAAGGAGTAAAGGATGAAGAAGTGCTAATGAGCACAATTAGCTTGGCCTTTCACAAATTGCTTGATGAGGTTGGATGTCATTAGAGAAGCTGAAAATGCACATGAGAGAAAATGGCGCCTTGGATTAGAAACCAGCCAAGGAGGAGGCAGTGTGCAAATTGTTGGGATCCAGCAAAAGCTTTTACAGTGATCCCATCCCAGTTACAGGTTGTTGGGATCATTTTTGCTTGGAGAACTGATGCCTTCAGTATCTGATTTGTCCCTCCTTTTGCATACAGATGTGGTGGTTTGGGGAGCATCAGAGCAAGGAAAGGTCTCCAGCCCCTGTAGTTCTTGCACTGTTGCATCAAGAATGAAACGTGAATGTCTGCTACTTGATTTTGTGCTTGCTTATCTTACAAATAAGCAGTGGATAATTAGATTTATTTTTATGGCTTTGGATTGGAGTTGGCAGATCACTTGGAGGGCACGCAGAGGTGCCGTTTCACGATGTTGATTGTCTCACACCACTTTTTATCCCCATTCCTGGCCACTAGGAAGCAAGAAGCTCCCTTTACCCTTCCTCATATACTTACCTACGGTGTTCTTCTCAGTCTTGCCTATTCCCCAGGCTATAATCAAAGTTTTATTTGCATTGCTTGGGGGGTATGTGCAGAACATGTAAAGTAGAAATGCAGGAGACAAGTCTGCTCTCAACGGGAGGAGCTGAGGCAGATGGGCAGAGAGGACAGATATTAATGGTAAAAACAGCACGCCTGCTCTGAAAACTACTGAAGTCTTATTGTTTAGGATTTGAAGTCCCTGCAAGGCAAGTAGAAATGTAGATCTGTAAATGAGAAAGAAGCTGCATGCAGTGCAAGTTGCTAGTGGAGAGTAAATATAAATCTGGATTTCTGTTTATCCTGCTTTTTGCACTGTTCTGAGTCATTCTATTTCCTTCCGGAGATTACTGAGGCTTGAAAATACTAATTCTTGCTTAATTATTGTGTGAATTCAAGCTTGAGCACTGTTAAAAAAAGATGGGAAAGGTTTTTTTGAGTTGTCTTTTTGTTTGTTTTTTACTCACCCCAACCAAGTAAATACTGAATTCTTGACCTGCAGTTGCTCTGAACGCATTTCTTTTCCAAGGGTACAGCAGACCTCTGCTCTCCCATGCCAGGCATCACAGGAGTGCTGTTGTGCACCATCAGTTTGTGAAAGGGGATCCAGGCTCAATACAAAGCAGCTGCGTGGGTTGATTTAACATAGTTCCTGTCCGACTTGGAGTTGCCACTACAGTAGGACTGGTCTGAGCTGTTATTCCATTGTCAGTTCTGTGCGAAGAGCTATGGAAAAGGTGGGTGAGGATTGGGAAAAGCAGTGAGAAGGCATGCATGGGGAGGACAATCGTTCAGGAGGAAAAGCCTTGGCCAGGGACTTCTGCCATTTAAGAGTGTGAGGTAGGGGCAGGGTGGAGGTGTGATTTCTCACCAAGAGACAGCCAAATTCAGGGTTGAAGAGAGTGATGAAGGGGAGGGGGAAGAGGTTACATGTGCTGATGGCTTGAAAGCTGTGGGGCCTCAGAGACTTGGAATACAGAAGGAAACTCGGCAAAGAGGGAGAAATGATGTGGTGAACACCTGGTGAGATTAACTGAGATTTTGTGAATGGATAGGCTGAAATGAGGACACTGGGGGACTTTCCAACCACCAAGGGCCCTCCAGAGCCCCAGAGCTCTGGTCCTCATCCTGAGCTGCCCCACCAGGAGAGATCTGGAGCCAGGAGCCAGCAGGGCTTTCTGATGCCACGTGCAAAGCACGATATGGCCAGCAGCTGCAAGGTGAGCTGGATCATGCCTGGGCTCTCAAATGCCTTTTATTGTATTAACCAGGTCTTGTTTGCACTCTGGTGACATTTATTCCTTTTAATAAAGCAGCTATCTAAAAACTGGTAGAGCCGGTGGAGCCTTGACTTTTACAAGGTGCCTTGTCTGATACTAAAACCCAACACCAGTAATCTTACCTGACTTAAAACGCCCCTATCTCTGCAGCCAGTACCGTACAGGTTTTAAATTTTCTGGTGATTTTCTTTGCAAACTGCTCAGCAGGGTATTATTCAGGCAGCTCCATCGAGGGACTAATACGACGTGTTCTAAATTTCAGACCCGTTATGTTGGGAATTTTCCATTGTGCAATTGCATTAAATCTGAGGCAGCTGACAAGAGCACGATGTTTCCTGACTCCACAAGAGGTTAAGTGACCAAAATAAAAATAGATGGAAAAGAAAACAAAGTAAGTTTGCTTTCTCATGTAGCAGCAGGCAGTAGCATGAGGTCACGGACTGAACGATAGCCCAGCCATCAGTCAGGGACCGTGAAACAATTGATGCTACCTGAATCACTTTGGAAATGATCTTCTGTTTCAGACACTCATGCTCTTTCATTCACACAGATCATATAACCAGGAAGACTGTGTTCAGTCAGTGTTTATATAAATTGTGGTAGTAATTACCGTGTATGTGAAGCATTTTATTTGTTAAATACGAGGCCTGTAGGATGTTATTTGCAGTATTTTCTTTACTAGGAAACAATTTTTAACATTACTTGTAGGAAAAATACATGCTGGGCTGACGTCAGTGGAAGGTGGGGGCAATCTGCAGAGCAGGATGGTGGTCTTGCGTATGGGAGAGTTGATGAATTTACAAACACAGCTGTCATGCCAGGACGGCAGCTACAGGTACAGCCAGAGCAATGATCTCCTGAAAGCAGTCTCAGCGGGGTGGGGGATCACGGAGCCTCGCAGCCTCCTATGCGGCTCCTGGGTCTCTGTCCTGCAGCACTCCAGGATCCTTCTGGAGCTGTTTTGCTCTGTGTTCCCATCCAACAGGGCTTTCACTTTTGCCCTCATTTTGCATCTCACAGGTTTTTGCTTTCAGCCCAAACTGCAAAGGCAGCTGTTCTCTTTCTGTCTGAAGTTCAGACCAGCTTCAGCAGGTACCAGCCCTCCAGTCTCATGTTAGCATGGTGCTGCTTGAATGTTTGTTAAGAAAAGTTTTATAAATAAAAGCAAAGGAGGCTCCCATTTAGTGCTGAAGCACTGAAGCAGGGCTTTATGCGTTTGCAGAGTTACGAGCTTTTGTTCAGGTGGAGCATGAGGTGCCCTCCAATGCTAAATCCCATTTTGTCCTGCTTAAATGACCACCTCCCCCCCACTCCAGTAGTCTGTACCCTCGTTATTGATTTGTTTTCTTTGTGGTTTGGATACTGGGGTTTTCACCACCAAGTCCTCTGGGGTTGGAGTGGGTCTGTTCTCCAGGGCTCTAGGGCTGGGCACCCTGCACCTGAGCAGGGCAGGCATCTGCCCAGTGGGTTCCCCTTCCAGCACAGCCTCCCTCACACCCGCTGGTGCAATCTCAGTCATCAAGTTATGCAGTTAGCAAGGGGCTTTACCAACAAACGTGAAACTATGTCCATTTAGGTCTGCGATATGTCAGTCAGTTGCAAAAAATAACATATATATATATATATATAATATATATTACTGTCCTGTGAAAAAATAGCTTTGGTTTATTGCTGTGCAAGACAGACCATTACGTTAAAAATAAATCTTCAGAACATAGTGCATCTAAACACAAATGGTTTATTACTGGCTTTTTTATTTATACTAGTCATGGGATATTCAACTACTGACATGGGAACAGCAAAACATAGTTTCCAACTCTGGTTTGGACAGCAATACAGCAAGCAGCAGTGATGAGAATTTAGCTTGAAGGCCATAGAGCATAGACTTAAACCCTAATATAGCTCCCCAAGACCAAAACCAGTGATCAGGATGCCACTGATGGCAGGCAGTGAAAACGCACTGTTGCTGGTGTTTTCATTAATACTCCATCTTTGTCTGATCTGAAGGTATAAGCAGAGACACCTTTCTTCGTGACGCTGCTGTTGGTTGCATTTCATCACTGGGGCCCTTGATCAGGCAGGCCGGCCCCGCATGCTGCTTCCACAGGGCTCACTTTAAATGAATAATCACATGTAAATTAACAACAGTGGTGAGAACTCAAGCATGTGCTTCTCTGTTCTACCTAAAAGGAAAAGAAAGCTGCCAATAAGTTAATTTTATTTACTGTTGAAGGATACCAGAGTACCTCTTACACCAATTTTAGCAGCCCTATGCAATCCGAATTGAGTACCAGGCATGTTCCCTTTTAATGTTTGTCTGTATCTAAAAACTTCACTTGCCATCTTTCAGTTCTAAAGCATGAATGAAGTTGTGATGTCTGGTCCAAAGCCCATGCAAAGAGTATTTGGAATATTCCTGTATTTCTCTCTAGAACGAATATATATTCCTCCTATAAAGCTGGAGGTTTTATGAATACAGCTCATACTCACTGGAAGGTGAAAATACAGAAAAGGAATGGTCTTAATAGGATCTGCTTCACTCAACATTCATTCCACTGCATCAGTTATATGAGGAAAGTAAAACTACAGCCTTTGCACTTCAGAAACAGCCAATTTTTCTAATACTGTGCTGCCACTTTAGCCAGCAAATAGTCAAATAGTATGCCTGCAGGATGTGGTGGTCAATGACTGATTACATTTGATGTGTATTTGAAGGTTAAAGTGATTAACAATGAGAAATACTTTCATTTTTTTCAATATAAAAAGTTTAAAACTGGCCTCAGTTCTTGAGGGGATGAGAGGAAAGAGCTCTGTTTTACCCCTGCATGGTCCACTGCAGCACTAGCAGTTCAGGAAAGCAGTGAGTGGGCTCTGGAGCTAATTTGTGCTTTTCTCTTACTATTTTCCTTGGCCATTAGGAAAAGCCAGTGCCCAGATGGAGACTGGGAAGCACTTCCCACTTCAGCCCCTCTCTGCCATTATCAATAGGAAGAACGTTTTCCTGATAAATATTTAGAGATATATGTATATATATCCACACACACATACACACCCCATATATCTGGTTTGCTTCCCATTCCCTTCTATTTTTTTCCAGGCACAACCTGCTTGATCGCACTGTTGTCAGATAAAGAACTCACAGTGGCCAATGTTGGAGATTCGCGAGGAGTCCTGTGTGACAAGGATGGGAATGCTATTCCCTTGTCACACGATCACAAGCCCTACCAGCTAAAAGAGAGGAAGAGGATTAAAAGAGCTGGTGAGTCATAACTGTTTTGCTTTGGATTGAAGGTTCTCTACTCTGTCAGTAAACACAGACTTCCCTGAGAGAGACTGAAAAGTACCAGACTGGGGCATCAGCAGATGAAATCCGACCTAGATGATGTTTCAGGTCCGTTCCAACCCAAACCATTCCATGGTGCCAGAGAAAGAAGAGCAGCCTTCATCTTCAACAGCCAGTTGACCATCCCAGCCACTTCCCTTGTGATCTCTGTAGGGAGCAAATTAATAAACAGCAGCAGCAGCATCACAGGCTTCTTGGCGCCAAACCGTATCAGCAGCCTTTATGCGAGAGGCTGGGTCTGAAGCTGAGTCAGGTTTAGTTCCTCAGTTCCTCAAGCAGAGCATGAATCTAATTCATCAAAGCTATTTTTTGTTCCCATACAGTGGCTGCTAATGAGCACAAACATGTAAATTGTAGCAGGAGTGTAGGAAAAGAACACAACAAACAAATCCTTCTGCAGTAGATCTTTCTTGCTTTCATCACCTGTCAGTGTAGCCACCTCCTGGGTGAAAAGTTACATTTGGACCATCAAGTTTAATAGCCAATTCTCCATTAATTTGTCAATGTCTCTTTTGAACCCATTTCTGGTTTGGCTCCCACGGCAGCCTGCAGCATCAAATTGTTTGGTGAAGAAAAGAGGTTCCTCTCATTTGTGTTAAACCTGCCAATGAGCACTGCCTCCAGAGAGGCATTGCCTCACTGCCTGCCAGGTCATCATCTGTAGCAAATAGCAACTATTTCCCTAAGTATAAACCCATTCTAAAACCGACATGTTATGCACATGCTCACACCAGCATAAACACCCGTGTATGTGCAATGTGTACTCTCCTGTTTGCTTTTGTTAGTAAGGAGGTATAATGAGGATCCTTGCTGCTGATAGACAGAGAACTGAGGTCACGTATGTTCCCCAGAGAGAGCTCTGAAGACCCTAAGAAAAAGGAATAGGAAAGTCTTGGTCTCACTTTGCTTCAGCTTTGCACTTGGGGGATATATTAATAAAATCTGGAGATTTGCCTGTAGAAGTGCTTCTCTATTAGCCAAGCCCAGGTCCTCTGTGCAACTGTTCAGTTAGAGCAGACTTCACTTAGGAGAAAAAAATAATTGTATTATTTCATTTGTCTAGGATTGAGGCTTTATAACACAACAACATGTAAAATTAACCTGGGTTTTTGCAGGAATCTCCAACTGGGGAAAAAAGTTGTTTTAATAGACAGATAAATGTTGTGAGTACCTGCAGGTAAACAAGAAAACAAGAAAAAATCTATCTAGCCTCATGACTGAATGAATTTTCTTCTCTGTTCCCTATTGCAACATTATATCATCATTATTAGTATGGCCTCATAGTGCTTAAAAACACACAATCCAGTTTAAACTCCTCCTGGATACTTTAGGTTGCCTACATTGCTACTGTGACAAGTACTTGACTTTTCCACCATCTGGATAATTTCTTGTCCTGTAGAACTCAAGAAAGGGACAATAACCACAGCATTATGTTACATTTTGGTTTTCCAGCATTACATTGCACCATCAAGGTGCACTGCCCAGTGCACTGTAGGTAGTTACAAAGTGACTTCATATTTGTGTTAGAAGGATTCGATTTAATTTAAAAGTGAAATTATACAGCTGTGGCTGAGAAAATGTCCTTCTTAACCACATTCTGATATAAATCAGCTTGAAGCAGCCTGAAACAGCAGCTCAAAGAAAAGCCTGACTTGCCCTCTGAGCATCAGTGGGGTGTTAACATGGGGATGACAACTCTAACCTAATCCATCACTTTTGGCTGCTGTGGTGGATGTTGAGGGGCCTTGCTGCTTGCTGCTGTCAGTGGGCAGTGGATGGGAGTGAATTTGTTCCCTCTCCTTTCCCCATTCCCAGCAACTGTGCACAAAGTCTTGGTCAACCCACAACCAGAAAAAGAAATGCCCTTTTATCAGTCTTGTGGGACTTGAGCAGCCCCAGAAGCCACTGCTCAGGTTTCTCATGGGGGTTCCGCGTTGCAGTGAGAGGCCACTGGTACCAAAGCTCACAGCCAGATGCCAAAAGGAAAGTCATCAGCTAAGAGCACAGGGCAGGGCCCTCCATTTTGTGCCGGGGTGCCACATCATGTGGAGTTGCTGGCTCTGCAGTGTGGCAGTGCAGTTCACAGCACCCACCAGTCATGGGGTTTTGTCAAGCCTGGCTGTTGTTTTCACAAGAGGCTGGCTGATGCATGCTCGAGGGTGCTGTGGTGCTGATCATCTCGCAGCTGAAGGAGACCAGGCTCCTTCCACTCTGACCTGTTCCCGTGGGAAGGGGAAATGTGTGTCCTGCGATACAAGGATATTGGTTTCCCCAGAAAACACAAGGAAACTCCTCCTTATCGTGAGCTTGAGCAATGTATATAGTACCGGTGTAAGACAGCAGCCTTGAAACAGCCATGGTTTTGGCTTGTGGAGAAACAGTTGTAGAAACACAAGGTGACAGTCACTGATAGAAATTGAAGTCATTCACCTTGACCTCTGAGCTCAGTTCTCACTAACATGCAAAATGTTTGAGTGATCGCCAAAAAGCTTCTATTTCTTTAATGTCTTTCCTTCTCCAGTGTCAGCCAGCACCGCAGAATGTTTACATTTCCAGAAGCATTTTTAGATATCCTGTATAGGTGACTTTATGAAAGGAAATATTAGAAGTGCCAATAGACACTTCAGCGAACCACAGGCGCTCAACTTGTGCTGCAGGCAGTTCCAGGTGCCACGTGAGAGTGGCACTGAAAAGTCACTTTGTGCATGTAAGCACAAGCTGCAGAGGCTGCAGTAAGCACACACAGCAAGTGCACAGCATCAGCTACCTCCTCTGCAAGTACCGTGAGAGGTACAGGTGTTGCTATCATATGGAATCGCAGAATGGTTTGGGTTGGAAAGGACCTTAAACACCACCTAGTTACAACCATGAGAGGTACAGGTGTTGCTATCATGTGGAATCACAGAATGGTTTGGGTTGGAAAGGACCTTAAACACCACCTAGTTACAACCCCCTGCCACGGGAAGGGAGATCTTCCACTAGATCAGGTTGCTCAAAGCCCCATCCTACTTGGTCTTGAACACCTCCAGGGATGAGGCTGCCGCGGCTTCTCTGTACAGCCTGTTCCAGCCTCACAACCCTCAGAGGAAAGAATTTCTTCCTGATATCTCATCTAAATCTCTCTTTTGTCAATTTAAAGCCATTCCCCCTTGTCCTATCCCTACATGCCCTTGTAGAAAGTCCATCTCCAGACTTCTTGTTGGCCCCTTTATGCACTGGGAGGCTGCTTTAAGGTCTCCCCAGAGCCTTCACTTCCACAGGCTGACCAAGCCCAGCTCTCTCAGCCTGTCTCCATAGGAGAGGTGCTCCAGGCCTCTGAGCGTCTTTGTGGCCTCCTCTGGACTTGCTCCAACAGCATCCTTCTTATGTTGTGGCCCCAGAGCTGGATGCTTTCTGGGCTGCAAGTGCATACTTGCACTGTCCTCTAATTGTGTCTAAAATGTCTTTATAAAACTGCTTCTTCTTAATTGTATTTTACTTCTCCTGTCATTCTAATACATACACATGATTACATACCAGTTACAATAGTCCTAACCATTTAAGACCAGAAATAAACCCTGGGCTGGTGAGTAGGTGGCAGTGTAACATATAAGCAAGGCACCCTCAAAAGATAGAGCAGCAGCTGGACGAGGTTTGTTTGACTCCGTATCTAAGAGGAGTCGCAGTCAGCTCACAAGTACTTCCTTTTCTTGACTGTGGAATGAAATGCCTTCATAACAGAGACTCCATATTCACGAAAACATCCAGCTAAAAGGTTTTGTTTCTGCTGTTTTTAACACAAATCAAGTTCCAAGCTTTAAAAACAGCAAATCATGACATTTTCACCTGAAAGCAGAAAGAATTTATGGATCAGATGAGCCAAACAGGAATGGAAATGCTCTTGTAAGATTTAGGGGACTGACAAATAGCATGCTGATAACTACAAAGAACAAAGACATTTAAACGAACACCAAAGCAGACAGCTTGCGGATATAAAACATGACAGTTCACCTCATTTTGTCATACATTTTAATGTTCCATGTCGAGTCACTGGATGTCACATATAGCAATATTGCTATGCACAGTGCAGACAGTGGCACGCCAAGGTATGCACGGGAATTGAAGGCGCCTCAATTTTACTCTTGGACCTTGAATACTGTGTCGTTCCCTCCCTGACACAACCCAACTGTGTAGCAACCAGGTGCTGGCTGTGTCAGAGTCACCAATTTCAGTGTAAAATGTGTCTCACTATAATTAACCCCTAAATAAAACCATGTATTTTCAACTAGAAGTAGCCTTAATCACTGTGATGGTAAAGTCAGTCCATCAAATCCCACATGGCCTCCTTCTGTCTTGAAGTAAAATTTTGTGGTTGGTTTGTTCACAAGCTTTTGGTCCTTTTTGACACAGCTCACTCAAGGCAGTTGAACAGAACAGCCTATAAATATTCTTGCACTTGCTTCTTTGCTTTATGGCTTAAAGTGAGATGTGAGTCCTGCTGCAGCGTGTTTTCAGTGTTGTTTCCTTCACAGATCTGAAATGGGAAAAACATGAACTACACAGAAAAAGGATGTTTTTACTGACACATGAATGTAAAGATTTGCTTTCACTATTTTTGTTTTAACACTGCCGTAAGGCTTTCTGTTGTACAGGAATACCTGTGCTCAGTAAGTAGTCAGTCTCTCTTGGGGAGTAGAGAGCACGAAGCTGCTGTGTTTGGAAGCAGAACCTTTCTTGACCTCTCTACTTCAGCTGCGGCAGCAGCAGTAGCAGCAGCCGCAACCCAGCTCCTCCCTGCAGCACTCCAAGATCTACATGAAGGCATCTCCTGCTTTTTGAGATGTGTAACATCCATATGCCTCATAATATGCAGGGTGAATTTTTTGGGTGGGTCTGGCAGGAAGCCAAAGAAATGCTTTAACTTTGAAAAGACCTGCGTTAAGTGTTGGTGTTTCCCTCCAGGTGGTTTTATCAGCTTCAATGGCTCCTGGCGCGTTCAGGGGATCCTGGCCATGTCCCGCTCCTTGGGAGATTACCCTCTGAAGAACCTGAATGTTGTCATTCCCGACCCAGATATTCTTACCTTTGACCTGGACAAACTGCAGCCAGAGTTCATGATCTTGGCGTCGGATGGTCTGTGGGATGCTTTCAGCAATGAGGAAGCTGTCCGATTCATCAAGGAACGCTTGGATGAACCACACTTCGGTGCAAAGAGTATAGTTCTACAGTCCTTTTACAGAGGATGTCCCGATAATATAACAGTGATGGTGGTGAAGTTCAGGAATAGCAGCAAAACAGAGGAACAGTAATTACCAGTCGTTCTCTGCCTCGCTCTGAACTTAAACCAAACTCTTAAATTTTAAACATAGTAGAAAGCTCTAGTAAATACCATTAAGATTCTACACAAAAGGAACAGATCCCTTCGGTCTTTGTTCTTTGCTTAACAAAAGGAGCAATACAACAAATACATTCTGAGTGATTATAAGAATTAAGTTTGTTCACATGTACCTGTCTTCTGTGACCTTGCTGCTCCTGAGAAGCTAACTGTAATCTTCCATTTCAGAATTTTCCTCACAAATCCTTTGTAGACTTTTCCTTTGATCCCTTTCCTCTCATTTCTAGCAGTCAGAGGTTCATTTAGACACACAGCCAGGTCAGGGCTGTGCTGTCATTTAACAGCAAATGATAGGAGTGATGCTACTCTTCACTCATAGGTGGGACGCCTCAGAACGACGGTGTCATGTTTCTCATCTCTTTTCTTTTTTAATCTGCAGTCATAAGGTTGTATAGGAAAAGGTTTGTGATTATTGGCCTGGTATTGATGTGAAAGAGGAAAAGGAGCCAAATATTAGCCAGCTACCACAGAACTGGCTCTCTTGCTTTGTTTAACCTCACCCTTCCCTTAAATAAATCCCCACCAAGCATGTGATTAGGTGTAGCTACTGAATTACCTGAAGCCACGTTTATTCAGTCTGTGCATTACTCTGGTAACATTCCTTCTATGCCATATTGTATTCAAACCAGCTAATGTTAAACTTCAGCAAAATACCTTTAAGGTCTGACATCCTCTATATCAAAAAATAGCTCTGCTGTGATAGAAGAATGTTGGTCATTCCTGGAAACTCATGTTATTTTTTTGGCATGGACTTTTCATAGGCATGTAAAGAAAGTAATGCAAGGTAAAATTCACTTTGTTAGTGACTGTTTGGAAAACTAATGAAAATAGGGCATTCCTGAGAGTGACCTAGGTGGAAGTCAGGGCTATTAATGACTTCTTTGTACCACTGCAGATTAATCAGTGGTGCTAATTCAGGGGAAAACCATCGTAGAACCGTTGTTCGGTATGGCATATAAATGCCAAGCAGTGGCCTTGCACTGAAGAGATAAAAGCTTGTGTTAGGTCTAGATAAAACTGTGTTTAGATCTAACTTTCAGTATTTAATTGTATTTTGGAATCTGTGACTACTGTAAGTTTAAACAATGAGTGTCAAGAGTTTGCTCTACATCTGGTAACTTAGTTGCCTGCTTCATGACCGAGAGGCAGTGGTGGCAGAGTGGCAGGGCAGTTGTGTGCTGAGGAACAGCCACGGCCTGAGGTGGAGGCGAGTGTCTCAGATGCCTGCTTTACTGGTATTGTGTTCTATAATAACCCGGGGGATTCCCTCCCTGCAAAATGTTGTCCTGGACAATCTGCTGGTCTCTTGTCTTCAAGGTGATGGAGGCTGTTGGTATTTGCATCCTGAGAGGAATCAGGGATGTAATGCATTAACTAACATCATCTGTTCCTTGGGTAAAGATATAACATGACTTGGTTAAACAGACACCTGTTTCTCATCACCCGCCCACAGGATTTTTGGGCAAATGGCTTGCTGGTCCCCAGAATACCATGATGTGTTGTGGTTGTGCTGAGCAGGTGTGTATCTCAAGACAGAAATGAAAGAGGACAAATTTCTGCATGAGCAGGAATTCCCATCTTAGTCTTTTAATTTTTGTTCCTAGGTTATCTCTTCCCCAGGAAACTTCCCTCCTTTCATTTGTTTGGAGAGTTATCACAACTCTTAGTCAGATCTATAGCTACTACCAGTGCTGTTCAAATTGTATCGTATCCTCTGGCAGCCTCTTCTCACCTCAGACTCTGGGCAGAGCCCCTTGACTCCAAGTAACAGACAAGTGAAAAGCAGAAGTGTGAAAGTGTCCAGCATCCTCCAAAACCGGCAGGCCCCAGCCTGCACCGCTCCTTCCCTGGAGGACGAAGGCTGCGGACTTCTTAAATCTCTTGAACAGTGCATTCGGGGAATTTTAAATGCAACTTTGAGGTTAAATTGAGCAGCTAACGGGAAATGTTAATAATGACAGCGCGCTTCAGTTATTTTATTTTGAAAAGGTATTTGAGGTCAGAACGCTGTGAAATTAAATCCTTGTGTGATATTTTCATGGGAGTGCTTAATCATGTACTCAGTAATGCTACAGCAGCAGTATCGAAACTGTTCCGGGCAGAGCTCATGGTGCGTATTTGCGTTTGCCTTTCCTTTCTCCTTCACAGACGATGTTTCTGTTGTACTGGCTTTTCTCTGGAGGACACCGCTGGACGCTTGTCAAAACAGCTGCCCAGGGAACAGAAGATTCAGACCCAGCAGCCTACAGAACCCTAAAGCAGAGGAATGCTTGTGTAGCAGGGACATCACCGCTAATCCATCGCAGGCATTTGAGAAGTTGGAACTGGGACAATGGTCAGCTCCAAAAAAACATAGTAGACTAACACCACTGAACAAAAGGCTCGCAGCTGCCACTCAGCCTCCTGCAGCTCATGTGCTTGAGGTTAGTGAGTGCTGCTGAGAGATGCTGACCTGCCCTGGAGCACAGCTCACTGCCTGGTTGCTTCGGCACTCAAGATACACAGAATGAGGTGTCAGGAATCCTGCATGTTCACAGGCTCCCAAAGAACTGTGGGGAAGCAGTGGGAGGGTGGCTTGCTCTGGAAGTAAGCCATGCTCATGGGATTTAGGAAAACACAGCACAGTGCACTACAGAACTGTTTTGCAGACTCATCTGAATATTTATTCCAGATTCATTCACCCTGTCATTCATAGGCCCATCCAGTCAGTTACCCCATCAGCCCTATTTCAGCCTTCCAGCATCTACAGTTGCAGCAACAGCTGTTTTAGCACCTTCAGTTTTTTCTGCAACACTCCCACCTTTCTAATAACTCTTTCGTGGCCAAAGACATTCATGCCAATGATTTCTGGTAAAGATGCTTTTGGTTTTGTTATTTAAAAAGATTAGCTAAAGCTACTTCAGGTTTAAAGATGAAGGTTTAGCAGAGATGAGAGGCTTGTGCAGGCTTCCACATACACGCGCAGTGCCTACGTATGCTCCCTGCTAGAAGTTTTTACTCCAGACCTAGACACTGGTATCTTTCCAGTCATGCTGATTTGTGCCAAATCCTGTTGTGATAAATGCAACTGTTGGACAATGAGATTAATTAATGTATGTATTGCTTATGCAGCCTAAACAATATGGGGGCTGATCCTCCACTGCCTTAATCTGTACCCTACATCCGGAAGGGTAACCAGACACTGTAGCCAGAAACACCCCAAGTACGCTCAAGTAGTATGTCAGAATGTGCTGCAGCATCAGAGAGGGAGCACTTTCAGCACACCATTCTCCAGGCTGCTTTCCTGCCTGGGCACCTCTCCAGAAAAAGGGAGAGACATTTTGGTTAAAGCAGCTTGTACCCATCTGAGAGCTCCCTCTTGCTGTACATGCTCATGGGTGGGTTTTGTTGCTTTAAGCCTGAGTAGCCCCATTGGTGACATCTGTTCAGCAAGTAAGAGTATCACATAGCAGAAAACTGCTGGATTAAGTTGCTGCCAAAGAGCATCTTTCATATGGTTCAATATGAAAAAGTGCACCTTGTAATTAGTCATCTGATCCACTACTTGAAAGAAGTTGAGCTTTGCCCAGTGATACTGCAGTTTAACTTACGTAGTACATTTTAAAGCTACCACCGTTTCGCTTCTCCTCCTGGTTACAGACTACCATTGAGTGTATCGTTCTTGCCATATACCAGTGGGTTTTTTGAAAGGCTGTTCATCCATAGGACCTTCCATGTAACCTTCACCCTGCGCAGCTCCTGGTACCATCGCGGGGATCCCAGGTTTCGGGGATCCCTCGTTATGTGAGACCGTAGCTCCGTCTAGTGGCTGGCCTGAGCATGGTAACCAAGCAGCGGGCCTCAGAAGTTGCTGTCTTAGTCGCTGTGAAAAATGTGAAGACCCTACGGGCCTTTGCACAGAAGTTTGCTGTGAGGTTGATGCAGAGCCGCTATCTCAGCCTGGATTCTACAGCAGTGCTGAAGCAGTGCAGGCTGTGCAAGTGCATCCACAGGCTAAGTATCAGCTAAGAAACGCAGATACTCAGCTACTAAGAAGCTGGGACACCTCTCAGTCCTACCCTGTGTCCTCAGCCAGCTCACCCACCGGCATGGCTGCCTTCACATCGTTGAATGCATTTTTTGTGGGATCTAAACCTTTGGCATCAGTGCAGCTTACACAGACCATAGCAATCAAGCTTAGGGGAGGCCAGAATACATCCCTAGCCCCAGGGTGGCAGGAGATGCTATTTCATTTCATATGAAACATAATGCTGTGTCTTCTGTCACAACATCCAGTACTAGTGGTCTGAGCACACTGATCCTGTCTCACAGGGGAGGGGTGGTCACAGAAGACGCTGTGAGGACTGCTGTGGTCCTACAGTTTCTTAAAATGCAGAATTTGAAATGAATGAGCCCGTTTTGCTGAGCAGAATGTTTTGATTATAAAGCAAATTCCATCCAGCAGCAGGTATTGCCTACTAACTTGTGAACATAAGGTCAGTACCAAACCACTGCTAAGATCATTACAGTATTATGCCATTTACATAAGGTAAAATTTAAAAATAAATAGTCGTGAAGCATTTGGAATGCAGAAGTTAGTACTAAAGCACTGCATCAGCTTGAACCAACAGGGTTTCCTGTGTAAACACTAATGCTGGACTTGAAAATAAGGAAGTTATGTTGCTCAGCTGCCCTCAGAGTATGTAACATGTTTGCCTCAAATAACAGTAATATATCGATAGTATCAGATACTTTACACAGAGAAACATCTAGCAAGTGATTATACAAAAGAATAAACCCCCTCACCAGCCTTTCGCTTCCCAAAGCAGGTTTTTACGCCTCCAGCCTGAAACCTGGCTGTATGAAATTGTGAGGTTAAAATGTAGAACGTTCGACTGAAGCCTGGCAACTGCAAAGACCAGAGCTGCTGCCCCTCAGTGTTGTCAGTATAAGTCACCTTTCTAAACCCACAGACCTGTACCTGAAAAGATATATGCAATTAAGTTAATACTGAGTTGGAGATTAAATCACTTTTCTTTATATAGTGCTGACCATATAAGGCTTGGGTAGCAGCTGTTTTACTTACGGTTTCCCTTAGGTAACCGAAAGTTCTCGGTATCAGCTGTCTCTAGTTACAGAAGATGAGTTAGATGCTCTGTTATTCACGATGTGTGCAGTCAAAGCAGCTGAAGCCTTTCCAGACCTGTAAATAGTGGTTCATATCAAGAGCAATTCTTGAGTAAAGTTTTGAAACCCAGGTTCAGGAGCAGGTCAGCTCCTGGGTTTGGTCTTGTCTGCTCAGGCTCAAGGAAAACACTAAATTAGCTGAGCAATAAATAAAGTGCACTTTTTCTGTATTTAAATGGCCAACCTTTTGTTCTCTTAAATGTCCTGTGGAGACGCATCCGTACTTCTAGGGACACACATGCTCAGAACTCTACTCCAGCCCACATTCCACCACATTAATTAAATGAATAATTGGTTATGTTTCAGAAATCTAAACGCAGGGCTGTCAAACATTGCTCCCCAGCAATTCATACACCATATGCAGGGGTGTGAGAACAATACAGATTAAACTGTGCTTATCTGTGCTTGCTTTCATCTTAGTAGCACTAAGAGTCACAGGAAGAGTTTGGGAAGAGTTCTTTGAAGGTAGTTCCAATCCATACTGAATCTCTCTGCTGTTCTCTGGTGCATCGCTCCTAGGTACATAAGTTCAGTACAAACCGTAAGCAGTGCTTAGCTGTGCTGGATTTACAAGTACAATCAATTTTTATAAAGTTCAAACCCATTTACCTTTAACATGGCAAACTGTAACAATGGTGTAACCATTAAGTACAAAGTGAACAGGAGCAGGGTCTGCAAAACCTTTAAAACCCAGACTGTGTGGATACACCAAGCGACTGTAAACCCACTTCTACCCAGCACACCTGGAAATGCTCCCTCAGAAATGACTGAGATGGATGCATTAGGAAAATGAACCACACATTCAGAATTCTAAAAGGGCAGGTCAGAGCTTTACTAACAAAAATCCTACACAACACCCAAGATAACAAAACTGCAACATTTAGGCTTCCATCTTGGTGAAGGACAGCTTCCATTCAGTGCAACAGGGCTGCGTTATCAAAGGTTAAGAGCCTTTTCAGGCTGATTTGTAACATTTATTCACTCCAAGCCAGACCTGTGTTTAAGATCTTATCTGTATTGCCAGCTCACGGCAGAGTGCACTTTACTCCTAGGTGGAGGACTGCTACAGGCCCAGCATGGCTGAGAGGAGTGGCAGGGTACTGGGCTGAGCCCCAGCCCAGCCCAACCAGATGGATGTGATGCCCACATGCCGGCCTCTCTAAACCTCATGCAGGTCACTCATATCAGTGTGGTCTGGAAAACTAACATGCTGCACAGCAACTGTCAGAAGACTGGCATCAGGCAGAGCTCAGATACATGAACCATCTCAAGAGAGGGTGCTGGGAGTAAATGTTCTATTTTTAAGACCTTATTTTATAGAAGGAAAACTAAGTCACAACATCCCGTAAGGGCAGGTAAGGCAAACTGTACTACAGGTAGTATTTCCTCCTGCGAGCTGCAGGTCAATACTACCTTTATCTAAGAATCACACAGAGCATTTCAGAGAGAGACTACGTATTCTTTAGTCCTGTGAAGTGACGGGGCTTTAGGAGTTTTAGAAACCCAATATATAAGTGGAGTGGGGTAGGTCTGGTTTTGTTTTACAGTTTCAGGTTTCTTCAAAATACGAACTCAACTATACATGAAAACCAAACCCAACCACCTGCTTAGCTTCATTTTAACGTCTTCCTTCCTGCCCGGAGCACTTGCACTTGGTTGTGGTTTGCAGCTTAAGAGAATCACAGAATAGTTAGGGTTGGAAAGGACCTTAAGATCATCTAGTTCCAACCCCCATGCCACGGGCAGGGACACCTCACACTAAACCATGTCACCCAAGGCTCTGTCCAACCTGGCTTGAAAACCGCCAGGGATGGAACATTCACAACTTCCTTGGGCAACCCATTCCAGTGCCTCACCACCCTCACAGTAAAGAACTTCCTCCTTATATCCAATCTAAAATATACAGTACAGTACATCTAATAGAGTACAGTACATCTAGTATAGTACAGTAATCTAATACACAGTATCTGCATTAAAACCTGATGACCTTAATTTAACAGAGAGTGCAGAAAGCTTTGCCCTACCACCTCTGTCTTAGGCAAACTGTAAAGTCCATAATAAATGTAGGCATTACTCACTACTGCAGAGCAAAGCTCTGCCTCCCAAACTCCTTCAATATATCTAACATAACTGATAGATCAGGAATTCAGTGTCACGTCATTCAGTTAACCTTTATCAGTTTTTAGTTTAAATTCAAAAGAAATACAATAAATTTACATTCTTGATTGTGCATCCAGGCATTTGTGAGGTCTTTGCAATGAACTGTCACTGAAATGCTTTACTAGTAACTAGAAAAGGTGAGACAAACCTTAGAAATATATTCCAATCTGTCATGTTCTGCTGATACTGATCATAGATAATAACACCCCGAAGTTTGCAGCACATGCTGTCTCACTGGTGATTTTGAACTTGTTTGTTCCAGAATGCACACAAAACATTTAAGCATTTGACTTTCTAACTCTTCTGGAATAGAGAAGTACAAGAAGCACAGGCTTGAAATTTTACATTTTAAACCCCTTCTCTGATCCAGCCAGCAGCAGTTCCAAGCATTTTGACCAATAGATTGTCATTAAGTTTTTCCAGTCGGAAAGCCCCATGCTTTTCCTTATCAAAGTCACAACTGCTTGGAATTCTGCTTTAATACAGCTTTCTGAACCACTTGCCTGCATGAGAAAAAGAATCTGAGTATTTGGAGAACTCATAGCCTGTGGTTTAGGCTTCAGTTTTAGTACAATATTGTAGGCAAACGCAATAAAATTTGGGCCCACCACTGACTTCAATGCTTGTATTACTTCACATTCTTAAGCTTTTTTTACCTTTTGCGTGGCTGCTCACACTAGAAACTTCCCTGATATTTGCTTTAAACAGAAACATTAGAGCTTAGTTGTGAATTTTTACAGTCTTTTAAGCAATAATAAGGTCAGACTCAAATACAAGCCAGATTTGGAAATGAAAATATTTAAAAAAAACCAAAACAAGAGCAGGAATATTTTACACCGTACATTTCTTGCAGAATTGATGTCACTTTACATGATAATTTCAGGTGGCATAAACAGGTCACTGTGTATGAGCAAAACCCCTGTAATCTATGACTGGCATTATCATTGTGAGGCACAAATACTAAAAATTACCTTGCTTGGCATCTTGGTGATGGCTGTGTTTTGCCCACAGCCACCTCTCTGTGACTGTGGGTTCTGGGTCTCTCGGCGGGAGCACTGGCTGCTTCAGCCAGCCAGCTTCTGAAGACTGCAGTGTCTCTCATAATTACATTTTTTATTTTCTTTTGAAAAAGCAATACAAACTGTGTGGTAGCATCGGTGTTCTTGTGACAAATAACTGATTTCTTAACATTTAACATGGAAGGCCTATAACAAAAAAAAAAAAGCAGGTTGATTTTCCTTAAGATGTATAAACAATCAAAGAACAAGTGAAAGATTTCTCACGGAGCTCTCGGGATCTGATCACAGTACAACAATCAAAGAAAAGATCCTAAACCTGCAGGAACAGCTGTGGTTTTACCTCTGTTTTGAGAAACAGAAGAGCATTCTTCCCTCCATTATGCAATACTGTATCTTCAGCTATTTAGTTTAACAAAAAAAAATACCTATTTTTTGAAAAGTGTTGACCTACTTAACATACATTCTTAAAACAGTGACATCTGAAATACTTGTTTAGAGAGTATGGTCCCCAAGACCTCATTTTTGTATCTAAAAAATATAACACTTCCCGTAATTCCACCAAAAGCCCATGTGCAGTAGATGATAAGGTAGCAAAATTCAATACTGACCATAATCAGAATGTAACAAAAAAACTGGTAAAACCTCCAACTTGGTACTAGAGGTTTCTGTACCTCTTCTAATTTGTCTCTAAGAGACTATCTGAAAGACAGCCAAATGTAAATACACGGTACCATCCTAGCTGTAGGACAAACAAGGTGGCAGTGCTCTGTCATTCTAGGTGTACAGGATGCAACTATAGTATCTTCACTGTGTAGTGGATGTGTCAAAAATAATTATGTTAATGCAGTTGCAAATTCTGTAGTGTTGTCTATTAGAAGTGTAAACTACTGAAAACTTGGCCTTGCTGAGATGAATAAAGTGATTAAAATACCTGTCTTTACAGATACAGTAGTTTGTCTTCTTTATGAAATACAAATCTTAGCATTTCTTATCTTTTTAATTTTAAAATTTGAAGAAAGCTCTTTTTAGAGAGAGATGGTTCTAAAAAATGTCACAATATAAATGATGATATTTGAATCTTCCTGATGTGGTTCGAAAACTCCCATGCAGAAGTACACACATGTAGGTGTGTACATACGTGAGGTTTGATTATCCTGATGTATTAGAGATGTCTAGTAACTAAACTGCATGTGAACTCCACTGCATCTAGCCCTCTAGTAGGCTACAAACATTACTGATGACACCAAGGTAATTCTGTTTCATCCATCTATAGGCACACACACACAGAGTGCATCCCATTCCCAGAATTTCCCATCAGTTTCTGCAGACCCCACAAGGTCCACAGGCTTGTAACACTCCCAGAGCAATTTCAGATGTGATACATTTAAATAAGAAGGTGTAAACTCTTGGGACAACTACAGTGGTGATATAGCGAAAGAAAAAGGGCAGCAGAAGCTTCATAATGAACACAGAACAAATACTTGAAAGTGGCAAAGGATGATGTACTTGTACAGCCAATTAAAGCAATCCAGGCAGGAATCTGGGAAGCATCTCCAAACCCAGTTTCTTAGCATAAGCATTATTCCTTGGTGACATTTCATATACTCCAGATGATTCAGGTAGAACCCCTGTAGCTATAGCTGATCACATGGAGAAGCACCAGAGGAAGTTAGGGTGGTATATTCCAAAGTATCCTGCATGCACAGGGTATGTACATGGAAAAGCGCTTTGTGAATTCCTAACTTTATTTCACAGTAGCAGAAAGTCATAGAGAAATGCTGTCACTGCACTCTGCCCCAGCAGCGCAGCCCTCCTTCAGTTGAAGCCATCTCTGCAGCTGTGGTTTTGTTCGCTGTTGCCCTGGACCTTTTCACATTAAATACATTTCACTTTATGTGTTCACACAGAATCAAAGACAAATAACTGAAATGTTTGATGACAAATCCTGCCAAAACCTGATTATTTCACTTGATGTAATGCCATGTACTGCAATCAAATGCCTATACTTACAGATGTCAAAATTAATTTTATAAAGAAAGAATTGTTGGTTATCTTCCGGAATACTGATGTTCACATTAAGCAGATTTAAGCAAATTCCAACATAAACATCCTCAAATTTAATAGGTTTGATATGACTCATCAATTCATAAATTCTCAGGGCCAGTTTTCCATCTAGGATATAGCCCATCCCACTGCAATACGGAGGGTACAACCTGAATGGATATTCATCATACGAGATGTATGTTTTTTGGTAAGAGCCTCTGTAGGCAAAGTTATCAATGAGAGGATAACCAGTAAAAATATTTTCTGACGAATTTAGCTTCAGAAGAAATTTTATCAAGTTAGCAGTGTTGATGAAGACATCAGTATCGGTCTTCATGAGGAACCTAGTGTTTGAACAGAACTCAGTGACCCACCGAAATGCCATGATTGTTTTCAAGGTAAGATTGTTGTAAGTGTCCATAAAATCCTGGCGAATTATGTCACCATAGAGGATGCTCTCGTCTTCTACTGACAGGGCTGCAGCATTGTTTTCTCTTTGAGAATCTTGACCTAGTAAGAACAGGGTTAGAATTCGATGTCCCCACCAGAAGCTTTGAGACCCCCATGTCATCCTGATGGCCTGCCTTGACGTCACGTCCTCAGGACGTGAAGACACCAAGATGACCAGAAATGGATTTATGTCTTTGCATTTCAAGCGCTCCCGCAACGTGAAGAGGTAATGTTGCTTGTAAACTGGTTCATATTCATAGAAATACATGAGGTTTGTATGCTTAATCACAGTGTTGGAAGAAAAAGCCACGTACCACATTGCTGTGACAGAAAATACAACAAGAAACAAAAAAATCCATTTTAATGGTCTCATGTACACAACACTCACTGGATCTGAGCAACAACCGGTTTGCAGAAGTGCGTCAGTGACCTTCAAAATCCGTACCACGAGTCCTGAGACACGTTTCTTGCTGAAAAAGAAATTGAAAAGTAGTCTTCAGAATGCTATTATTCAAATATTATCTTTTTCTTATCTTGTCAAGTGTCAGTTGAGCATATGCTGTAATATAATGAAGACAAGTACCAGACCCGTTGGTCCAGCTGTTACATATGGCACCCTGCATAACAGGAACTGCTACTGTATTTGAGAAATGAGTATAAGCAGAGCACTGAGCAACTCCTGAGCACAACGTGGACCGAGATCTCATGACTTTCATCCTGGAAATTCCCCCTACGTAAATCTGATCACACAGCAAGCACTGTGACCTCAGATATCTCAGCACAATCTCTTTGACTCAATTAAATCTCGAGGGACGAATACCCTGAACAAAACCCAACTGCTACAAAGTGCTCAGCAAGTTCATGTTCAGAGGCTTCAAAAAACTGTGATTTATTTTAAAGCAAGGAATTCCTACTGGTTTTGATAAGCTGCAGCAAATTGGCCAAGAAAGCAGGTAAAAAGAGAAGTACAAGCAAATATTTCATCTCTTTTTTAACAGCTGAACATCTACTTGTTCTAAATTGACTGAAGAGGTGATGGAGGAGGAGAAAAATCAGCTTCCTTATGAACAACATCACAGCCACAGACATGCTAACACAAATGTATCTTGACAGACAGCTCTTACACCGCCCAAAGAAATGGCTACTTTCACAACACACAACACTGAACAGCAATCGTTTATTTTCTAATAGGTGCTTATTATTTGGTCGACACGAAACTGAACATGAGCCAACAGTGCGCACTTGCAACCCAGAAAGCCAACTGTATCCTGGGCTGTGTCAAAGGAGGTGGTAGAGGCGTTGGAACTAGATGACCTTAAGGTCCTTTCCAACCTAAACCATTCTATGATTCTAAGAGATTGAGTAAAGGGGCATTGCAACCAACTTTGTCATGGCAGCTTTACATATGGCATAATGGGAGCAGCAGGGAATCCACCGCAGCCCATGAATTTCAAATCTTACAGAAATTTTGTAAATTAATATTTTCCATTTAAACAAACAAGACACTACAAAATCCTACTACTTCCATCTACTTAGGTTTCAAAGAAGAAGAATTCCATCTGCATTATTTTTATGCAAACCCCTACCCATCTGCCGAAAAAACAATGGATTTTCTCAGCTCCATCAGACACACCACACACACCAAAAACCACAGTCGGCACTGGAGACGAAGACAAACCAAAGCCGTTTTTTGACTACAGACACATGTCTTGGTCCAGAGTCTGAACTGCACAGGTAAAAACCCCTGAAGACACTACTACACAGTCAGGATTAGATACACCAATTTGTCTTGCCAAAACTAAATGTAAAAACAGAACTTCAGGCCTGCACCCTCCATTTAGCAGTGCTTACTTTTACTGTACTCCTGAAAACAAAATAATTACAATGTCTTACCATGGGAGTTCCAAATGATTTCTAATGTTTGCAGTAATAATGTTTATCCTGTGCTATAAAGTATCCACAAAGCCACAGTAAGGGTGATGAAGGGTTCAATTTCACAGCACAATTAATTACTATTTAACTTATCTTTACAAAGATCACTGCAGGGCTTTAAAATGTTTTATATTAAAAAAATAAATAAATCCAAACCCCAAGATAGCATGCTAGAATTTAGATAAATTTGATTTGCCAGAGCCCACCTGCCTTGTATTTCTGGGTATGATCTGACTTTAAATGAATGATCCTTTAAAGGAAGCATTTGGAGCACATTTCACTGATGACACAAAGCACATCACTTAAAATTCATTAAAGCAATTTTATGCAAATAGCTATTTAAAGAAAATAATTTCAGACTGATCCCTTTCAAGGCTGAGTTACTTAAGAAATACCAAGTGACAATCAGGAGTCAACCCTGCACTAAAGGTACCTAATATAACCACAGATTAGCACGTTATTAAGAACTTCCTAATGTGACTGATGTCCTACCTTATAAAAACACAAAACCTTAGAGGTTTCATGCTCATTCACTTGTTTTTCTCCATATGGATTAAACATATGCAAGTAAAACAGAAGTTTGATAGTGCAAAAGAAAGTATCATTGAGGCTGTTCAAACTGCATTTAGGGACTTTGATTCTAACTGAATAAAAAACCCTTCAGAGTTGCCAGTCTGGTATTTAATCCCTAGTTTTACGGAAAGAAAAAAGTAATAAAAATGCTGAGTTCTTCTCTCTTTATATATACCAACCTGACTCTCAGTTAACAATATGAAAAACACGTACTCAAAGAAAACAACCTTAGTTTTGTATCAGTACTTAAGTATTTGATTTTATATAAATAACATTTCTCGGGGTTTGATGATCGATTTAAAGTAAATTACATCAAAATTTGATTAGTCCTTGACTACCTAATGAAAAAAAAAATCTGATTATAAGTATTTTGATTTTTTACTGGCAAAAAAGACTGATTACATGACATTCTGAACAACAGAATCACGACATGAGCTGCTACACAATAAAAAATCTGGGAAAATAAATCATCAATTTTTGTCCTTTGCTCACACTATGCAAGATGGAATCTTAAAAAGTCTGTATCCTTACAAACAGCCACAGGGCATCGAGGACAAGCAGCGTAAAGCGCTGTTTTGCTGTGCGACTCTCGAGGAGGCCAAAGTCCTGTCTCCACAAACCTTGCGGTTCTCTTTCTTAAGGTCTCATTTCTCCAGTGACAGGCTAAACAGTCTGCAAGCTACCACAGGTTCACCAAAATATAGCTTTTAGAATGGTCATGGGGTGGAAACCACACTCCCTAAAACATGAGACAGCTGGTTTTGCAGCGCTGAGAATTCAACATGGAGGCAGCCATCCTCCAGCATCATTAAGTGAGAACTCTACAAACAGAGGCAAAAAGAACAAAAGTGCAAAGCAAAGGAGAAACCCGAGCACAGCCCTCCACAAGGGCTGTGCTCTTCGCTCCCTATTTCAAATGCTTAAACCAAAGCAATGAGTCTGAATACGTAAGGTCTAGAAGCTGCGATTTTGCCTGGAGTTGGCGCAGTTGCAGTCCTTCCAGCCGCTGGGGAACGTGGAAGGTCCTCCAGCACTTCCAGACGCTCTCTGCTGGCAGTTTTTGCCTTTCAGGGATACTCAGCAGGAGCAAAGCAAGGGCAACAACTGCTGCTTTCAGGGAAATATTTTCATTTGCTTCCAAGCTCGCAGCTTGCTGGCCCTACACGGTAAGAGTCTGAGATTATGCTGACAGAGAAAAGTGACCAACATGAAAACTGCAGCTGAGCACATGCGTTAGCAACTCCCGCTGCATGCCGACCCGCCGTCAGGGCCGGCTGTCAATGGCGGGGCTGCCCGGGAGGCCGCGCGCCCCCTCAGCCTTACCGCGCCCCGCCTTGGGGAACGCGATGTCCCCCTCCCGTTCCCCCGCCCGCCGCAGCCGTTACCGTTGCGTCCGGGGCTGCCGCCGCCGCACGGCCGCCAGCCAGGCGGGGCAGGGCATCACTCCTCCCGCCGATAGCGGCTGCGTCTCCTCGCAGCCACGGCGTCGGCTCCGGCTCGGGATGGGCGGCCCCGCTCTGGGTGAGTGGGGGATGTGTGGCCGCGGCAGGCACCGCAGAACGCCCGCCTCCTCTTCCGCCTCCTCGGCGGGGCAGCGGAGCGGGGAGCCGGGAGCCGCGCGGGAAGCCCCTCCTAGGGCCTGAGACCAGCCGCGCCGGGGCGTTCCGGACGAGGCGCCTCGCCTTCCCCGCAGCGAGGCCAGGGGCGGGCCTGCGCTCGCACCCTCAGAAGGGGCGCTCCGACGGCTACCTGCTCTTTACAGACCGTACCCACTGCACAGTCGGCTGTGGGATTGAAGTTTGTAGGTTCCAGGAAAGAAGAGAGGGGCGTTTTCAAATGGAACTTGTTCTCTTGCCTTAGCTACTGCCATTAATCATGCCGAGGGCTCACCCCCAGCTTCCCTAAGTGACTGTATTACATTTTGTCACATTACAAAAGCGTGCAGCCGTGGTGGAATATCCTGCCGGGACAGCCCAGGAACCTACACAGGTTACCGTTAAAGCTGCAGAGTTTACGAAAGGTTTATTGTGCAAAATTTGAGTTTGAATAATCGATGCTAAACCAGCTGTCCCAGTTTTATTACTTTGGGGGTTTTAAACTGAATGTTTAGTCAGACCCTACATAAGCAAGATAGCCTCACCCCGGTAAAGCAAATACACCTTTGGACAAATCAAAGGTAGATTTCTCACTCTTTCAAACGCTCACCTTCAGGTGCAAATAGATACAGAACCTGCAAGCAGGAGGCTGCATCATGCTGCATCATGTGCAGCTGACTACAGCTTGGCTCTGATCTCCTCCTGGTGTACAAACTCCAAAGCAACGCAGGAAATCGATTCTGGGAGTGGCTTTGCATCACAAAATCCCGCTCTGAGCCAGACTCAGGTTTGACTCAGGTACAGTTAAAAACTATGAAGCCGGAGTCTCCAGAAGCAGTTCTGTCCTAGAAGTAAACGTAATTAGCTTATAAAAAAGTCAGATACTGCTTAATCACTTCTTTAAGGCAATCATCTGAGTTAATAACAGTTCCAACCATAAATATGAAATAATAAATATATTTATGCAACTATAAATATCAAATAAATACCAAAATACAGCGGGAGCAAATGTACAGTGCAGAGAACTGAAGCACAGTCCCTCGGAAGCAAGTCATCTATCCTCTCGCTGGCCCAGGAGGGAGGTTTTGCCTTTGATCAAGACAGCTCTGTTTCAAGGAAACATCACGGTGTTTTGCAGGGAATTCTGGTTCCTTTGGCTGCGTTAACAGTGTGTTTCACAGAGTTTCCTATCTCCCCATTTTTTGATTCATCCACATAACATAAAAAGAAACGCATACACTTTCTTCCCTGGCTTAATACATCCTGACCTGCTCCTGAAAAGAACTCTACACATAATCTATCCATGTTATTAAATATGAAGAACTCACAACAGTAAGTATGTCGCAGTAATCTTTTGTTGCCCCTGGTTACTGCTGGTACAACCCTTTCAGCCTCAAGAGAAACTAGATTACAACTTGTCTGTCAAGACTGAGGTTTATTTTATGCAACATGTGTGATAGCTGAGTAACCTGTGTTGTAACTATTGAAATGATTACCCTACCCATGAGCAGCTCATGTGGCCAGGAGACCTTCACATCTTTTTGCTGATTATGTACCTTCTACAGCAAAGACAAATGGTGGTAACTTATACTAATGCAGCTGGGTATGAGGGCAAAACAGTACTGTAGTACTCAGGATGCATCAAGCCAGCCCAGCATAGGTCTGCTGTCAATAACATGGAGGCTCAATATGGATTCAATGACATTAGACTAAATTTCCTATCTCCTCTTTTTTTATTCTTATTTTATTTACTAAGAGGGTGGTGAGACATTGGCACAGCAACTCCGAGATTGCCCAGAGAAGCTGTGGCTGCCCCATCCATGGCAGTGTTCAAGGCCAGGTTGGATGGGGCTTTGAGCAGCCTGGTATAGTGGAAGGTGCTCTGCCCATGGCAGGGAGGTTGGAACTAGACGAGCTTTAAGGTCCCCTGGCCATAGCAGGGAGGCTGGAACTAGATGAGCTTTAAGGTCCCTTCCAACTGAAACCATTCTGTGATTCTATGATTACTATTTAGAATGCAGTCAAAAAAAAATAATAATCTTTTGATCAAGACTGTTGCTTTCCCCCTTTGGTTCCTTTCCTGAGGGAAACCATCTTAGATCAGCAGGCAACAGTGGAATAGAGCACAATGAAGTGAACAGAAACCCTTGATTTCAGGTAGCTGAATCTCAGTAATGACCAGATCTTAAGGTCTCTATTTAGGCTCCATCAGACCGAGTGCATTTAAACTTGTCCATACAAACATAACTTGCCCAGTTTACAACTCCAACAGTGGAATCTAAGACAATTTCAGGGGTGGGCAGGAAGAGCAGCTGGCAGAGTCGAGGCAGACAGGTAGAGCAGAGCAGTTATCAGTGGAATTGTCTTACAGTTTGTTTGAGTCCATGTGCTCATGTAGTCACACATTAGAGACCACCTGAAATTAATTTGCTGCTGGAAGGTGAGATGCATCAATAAATCAGGTTCCTTGTCATTCTGTGGGTTAACAAGTATGGAAAAAACAAAAGATTCTCATTCCTCACTGGCTGTGTTTATATTTCATTTCTTTTTGAGAACAGATGCAGATGTGGACATAAAGGGATTTATCTTTTATCTTTATGTCAGGCTGCACCTAGAATACTGTGTTCAGTTTTGGTCCCCAGTATACAGGAAAGATGAGGACAAGCTGGAGAGGGTCTAGAGAAGGGACGCAAAGATGATCCACAGACTGGAAAGCCGTATGAGGAAAGTCTGAGAGAACTGGGTTTGTTTGGCCTTAAGAAAAGGTGTCTCATGGGAGACCTTAATACCATGTTCCAGTATTGAAAGAGCAGCTACACGGAAGATGGAGACTCCCTTTTTGCAAGGAGTCACATGGAAAAGATGAGGGGCAATGGGCACAAGTTAATCCTGGGGACAGTCCAGTTGGACACAAGAGGAAAATTTTTCACAATGAAAACAGCCATTGGAATAATGTCCCCAGGGAAGTGGTGGATTCCCCAACACTGGACACTCCTAAGATTTGGCTGGACAGGGTGCTGGGACATCTAGTCTAGACCATGCTTTGCCTAGAAAGGTTGGACCAGATGATCTCTGAGGTCCCTTCCAACCTGGGATTCTATGATTCTATGACGCTGGGCTCTCTGGAACAGGGCAGACAGATAGCGGTTCCCTGGCCCTTGGGGTTAGGGATCACAACCAGGCTGCTGCAGGTTCTGTACACAAAATATAATGTCTTAAGTCTCATGGAGGTGCGGTTCACTGTTCAAACACGTTCGAAAACTGCATAACCTTTGTGCTTATGACCAATTGGCACGTTACTCATAGTTGTTCCACCCACACAGGCTTGGAACTGAACAGTACACCTTCATAAATTCTGTTTGCATATTATCAAGTTGATAAAAGCCAGCATGTATTTGTACAGAGCCTTCATTGACTTCTCATAGCGCAAAGCTGCTTCTTCCCCTTCCTGTTCCGCACTCTTTGTGCTTCATCTGATAGAGGAAGAAAGACATCTTACTGAGAAAAACTGGCTTCACAAAAGAGACTGAATTCCAGCTTTAAAGGCTGCTTAGACACGACCGCAGCAGAAATGGGCCTCCAGCACACCAAACACTCCACAGTCAAACAAGCCAATATACCGATGTTAGGACTTGATTCTGCTGGGAAATCTACGCTGTTGTACAAGTTCAAGTCTAACGATGTTTTTCTAACAGTTCCAACAATTGGCTTTAATGTTGATATGATTGAAACTGGGAAGGATATTACATTGACATTTTGGGATGTTGGAGGACAACAGAAAATGAGACAGGCTTGGTGCAATTTCCTGGAAAATGCAGATGGACTGCTGTATGTTGTGGACAGCTCTGATAAGCAACATCTGGAAGAATCAAAGAAAGAATTTGAACTCATTTTAAAGAATGAATTTCTAAAACGGGTACCAGTCATCATGCTAGCTAACAAGCAGGATTTGCCTGGGGCTTTGAACGCTGAGGAAATAACGAGGAGATTCAACATGAAGAAGTACTGCAGTGACAGGAATTGGTATGTGCAGCCCTGTTGTGCCATCACAGGAGAAGGTCTGTCTGAAGCATTCCAAAGGCTAACTGTATTTGTAAAACACTACAGCAGATTAAAGGAGACTTCTGCCATCTCGAAGGAAAGCAAAACACTGTAAGAATTTCTATAATCAAATTAGGATCTGGTGAATGTCAATCAATGTATTTTGTTGGACAGACTAAATCTGAAAATACTGGATTCTGGAGAACTCTTAGAAGTAAATATTTAGAAAGAACTACAACAATATTAAATTCTACTGTTATACCCACAGATGCTTCTGAGATACTACTCGCTGCATTTTATCAGTGATAGTATACTCAAGTTATTCAGTTGAGAAGTGTGGCTGTTGAATGATGAAAAAGGTGGAGCTGAACTTCTGAATTTTAGCATGTGGAAACAAAATGGGTGACCAGTGCTTAGAATGCTTAAATCAAGTAATTTTCTCAAGATGTAAAATAGCCAAGTCATGCTATGATAAATCATGGGGTTTAATAAATGCTCTGTGGATGTATTTCTCATGTAAAAATGTAGTCATTTTAGATCTTAAACTCTTTGTTTCCTACAAATAAACCTATGAATCTGAAATAGTTGTGAGATATTGCATTCTAGAACCAATTGCTCCAAACAGGTTTTAACAGGATCTGCTCCTTGTCGAGTCACAGACCACAATGAGGCACAGTGCTGTCTGTAAGGTGGAGGTTGATGTCCCTCTATTGCAGGTTTCTGTGTACCGATTTCTTTGTTTCTGCACCGTTGCATTGCTGTCCAGTCAGAGCATTGGAAGCTAGTGTTGATCCCCATTGGTTTGGGGTGAGGGATAAAAAGGGGAAGAATGGGGGGGATTGGCTCCTTGATTGAAGCAAGCAGGATCTTGATGGATCCTGTCTTGCCTGTACTAAAGCCACCTGAAATTTTGTTATTGATAAATTTATATTTGATTAAATTTTACAGAAGTGGCACAAAGTTGCTAATAATTACTACACTATGTATAAAAAAAATCCAAATGTAATTTCTGTGCAGATTTCCTGATGGGTAAAGGAGTGAATTGGTATTCTGAATGCCATTAAAGCAATGAAGGATTGATAACCGGAAGACTAATTGAACTGTATCAGCCACAGAAACAGTTTAAGCACTAAGACTGAAAAGTTAATAGTCCCTGATCTTTTAAAAGCAAGAGAAAAGAGACCATCTAATTATTGGTTATACAGCCCCAGAAAATCCAACTCCATTATTTCTGCCTTCTGAGCAATGTCAGCAGACATAGGATGCTCCAGTGGTTAGGATGCTTGCTTAGATAGCTAGATTATCTTTTTTCCCCTATGTCTACCACAGTCTTTAACCATGGGCAAATCATTTAATCACTCTGTGCCTCAGTAGTCCCTTGGCAAAGTGAACGTCCCAGTTGTGCACTCTGAAAAAGCTGTGGTAAGGGTCAGCTGTGAGTCTTTCTCTTGGGGCAAAATTATTATGCCAAATAACTCACGTAAGAAATTTACATTTAGTTCTTACTAATAAACAGGCAGGAATTTCAAGTTATAGAAGGGTGAAGCAGCAAGAAGAGCCCCCAGATGTACCGTGTTGTCTCATGCATATATTATTCAAAGACAAAAAAATCATCAGGTGAATTTGCTGCAATAGTAAACAAGAGGTTTCCCAATAGAAGCTGTTGTGAATACTGGCAGTAATTACCACAGGCTAAAACCTGAGTCATGTTGAGACTACATTTCTAAAAGGAGAGCAAGTATTTAGACTTGTCATTGTCCACTCTGATGATTTAGGCACAATATAAAGTATCATCTTCTATCCCCCCCCAAAATTTAAATGTCTGCAACAATGGGAAAATTAGTTTTCTAAACAAAATGATTCAGTGTTAAAAAAATGTGGCATTTCAGATCAATACATTTATGAACATTTGCACTTGTATGTTACATATTGAATTCTCCCACTAGTTTAATCTAATCATGTGTCTATCATAAATCCTAATCTAGTTCATTGGCCTCGGGATTTCCTCAGGGAGAAACACTCCATGAGAGATTTAATGAGAGTGCACCAGGGTCTCTAATTAGACAAGCAGCAAGTTCTGAGGGGGAAATAAAGTAGTAAAATAGACCAGTTGATCTAGCTAAAAAGGATAATAAGCTTTCAGGCACACAGTCCCTTCTCCAGATTATCAAATTAAATTACATGATACTCACATTGACTTGAAGAGAATATTTCACATTATGATTCAAAATAAATAAATAAACTCTATTCTATTCACTTTACAGAATATCAAGTACTTAAAAATGGATTTTTCTAAGAGCTTGGTCTCCTAAAGAAGTGAAGCCCTGCCTGTTTCATCTGCCCATGGAGACCTCTATCTTTCTGAATAATTTCTGAGCTTTAAATAAATGTCAGTGAAGTTGGACAGAGGCACAGGTTCTCAAGGAAATTATATGCCTGAAAGTTTAATTAAAAAAAGCAGTGATATAGAGAAAAGTGACCATACTGGTGCCCCCATGAAGGCAAGGCTGATAAGATATAAAAGATTAATCCCTGAGGAGATAAATGTTCTGGTTTAGCTGCAAGAGAGCCTACAAGAGGACATAAATCCACACAGCCCAGGCTTAATTAGATCTTCTGCTCCTGGAGCTAGTTGGTTGTCTTCTGTACTGCATAAGTAGTGTACCTGAGGGCTCCTTTAGGAAGAGAAAGTAGAGGATAGAGAATCCACTGCTTAAAATTACCTTTTTGCACCTGGAGTAAAGAATCACTCTGACTACTCAGCATATTTTGGGAAGGTTCCCATCACATGTTGCATGGTGAAATCAATATCAAGGAAGTTACAAAGGCATTTGACAGCTTCATCCTGCTATGGGGAATTTTAGATCTTTTGACTACTTGGCTGAATAATGTAATAAGCAAAATTGTCTGTTTTTCAGAGCATAACAAAGGGGAATCCTACTTGTGCTAAAAACATGATCCACAATATCGTAAGCATAATTTATTCCTGGACAAGCTTTTTTTTTTGCATTATTTAGAACTCATATAGGTTGTTCACTAAAAACAATTTTAGGAGGTTTGAAGGTTTTGAGATGCTTTGAGGTGTAAGAGAATCCAAATATGGAGATTGCTGCTCCCCTTGGCAGTGGAACCAAAGTCTGTGAGTTGAAAAAGTTTGCATGGGATGAATGAAGGGTAGTAAAGGGTTTATGACCTGCCCCCCCCCCCCCCCCCCCCCCTTCCCCCCCCCCAGCTACTTGTAGCTGGTTCATGTTTTGGAACATTTTTCGTTAGCTTTCCTAGTAAATCACACCCAGCTCACCCTGGTGTTTCTGGCATTTTTTTATGGATGCATACTGGCAGTCTTGCGCAACTGTGATGAAGTGTGGAAGCACTACAGCTATATTGTGGCTGAAGTGTGCAAGTCCTCCAGTGTCTGCTAATATTTCTTACACTGAGTTTGCTGTACCTTTTGGTTTCTGCCAAAAGTACAGTCATCCATGAATAAATAAATGGTACGTATCCAAGATTGTGAAACACAAAGGGTAGGGTCTGTGAAACCTGAGGTATGCTGTATCCCCTGCCCTCTCAAGGAGATTATCTCATGCGATGTGTTTGGATGTGACCATTTAAAAGCTGACATATCTGGAGAATGGGGCACTGTCCTTTTGACCACTCATTGATAAGATTACTATGGTACAACATCATCATGAGCTTTCTGAGCTCATCCCATTCCAGTGGGATGAAAAGCCACTTTAAGGGAAGGTGTGGAGCAGCCTAAGAAACCATTGCAAATTTGTAAAGGAACACTCCCTCCTTCTTTGCCTGGGAGAAAATTCTCCCAGTAACTGAATGCTCTGCAGAATCAGAGGGAAGTGTAGTGTATAAGGAATGCAGGATAAGGCTTTTTTAATACCAGATATGTAGAGACGGGTGAGTTACTCAAAAGGTGTCTGTTGCCATCTCCTCATTTGTGACAAGTTAACTGAAACAAAGGAAAGACTTTCATATCTCAAACAAGTTCTAAGCCAAATGCAAGTGAAGACAATACTTTGAAGCACTGTATGCATATTAAACTGCTTAAAGCAGGCTTTCTTCCCAAAGTAAATGACCCATGCTGAGTTCTGTACTGCTACAATTAGACTTCTTCCATTTTTAATTAGCTCAAGTATTTCTATTCAGCACAAGAATTCTGGACATATATCTCATCGGATCATGCAGGCTAGATTATACAAGGCTCTGTAATTTAGGATGTAAACTCTTGAGGGTGGAGGCCCCATTTCCAAAGCACACACTTTACTGCAGGTTTCATTTGCAAATATAAATTCATAAAACAGTAACAAGTCCAAACACATCTTATTTTGAACACATCTAATTTTAACAAAGTGTGTGTTAGCCTGTATTTCAGTTTCTACAAAATTCTGTTCTTTAGCTGGGACAGATGTTTTTTGCTGCTCGTCCACAATGTGTTTGCAATCATCTATCGCTAAGTTGGGCTGCTGTCAGGAAACACCTCCCCTCAGCCTCTATCACCTCTGGGTCCCACTCCCTAGCTATGCATTTATACTTGCAGGTCTCTGCACAGCAGTGATTCCTCACTTCTCTTGTCCTTCCCCAGTTACCAAAATAGTGATACCAGTTTTCCTGGTCTTATTAGCTTGTCATTGAGTGTTCTTGTGCTTACTCTTATGCTCCTTTTTACACTTGGAATTACCTAAACATTTACAAAACCATTTAATTAGTTTCTTCCAGTTTGTTCCTTAAAACATTCCCTTCCCATGATGTATGCAAAAATCCTGACAATAGCTATTAGGGTTTTATGGCAGGGCCCTGGCCCCTCTCTTTTGATGAGTAGTCTCATAATAATTTTATTATTTCCTTCTTTTCACCACATTTATTCATCTGTTCCCATTTAGCCTGAGAATGTGCTTGCTTTGGTGCAAAGATCATAATTTTGTTCTGTGTTTCATATACTGCCTGACTGATGAGAATAGTTTCTAGACCTTATATTACTGCTATAAGGAGCCTGAATCTTGTGGATTATCTGATAAAATAAGTAATTTTGTAAGTTTAAACAAACCATCTAACTCTGAAATTTGAGCCATGTGTATTTTTTCTTTTTAGCAAACTGCAACAACAATGTCATTGATCCAAACAAAGGCTAATCTCCCAAGCACAATTGTGCTTGGCTGTTAAAGTGTAACTGTGCCTTAATCAGTAGTTTTTAGTTACTTTATCTAAGCATGTCCATTAATCACTAAAGAATGCTAGGCTTTCAGCCTTCTCTTAACTGATCCATAATTCTGAAAACTTCTGTTTTGGTTTAGGACTGTTACAGATTCATGTGACAATCCCTCATACCATTTGGATGCAAAACCAAACATAAAGGCATTCTTCAAACAGCCTGGCCCCCTTAATGATACATGAATGTCAGTCTCCTCATCTGCTGGGTCTCACACCCAGACCTTCCTAGTGGCCCCTATCATTGCATGTGTTCATCACCCAGTGCAATGGCTTTTGTGTAAATTCACATTTTCTCTTTGCTGAGGATTTACAATGCAAGGTTCAATATACCTAAAATGCATCTAACTGTTCAGAGTATGAATGCTTAGATATTCATCAGTTATTTACGTATGTTGCAGATCAACATGAGTGCATACAAGTCCAGCTTGAATGATTCTTTTTATCTAAAATGGTAAAATCAAATAAGAAATTGTATGCTATGGAAAAGTATGTACTCAGTTAAGCAGGATGGGAAGTGAGAGATGATAAGCTAAAGAAATACTATGGAAAAGGACAGAAAAAGAAGAAATAAGTGAGAAAAAAATCTCAAGGCAAACCTAGTTCTACTTGTGAGCAGATACATGAAGTAACAGAAAACAAAAAAAAAAAAAAAAAAACCCAAAACCAAACAAACAAAAAAAAATCACATTCCAGCCATCAATTCTTGAATGGCTTTTGCATTCCCCTCTCACGATAACAGTGTGTTAAGAAGCCTTCTCTTATTTTAAAATTAACTTTTAATTTAGGCTAGCATTTCTATCTATGCTCACATACGTAACTTCATGTGTACTCTCTCTGAACATACATCACATACTGAAGGCAAATATTTCATCGATTTTAGTTACATTAGGCCCCAATATAATGTAACCTCAGAGAAACACTATGCAAATAACTGGCACCTTATAGTAACTCTAAACAATACTAATCCTGAACATGAATAATTAAAATATATAGCATCTTATTAAAATCAAATGTTGTGGAAAATATATAGGGTCGTTTCAAATACCTCTTTCATTTAACCTAGATGAGAAGAGAGTCTTATTTTTTGGTGGTCACCTGCTTATTAAAGGCTATACACTGAGCCTTTCCTTTTTGAAGGTTAAGATTTTCCAATGAGTCATTTGGCTCATTGACAGTTTAGAATAACAACTTTTTGCCTACACTAACGGTAAATTTCTATATACTTTTATTTCTCCTGTGCTGCTATAAAGCTCCTGTCAAATATTAAAGAAAACCCAAGCCAAATAGTAGAAAACCTTTACCTCAGCTGAGTAATACGGCAAAAACACTTCTATAGTTTAGCGTTTCCGCACTGAGACATCTTGTGGTGTATGAGACTTACTACAGTTAATAAAACTGAAACTAGTTGGTTGTGAAGTCAGATGGTGACAACATGAGCTTGAGAACTCTCTGTTCCAGAGATTTAAACCACACAGCTAAAAATTTTGTACCTCACTTTTTAAACAAAACTGGCTGGTGTAATTACAACTTTGATGGGACTTATTTTTCAGATACTAAGTATTTACAAACCTAACTGATTGTAACAATTTGTTAAATAAAAATTTCTGTTCTTAGGTAAAACCTGCATTTGTTTTCATTCCACATTAAGTTGTTTCAAAAGTACAGCATTTTGTGGAACACAAATTTCTTAACAGTGAGTGATGTTCAATTGTCCAAACAAGCAGACAACAGTCATTTCCACATGTAATGGGCATAACCTGCTAATATAGATGTCTAAAGCTTAACAAACTGTTAGCACGCAACACATGCTCCTGACCAAAGTGTGCTCTAGTCAGCACTAACAGCATTTTAAGCTGTGGGTCAAGTGGATCCAAGGTAAACTAGCTTGTTACTGTGGAGAGGAACCTAGGGAGGCAACTTAGCCGAGGACCCACTTGCCTCTTCCCTTTCCATTGTTTCTCTTTCTTTCTGTACTTTGCTTTTTCATTTTTACCAAAAAGCTGGTTTTGCCATTAGCATGAAATGTACACTATCAGCTATGTCTCAAGAATAAATCGTTAGGTGCGTAAATCTGTCTCAACATGTGTGCGACAGATAGGCATGCAAGCCAGCTTTACATTAGTTTTCCACTTCCTAGATTGTGGATGAGTGTTATTCATAGTCTACCCAAATGTATTATACAGCAAAATAAACTCTGTTGGTTCTTACAGTATCCAGAATAACCAAACTGCTGTCCTCCCAGTCTGGCTTCACCCCTCAATGGTCTCACCGCTCCTTCTCCATGTCTGCAGCACTATTCTCCTGCAGGAACACTTCAAAATACCATCATATCTGTCTCAAAAACTCAGACAATCAAGATGGAGAAAGGATAACCTTACTCCATAGTTTATAATGATGTGTTCTTAAACTGGAATTGCCATTAATGTTTGGGTTATTTTTTATATTAAGTTGGTAGTAATTTATAAGAGGCTTGAATACCAGTTCATGACTGAAAGGAGACTTTAATATAAAAATAGTAATGAACGTTAAAAGAAAAGGTTGATCTAGGCAATCTGACAGAGGTGTGGAGTTCCTAGAACACTATATATTTCAGGAAAATTATGTGGCCATTATCCCCCCTCAAAAGAAAAGCCAAAATAGAAATATTGCTCATTATCAGGCATTAGAAAATCAAGGAGAGCTCAGTCAGAAATCCTTATGAGAATGAGCCTCGTTAGTGCTGCTGCTCAGAAGTACTCAATTTCTTCATTAGTGTAACAGAGATATGCATACTGAGGGTATTTTCACATCTCTACTCAATACCAATCCTTCAGGCTTTTGAAATTCCTTATTCAGTTATGCATTCTAGTTTCCTTGCAAAATCAGCCCGAAACACAACATTGACAATAGCAATCTGCATCTGGACATTTACATTTTTATTGCGTAAAAGAGGCATCTTGGATTTGATGCTGGTTTATATGCTAAATTCTGCTCACTGGCAATGTTAACAGCCAGAAATAAGCTATCTTAAATTTTAGATGCTCCCATAAATGTCTCTAGCTTCTCTATCCTTTCTGTGTACAATGTGAAAGTCATATTACCTAACACTTCCTATTAGCATTGAATTTTATAAATTCTGTGGATCATCCTTCCATTTGAAACCGGAGTGACTAAGGGTATAAGGGCAAGTGACTGCCTTCTGAAGACAGACAAGTGGAACAGAATACTGGTGTTCCCAGGCCTGCAGGCCTGTCAGGAGGCCTTTCCTTTCTCTTTTCTTCCAGAAACATTATGGAATTCACCCAAAACAAGCAGCTGCAATAGCAAAGTTTTCAGTCACTTTGTTACCCCCAGCAGTGCCACCAGAGAATGAGTTTGTTCTCGGGACTTCTTAAGATGAAATTCTTCTTTCTTTTTTTCTTTTTTTTTTTTTTTTTTTTAACATGGGATCAGTATATCCCTGAATCTTTCAGGGTATGCTGAAATAGCTTATTTCACTCACATTTGCTCACTTTTTATCTCAAATGAAATTTTCTTCCCTTGCCTTTATTAGGAAATTGTTCTGTTTGAAAGGTAGGGCATGTAGGACAAAGGCAGGAAAGTGCAGCTCCACAGTCTGATTCCTGACTGATTCCTGTTCTTCTAGGGCCTTTTGCAGCTAACAGATTTTGTGCTCAAGAGACATTTTTGGCAATGGTCATTGAATGATCTCTGAATTTATCTGCAAAAAGTCTGATCTAGTGCATTAAAAACCAAGTGTACATAGGCTGAACTCTAGAAAAAATCACCAATGTAAATTGGAAGCAATCCCAAAACCAAAGCTTATATTAAAAAGTTGCATTAGAATAACTGAGATCAGAAGTAGGCTCAATGAATTATTTCAGAGATGGCTTTGAAACTCCGATCATAAATTTTAACAGGTTGCCTCCTGCTTAGTGTTTGCAGTCATGTAGGAGCCCTTGGTGTATTTTCTAATCACAGCAGCAGATGTTCAACTGATGTGGATCAGAAAACAGCCACTGATGCCAGAGGAACTACCTTTAATTTGCACCGTCTGGGGATGTGTTTTGCAGACTCTCTGAAGAAACAGAATATTGTGCCTTATCTTACAACTAATCACATGGTATCATCAAAAAAAAAAAAAAAAAAGAAAAATATCTACAGCTCATAAAATGCTCATTATATGTTTCTGATTGAAACAGGCCCTGTGAGAAGACATCCTCAAGGCATCTATAATACTGAGGCTCTAAGTAAGCACGGGAACACAAGGCTGGCAAGAGACAGTGCTAAATGAGTGAGAGCAAGAAAACTAAATTGGCCTAGTGACATCAACAGGCCTGTGGCTTCGTTAACATCTGATACGGGCCAGCACTGACACCAGGATCAAGAACATCTTCCAGTAATTTTAGTGTCTTGTACAACATGATTTAAGTGGTATAAATGGAAAGGCATTAATGCTACTACATTTTCGACTTTTTAGGATATTTTAGGCTGATTTTCAATTCTCTGTAGTTCATTACTCTGAGAAGCTGTGAGTTTTTAAGTACCACTCCAACTAAAGAGTATTTTTTCCTGAGTATAAATACATGGTTTTTATCCTAAATATGAAAAAGCTGAAATACAGTGTAACCAGTGGTTCTAAATGGACACAGCAAAATAAAGGGGACGCATGCACAAGAACTCTACAGTCCCATTGCACAAAAGAATACCCTCAAATAAGAGTGAGTGTAGCCAAAAGATAGGAGAGCTGTTCAAGTATTTATGCTTAAAATCTTCTTTTTCCTACTTCCATCCAAAGGACTTCAGCCAACATCCATCACAAAGCAACTTTAAACCAGTAGGGTAGGGTAATAATTGAAAAACAAGTTGAAAAAATGGCTGAAATGATTGTGGGTGGGTTTTTTTTGTTTTTTTTTGGGGGGGCGGGGGGGTTCCCATGTGAGGAGGGAAGCAGGGAAGAAGGCTACTGTAAGTTAAGAGCTAATAATTTATCCAAGAAGAGAGCAGTATTAGTATGTCTTTACAGCTCTAAAGGGATGGCATGCATCCATGTCAGATGTATTGTCAATGCATGGTCTATCATGCTGCTGTTTTCACATGCCTCTACATAACAGCAAGACCAAAGGAAATGTCAGTAGTGAGGGCAGGATTTATTGTGGGTGCTGCAGATACTCAGTTTACAGCCTGTTATTACAAAATGGCATACAACTGGGGCAAAGCGTATTGAACAACTAATTAAGAACTGGCTAATAAAGCAATTGCTCAGGAAGGAATTCTGACTTTGTGTGAACATTTTCTGAGAGAGAAAAAATTACAGTCTGGCTCAAGCAGTTCAAATGGGTAAAAGAAAACAGCAGAAGAGAATATAGAGGGTCAGGTAAAATCATACACTCTGCTAAAAGGTGACATCCTAGAGATAGTAGCTGCTTAATGGCACATCTGGAAAAAATATTCTAGCACACTGATACAAGAGAAGACTAAGTGCAAAAAATAGTACTCAGAGAATAGAAACCAAACCTCCTCCTAGATTTAACCTTACAAAATATGCTGTCTTTTGTGTCTTTTGCATCTTTTGCAAAAATATGTCTTCATCTCCCCAAATGCAGGCTGTGGTTGTTACTTCAGTGGGGGAAGTCTGAAATGAAAGTCTGGTATCTGCTGCTCATGACCTGTGGCTGCTCGGTGTGGGGGCTGCACTAGCTTATGTGGAGGGTTCTGTGCTGATTTTCCTCTGGGATTATTAGGCCTCCACCTGCCTGCTCCTTCAGCAGAAAAACTCTGTCAGCACCTCTAGCTCTGTCTAGAAAAGGGTTTTCATGCTCAGGAGCTATGGGAGAGTTCTTTGGGGAAAAGTGCAAAAGAGCACAAAACCCCTCAAGTTTAATGGAGCCCAAGAAAACAACAGTGCTTTACTTGGATTGGTCCTGTTCATCTTGGTTACTTTTTTGTAATAATGTTCCTTTTAAATTAAACTCCCTGTGCTGTGAAGCTCAATTTTTTGCATTTACTATTTTTATGTGGCAGTTTTTTATGTCTTTTTCACCCAGTGCAATAATCACATCTGACCCCATTTTGATATGGTGGTTTCAATGTCCAGCAAGTAACAGCTGGATTCCAGACTTGGAGACACTCTGCATAAAATGAAGACAAATAGCTGATAAAAAAATTATCATAAATATCCTACCAGCAGTCCAGTGGTCTACATTTTTTATTTATTTTTTTTTTGTTAATACTACCTATTCCATTTTTATAAACCCCAGGATTAATAAGAATTTTTCTATGGGCAACACAAATCTTTGCAGCTGTACATAATACTCCATTTCTTACACTAGGGACATAGCTTTACTTGCCATGAAAAGCCATTTGAGGTAACTCATTGTACCTAGATGTATGTTTAGGGCAAAATATGTTAGTAAAAGATTTCAGCTCAATCTACATTATTACTGAAGATTTTCAAGATCTTTTGATACTTACACATTTTCTAATTGCATGAAGTGTAAAGTTCATAAATTATAAACATGTTACCGTTTTATAAATGTAAACTATTTGTAACACAAATCAACTGAGCTGCATGTATGGAAGCTACATGTATGAGCTACGTATATGGAAGGGAGAACAGTGGCTAAAAGCCATTTCAAATATACATATTCTGCCTTTTTTCTTTGATTTTTTTTTGTTTGTTTTGTTGTTTTGTTTTTTTTTTTTCCTTCTCTCCATCTTTTTTTTCCTTTTTTTCTTTTTTTTTTCTTCTTGAGAGATCCAAATGAACCTTTAAATCATAATGGTCTCCCAAAGATGTAGCTGCTTGGCAAGCCAGAATTTTCATGTGACTGAGCACAATGATCATGCAGCACATCCTCTGTGCTGGAAACTTTGAAAAGGGACAAAACTGGCTCCTTGCATCAACTGGAAACTTGTATTGTCGAGAATTCCTCCTTACCAAATGGTATCTCTTTTCTAGCACCTGCACAGTATCAGACGGCTCAAATCCCACCAAATTATAACCATCACAAGCTACTCTAACTTCATGTTCAGATTCCAGGAGCACTTTACAACCATTCCTTAATGAGGGGCTAAGACAGCTCTCAGTATCTTTCCTGTTATTGCCTGAAGGATTGGAAAGTGAGCAGAACCTAATTCACATCTTTATGTTTGCATTACCATTGTTTTCCAACCTGAGAAATACGCAAAAATATATAAAAATACAGAGCTTTGTACTGTAATATCATATGAAGTTTAAACATTACCATACCACAATTTGTATTACATGCACAACTTATGTTTATAGGCATGTACGTTTAGCCAAAACATATCCTTCTAGGAGCAACTTAGAATCTAAATAACCAGTTGTTTTCTTTTTTTTTTTAGAGACAGTCCCATGCCACAAAATCAAGAATTCAAGGAGGCACAGGCCTAGTCTTCAAAATTGGTCTTCCAAGTGTTCGTAGATTTTCACTGCAGATCTGAGGTAAAATCAATCCAATACAAAAATAACATGGTAATCATTCCTCTGAGAGCTAAACAGATTAGACTACAGTTAAACAAATTGCACTTGATTAATCTCTGATTATGTCTACACTGACATCATGCTATAAATTACTCCTCAGACGATACCAGATCATAGATACAGACCAAAGACTACTGAAGGATAGTCTACCTCTGAACACATGTAATTTAGTATACGCAAAGCATGTTCTTACATTTCATATGAAGGTGCTTAGTAAGAAAATTATGCCACAGAGTAGTATATTAGATGTGGCAGTGTGATTCTCCAAGGTAACTCTCTCAATTATTTTCAAATGGTTACTCATAAAATAACATTATTATTGCTCAGTCCCTTGTCTCTGTCAGTCTTTTTCCAAGAACACAGCGGGAAGGTCAACAGAGAGATGACTTCATTAAAAGGTCATTGTCACTAGTTAGGGCATTGAGTCAGTTCTGGTTGCTAGAGAATATGCTGGCTTTCTGATTCCATCTTTCCCAAACCACATGCTAATCAGTCAGTGCTAAGCTGGGATGAGCATGTGTATGTGTGGGTTAGCAAAGACTAGAAAAGGTACTATGAAAGGAGCAGTGATGGAGGAAAAGGGTTTTGCTTTCTTTTCATAAACTTCTGGCTCGGGTCTTATACACCAAATATTTTTTACCTTCATAGCCTGACTAGTTATATCCTCAAGACATGGTCAGGAATGTAATGCGCTGGAACCAATGTACTAGTCTGATTTCATTATTAATAACCATGTTCTGCTGAGAGAGAGCCTCAGTTGTGCTTTATGGGACTGATTCACAAAGAAACCTTTTTGGGGCCACAGAATTTTAAAACTCATTCTGCAAAAATGTTTCTCAGGGCCACTAAAATTATTCCTTAAAGGAAGTGACACTACAATTAACTGGCAAATTATTGATCTGTAAATTACCTTTTAATTTTAAGAATAAGGACTTATGCCATTATGTAACTCCACAATACTTTTATGTATATTTTTGGATAAAACTGTAGAGCAATTTTACTTGTTAAAATTCTTGTATTTCCTCCAATGGGTGTACAATTTCCTCAGGAGGAGCTGAACTTCAAATGTACAACTAGATGAACCAGTCAGAATAACAGAATCATAGTGCTGCATCCTGAATTTTCACATCTTTTGTTACAGTTATTAGTTAACTTTTGTTAGTTTTAGGTATCTCTTTCTGGATTTCATACCCTTATTCTGTAAAAAGCTGTGATTCAGCAAAAAGTGTCAGATCATGGTTGCCAGTGTAATACTCTACATTGTACCAACTATATGATTACAGTGTGTATGTTCAGCTAGGGCAATTCCAAAGATGACAGAGAATAAAACATATGCAGGAGTTTGCATGTCCTTGTGAAACATTCAACACAATCTGCAATCATAAAAGGAAGCACTGTGAAAATACTCTTGCAAATAAAATCAGAAGTAGTTTGGTTTACTTCAGTTAATTCAAACCATTCATGTGTAAATAAAGGGTTATAAAATAACACCACAAAAGCCATAGCAAATATAAAACATTGCTGGTTTGACGATGCAAAATATTTTACATGCAGATCATTTTCTTAAATCATAAGTGCAGAAGCTAAGAGTAATCAGAAACTACCTGTCAGTTCTATCGAACTGATTTAAAATTGAAAATGCCAATAGAATTTCTTCTTTCTCATACTTTTTAGGTATTTTAATATTTTTCTTATTTCTTTACTAAAGTCTTCCTTCTGAAATGAGAGCATACATTTATGTTGAAACAGTGAGGTTTTGATATTGCAATAGCTGTTCCTGTATAGTATCTTGTTTTCTTAAGGCAGCTGTGCTGTGATACCAACCAAAATACCAATGAGCAATAGCATTGGCTAAAGAGATGCTCTTTTTTCTTTTTCTCTGTGCAGTTTTCTAAAACATTGCTAAATGGGCAAACTGCATTGTTTTTTAAAATGTAAATAGCCATGTCAAGAGAATGGCTTTTTGTATATCCAGAGTGCAAAGTGATAGGGTTTCTGTACCTACAACAGCTTTGGACAAAATGGTTTACTGATTGGTAGCCAAGTAGCTATGCCTATATGGAAGACCATCAGCATTAACTAACCCTGACTAATTTACACTCCTCATATTGCTGAGATATTACTACTACATTTATGCAACAGATGTGGCTGTGGTGACTCTGACTCCAATTTCTGACACTTTCAGTCTTGATTCTTTCTACCTAGAATGGCGTCTCAACCTCCCATAAATGTCCTGTAGGTAAAACACACAGTCGCTTGTAGTCTCAAATATCATAATCTTCATGTTTTCAGAAATAACTAAGTCAAGTTCTCTTCTCTGATATTCATAAGTCAGTTTACACACTTGGGAGACTGCATCTCTCATCGCAACTTTGAATCTGTATCACTTTATGTATTGACTTTGTACAAGTATCATGGAAAATCTTAAGGCAGCTGGTGAAGCAAGAGTTCTATAGCATAGGACTTAACACAAGAATCCCCACAACCCCTGCCTTAATTTTCCAATCATTCAGAGTGAGTACAAGCTATATGCAGGATCAGGGCAGTCTACATTCCAGTCAGTGCTTCCACTTAAGCGCATCATACTTTTTTCTGGATCAAGTCATAAAAGTAGGAAAAAATTTACCATCCCCTCTGCTCTGTAAGTGTATCTATTTCTTTCAATACTCTTTACCTCATGTCCATAAAAATTAACCAGGTTAGCCTAAATAGTTTGGATAGCAGATTTTTTTTTTCTAATATTCTAATTTCAAGTATTTTTTCTAATATCCTAACATTTCTAATACTGTGGATGACTGGAAGGAACAGGTATTACTCTGAGCATCTTTTCCTCACAAGTTAAAAAGTTGAGTCCCAAATGCCACAGGCATTACCAAGACAGCTTTGAGAATAAAAACCACTGGATATTTTGCAAAAAAACACTGTTTCCCTGTGATCTCTCTACCTTTCCAGAAACTTTCTGTAGTCGAATGACCCGCAGCACAGAAAAGCTATAGAGTGGGAGATGTCTTGATATTTCTGAGCAGTCACTGTCAACAGATGTTTATCGAATGTGAGTTACCAGTAAGTAATTTTTTATAGATAGGATTTGCCTGAATAAAGACAGGGACATACTCTGATAGACTCTGTATTTGGTGTAAATAAAATATCTTGGGTTATGTTCAAACAAAGCACATCCATGGAATTTTCACGGCATCGATCCCTTTGCTGCTATGCTCAATACAAACTCAGGAATGCGTTTGTGCAGCTCACCACAGTTTGCGTAACACAGAGGTAATGTTGCTTGCTATAAAGCACCTGGAAGGAAGTTTACAAACGTATGTAACCCTGATGACTATACTCAAAGGGGACAAGCTTAGCTGGTGAAAGCTCATAATTAGTTTTGAAACAGTGTCCACCACCCTCACCTGACAATGAGTTACAGCATTTACTACTGACCAAAATCCACTGCCACTAACCCTGTCATCAACAAACAGGTAAGACGTCGGCCTGTAAAAACTTCTGAGATAGTAGAGTCCAAAAGATGACAGCAACCTATTTTGGACCCAAATAAGCCAACATGATTTCTTTTCATCACTTTAAGAACCTAGAAATATCCACAGAATCTGGTCTTACTGAAAAGTAGTTTTGCTCCTAATGCTGATCATCCCTACCAGAAATATTCCTACTAAGTCTTGCTTGTGAACTGGGTCCACATTTGCCGTGCAGAATGGATGAGAATATTGCCCAATAAAGCAGAGTCCTGAAAACACACCTGCATAAGAGAATGTTATCCCTTGAGGAGAGCTTGCTCATGCCTCCAACGAGGCTGTCAGAATACCTGCTGCTGTATCCTGTGCCCTGCTCCATTCACTTTCCACAGTGAGTTGTATTTAGGGCCAAAGTCTGGTGAAGTTTGGATTAAAATCCGGACCGTACCAAACGTGCTGGCTGCAGCAGCTCCTTGTGCTCAGCCTTCACCAAGTACTTTTCTGAAACTTCACAAGCTTGACACCGAGTCTCATCTCCCCTCAGGGGCCTCGGGGAGCCGGGTACACCCTTCCCCGCAGCCGGGGCACCCCCTTCCCTGCCGTCCTGAGGCAGCCAAGCGGGACAATTTTATTTTAAAAGATCCTTCTTTTATTCATTTTTTTTTAAACCGTCTTTATAGCAGGACACTGCGAGGCGATGTTTCCGGTCCCCTGCGGGGGGCGGACGCAAAGTGGAGCACGGAGAAGGATAAGCCGCACTTGACTTTCGCCTGAAGATGCAGCGGGCGCTGCGCGGCGGTGAGAGCCCGGCCCCTACTCCTCCTGACCCGGGAAACCCCGGCACGCAAGATGGCGGCGGCTCAGCGGACCTGCCGAAACACCTCGAGGAACCCGCTCCGCTCCGCTCCGCTCCGCTCCGCTCCGCTCCCGTCCCTTCCCCCTCTCCGCGCGCCGTCACCGCGCGCGCGTCACATCCTCGCGCAGCTCACTCCCTCTGCCTCCTCTCTCCTATTGGTCTCCGGGCTCAGGTCCCACAACCAATCGGCGGGCGCTGCCGGCCGGCCCAGAGCGAGGCTGCCCCTCTCTCCCCTCCCCTCCCCCGCTCCCGCCGTTCCTCGCTACCGGCACGTTCGGCTGCCGGGCGCAGCGGGCAGCGCCGCCCCGAGCAGGCCGGCAGCGGCGCTTCCCCGCGTCGGCTTCTCAGATCGGTGACGCGGCAGAACGAGTGCTGAGGCGTAAGCGGGCTCGGCGGCCGCAGCGGCGCCGGGAAGGGGGGCTCCGGCGGGCTCGGGTAGGGGCACGGGCCCGGGAGGAGGCGAAGGAGCTGTGCTCCTTCCCACCTACCCCACCCCCCCGCCATGGCCGACAACGAGAAACTGGACAACCAGCGGCTGAAGAACTTCAAGAACAAAGGCCGCGACCTGGAGGTAACCGCTGCGGCGCCTCGCGGGAGGGGCCGGCCGGCCATGGCGGCGAGAGGGGGCCGCCGCCGTGTGGCGTCTTTCTTAATCCGCCGGCGAGGGGCCCGCGGCAGGGCCGCGGCCTGTGCTGCCCGCCCCGCAGGGAGGCAGGAGCGCCGGTGCCCGGGGAGGGAAAGGAGACAGAAGAAGGGAAGGCCGCGCTGTAGGGCCGGGCGCGGCCGGGCTGTTGGGCGCCGCGCGGAGGCGGGAGAGCCGCGGCTGAAGGGGCAACGGCTGCCGCTGCCTACTCTGCCCGCGCCGCCCGGCCCCGCAGCGCCGCCCGGGGCGTCCGCGGGCCCCGCCGCCCAGGGATGGGCGGGGGGCGGCCAATATGAGCGGTTGGTCCCCGCGGCGCGGGCAGGTACCGGTCTCGTATTCAAGGCTCTCGTTTAGCGTAGCTCGGCCTCGGCACTCTTGGTAGAGAGAGGTGTTGCCTCGGTGTTGTGCCGTCCAGCACAGCAGTCGTGGTTTCGCATGGCTCTGCCTTAATTTCTTGCGAGCTCTTAATAATCGCCCTTTGCGCTGAGTGGCCCCTAAAAGACTGAGTCAGGGATTAGGGCCCAGTTGGGTATTCTGCTGTGTGTCTTTGTAAGGTACTCCAGTGAATAAACGAATTAATTATTGCCTACTTTTTATAGTGAAGATTTTTATTAATAAAAGCGCACTGAAGATTTTGCTATATATAAAATAAAGCATTTTCTTTTAATATAGGGCTAATATTACTATTTTACTGCTCAGTTAGTTGAGCGTGGAAGCAGTTTGGCTTATAGCATAGAGCCTCTAAACTTTTCAGTGGCTGGATTGCTACATACATTCTTTGAGATGTGAAGATGCTTCCCCAGTGCAGCAGAAGAGATAGTTAACTTTGGGTTCCCTTAGTAAATACTCAGTTTTAAAAATTAGATGTTAGTCCTCACCTGTAAATGCTTGGTTGGGAGTGCTGATTTGGGAAATGTGTGTGTCTGACTATTGTCAGTATAGGGTTCTGATCAAGAAATAGGCTTTGGCATTCTCATACCGTTTTTCATTAGTCTCAAGATGGGTCCCTATAATTAGCATAATATTCTAATCTTTCATACGAAGACAAAATTTTTGCAGTATTTCCTTCTCAAAAGTAAAAGATGCATTTACATTGCTGTTATTTATAAAACATCTGTTAAGTTTCCCATTTGGGTAATTCAGAAGCTAGTAACACCTGGATTTTTAACTTGTCCAAGTATATTAATAAAACAGTTTACTATTCGGTTATGTCCAAAGTTTGGTGATGGCAAAAGTGTTGAAAGTGGGAATAATCAGTGCAACGATTGCTCTGTTTGCTAGTAGGGTGGTTAGCTTTGTTGTAACTACTTGTCTCAGATATTAATTTGGTTTTATCTGAATTGTTACATTATCATTGAATGGACAACTGTACAAGAAAGAGATTTTTAGGAAGGTGCAGTAAAGTGTATACTATTATAGTAAAAAATTACAATAATGGGAAAATACAGGTTGGAATTCATCTGAGTTCTCTCCTTTGGTACCTATGTACTGAGTTTTAAGGTAAGTCAGCTGAAGCAGAGAAAGTGCAGTGTGGGCACGTGCAAGTAAAAAGAACACGTGCATGTGTATCAGGAAGCAGGTTATCTCTGCAGTATTTTTTTTAGTTTGCTGATGTGCTGAAATGGCCTTCTACAGAGTGAAAAACCACTGCTAGGCCATGTTAAATTTTAGATGCTGACATCTATCCAACAAATCCTGGAACATATGCTTGGTACCTAAAATAACCACCGTGGATGGCTGTTTTTCATACAATAGCTCAGGCTTATGGCTCTCATTCTTGCTTATTAATTGCTTACACATCACATTTTTTGTTAGTGTGAGGGATGTTGGTGATGTCCACTTACAGTCAAGTATCCTATGGTAGCAACAGTTGCTAATGAGTATTCAGTTAGTTCACACCACCTGTGTTTCTGTGCCCAGAAAGATGCCTATTTACTTCACATAGGAAGCCAACATTTGGTCTTTATCTCTTTCCCTCCTCCCCCCTCCTTCACATCTCCTCCTTTTTATCTCTGCTGAAATTACGCATTTAGCCATTGGTTTCTTTTACAAACCTGTGATCGTTTTTATTTTCCATGACAGTTTACCTTCATTTGCCATGAGCAGATGAATATAACTATCACTGCAGTTTTGATGAATCCCAAATACAGATATTCCAGAGGCTGTGAAGGGTTGTCATGTCACAAATAAGATTTTTTTTTTTTTTAAATGGTAACTTACAATTCCATGTTGTCTAAATCAGTCATTGACAGTTATGTTGCTGCCAGTTGCTGTCACATGTACTTGTCTCCATATCTTCACAGCGTATTGTTGTATATGTGTTAAGTGTGCATTTAGCCTTTTGGATACTTAACTTAAAATTGAACTTCCATTTTCCAGACCATATCAGCGTGCTCCTGAAAATAAAAATTTGGGTTTTGAAAAAGGGTTGGGGGGGGGGGGGGACCAAACTACACACACCTGTTTTACGTAAGATGTTTAGCAAAATTCCCTCATCTGCTTGGGTTATTGGGTAAACATGCATGTGTGGGCATGTTATGTTGTAAACAGTTGCTGCTAGGTTGTTCTAAGATGACAGATTGGTGGTGGCTTTGGGAATAGAGGGATTCATTGTGGCCACAAAGATAAAGTACCTACTTCTTTTTTTTTTTTTTTCTTTGTAGCACTGCTCAAAGAAATAGTGTAATAAGCTTTTTAATACTGAAAGAGTTTGTACTGAGAGAGCAGTAATTTGCAGCTAATACTGAGTTTGTATCTCTGTAGTGGATTGTCTTAACAGCATTCTGTAAGGTCTTAGATTTAAGAGTTAAAGCTGTGGAGGGAGAGGAGTGTTGTAACAGCACAAATAGGAGCTAGCCTTGCAGAAGAGGTCACTTGGGTGGTTTTGGTTGGTGTTGTGGTTTGGTTTTGTTTTTTTTTTTTTTTTTGGTTGGTTGGTTTTTTGCATCCAGAATCTCACTTAAGTGCTTATCTGGACTCCTACACAGAATTATGCAAATGCCTATCTACTAGCAAAGCTAGTTAAGGTAACTGTTCTCCTCATGTGTTTTCAATAAGGAATAGATTTTACTTAGACTTTCCTTGAATACGAAAGGATAAGCTGTGTTTTCTGTTTACTGTGAGTATAGTTGTGATGATACCCAATTTTCTTTCCCATCTTCACTTTTAATTGTAGTACCACAGACCTTGGTATCAGATACTCAATCTTTACTATACAAAGGCCAGCATAAGTGCAAATTGTTCATTGAGTCTGCAACAGACCTAACTTTATGAGCAGTTTGAGTAATTGCTGTTTGCTACTGCATGTTAGGGGTCTTGAGCTTCTGGGAAGTTCTTAAACTTCAAAGAGGGGTTGGGTTGGGTTTTTTGTTCGCTTCTTTTTGTCTTACCAGGTGATCAACATCTCACCTGCTGCAGCATTCAAATTTGACTGATGTTTAGGCTCTTTGGTTTCATTTTAAAACAAACAAAACAGTATTTCATTTATATTATTTTTGTGCAACTGCTGGAACAATCTAATGCTTTTCTGCTGGCCTCTTCTTCCCTGACTTGACTGTGTTGCTGGGTGAGAGATTAAGAATTGCTTTAAGAGTGCCAGCACAGGAGAAGCGTCAGATAAGTATTTCTGCTCTGTAATTGAGAGACACATGATGTCAAATGACAATAATATTGTAATGCAGGGTACTTGAAAACTAATTTTGGAGCAGCCATTGAATCTGGATATTTTATGATCAGCAATGTCAAGATTTTTAAGAGTTGCCAGTAGGGTTCACTGGGCTTGTAGTATTAACTACATTTGAGAACAACAAGGAAGCTTCAGGGGGTTGAAGGAAAGCTGATGTTACAAGATATACTGGATATTGCAGGTAGTTAAGGCTTTTCAGCCTTTTCTGTATTCCACACAATAGTTTACTTAAGATTCAAATGTGGAGGAACTGAAGGGAAGCAGGAATTTCACTCACTGAGTTAGATAAAAATAGGTTCCTTTAAGATGACTTGTAAATCTGTGGTGAATCTCATATTTTATAATTTAAAAATCGTACTTATTTGTTTGTGTAAGGCATTTTATTTGGCATGCACAACTTCTCCAGGAAAAAACAGAATGACAGCATATGCAGTGTCATATTGATTTTTTATTTATGTGTGATGGACAGTCCCATTATAATTCTGAAGCGGGAATAGTTGCTGAGATGTGTTTTCTAGTGGTGTCTTGTAGAGATTGTGTTGGCTTCAAAATGCTGTGCCATTTTTATCAATGATCTTGAGAGTAGACTTAATTGCTTCAGGTTACAAATGAGCTAGGATTAGTATAAGAGGGAAACAGTTGATAGAGGAGGGCGTAAATCACTTGATTAAATGTGAAGACTATGTATTTTTAGCAAATGCAAATATGAACATGAATGTATCTGAAGGGTTCTTTCCTTGTTTAGTAGTTTGGTGCCTTTTACACTTGCAAAGGACAAGACAAAGTTTCCTAGTGATTGGTGCTGTTCCTGCACTGGATGTTATGACTAGCCTTCTCCACCTGTGGTCTACAGACTGGGTGCTTTCTGAGTACCTACTCTAGTGAGTAAGCAGTTTGTGCACAGGGCCATAGTAAGTGGTGGTTTAGGAAGGAAATAAACTGAAAATGCCATCCAGTTCACAAAAGGTTTTGGAGATAAATAGTGGTATATTTCTCACACATACATCCTGCTCCCTTTCTGTTGCTTTTATTTTGTTTGTGTTTTGATTAGTAGAGCAGACTAGTGCTGGGGTGTTGTTGTGACTTTCTAGGAATGAGAGATGGCTTAGGATTTAAAGTAACTGTTGCCTTTGGAGTTCCACAACAGAAACAATGTGCCTTTGGAAACTGTGGACTAGAATGAGAGGAATAGGTAAAGTTCTACCATTATTGGAATGCTGTCAGACCTGCCTGTTGTAGGTGCATAAATAGAGCTACTTGAGTGAAATATTTTATAATAGCAAAAAGGTAAAAGTTTCCAAGAAGCATTGATTCAGATGAAGAAGTGGAAGAGGGGTCAGGATACATTAGATGAGCTCCAGGCTTACATACTTAGAAAGGGCTAATAGATCGGAGCTGTTCCTGAGTGTGGAACATTTGCTCTGTTTTCTGGACTTGTTGTGAAAAGCGCTAGAGTGTACCAGGATTCTGCAGGCATCAGCTAACACAAGATTTCAACGATAAGCCGAAGGGCTCAGTAATGACTAATGGTCAGAAAATAGCCCTTATGATAAAACTTCAGCTAAATATAATTTAAAAAAAGGAAGATAGAGGGGTAGCAATCATAGGCTGACAGAAATAGATTTTGTTTGCTTTTTGATGGAGCAAATGAAGAACAGGATCCAGTGACTGAAAGAGCCACATGAATTCATACTGAAGAGTATGCTTAAATTGGACCACTTTACAGGGACCATTCTGAATCCTATTTCTTAAACTTTTAAGTTGAGACTGCTTTCCTACTTATAGTTGTGTTAGTGCAGACTGAGAACTGAATTGGGGAAGTCCTACAATCAAGGCAGATCTTACACAGAACAGATGGGAGAATCTAGCTTGACAGTGCCACTTGCCGAAGAACCATTATACCTGGCTTTCTGCCCTTTGAGCTTTTTTCCAGAAGGCCACACAAGTTGATCATGAGTCTGCTGACCAACCTATCTGTTCCATTTCTAGGCTGAGGTGATGATGCTATGAGCTAACTTCAGCTCGTATTTGTTGTGTGTTTTTTCTTCCTAGGAGGAAGAGCAGTGACAAGTTGACCAGTAATAACTAGTTTGTCAACAAACTGTTGTTTACACAGAAAGTTATTTTATTGGAGCCTTATTTTGGTAAATTGTTCTTGAGTGACTTCACTAGTTGCTTGTCTTTCATGTGAAGGCATTTGTGAGTCCAGGTTATGCAGGTCATCCTAAGAAGCAGGCAGGAATTAAAACCAAAGGCCTGTCAGCTTATGTCTGGAGGGAGAACACTCTTCTTGTTCCAGCAAAGTATTGATAGTTCCAGGATTTTTTTAAAGTCTGATTAACTGCCTTTATGATTTTTCAAGTAAAGAAACTTCTAAATGACATGTCCCAGGCTTTTTTTTTTTTTTTGAGTATTTTTTGGGTCCACTTACTTGTCCCTGTATCTCTATCACATACATACATGTGTGTACTAGTACTGAAGGTGTGTTACCACCTGAGTTGGGATATATTTCCTTTTCGGCTCACTAGTAAGTGCAACTGTTACTTTTTCATATCCTTACAGCTTAATGTCTTACAGGTGGTGTCCTAGTAATTCAGTCTTCTACTCCCTTGAAATGCACATTGGATGTTGGTCAGCAACAGGTTTTCTGTGACCAGTAATGTCAAGATTCAAGTCTGGCAAGAAGAATCCTTCTTGCAGTACAGCTTTTTAGTGGGTATGCTTATTTTGTTAGGTTGCAGTAGCACTTTTAGATTGGGAAGGCATTAATTAATAGTCTAGTGAGATCAGCAAGGGCTTGGTACAATTCTGCACTCTTATTAGCAGAGATTTTCATCTTTTATTTTCTTCTTGAATATGCCAGAGTAGGAGACTTTGGAGAAACTACCTTGAGCACTACATTACAGGCTGAGAGCAAGAGCCTGCAGTAGATAAGTCAGTTGTAAAGTTGCAACATCTTTCCGAAGCCTCTAAGTGGTGGGTGATATCCATTAGCTTACCAACTTCTCCAGGAAGGCAGCAGCACTTTGAGCACAGATGAATGGCTACCGAGTGCTGCTTGCCTTTAGCTCTCTTCTTAAGCTGCCATTCATTACTCAGGTGGAATATATGTCTTTGCTGCTGAATCGTAGAGTGTGCTATCCTGTTGCATGGTTGCTACCCCTCATCCTGTTTTTTGCAACCTGTGGTGCGTTGAAGTGATGTACGCTACGGAAAGCTGAAGCATGGGCTGCCAGGTGATGATGCTAGTAGTCTGTAACTGTATGTATGCATGTGTAAGGAGATAACTGCTGGAGAAACTTTTCTGGTTTTTGCTGATACAGAAATTTGAGATGGAGCTGTTGAAGACCATTAAAATGTTATTTATGTATTTATAAGACCAGTATTAGATTAATTAGGAGAATACATATTGGACTAGAAGAATGTTAAGATTATTAGTGAAGTATAGTTTTTCCTCTTTAGAGGTTATACCGTTGAGATTCTTGCTGTCATATGAAGAATTCAAGAAGTACTTCAGAAGTTTACCCAGCTGTGGAGAGTAACTCCGTAGCACTGGAATAAAACTTACTAGCATACAACTAGTGTTCAGTGTCAGCTGTTTGCCGTGTAGCAGAGATGACTGACTTTTTAGGTTTAAAACTGAAAAAGCCATGAATATAAGCTGCTTTACACTTGGCTATTAATTCTGATTTTGATTGGCCAATTGAATCAACATTCTTTGAAGATGCACATATCTCCTGGAAACTTGATTTGGTGCTTTTCAGTGTGGGACGGTTTGCACTTGCTTATTATAACTCTTATCTAGTCATCCCAGGTGCCTCAGCTGCATTGGTGTGCTTGTATACTTTGTCTTTTAAATATGGGAAGCTATTGTGATGTGGGGCTCTTGAGCTTTTTCCTTCCTGTGCCTGTTTTCTTTGTGATGAACTGCATTTTAGTCCTCAAGTGATGAAAATTCTACCCCAGAGGAGTGGGGAGCCATCATTTCTTTTCCACCTGCATCCTTTCCTGCTCTGTTCCTTTTCTTGTAGTTCTTTGTTTGAGAAGGCAAACTGCCTTGCTCAGAACTGGGATATTTTTCAGATGAAATAAGTGTTATTTTCCATCAAAACAATTACATTTCTGAAAGTCTAGCTTTTAATTGTTATTTTCAGAGCTGTTTCTTACTGCTGTTCAGGTTTCTTAGCTGTTCCCTTTCCTTGTATTCTCTGTTAATGCAGTCCCTTACGCTCTGGTATTTCAAGCTTTCTCTAGGCTTGTGAATGGTTAAGTCAAAATAAAAATGCAGTTGTTTTTAATGTTATTCACTCTAAAGTTCAAAGTCTAAAATAAAATCACTTTTTTCCCTCCTATTTTCACTTTGCATAGTAGTAACACAAGCAGTAGTAAACCAGTTTAAGTATCTTTACAATTGACTTTTTTAAAGTGAATTCCCTTAATGAGAGCTGTAGAGAAAATAAAAATTGCTCTTGCAGTGCAGGGGGTTTTCTTGTCAGGTTGTTTATTCCTGATCCTGCATACCCTTTTTTTCTTCAATATGAAGATCTAGGAGGTGTTATTTCCTAGTAAAAATAAAAAAAAATAAATAAACAAACCAAAACCCACCAAAAAAAAACATATCTATTTCCTGATGGATTTCTACTTACATAATGACAAATCCTGTGTGTATGAGTACTGTTTAAAGTTCAAAACCTTTTGTCATTACTTGGTCTGGACTCAGAACATAATGCGTTCTGATTTTGATTCTTTTTCAGACTATGAGAAGACAAAGAAATGAAGTTGTTGTGGAGTTGAGAAAGGTGAGATAACTTGGCATTAGTCTTGCCAAAAAGCATTTGGCTATGTTCACATTTCAGTAGAATTCAAGAGGTTTTGATACAGGCTAAAAAAAACCAAACCCTAACCCAACTGTTGTGTGTTCTTTCAGGAGTCCACCACTAATACCATTGTTAAACTATCTATTTGTCTTTACTAATTCTGCAAAGGTACTTGGTTTAGAAGGAAGTTCTGATGTTACCATACCTTGTACTAGAAATTCCATAATTTTTCTTCTAGAACTTCAGGATTTTATTTGTGATCTATTGAAGGGAATAGTGCTTGCTTCTCCAGCTAGCTTTTAATTCTAAAAGCTTAAGAAAAGGGTTATGTCTTTTCCTTTGAAAACTGGGTGTGCTTACTAATCTGTAGACAGAAAGCTGTTTACTTTCCCAAAACATTTCAATACACAAGTAGGAGTGGAAGAGGGAATGTGTGAAGGGAACACTGCCTAGGATTGTTGAAAACCTAGAAAAGTAATCATAACTTGTTTTGTTCGACTTCTGGGATGAACAGAAAACTGGCCCCTGACAATTGCCTTGTCAGTGTGGACTGATGTGTGCACGTGAAACTTCCAGCAAAAGTAGTTACTGCTGTACATGAAGTTGAGTGAAGGATTTTTCTAGGAAGAAGTGATATCCAAAATGTGCTTCTCTGTGCAGTCCTTTCCTACCTCTTGAAATTTTGAAATCCCTTTGGAAATTTTGTCAGTGCCAATGAAAGCATGTTTGATTATTGTTTAAAACAGAAGCTTCTGTTTCCTTCTTAACATGCCCCACACCCCCTAATCAAAGTTTTAAAGGTATTAAGTATTTTTTCTCTTTAAGAACAAAAGAGATGAGCATCTTCTAAAGAAGAGAAATGTTCCTCATGAAGATATTTGTGAAGATTCTGATATCGATGGTGACTTTAGAGTGGTAAGAATTCATTAAACTCTAAAGCATATCCTCTTTTTATGTACTTAAAAGGCATTTTAAAATTCTAACTGCTTTTGTCTCTGTTTTCTAGCAAAACACTTCTTTGGAGGCAATAGTACAGGTAAAAAAATAATTTGTTTGAATATTTTTTTTGTGTTGTGGTGACAAATATATGAAAAGTCTAAATTCTCTTGTTTTAGAATGCTTCGAGTGACAACCAGGGTATACAGTTGAGTGCTGTGCAGGCTGCAAGGTAAGAACACTTTTTCCCAAATACATTGGTTTTATTCTTATTTTCTCATGCTTTTAAATTCAGAAATGTGTTCTAATTTAACTAGAACAAGCGTGTCCTTAACTGTTTGTTGGTTTGGGTTTGGTTTTTTTTTGGTTTGTTTTTTTGGGGTTTTGTTTTTGTTTTTTTTGTGAGTCTGTTTTGTGTTTTTTTTTTTTCTGGTTTTGTTTTTTTTTTTAACTTGATAAATAGAACTTTACAAGAAAAATCTAAATTCTGAAGTCTTTGAAGTAATCAGGATTTTCATTGCAGTAAGATTTTACCATAATGTAAGTATTTGATCTCTCAAGTAGAGAGAAGTAAGTATTTGATTGTTCTCTCAAGTAGAGTAAAATAGACAATTAGGAGGACTATAAAGTCTTTAAACACAAGAATTGGCATAATCCTTTTTTTAGTTTTATTGTAGATCAGGCCTCTAAAACCACTTTTTGATTTAAGAGGAATTCTGTGCAGTTGTATATGTTTCGGAAGTGGTCTTAAAATACTCTTTAAGAGCTTTGCTTGCATAAATCCAGTATTTAACTGCTGTTTCCTGAACTAGTGGTTGTAGTAGAAATCTGTTTTGTAGCAGAAAGCTACAACTTTGCATTTGTTTACCGTCTGTGGTCAAGAGGGTTCATTCATGTGCAAGGGAAGATTTCCAGATTGTAGAGAAGTTGGGTGACTTTGGAGTTACTTTGACTTTTGAGAGTTAATGTGTTTAAAACTGGTAGGGGAAAGACCAGTTTTGGTGTCCATTTCCATTGGGCAGCTTGCCTTCACTAAAAAGGCTGATCAGCTCAGGGTAGTATCATGTAGAACATCCTATTTACTGCAGGTGCTTTAAACCAGATTAGACTGAAGAATGCTGAATTGAGCCTGACTTGAAATGTGGAAGTGTTTGTGTGGATTTCTTCCTATTGTAACTAGTTGTTTGGGGTTGTTTTTTTTAATGGAAAACTAATTTAAAATTAAAACAGTGCAGTTTACATCGTTGGAAAGGCATTAAAGTATATTTTAGAGCTGAAAACAAATGCTCCTCTGTCTTGATTGAATCTGTACCATCCTTTGGTCTGAAGCTGGAACAGGAAAGGAAAACCTTACCTGAGTAACCCCTAAAACACACAGTTAGAATACGAGCAACAGAAAACTGATTAGAAGTGCTTAAGAAAAAGCAAAATCTAAACTAAATACCACTGCCCGACCCATCTCCCCGAACCTGAAGTTTTATTTAATTCTGGTAGTAGAGTTCTCTACCTGTTTGAGCAAGTTGTTTGTGAATAGACTTCACTATGATTTTGTTACTGGACAAAAGTGTTAAGACTCTCTAAGTACACTTAATTTTTATAAGCTTGTAGATGTAAATTGTCTTCACTTATAAAAGGAATCTCCTTTACCTTATTTAGAAGTTGAAAATGCGCATCTGATTATTACAAGAGTTTTCACATAATCTGTGTTCAGATCTTCCCTATTGTGATTGCTTAGTTTTGCAAGGTATTTTGTTTTGCTGCTCTGGCTTTTCTTATCTCAAATTCTCTTTCCCCTCTAACACACCACTGGTCTTGCAGGATAAAGCAGTAGTGGAAAGCTGATTTCTAGTTACTGCTGTTCTGTCATGCCTTTCATGTGTTTGTGAATCAGCTGATGTATGAAGAGATGACTATATACAATCTTTATTCCTATTGCTAGTAAAAATTTTGTGCAACAGAAGTTGTCTTCTCCAAGAAGCTTCCTTCTTTCTCCTTAATTCCTTTGCTGCAGGAAGGTGAAGCTAGAGGGTTTAAAAATTGAAACAAATATGTACACTTCTGTTCTTTACAGTAGTACTTCATGAATCTTTGCTCTCTGAAATTATATCCTTAGTAAAGAAGAAACAAGTTTCTGCCTTTCCCATCAAAGCAGCCAGGATCTGTTTATCTCCCTTGTTGGGTGGAGGCTGTAGGAGGGTGTAACTGAATAATAACTCTGGTGATTTTTATTTTACTGACTGGTAATACATCTTCAAAAGCAGTCAGAAAATATGGCAACCAAAATGGGCAATAAGTGTAATGGCTTCAGTTTTTTGATAGTTCAGTAATTCAAGTTTTGGAGATGAACTGTTTTCACTTAAAGTGGAGAAAACAAATCTTTCTTCATCTTTAAGAGTATGAGACACGCACTGGGCAAAAACTTCCCCACGCAGAATATAGTGCAGCACTGGAATATTTTGTCTGGAGAGGTGGTTGGATCTCTGTGCTTAGAGATTTCCAAAACTCTACAGGAAGCCATTACTGACCTGATCTTGTGTCAGCAATAGTTCCACTTGGAGTGCAAAGTTAGGCCTGAACCTCCAGAGATCGTTTTACAATTTCTTATTGTGTTATTTAAGTTTTGTGTTTTCTCCTCTTGAACAGGAAGCTGCTTTCCAGTGATCGCAATCCACCAATTGATGATCTAATAAAATCAGGAATATTACCTATTTTAGTTCATTGTCTTGAAAGAGATGACAAGTGAGTATTTCTAAAACTTAAAATGATTTAATTACTGCGAGAATTCTTGGTATATAGCAGTGTGCTTCTGGCATCTGGTTTGAAAACTCATGTTACAATTTTTATTCTTTCCTCCCCCCCCCCCCTTGCTTTGCAGTCCTTCTTTACAGTTTGAAGCTGCCTGGGCTTTGACAAACATTGCCTCTGGAACCTCTGAACAAACACAGGCTGTAGTTCAATCTAGTAAGTCCAACAGTATTTGATCATTGATAAAGCACCCACTATAGTTTCCACAGAAATAAGACAAATCATCTGAATGATACTGTAAAGCACATCCACATGCCCGTTCCTCTCTATCTCAAGCATGTTCACCAATCCACATGTTAGGGTTGGTCCTTTCATGCGATAGCCAGGATGGCTGAAACTGAGTTGTCAATCACAGGCAAGTTGCTGAAGGACCTGCCCATGAAGTCTCCTGCCAGATGTTCTACCTCTTCTCTGGCAGTCAGCATCAGTTGAAGCGCACACCTGCTTTTATTCTTCATTTTCTCAGATTTTAAATTCAGTTGGGTTTCCTAATGGTGAGTAATGTATTCTGGAAACTCACACTATTTTTGCAGAGTTGATATCTGCTGGTTTCCAGTTTTCAAATTTAAAACAAACCCAACAGAAAGTGTGAAACAAAACCAAACAAAAAAAAAACCTCCTATGGAGGGATTTCCTATCTTATTGTGAAGAGGGAGGAAAAGATGTGGACCAAGGCCAGAGGTTGCCATATCCCTCTGGCCTTATCCAGTATCAAATTGAAGAAAACACGCTGTCCTTCATAGATTGAGGAATATGAAGCATGGAAAGAAATGGTTGTTAGGCTTGAAATCCAACTTGCCAAGCAAAGCAAATTTTCTTCTGTACCTAAACATGACCTAAGTCTAAGTAGTACTTCTGTTGGTAAAGCTGAACTAAGTAGAAGTGTCTGCAGGCTTTCTGAATAAAACAGCAGAGCTTCCTGAGACCATGGAAGAGTCAAGAATACAGTAAATCAAGTTTTTGCCTGAAATTTAAGGGGGGGAATCCATGAAGTGTACGTTACATGAGATACCAGTAGCTTTAAAGTTTTAATGGTTAGAATTACTGTTGTATTGCAGTGCATGCTGCCAATACCATTAAACATACTGTGCTTTCAACAACTAAAAGACACGGAATTATGCTTGGTCTTTTTTGTATGGTTTCCCCCCCTCACCCCCGACATTCGTATATTGATTTCTTTTTAGAACTGCTTGGAACTTTTATTCCATGTAGTAAGTACAGTTTCTAAGAGGTGTGCTGGTATTTGTGTTGGAATGTCAGTACTTGTTACATATATTCCAAGACTTTCCCCCCCACCACCACTTCAGTGATCAAAAATAATGTGTTTATGTTGTTGTTGTTAGTGCTGAGCAGGTACAAGCTTCTCACAAACTTTATATTTAGGAAATGATAGGTCTTCATAAGAAAGTTTTTAGCACCATTTTCTCTGTTAAATGACCAGGTGTGTTTCAAAATCTTTAACTGGAAAAAATGCTGAATTCTCTACAATGGATGTGAAAGAATTTAACACAGGTGACTTGAGGTTAAAGGAGTTGTTTGTTGTTGTTTTTTAATGGAATATATGTTTTATTACTTCATTGGTTGTAAGATCAGTTCTTTGGTTTTGCAACCTCTCAATGTTAAGAACCTGTTAACTTGGATATAGCTTTGGTTTTAGTATGTATCTTTGCTAATAATTCTAATGTTCCTTTTTCCCATCCTCCTCTTCCTTTCCCTGTTGCATCCCAAGTTTTCTTTTGGAAATCTAATAAATGTATAATCTGTTCCACACCTCTGATCTAGAATACCTTTTGTTTAAGCCTAGCTTTTATAAATGGATTGAAGATGAGTGCCAAATGTAGTAATGGTTTATTTTGGTGATGATCTCTGATTTAGCTAGGTCTTCATTTATGCACTGTATTAGCTAATTTAATAGCTATAACATGAAAGTATGGTTTATTTCTTTTGATGATATATTTCAGTAGAAGAGAGAGACTCATCCTCAATGTAAATCATTTTTGCTAGAGAAATAACAAGAGATTACAGCAGACTAACTAAAAATACCAGCCTCTTGAAATATGTGATACAAAGTGAAGGAATGCTTCTTGCAGCCTAAGCTGTTGTTACCAAGTCATGTAAGCAAGCACCTTAGTGCTGGGGCTGAAAAAAATAAGGATCAGTTATCTAAATGTGTTGCATGTAGAATATGTTCGAAACATTGGTTAGCTTTAGTTCTCGATATTGGGAGCGTTCTGTCTGACACCAGCATAGGGTAGAAAAGTAGCTGCCTTGGTAACAACTGCAGAATTGTGTGTTGTATTTTGAATCCTTTTTGTACTGCTCAGTCAGTTGTCCCATTGTTTGGTGGTTTGTGTTTTTTTTTGTCACATAGTAGTATTTGAAACTACTACTAATTTGAAATACTAATTTGAAATATCTAAGTATTTGAAATCTCTTGGGTAATAAATTTTAGATTGAGTAGAGTCAGAACTCAGTGATATAAAAGTAAACTTCACATTGAGGAGTGCATCTGTATTGACATTCAGGAGGCCAAGATGACTAGATCCGTGGGAACACCTGCTGTTGCTTTACACATACCTTCATAATGGTTATCAAAAGATAGTGAATGCAGAATTGGAAATACTAGGGAGAAGCACACACTGACGTGGCACTTAGTGCATTCTTGTGGGCAGTAGGACTGCTTCTCAGGCAGTTTATCATGTGTCTGTTTGTGTGTGCTCCATCAACCAAGCTTCCTTTTGGTAGAACTGCAGGTGATGTTGATTGGTGAAGCATTGCCTGGAGCGCTGTGCTGACAATGTATACAGCTGATCCCTCAGTGGTTCAGTTTCTGCATCTGCTGAGACTAGCAACTGGCATGTACTTTACTCCTAGTAAACATGCGATGTAGGGATATCAGGTACTGTAAACTGGAGATACTGAAACAAATTTAAACCCCTGTCCTCTTATACCTTACCAGTCAATAACGTAGATGTAGACCTACTGACTCTGTCAACTTGAATGGGTGAGGTTGGTCTTAAATGGTTACTACTTTGCAGTTGTTTCTGATCGATAACGAAGCATGGAATTTCTGGATTCAGTAATTAATAAATATAACTAAATTTTGAGTCCTGACAAGCTTCAGTAAACTTGAGGCTTGTAAACAAATGTCAGGTTATTTTAAGAGATGCTTTCATAATATTTTGAAGTGTGGACTCTCTAAGACAGCACTAAAAGAGGAACTGTTGTGTGGTTTATTTCAGTATCATCTGAGAAGTCTTGGGTACTTAATAGGAAGGAAAATATCTCATTTCTTTGAAGAGCTAATTATGTTAACTCTTGTCTTTTAAGAGAGGTGTATTTCTTAACAATTGCATGGGGTTTGGTTTTGTGTCTTTCAGATGCTGTGCCACTTTTTCTGAGACTGCTCCATTCACCACATCAAAATGTTTGTGAACAGGCTGTGTGGGCTTTAGGAAATATCATAGGTTTGTGTGACTCCTCCCACTAAAAAAAGTTCCTTTTGGTGAACTAAGACTAAACTAGGTAGGATTTTGTGTGTCAGAGCTTAGATGCTCAACTATGAGAAAAAAGGCAGCTGTTAGAGTGGCAATTACCTGCTTATTGCAGTTTTCTCTGTTGTATATCAAGTTCTAAAATTTTGCCTGAGTGTACAAACATTGTGTTTAATTCTAGGTAAGTTGTGATCATTTGATTTTTCACTTGATTTTTTTCCTCCTCTCCTGCAAGTATTAGTTTTGTGGTTTACAGCCCTGACTGTGCTTGCAGTGCCAGAGGACTAATACTGGTTCTGACATGCTGAGACTTCTACAGTTTTGTATTTTTAGAAATGCCTAGTCCTTAAGCAAACCAGCAAAATCCACAGTAGTGTAGCTGCCTGAAGCTGTTAGTGGTAACACATTCAGTACAAGTCAGATGCTGGTTTCAAGGCAACTGTAGTGATACCTGGACAGTGACAAAAGCATATTCAGATATGAGGAAGCCAGTATCCGTTTTCAGGCAATTTTCAGCTAGCTCTTAGGATGTTTTAATGTTGGAAGAACACAGGGTTTATAATTGGGACTGCCACCCCTTTTCCCTTGCCTACCACTGTTTCAGCCTGTTATAAATTAATTTACCTTGTTTAGAGTAGTTCAGAATGAAGTAATTGGGCAGGCAGCCACAGATCCTACTTAAGCTTTATGCAAGTGTCTTTATCATAGAGGTATCTTTATAGACATGTGTCTGTCTGCATTTATATCTTTCCAGGGCCCATATTCTTTAATTTTGTATGTGTTACGTAACTGAAGTATGCAGAAATCAGACTTTTTGAGAATGGCATGGGATGAGCTTTGTATTCATAGTTCTTTGATGTCTCAAACAGGTGATGGACCCCAGTGTAGAGATTACGTTATTAGTCTTGGAGTAGTGAAACCACTGCTGTCCTTCATCAGCCCATCTATTCCTATAACTTTCTTAAGAAATGTTACCTGGGTCATGGTCAACTTATGCCGCCACAAAGATCCTCCTCCGCCAATGGAGACTATTCAGGAGGTGACTGAATTACTCACTGTTCAGTGTAACTAAACTGAAGTTGAGTAATTGTCTGCCTTAAAAATAACTGTCAGATGCTTCTTTCCCTCCTTAGATCCTTCCAGCGCTCTGTGTTTTAATTCACCACACAGATGTAAATGTAAGTAATGCCACTTAGAGTTTTGTGCTCTCATGTAATTTTTCTAACTGAAGTATAAAGCTTGCCGTAATGAACTGTTTTCCTAAAAAAAACAAAGGAATAATCAGTGATGATCTCTGACATTATAGCAAACTTATTTTGGTATCTTTTAACTGCTTATTTTTAAGTATCATTATGATTTTTGCCTGGTATTTCTCTGTGTCTTTGCAAGTGCTTATTTGCATGTACTTTCCCTGCACTTAAAAATTAAATGCAGTTTCGGTTGTATTCCTGTGAACAGTTTGTTTACAGATAAATACAGGGTTGTTTTTTTTTGCCAAGCACTTAAGTTTGATGTCATGAAAATCAGTGTAAATGAAAGAAAAATTAGTGTCTGCTGCATATATAAAACATTAGCTTTAGATGTAACTTCACAGTTGTTAAATGTGAACATTGGTTATTTTAATAGTGAAGTAAATGAGTCAAGATCTACTGAAATTATGAAATAGGTCAGTGTTCTGCCTAAATATAAGCCAGAATTGTTGAAGATTGCTTGCTTCCTAGTGAAGTTGTAGCTCAGTTGTCAAAGTTAATGGCAAAAGTGCTTTACCAAAGTAAGTTTAAATACATTAATTAAAGTTTGGCTAGTAATTATACTATTTATTGTATACAAGTAGGTGAGGTTAATCTTACTTGAATTTCTTGAAATGGCTGTGTTTGTGAATCAGTCGAGTTGTCAGCTGAAATAACGCTCAGTTTTTGTGTAAGCTGTCACTTGAAGTGTTCAGATTTACTGCTAGGGAAATTGGCTTTTCTGTGTGTGAATACACGTGTGTGCTCAGAGGAAATTCATTGTAATTTCTGCTATTCAAAGCCTTAAGTTTTGGGGTGGAAGAAGAAATTAACTCGATGCTGTAAGATGTGCAGTTTGTTTGGCACTCTCATTTGGTTTGAGAGTGCTGCATGCTCATAGTTTAATATTTGCTAGGGCTTTATCTTCCTTCCAGAGGTGTCTTTCATATCTCATGGTGTCTACCAGTATTTCATAAAAAGAGCAGATATAATTGAATTGCTTTCATTATATCCTTCAGAATTTAAGCTGCAGTTAGCAGTTTAGCTGTTGCTTAGCTGGTGTTTCTTTTACCTCTGTGTATTCTTTGGGGCTGGAATAGGTTGAACAGCAGTTGCATTTTTGATTTCTGTAGAGCGGAATGTATGAAGCTTATAAAACAAGGTGGGGTTTTGCTGTATAGCATCAATTCTGGCTTCACAATGAGAGTTGTTTTACATTTTCATGCACATTATTTTCTTATTAGACTTTCAGCACTACTTACAAATAATTTTTTACTGTTAGATATTGGTAGATACAGTCTGGGCACTCTCATATCTAACGGATGCTGGCAATGAACAGATCCAAATGGTGATTGACTCCGGTATAGTCCTTCATTTGGTTCCTCTTCTCAGTCATCAAGAAGTCAAAGTGCAGGTACGTTTGAATAACTTTAAGGAAGTGTTGCTCAAAATCTAATGCTAGAGGAGGTAGCTGGTTTCTTTTTATAGTTCATGTTGAAGTTTAAGAAGTACTTTTTCCTGTGTGAAATAAAATTGTATAAAACTTTTTTTTTTAAGCGTTACTATTTAGAAGTATGTGCTCAACTAGAAAAATCTTTGATTAAAAGAACTCTTTTTAAAGAAAGCATTATTTTTCAGACTGCTGCGCTGAGAGCTGTAGGAAACATTGTCACTGGTACCGATGAACAGACACAGGTAGTTCTGAATTGTGAAGCTCTTTCACATTTTCCAGCACTTCTGACACATCCCAAAGAAAAAATTAATAAGGTAAGTAACTGTAGAAATTTCACCCTGCAGCTAACTGTATTTGGCCTGGCTGTCTTGGATTCCACATAATGTAGTGTGATAGAGATTTAAGTAATTGTCTGCTTATACCAGGCAGGGTGCTGAAATTTTTCTTAAAGTTAACACCCATAGAAAAATCTCTAAGGAGCTGTAGACTTGTGCTTGACAAGAATGTTGTTTCCTGCTTCTTCTCACTGATTTTTTATGAAATCCAAGCTTTGTCTTACAGTTTCAGCTGTTGACATAAAAGTTCTTGATAAGTGAAACGTCACTAATTGAGCTGACTCTCTTGGAAGTGATGAAATAGAGATAATTGGATGTCTGTTTGAATGGAGAGTGTGTGTGACAAATGGAATTTAATCCAAGTGAGGCTGGGGGTGGGGTATGGGGAGTATGTGTGTGCATGCATGTATAGAAAAGGCTTTAAATGGGGGCACTGATATTGCGGTGCAGATTCCGGAGTGCATCTGAGGCATGTTGTTAAGTTTTGGGGTGCCAATTCACAACATTGCCAATGATTAAAGCCCAAAACAAGCCTACCAGGACAAGCCTAGGCATCCTAAGTCTCTAACAGGTTCATTAATGAAAGTGATCCTGTGATCTGATCTGAGAGATGCAGTTGAATGAAATGTGAGAATTTCTGAATCTCTTGTCGAGAGAAATACTTGTCTAAAAAGTTGTCATGCCAGGCAAGTTGAGAGAAGAAAAGAATTGAGTAGGATTGATGGAGGGTTTCTGGGAAGGGAGAAATTCATCAACTGTAAGATTGAAAGAAGTTGATACTTTGAATATACTTGAAATTGTACATGAAACTGTGTTTGTTATTTCTTGACTAACGTATAAATTCCCTGTTAAAATGGGAGCTGGGGACTCTTGTTTGATGTAAGAATCCAGGTACAGTCTTTGGATTAGTTCAAAATTTCAACTGTTGAGGACTGGGAGGGCCCACTGGGGCAAAGGTATCTTCTTTACACCCTTTCGTAGCATCTGCTGTTGTTTACTTCTGGAAGGGGAGAGTCCTGGGCTTATGAACAGAGAGGAGGGGTCATAAAGGATCATAGAACTCTACAGTATTTTTGAAAAGCAAGCATTTAAGTAATGTGTTGTGTTTTGACTTGATGCTATGAAGAGAAACATTATGCAGGAGGTAAAGAACACATTGTCTTCTACTGCTCTCACATCTGGAAAACATAATGCTCTGGTGCATTTTGAAGCTTATCTGTCAGCTGAAAACTGCTAGAGCATTCATTCTCAGTCATGGAATCAGTTATGCTCACTTGTAGCCATGTGACTTCTTTTGTCTTTGGATAATTTTTCCTTTAATCTGTGGATTTGGAGTACTTGGTTGTAACTTGGTGACAGTGAAAGACTGAAGGGTCTTGTGGAGTCTCCTAAGGTGAGACTGTCTTTGTTTGTTGCCTGTATGCCTAGTCTTTTTACTAGTTCAGCTGTGTACAATCAAACCAAGTACAGAACTTGTTTGTGTTTAAGATTGGCTATTGCATGAATTGCAGAACTGAAAATGCATATATAAAGTCATGCCAGAGTAGAAATAAAAGGAGGTATGGAAGACTATCTGAATTAATAATCTCTCACATTTTTATTTTTCAGGAAGCAGTGTGGTTCCTGTCTAACATCACTGCAGGAAATCAGCAGCAAGTTCAGGCAGTGATAGATGCAAACCTTGTTCCAATGATAATACATCTTCTAGATAAGGTTAGATAACATGAAGGTTTTAACAGTTTGTTTCCTTAATTGGGGAAAGTGGCATTGGATTCCTTCATGTTTTTTTACATTGTGCTGTAAATGTGGTGGGTAGGGGTGGACTGTATACTTGAGCAATTTTCGTATGTTGCAAGATAAAATGCGTTACTGCTGATACTCTTTTGTGAAGTGCTGTGTGAGATGATGAGTGCCAGATGTATTGGGGAAAGGGAGCAGATCAGGGGATCTTGGGTCCTTCTAAGTCTCATTTAAATTATTTTTCTGGTTCTGTAAACAATGGGGATAAAATCTTTACTCCTGTTTGTGACGTGAAGAGGTCTGGATAACAGCACTCAGTTAGTTCCCAGCATTTTGCTAAAGCTTGAAGACTTCTTTTTTTTTTCCCCCATAGTATCTGGAAACATAAGAAAGTGCTCAACAGCAGTATTTAGTAACTTAGTGTTAACTGCATTTATCTAGTCTGAGTATTCCAAATCAAGATCTGTGACACAAGATTATGGACTGGGCTTATCCCATCCATTTTTTTTAAACAAGTAAAACTATATCACCAAAAAACAGGTGGCCATAGAAATTAATTGTAGCTTTTGTGTGCTCAGTTTTTCCCACGGAAAAGCCATGCTCTGTATAAGTGTATGGATGTATGCTGCTTTTGTGTAATAGACAAAGCTTGTTGAGATGACTGCTTCTATTTCATTTTCTGTTAAAGTCAAGTAGTCACTCGCAAACACTTCTGAATGCTTTTCTTATGTGTTTCCAAGCCTCTCATTGCTTGTTGAATATGAGAGATTGAATGCTAAGGGGTCACATCATTTGGGACTTCAGTGACCTGTATTCCTATTCAGCTGTTGGGTGTTAGTGTCTCTTAAAACAGTAGTTTCCAAGCCACTTTGTGATCCCAGTAATCTGCCTTGTGAGAAATGAGGGTAGCTAAAGGCATGCTTTCAAATGGGAACAGTGCAACATTTTTATCTTTTAAACACTTCCTACTTTTTGCTTTATTCCTTACTTTCAATTTTCTTTCTTGGCGTGAGGAGGGAAAACAAATACAAAACTATACGATATGTTCAGCCACGACAGAGATGAAATATGTTGCTTCAGTGTAGAAGCTGGGGTTGAGACTGAAGGAATACTTTTCTCCTAAGTAACATACAGCTGTTCGCAGATAGTTCTATTAACTGCTAATTCATTGATCACTGAGAAAAACAGTTGGAGGCCTTTCTCTTGAAATTTAGTAAGCAGACTTGAGTGACTTCAGAGGCTGACACTGTTACAGTATGTCCAGTGGCTTATCAAAATTGACACACTTGCTGCTTATCTCTCACTGTAATATGTGACAGCTGTTAAGGAATGTGAGAGAGTGGAATACTGCAGGGTTGTTTTGTTTGTTGGGGTTTTTTTTTGATGCAAACATATTTTCCTTCCTCTGCAAGATTAAAGTAAAAACATGGTTGCAGGGAAGGGATGTAGACTCAAATATCTACAGGATTTGTTAGTTACTTTCCTTCCTTACTCATGCAGAAAGAACTGTAACGAATGGTAGCTTTTAGTAGAATGCTGCATAACTAAAAACTGAATGATTATTCATGGTTGCATTTTTAGGGTGACTTTGGTACTCAGAAAGAAGCTGCATGGGCAATAAGCAACTTAACAATTAGTGGAAGAAAAGACCAAGTAAGTAAAACCTTAAGAAAAGGTCCATCATCTTTACTGGGTGCATTTGAGAGAGTACATGAGCTGATTGGTTTTAGACTACTTCTGTGCCAGGATTGTGGCTCTCTGTATTCGTCCACTGTTCAGTAACCCTCTTCCCTTTTCCACAAGAGATTTAAGAGTGAACTTTAGTTGTCAGTACTGGAATGACCCAAGATTAGGAGTATCTATGGGGATTTGGATGGAAGCTCTTCTGTTAGGATGGCCTAGGAGCTATGAATGACTGCATTTGGGCTCTGATGAGATTCTTCATAGAATCATGGAATGATTTGGGTTGGAAGGGACCTTAACGATCATCAAGTTCCAACCTCTCTGCCGTGGGCAGGGACACCTTCCACTAGAGCAGCTTGCTCCAAGCCCCATCCAACCTGGCCTTGAACACTGCCAGGGATGGGGCAGCCAGAGCTTCTCTGGGCAACCTGTGCCAGGGCCTCAGCACCCTCACAGGAAGGAACTTCCTAATATCTAATGTAAATCTGCTCTATCAGTTTAAAGACATTACCCCTTGTCCTACCCCTATATACCCTTGTAAAAAGTCCCTTTCCAGCTTTCCTCTTGTCCCCTTTAGGTGCTGGAAGGCTGCTCTAAGGTCGTTTGGCATATCTAATCTGTTTTATTTTTCCACTATGGATAAGCATGTGTTGATTACAGAAATAATAGCCATTGAGTATAAACATACTATTTTTTTTCCAAGTTCAGAATATTAGACTTGTGGCAGGGTTGGGGTGGTGGTGTCATTTTTCAAAGATAAGTTTGGAAACTTGTCTAATGCTGAAAAAAATCACAGTATCTACTACTTGGGGTGTTCTAGACTTGAAATATATTTATAACCTTATACATGAATGTTATATTTTAATGTCTTAAAACAAGAATTTCTGAAAGTGACTGCTGTGGAGTACTCTTCTTGGGTAACTGAGTATTTGGCTTTGTTAAACTTGTTTGCACATGTGCTTATGGTGCACTGTTTGCTTCTGTCCCATTCCTGATTTACTTATTTGCTTTTTTCCCCTTAGGTGGCATACTTAATTCAACAAAATGTAATTCCTCCCTTTTGCAATTTGCTGACAGTAAAAGATGCGCAAGTTGTGCAAGTGGTTCTGGATGGACTAAGTAATATATTAAAAATGGCTGAAGATGAAGCAGAAACCATAGCCAATCTTATAGAAGAGTGTGGAGGTATGATGCTTAATCTTTCAAGACTGCTTTTATTTGGAAATTAATGGTTTGCCTTCCCACCACATATATATGCAGTTGGCTTTATTGTGTGTTGGTACAGATGTTTTAAGCAAAACCTATTTTAAGAGTAACCTTTCCGTGCCTGTCAGGTGAATATACTCAGCTTTTACAAATGGATTAAGTTCATGATGGGGAAGCTGGATACTGGCAATGAAGTTTATTAAATGCCAATTTTGTAACAGTCTGGTGTACCTGTTTGTGTGGGGATGGTACACTTAACCATGTACAAGTCATGTCCAGGGGAACTTGGGGCGGGGGGTGGAAATTGCATGTACAACATTTGTAGAGATGGGATAGCTTTAATTTCCTAATGGCTATCTGACTTTCTCTGTATTGGTTGCTATTTAAGTTAGCTCTTGAAACTCTTCAAGGATGAAAGAAGTGATATTAAATTTGGGCACAGATAAAAAGCTGTGAGATTTTGTTAACATGGGGCAGAATAGTCTTTAAAATACAACATCTTGAGGGAGGCAGGGAAAGCTTGATTGTTGAAAGAGAAAAGAGGTGTTCATGCCTAAAGCTCTGATTGTCAGAACTTCAAAAATACATGTGTGCTGTCCTCTTGTCTGCCAACAGCTTCTGCTGTACTGGAGTTACTTGCTTTAGAATTAAGCTGCAAGTCAGTGATAGATGGCGTGTGTGCTACCAACGACAGTATGTGCATTTGAGATGTCTCAGCTTGGGGCTTTCACACCAGGTGCTGAAAAGATGTTTTTGTGAAAAGGGAGCATGTCCTAGTGCTTGGCCCTCACCATATTTCCATAGAGTAGCTTAAACTCTTGTAGCAAGAAGGGAAGGGAAGTACTGTCATTACTGGAACTGTCCTGGAATTACTGGAATTGAGGGGAGAGCAGTGGTTGTTACCTACCTTGACTTCAGCAAGTCTTTTGACACTGTCTCCTATAACTTTCTTATAGGTGGGTTAGATTATAGGACAATAGGGTGGATTATTATAGGAATTGTGGGTTAGATGAATGGACAATAGGGTGGATCAAAAACGGGCTGAATGGCAGAGTTCAGAGGGTTGTGATCAGCAGAGTAGAATTCAGTTGGAGGCCTGTAGTCAGTGGTGTTCCCCAGGGGTCAGTACTGGGTCCAGTCTTACTCAAGTCAGTGACCTGGGCAAAGGGCTGAAGTGTCCCCTCAGCAAGTTTGCTGATGATACAGAGCTGCGGGGAGTGGCTGATACACCTGAAAGCTGTCCTGCCTTTCATTGGGAGCTTGATAGGCTGGAGCATTGGATGGAGAGAAGCCTAATGAGGTTCAGCAAGGGCAAGTGTAGGGTACTGCACCTGGGGAGGAAGAACCCCAAATACCAGAACATACTGGGGACTGATGTACAAGAGAGCAGTTGAGCTGAGAAGGACCTGGGAGTATCAGTGGATGACAAGTTGACTATGAGCTGGCAGTGTGCTCTTGAAGCCAAGAGGGACAATAGTATCCTGGGTTGCATCGGGAAAAGCAAGACCAGCAGGTTGAAGGAGGTGATCCTCCTCCTCTATTCAACCCTCGTAAGGCCACATCTGGATTATTGTGTCCGGTTCTGGGCTCCTCAGTACAAGACAAACAAGGAGCTACTGGAGAGGGTCCAGCAGAGGGCCATAAGGATGATCAGGGGTTTGGAATGTCTTTCTTAGAAGGAGAGGTTGCAGGAGCTGAGCATGTTTAGTCTAGAGAAGACTGAGAGGGGCTTTCATTAATGCATATAAATACCTCAGAGGCAGGTGCCAGGAGAATGGTGCCAGACTCTTTTCAGTGGTGCCCAGTGACAGGACGAGGAGCAGTAGCCATAAACTAGAAGTTTTGCCTCAACATGAGGAAGAGCTTCTTTAGGTTGAGGGTGGCAGAGCACTGGAACCAGGCTGCCCAGGGTGGGTGGTGGAGTCTCCCTCTCTGGGGACATTCAAAACCTGCCTGGACACGATCTTGTGTAACTTGATTTAGTTCAACCCCTTGCCTTGGCAGGGGGTTGAACTAAATGATCTCCAGAGGTTCCTTCCAACCCTAATGATTCTGTGATCTTTCATACTTTTATTTTGTCATGGTTTGTATTCCTCAGTTTATATTTCCTGAAAACCCTAAGAAGCTTTTACGATTTAAGTATGTCATATGAATTTAACAGCATCTTATTTGTAGTCACTCTATGCCTAGATTTGTTTTTATTTACTCTGATGAAGCCTTAAGTGGGGAGAAGTTGTTTTGACTGAACTTAGTATTTTAGCTCAATTACATTTCTTGTGTATTTATTTGTAGGCCTGGAGAAAATTGAACAGCTACAAAACCATGAAAATGAAGACATCTACAAACTGGCTTATGAGATCATTGATCAGTTCTTCTCTTCAGATGATGTAAGTGTCTAATAGCTCTGCAGTCCATTTTTGTAATTGCTTGTGTTTATAAATATGGTTCAAGATCAAGGCAGCACCTCTGAAGCCTGCTTTGGGACATTTGTTTGGTTTTTCAGTGAAAAATGAGCGCTTATTTGAACCTATTGCATATCTTGCTGTTCTTCATGACGAAGCATCTGAAGATCTGCCTAATTTAAACCCCATCTCTAGGGATTGCAGTAGTAGGCTTTGAATAATTATCTTGACTGTCAGCTTCTAAGCTTGATACTTCACATCTGATAAGCTCCCTGCTGACCCGCGTACTGAATCTGAGATTCTGCTTCTTGAGAAACAAACTATTTTAAATATTTCGGGAATTTCAGAGGCAGGATGTGCTGATCAACAATGTTTTCATTTTGAACATGTAATATAAAAGAAGGTTTTATGCACTTTTAAATCAAAAAGGTTAATTGCATATGGAGGAAGTGCAGTCGTGTCTGTGTCATGAAGTGAGGGTTTTCCACTTGAAGAACTTTGGGGAGTGAAAATTACTGCAAAACCAGTAGAGCTCAGTTATATTCATGTCCTGCCCTCCACATTGAAGTTTATTTTGTGCCTTTTTTTTTTTTTTTTTTACTTTCATATGAACAATAGTATGCAAATCTTGTTTAGCAACTCTCACTTCACATTTACAGTAAGACTTGGAGTTTAATCTAGAGTCAGTTTGGTAACCTGTATACTGCTTATTTAACTGAAAATGGGTTTCATCTTAATCCTTGCCTGATTTAATGGTATTCTCTTAAGAACCGTGATGGTTTGTAAGCTGGCAATAAGGACAATGCATGATTGACAATGCTTTCCAGGAGTGAAAACTACATAACAAGATAAACTGTTGGGTACCATGTCGCCTACCTACTGAATGCGAGCTAAAGCATTTCAGCCTAAAGCGCTTTGTCATTATAGTGCAGTTACTAAACCGGGGAAGAAGAATGGCAAGACTTGATGTTAGGAATTATATTAGGAGAAGAGAGAGATGCTTTTCAGGATTGCCCAGCTCCTTTTTGATGAGGCTTTTGTTTTTTCCTACTCACGATACTCTCGTTCTGTTACAGATTGACGAAGATCCTAGCCTTGTTCCTGAAGCAATACAAGGCGGAACATTTGGTTTCAATTCATCTGCCAATGTACCAGCAGAAGGGTTCCAGTTTTAGAGTGGTATTTCGGAAGTTAGGTACAATGCAGCACTGAATAAAAAAAGGTTTGATCCATCAATCTTGGCTCATGGGATCCGCTGCTGCATTAAATCGGGAAAGAAAATGTGAAGATTTCATTTGGAATCACAGAAAAGCCCAAATGAAGTCAAGATGGCGAGTGGGTGCGAGTGAGAATGAGTGGCAAAATGTAATGAAAAACTTCACACTGAATGCTTATTTAGATTGTTCAAAGAAAAAGGGCTACAGGTCAAAGATCTTCAGTGCCTGAGAAGGAACAATGACTTACTAGAGCAATTGGGGGGAAATGCAGTACTATCATCATCAAGCCTTGTAAAGCATAAGAGAATAGGATGCCCACATAAGTCCAAGGAGAATGAGCCCAGGCCTTGCTATGAAGCACCGTGTGAATGGACAACGTTGAATGAATGTCTGGACTCAATGCTGTGGAGCCAGGCTCACGTTTCAAACACGGGGCTCTTCGGTCCTGAAGCAGGCTCCTAGTCCGGAGTGGCGTGTGTACGAGAGTATGGTTGTGATGCTGTATGTGAACGCATGCAAGCTTGATTCACCTTCAGGGGGCTGATAATAAACCTAGTAAATCATCAAAATGAGTTCATAAGTGTTAACTTACACTGGACACACAAAGACCGGTTTAGCAGCAGACTCTGGTTTACTCTTGCAGCCTATGTTTCTTTTTTGTTTTGTTTTGGGTTTTTTTTTCCCCTCTTATTTTTCTTTTAGTTACTTTTCTTTCCTGTATGGCTTATTAGTTGTTTGTAAAGTCAGAATTTCAGGAAGGCTTCCCTGTGCATTTGCACCAGATGAATGTTTGATGTTATGAAAAGCTTTCCATATCATCAAAACTAATTTGTAGATTTTTGCATGAAAAAATCATACATTTCCCTTCAAATAGACTGTGTTGCAGTACACAAGTTGCCATAATAATAGGAAGCAGTAAAATGTGGTAATAAAATCTCATCCTTTTCATTTTCAAAGATAACATGAAGACCTTTGCATGTGGTAATCTACAGCATAGTTCATTTTTAGATTTTGTTGAGTCCTGTAACCAAATGTTTCTGTTGTGGTAGAATAATACTGTGCTGTGTTTCAATGTTACTTGTTTTCAAACTTTGTTTTCTATGAAAATGATATGGAAACTTCTAAAAATGAAATTTGGTGCATATGTACTGCCGAATAAAGACCGAAAAAGAGGTGTGAATAGATGTACAAATCAAGTCATGGTTTGAACACCTTTACTATGCCTAATCCAATTGTTTTAGACTCTTTTTATCTTAGATGTAGGCAGCCGTGAACAATCTATTTTGAGCCACTTTAGAGAGAAAACTTTGTATTTTTAAAACTTGCACAAAAAGGATGCAAGTGTTTTTATAATTGGAATACTGCCTCAGTTTTGAGGTTCTGCACACTAAATTAAAGGTGATGTTACAAATTTGTACAAAATGAACTCTTTATAAGGTGGCTCATTGTAGGAAATGCTGTGCCTTCCCCTTTGAGCACAAGTGTTGCATGAACAACAGTTTGCTATAATAAAATGTACCAGATTAGCCACCATTAGCATCTATATCTACCTTGTGTTTTAAAATCAACTGGTAATTCTGAAACACTGTAGAATGGATAAAGATTATTTTGTGATCATAACTCTTTGTTGGACTAGAGTATTTTTGCAGCATTCCTTGTCATCAGAAACATGGTTAAAGTTTAAAACTAGAAGCAGCGGAAACTAGCTTGTGAAATTTATCTGAGTAGAGTGCAGGCTAGGCTGTCTTGGGGAAATAAACATTAAAACTTGCAACCCAGTTGTATTTGGTGTGTCTTTGTGTATACACTCCAGTTCTCATCAAAAGGTGTGAAAGATCATTTGAAGACAGACACTCTTCTGAATCTTGTCTTGAGTTTTTGTGGGTTTTTTTTGCCTGCTAAGTATCAATGTGTGTTGCAGTATGTTATGTAGGCTTGAGGTAAATAACTGGCTTGGTATAAATATTAAGAAATAACTAATTCACCTAATTATATAGTATGTGTTCAGTACATTAGGGCTGCTTTCATGTAGAATGTAGGGAACCCTTAAAGGATGTAAAAATGGTAGTTTTAAGGGAGTTGCAATTACTGTCATAACACTAAAGTATCTTTGTGAAAGATGTACTGTAGAAAACAGCTTCACTGTTAGAATCCTTTCTTGTTAGGGATAAGAGGAAAGCAGATGTTCGTTGCAACTTCCGTATTTCAAAAACAAACACAAAACACTACGGCAAGGTGTTTTGGCACTTCCCTTGATATAATTAGAATCATATAATAGTTAGGATTGGAAATGACCTTAAGATCATTTAGTTCTCAACCCCCCTGCCATGGGCAGGGACACCTCACACTTAAACTGTGTCACCCAAGGCTCTGTCCAACCTGGCCTTGAACACCGCCAGGGATGGAGCATTCACAACCTCCCTGGGCAACCTATTCCAGTGCCTCACCACCCTACCAGTAAAAAACTTCCTCGTTATATCCAATCTAGACTTCCCCTGTTTAAGTTTTAACCCATTACCCCTTGTCCTATCACTACAGTCCCTAATGAAGAGTCCCTCCCCAGCATCTGTATAAGGCCCCCTTCAGATAACTGGAAGGCTGCTATGAGGTCTCCACGCAGCCTTCTCTTCTCCAGGCTGAACAGCCCCAACTTTCTCAGCCTGTCTTCATATGGGAGGTGCTCCAGTCCCCTGATCAATCTTGTGCCCCTCCTCTGGACTTGTTCCAACAGTTCCATGTCCTTTTTATGTTGAGGACACCAGAACTGCACACAATACTCCAGGTGAGGTCTCACGAGAGCAGAGTAGAGGGGCAGGATCACCTCCTTCGACCTGCTGGTCACGCTCCTCTTGATGCAGCCCAGGATACGGTTGGCTTTCTGGGCGGCGAGCACACACTGAAGCCGGCTCATGTTAAGTTTCTCATCGACCAAATTACCTTAAGCTAATGCTGTTCTAGCTGCAGCCTGTACTTTCTTACATGGTTGGTGGTGGTTTTGTTGGCCTGGGTTTTTTTGGTGTGGAAAATTCTCATCACCTGCTTCACAGCAGATCCAATTGTTTGTTAGTTTGGAAGGGTTAAACATTTTGGTGTACACAGGGTGGCGGTATTCTGAGTTCTTCAGGAGCAAAACTGAAGCTAGTTTGTCCAGTGGCTTTTTTCCCCAAAGTTGCATTTTGGGGTAATGTAGTTACAGTGTTGGGGAAAGGGGACTTGCTTGGGATGCCAACAAATAACTTAAAAGACTTCAGAAATACTGATCAGATTAACTTCAAGAAAGCAGAGTTACTTAGGAGTACAATGCTGCTGCAGTGGAAGTCACCAAGTTTTCTGCCTACATATGAAGATGAGTAAATTTTAGCCTCTGATGTTACTAAGCAGTGGAATTAGGTCTTCATTGGAAGCAACTCAGATGTTTCCCTTTTAAAATGACAGCTGTGACATCGAGTGTACTCGGGCAGTTTGGTAGCAGAACACTGCTCTTTGATAGATTGTCAAACCTACTCTTTCAGTATGCTGAAGTAGAAAATAAGCTTTTCAGTTGAACTTAGGATAGCGGATACCTAGAAAAGTATCTTTAAAACATTCTGGGACAAAAATGAATCCATAATACAAGGTATTCCAGGTGGATTTTTATTCCAAAAAGCAGCATTGTTGGACCAAGTAGCTGCCCTGGAACTTACCCAGACCTGAATATGAGAAACTGATGACTTCTGTGTAACCAGGGCTCTTCTCTTACATAAATTCAAAAGCCGAAGGAAAACAGTGGGTGTGCAGGTAAGGAAGGGGAGTGTGACTGACTTTCTGCTTGAAAGTGAAGAAATACATGTATTTCTTAAAACTAACACACATTGTTGCATAAATTACCAAATTGCTGCTTTCTAAGTAAGAATGTCTTTGTATTAATACTTGTAGACTCTTTGCCACTTTTAACTGTAAATATTTCCTCAACTCTGCATGTCACCAAATTACTGGCAGAAATGCTGGTCACAAGGCTGGAAACAATTACAGAAGTCCTGCATCTGGATCAAATAGACTTTATGAAAGGAAACTTAGTAGCAGAAAATGTGTAAAGTTTACAAACGCTTCCTAATAGTAACTTTTAGCTACTGCCAGAGTAAAACTCAGAAGACACACAAAATAAATTGAAAAAGTAAATACTACCTCAATACCTACATAAGAATGTCTGGAAACCTAATTTCTATAAAGGAATCCTTATTCTTGCTTGGAAATACCTTGAAATGGGGATCCTGTGTTTACTCTGCTGCTTTGGTGTGCTCCAGGGCTGAGGAAAAGTTTTCTGCAAGCTGTCATTAAAGCTGTCATCTGTAAATACTTTTAGTATACTTTTAAATCGCTATAAAACAACACTGAAAGCTACTTTTACTATAAAACCAGTAATGTGGGAAACTTTATGCCAGCTATTGGTAAAAGCATTACAAAAGTTTTGTAATTTGATGGAAAGGTAGATGGGCGGTGGTCAGACTTCATATCTGCAACACCAGGTTACAATGTGAAGCAAGTATGTCCTTCCTAAAATGGCAGTTTTTCAGATTAAATGTTGCTGCTTAATTCTTTTAAATACATAAAAATAAATGGTATAAACCAACATAGGTTCTTACTCTGGACATCAGTTATCTATTTGTCAAAAGCTTCCTTGTCTCCGTTTCTGTAGCTTTTTCCCTATCACTTTTACTGTGTGTTAAGGGTTAGTAGAAGGGAAAGGATTAAAACTCATTTTTTTTTCGTTTTGTCATATGTAGTGCATGTAGCCCAGAAACAAAAGTATCCCAGGTTGAGTGCCTGTGGCATTTGGGCCCTTTCAGGCACTGTGGTTTACTAGGTGGTCTTCTCTGTTGCTGCAGTGTCTTTAGTATATTTCCTGGAGTAAAATTATCAATACATTCCCATCCACCGCCACAAAAATTAAAGTGCTAGTGAGCCAGAGAAGCATCTTTCAAGAAACAGGAAACATTTAGACCTTTGTGAGCTTAGGGTGGGGAGGTAAGGGAGTAGCCCAATACTAGACAGCTACAGACTGGTAGTCTGAAAAATATGGTTATCTCAAATACATGAAAATGATGAGAGGAACCAATAACCACAGTAATTCCTTCAGGATTAAAATTAAGGCAAAAAAATCCGAGTGCTTTGTCAGCTTCAGAGTTTTTTGTTAGGTTGCTATCCATGCAACCAGTGATGTTCTGTACATAGGTACTATGGGTTAAATCTCTTGCTTGAGTAATACTGCAATACAGTAAAATCTTGTTCTATCCTACTGTTACTTCCCTTTTTACAACCTTTAAATGTTTGGTTGCGTTTTGGGTTTTTTACCCTTAACTCTATGCCAAATTTACCTCTTTCTCATTTAAGCTGTTTGGAATCTGTCACGGGTTTGGACTCCTTCGCTTACTCCACACAGTTCATACTCCTTTTTCTACTACCTATGACGAAGTATTTCTAATGAACCACAAGTGTGCAACCAGCCAGCAATTAGACTTTGGTGGTGGAACTGAAGCTTTAGTTTTCAGATTATTGTAATGTGGACCTGAAGATGCCTTTCCTCACCTAAAATACTTTTTACTAACTTGTTCTAATAATATGTTCAGTTACAAAACTTGAGCTGTTTATGCATTTATCTTGGCTCTATGGCATTTTCATTTTTTAGGTGCTGCTTCTCTCTGTGTTTTCCCACATGATGGCTTTCTAGAATTGTATGAATATAGACATGCAAATTGTCTTAATAGGGTGAACCTCTGAAGTGTGTTGCAGGTTACCTGATCTGTAGTGAGACACCAATAATAGCTATGTTGCAATATCTTTTATGTTAGTAGACTTGTGGGATACCTGTTTTGCACAAGCTACACATCTTCAACACATATTGCTTGTTAGGATTTTTATATTTTGCTTAAATTGCAGAAACATTTTTTATCAGGTTATTCCTGCACAGACCCTACAAATGCAGTCAGAAGGGGGCTCTCTATTAAGCTGATGTTTTAAGGCTCACTCTGGCATGAGGACATTGTAATCTTTCAGCTCTGCAGATTGAATGCTGGCTCATTTCTTGTCGTTGCAATTTCTGCCAGATACAGGATTATATTAGAAGGTACTTATTCCCAAAATTTTGTTTGCAAAGATTTGCTACTGTGACGCAGTTAACATAATGCTACAATGGAACATCCACGTGGTTGCAGCCCCTTCTACAAATTGGGCAGACCAAACTTCTGGATGTGAAGATCTGTGTATCTGGCTTAGTGTATTACCTTGTTCAAATAGAAATGTCATCTCAAACATTTTATTTACTGTAATAGAAAGTGGGTTACTGATCTGTCAGTGAATGCACACATTCTGTCCATTTCTGACATTTTATAAAATGTGCTCTCATCATCTTGACATACCCACAGCAGGTGGTTTAGTAATGACCCATCTGGTATAATGATCCAGTATGTAGCATGATCCTTCAGCCAATTGATCCAGTCTCTGAAACAGAAGTTATTTTCTGGGTTAGTTTTTAATGAGCCCCTGTGGCTGCTTGAGCACAAGTGAGATGGATGAGGCCATCTGACAGGTGCAGATTGGCTCAAGTTGTGAACCTGCTGGCTGAGTTAGAAGTAGAAGCAGGGGGGAAAGTAAGCAATTCACAGATCAACCAATCTGCAGAAACAAGGGTCTGTTGGATTCTGGTCTTGCCATCAGCAGGCAGGATGAGCAGGACAGGCAGAGATCTGTCCACCTGTAATTAATAGTAACATCATGATTTAAAGAATGGTTTTGACAGAGCAAGCAACTTTTAAAACCTAAGTTTTAAAGGCTAAGCTCTAAAGTAAGGCAGCCTTCTGGCTTGAAAGGATGAAGCTGTAAGGTGGTTGTGAAAAGTAAAGGAGGAATTTCTCTACCCCAAACTGTAAAATTAACAATGTAAGATGTAGTCATTATTTACACAGCAAAATAGGAAAATAATAACTAGTGTATGAATAAAGCAAATGAATGCTGTTAGCGAAACTTCTACTGTGGGGCATACGGAATAGTCAAATGGAATATTTAATGAAGCAGCACAGCTGGAGAAAGAAATACGCTATGTTTGGACTATGCATTTGCAAAACAAGTATGTAAAACACTCTCTCAATCCTACTGTAACGTTACCAACATGCAGAATTGCCTCAGCATGGAAATAAAGTCAGAGGAATAAGTCCTTGCTGTTTCAATCTCTATTAATTATTTTAGATTTCAAAAATCTAAGACAAAGCTCAACTGAAACTATTTAATAAACCATATCTATTACTTTGGAATTAATTTTAGAATTAAATTATCTCTAATTCTAGAGCTAAGATCTAGAATTCCCCCCCTTCCCCCCCCCTTTGCTACTGCATCTCTTTTGGGAAGGACATTACCTTCTTCTGAAGAACACCTTTAGGACATCCAAGTCCTGTTCTCAAGTCAGGAAGAACCTAATATTTCTCCAAACCATGGGTTTTGATTTAAGTAAAGAATTGATTTTCAACATCTTGAAACACTTTTATGGCAAAACAGGAATTTTACTGACACTTTCTAATCTACATGTTTTTTACTGGATAAATCCCTTGCTGTGTGATGTCTGGCTAGTTGTACTGTTTCAAAACACATTTTGAGTAAGCTGGACCTAGATGGCAGCATCTTTACTGCCACAAGTGGAAATGCAGTAATAAAAAGCACTATTTCAACTTGTTAAATTGAAAAACTTCAACTAGCATAAAAAAGTTTCAGTTAAGGTTGTTAGACATGCAGAGCTAAAGTGGTGTAACTGACATCAGAATATATGAAGGTAAGACTACTATTATAATGGCTTCGCACAGGAAAGACCAGTTACAGCTGAATACGGTACTGAGAACTTTGTGCCTATCAGCTGAACTGTGATGGTTAGCGGTAGAGCGTTTTTTTATTATCTGGAACATAATTCCAAATGTTCCCCAGATAACTCTGTAAGGTCCTCTAAATACCAGTTTCAGGACAGATGTTTAGGTAACTTCTAAATAATGATATATTATGATACACATCACAACATTAAGTTCTCTTTTAAAGTAACTGTGAATGTAACATCTGGTAATAACTTTATAGTTTTAATTTACTTTGGTGAATTGTAAATAAATATGGCATAATCTGGAATAGAAGGAAAGTCCACCACACTGGGAAATTTACCTTATAAAATCCTGAAATTTACCAGTGTCACAGTGATCACGGTGCTCATCCACTTCTTCCTACTGCAGTGTTGGTTGTAGTTTTGTTATCAATATTGTAGCCAATTTTGGTTTAAAGTATAAATTTTATTAAACTGAGTAAGCGATAGCAGATAAAACAGCAATGGGTGTGCCAAGGAGTCCTCCGCTCCGCCCAAGACGCGCACACGTGGTCCCCGGGAGATGGTCCTTTATCTTTTTCGGTTCAAGGTCCCAGCCAATCCTGTCGCCCCTCCTCACTCAGATGTTGACATGGCTCTTCCCCATTGGCTCCCTTTGTTGCAGGGATCTCATTACCAGGAAGTTTTGGGAAGTTTCGAGAAGCTCGAGCAGTGTCCACTGCCAGCCTCCTCACCGTCGGAGCCCCCTCCCCTCAAGCATTGCAACAAGACACCACTTCGAGCCACCCAGCCCCCTTTTCTCTCTCACAATCCTGTGCAACAATACAACTGACCACCCCCTCATTACTTACAGAGTACAACAGTTACAGAGTCAAAAAGGAGTATTGTTTCACATAAGGACAGCCACAGAGAGCCTCCCTCTCCCCAAACTTCTTGATGAACAAACCCCACACATTACAATTCCCCCCTTTTTCTTTTCATCATTTTTGTTCATCAAATCGTTGTAACACATCTTGGCTTAACAGCAATGAATTTTCTTGTTCTACAGGTTCGTATTTCGTTCCTATCAGCATTAGGTGAGCTGCTTTGAGTCTACCTCGTGCAATTTCTAATATTTTATTAAAAATACATAGTCCAAATGTTAATCCCAATATAATTGGTATCAGGGGACCTGCTATTGTTGACAGTAAGGTTGTAAGCCAGGAGGATTGACTAAATCAAGATTCATACCAGCTGCGTTGTGCTTCTCGTTCATCTTTTTTCCAATCCTTCTCGTAATTTGGTCATAGTATCCCGTACCACCACTGTGTGGTCTGTGTATACACAGCACTTTTCCTTAAGTGCTGCACATACGCCTCCTTGTTGTAAATAGTAAATCTAGTCCTCTTCGGTTTTGTAAGACCACTTCTGACAGCGATCTAATGGATTTTTCTAAGGCCGTTATTGATTGTTCAATTCTTACCAGGTCTTCGTCTACTGCTATCCTCAGTGCTTTAAATTCTTGGCTTTGTTGTATCAATGAGGTTACTCCTATGCCTACTCCCACGCCCCCCAAGATCATTAAAGTGGCTATTGTTAATGCCGTCAATGGCTATCGTTTAGTCAGGTGGTATCCCTGAGTAATGTATGCATCGTAAATAAAGTTCTCAGGGTGATAAAAATTTTAGGGACTATTGTTACTTGAATACAAAAGTCTGAGGATTCATTAAAATGTTTTAACGACAGGCAAGGTGTAACTCCTATAGCGGAGCAAACCCACTTGGTGTTATCAGCTGGTACTAACCATTTTGCAGGTTTCTCAGGTCTTTTTGACCCTATTTTATCAGAATTGGCACATAACCTCTTTTTGTGCTCTGGAATTTTTCCTATACACAGGCCTTTTCCCATCACTTGGGTTAAGGTGATTCCTGTTTTTTTTCTGTGCCCCACATACACTGTGCCGGATTAGTACCATTTAGGCATTTAGGTTTCTTAGTTACTCCAACAGCCTCATAAAAGGGTGATTTCACCCCATAACACAACCAACAGTGTTCCGTGAGATTTGGATTGGTTTTGTTCAACACCAAGTAACTAGCATGCATTAACTTCCAAAGGGGATTAATTTCAGGGGTTTCGTTAGGGGTTGGGTTATTCCCAAGGGTTTCATCAGGAGTTTGGGTGACTCGAGTAATCTTCATTTCAGGAGTTATCGTTATATTGTCTATTTTAGGAATTCTTGTTGTACTATCCATTGTTCCTTCAGCCAAATCATCAGTTAGTATCTGGTTAGGGCCTACTGGCAGTGGATCATTTGGGACCACTTCGTTTTTTATGAGAATTAAACCACCCTTATCTGTCCCTGGTTCCGTATACCTCACTCCCCACACTCTTCCAATTAACCATCCTACGTCTTCAGGGCTGGTGACATTTAAGAAGAGGTATTTGCAATTTCCACGTCCTCCCCACCCTTGTGGTGGTCTGCACCCATATGGACCCCACTGAACCTTTAGGTACCTGTCTATACCACTACCCGGTATCCAACCAGGGGCTATAGTCTCACAACCCCAATAACTGCAGTAATATTGATTAGGGTAGTTACAATATCCCTTTCCAGGATTCGAACTAGGGCACATACAAAATCCCAGGTATTCCCAGCATCGGGGTCTTGGGACAAGCTGACATAGGGTAGCATTAAAGCTTGGTTCTCCCGGTGTTATTTGGGTTGCGATAACCTGTTGGTCCTCAAATTGGAGTAAGGTCCACTTAAACGGTTGGTGGGGTTGGTAGTTCATTCCCTTAGCCCATGTTTGTGGTATACATATTATAAATAGAATATGCAGTATGTCTACGATGTGCCAAAAAGGGTGGAATCTTTTCCATTTTTTTGTTGTTAATATTTTTGGATCAATTATACCAGTATTATCCCTCCAATTAGAACCTTGGATATACTTTTTATAAGGGACTTTCAAGTCCCTTTGGGCATTGAGGCGGTTCTTCCAGTACTCCCGTATAGCTCTAATGACAAGAGTCAGTTCTCCACAGTATTTTACCTCTCTACCTTGTTCGTCGACTCGGTTGCTTCAAGCCACGAGGGATAACATCTTCTCGGCAGCAGGGGTAGTCTTCAGGAGAGGGAGTGCTATTTCTGGTGTTTGCCTCCGTTCACACAGTTCCCTTACCTGGTTCCTTTTGGAGTAATATTTTGATATATTCTATTTATATATATATAACTTAATGTATTCGATTACCACCGTTCTTGGCACTCTTACAGACAACCGATTTCACACCAATCTTAAAGTGTTATTATTGTTATTACATATCCCAGTCCCCTTTATGTCCATTTAAACCTTCTTGAGGGTGACTTTCAGATCTCCAGGTGGGCTCACAACTTCGCAAGACTGGTCTGAGTCTCTGATAGGTCCTTTTACACGGCTCACATGAGTCCAACCCTTCTCTGCCGTCCGGATGGCGGTTTCTATGGTGAGTAAAACAAGATAGGGTCCTTCCCAACGAGGGATTAGTGGGGATTCCTTCCAAGTTTTAATTAGTACCTTATCCCCTGGTTTTATAGAATGAATGTGCATATTTAACGGAGGTTGTTGAGATATCATACCTCGTTTACGTAACTCCTCTCTTCGTTTGGTTAGATGAATTAGGTATGGTCTCAACATTATGTCTTCAATTATTGGATGTTCAACTGGCATTTCCATATTATAAGGCATACCATATAAGATTTCAAAGGGAGAAACTCCCAAATCAGACCTGGGTTGTGTTCTGATGTTTAACAAAGCTAGTGGTAGACATTTAGCCCAGGAGAGTTTTGTTTCTATCATGATTTTAGTTAATTGTTTCTTGATTTCTCCGTTCATTCTTTCCACCCATCCTGAGCTTTGAGGATGCCAAGGGGTGTGATACTCCCACTTTATGCCTGGTTGATTCATTGTTTCCCTAATTACCTTTGAAGTAAAATGTGGGCCTTTGTCTGAGTCTATGGCTTCAACGATTCTGTATCTTGGAATTATAAGTTCTAAAAGAATTTTTACCACAGTTCGTGTCGTTGCCTGGGAGGTGGGAAATGCCTCTACAAAATGGGTTAGATGATCTACCATCACTAAGAGGTATTTGTAGTTACCACTCTTAGGCATTTCAGTAAAATCAATCTGTATTCGTGAAAAGGGTCTTACAGCTAATTCGTGACCTCCTGGAATTGTTTTTCGTTGATGTTGTTTGTTTACCCTTTGACAAGTTAAACAGGATCTTACTATTTCCTTTGCTATATCATATATTCCTATACACATATAATGCAGGGCAAATTGGTCGAAAAGGGCTTGGGTTCCCCAATGTGTTTTTTCATGTATTCTCACCATAATTTGGCGAGCTAAAGTCTTTGAGACAACTTGTCTCCAATCTTCTTATTTCCATTTTCCTTGTTGTTCTTCTAGACCCATTTTAGTCAATTTTTCTACTTGAATAAATTTATGTGCATCGTTTTTTTCAGACTCCATAGAGGAGTTTGGCATTATTTTTACAACCCCCAGAGCTGCCCGTTTTGCCTCCATGTCTGCTAAATTGTTTCCTCTTATCTCAAAGGTTGTTCCTTTTTGGTGTCCTTTTATATGGACTACTGCAATGCTTTCAGGTTCTCTCAGGGCCTGGAGGATTTGAATTATTAGCTCTTCATGAATTAAGCCTTTTCCTTGAGAATTTATCAATCCTCTTTCCTCCCAAATTTTTCCAAAAGTATGTACTACACCATATGCATATCTAGAGTCTGTATATATTGTGGCCCATCTATTCTTCAATAGTTTTAAGGCCTGTAATACTGCATACAGCTCACATGCCTGCGCGGACCAACTGGGGTTCAGGGGTCCCGACTGCACAACACTAAAGTTTTTCCCATTTATAATGGCATATCCTGACTTCCTTTTCCTTTCTATCACTCTTGAAGAACCATCTACAAAGAATTTTTCGCCTCCTATTAATTCTTCTTCCTCCAAATCTGAGTGTATTTTTACTTGTTCCTCTATATCACGTATACAGTCATGTGATAATTCTTGAGCCAGTTCCCCATATAAAAATTGAGCGGGGTTTTGGAGGCTCGTGCTTTCTAATTCCAATTTAGGAGAAGAAACTAGAAATCCTTCGTATTTGAGGAGCCTAGTATCAGTAATCCATTTGTCAGCCTTCTGCCGTAGTACTCCCCGAATGTTGTGGGGTGATAATACCTTTAATTCCCCCCTGAATGTGATTTTTCTGGCTTCTGCTACTAGAAGCGCAGTGGCCACCACGGCTTGTAAGCTTGTCGGCCACCCTCTACTGACTGGATCTAACAATTTTGATAGATATCCTATAGGTTTTTTCCGTCCGGCCCAATCCTGCACCAAAACCCCATACCCGGTACCCTCATCTACGTTTACAAACAAATAAAAAGGTCTTTTTAGATCAGGTAAACTTAGGACAGGTGCATTAACTAAATCCTCTTTCAGTTCCTGTAACTGAGCCTCATCTGATTCGGTCCATTTTAATAGGCCATCCTTGGTTAATTTTGCCCATAAAAACTTAACCTTTTTACTATAGTCTTCTATCCATTGCCTACAATAACCAAGTAAGCCAAGCAATTGCTGTACCTGTCTCTTAGTAGTTGGGGCTTTTAGAAATAATATACCAGTAACTCTCTCTGGATCTGGTTTCTTTGTTCCTTTGCTGAGCCAGTGTCCCAGATATTTTACTTCCTCTTCCACAAACTGTAATTTTGATTCAGATACTTTCAACCCTTGTAAACTTAAAAAATTTAATAAATACTCTCTCACCGAACATCCTCCTCTTGTGCTCCCACTAATAACAGATCATCAACATATTGTATTAATGTCACACTACTCCCCTTTTCGTATTTTTGTAATATCTGCTCTAAGGCTTGTCCAAATAAGTTAAGGGATTCTGTGAAGCCCTGAGGGAGAACTGTCCACCTTAATTGCTGCTTCCTATGTGTCTCAGGGTCTTCCCATTCAAAAGCAAAAAAATCTCTACAATCCTCCTGTAAGGGACAAGCCCAAAATGCATCTTTTAGATCTATTACACTATACCAACAGTCTTTGGGATTTATTTTGCTCAGGATTGTATATGATTTGCTGCTACAGGGAATCTAGAAACTGTTCTTTTATTTATTTCTCTCAAGTCGTGAACCAACCTGTATTTTCCATCTGCCTTTTTCACAGGTAAGATTGAAGTATTAAAAGGGGACATACAGGGCTCCAACAGTCCCTTTTCGAGTAAACGATCTATTTCAGGTTTCAACCCCCATCGTCCCTCTTCCAAGAGAGAATACTGTTTGTTCCTGACAGGTTTATCCGGATCTCTAATTATTACCGAAAAGGGTTTGATATCCAATTTTCCTACTGTATCAGGATTATACCATACTTTCGGATTTATCTTCTCTCGGTCTACTAATCAAAGGGGACATAATTTTACTTGCAGTTCCTCATTTTGAACTTCTAGACTAATTCCTAATTCTACCATTAAATCTCTTCCCAAAAGATTGTAGTCTGCCTCAGGTACGAGTAACAATGACCCCACCCCAATTTTAGAACTTGTTTCAAACATTATGTCTTTAATTACAGGCACCCAAAGGGTTCCCCTTTTGCCCCTAGAATTTGTCAACTTCTGAAGATTTTTTACAGCCCCAAGGAAGTCTTTGAACGGTTGATCGCTCTGCCCCTGAGTCCACGAGGAACTCAATTTCTTGTTGCTGGGGACCCACTTTTAAGTTTTATCAAGGGCTCTTTGGTCTCTCGAGTCCCCAGCAAATAGAGCCCCTGACCTCCTCAGTCCTCCTTCCACATTTTCTCATCAGCTATACGCTTCCTACACTCACGTCTCATGTGGCCTTTACCCCTGCAATAGAAACATATCAGTTGTTCCTTCTCTCCTTTTCTGGGAGGGCCTTTGAATCCTCGATCCTGCTTATACTCAGGCTTCCTCCCGGATATTCCCCTTCCAAATTCCTTTTGTCCCTCTCTAACAGCCGCCACCAACATTCGTGTGTGTCTCCTATGGGTTTCTTCTAACACTCTGGTCTGTCTCTTATTTGCCTCTTCTTCTCGTCTTACATATACCTTCTGAGCCTCTCTCACTAATTCATCAAGCCTTCTAGACTGCCAATCATCTAACTTTTCCAATTTTTTCCATGAACTAGCTACAAATTGGGCCTTAATTAATGCTTGCCCAACTGGCGTGTCGGGGTCTACTCCTGAATATAGCTGGAAACTCTTTCGCAAACGCTCCAGCCATTCTGTGGGAGTTTCATCCTTTTTCTGATGTTTGCTAAAAGCCTTATTGATATTCTGGCCTCTGGGGACCGAGTCTCTTATACCTTGGATTATTATAGTCCTCAGATCTTGCATATGACCCCTGTGTATTTCATTTTGGTTATTTCAATTAGGTCTCTGTAGAGGCCATTTTGTATCAGCTGCGGGACCCTGTTGGTGTTGTTGGTCCCATATTCTCATACCGGCTCTCCTGATCATATCCCTCTCCTTGGCTGTAAACAAAATCCCCAGTATCACCTGCAACTCCTCCCAGGTATATATATTAGGCCCTAGGAATTGATCCACTCTGACACCCCCAAGGGATCTTCCAGCAAAGTCCCCATTTCTTTCTTAAATTCCCTAGCATCTGCTGAATTCAAGGGTATTGAAACATATCCCATTTCTGGGTGTGCCCCTCCCACTGATATTTCCCTTAAAGGGTACAGTGGGGCTTCAGTATGTTTCTTGCTTTTACTTCGTGTGACCGGTCCCTCGGTCTCAAAAGTATCTGGGGGTGCCTCCGGGTCCTCACACGGAGCACTTGGAACGTTAGAGGGAGTCTCGGGTGGGGGCGAAGGCTGAGGTAGAGGAGGAGGAGGTATATATGGTGGGGGCGACATGGGAACCTCCTCCTCTGGCCTAGTCTTTTTTCGTCCCCCTTTTTCTTTTAAGGGGTATAGATTGGCTCTAGTCTCTGATCCTATCCACAACTGGGAATATTCATTTTCTTCCAAATCAAAAGGCTCTTTCGAATTGACATAGATATTCAGGGCCTGACATATCCAATTTTCAAAAGACCCATATACTGGCCAATATAGGTGATCAGTCCTAATCTGTTTACCCCCCCATACTTCCATACAATAATGTATCATTTTTGCCCTGTCTTTCCCTTTCCTAGAGAGATAATCATTCCAATACTTAATCATTAAACCTAAAGGACTATCTGGAGGTATCTGAGGTAACTTTAATCTCTCCTTAGAACCTCCCGTGGGATCAGAACCCTTACTCTCTTTCTGTCCCATCTTCCGGTGTGCCTTGTTTCACTCAGTCTTTCGTATGCCCTCTCCTTGTGGCCCAGTCCCTCGCGGGAGATGGGAACCGCACTGCTAAGAGGTCCACACTCGCTTCGTCTGCACTTGGACGTCTCACTCATGCACACACCGGGATCCCAACCGAACAGATCTCAGCTTCGCAATATACTCACATCCTCGTTTCTGTCCTCTTCGTTCGGGCTGCGTGCACAAAATTAAGGGGTTGCCGGCTTCATCTTTTATCTGCTATCGAATTTTGGGTTCTTTGGTGGAGAAGCTGACAGAATGAACCCCAAACAGGGGGCCACTCCTGAAAGTGGGGCGCCCCCCTCCCCAGAATGTGAGTCCAGTCAGAATTTCTCCATCCGAGTCACGGCACCAACTCGTTATCAATATTGTAGCCAATTTTGGTTTAAAATATAAATTTTATTAAACTGAGTAAGCGATAGCAGATAAAACAGCGCTGGATGCGCTGGATGCGCCAGGGCGTCCTCCGCTCCGCCCAAGACGCGCACACGCGGTCCCCGGGAGGTGGTCCTTTATCTTTTTCGGTTCAAGGTCCCAGCCAATCCTGTCGCCCCTCCTCACTCAGATGTTGACATGGCTCTTCCCCATTGGTTCCCTTTGTTGCAGGCGGTCTCATTACCAGGAAGTTACGGGAAGTTTCAAGAAGCTCCCAGAGGCTTCGAGAAGCGTCCACTGCCAGCCTCCTCACCGTCGCAGCCCCCCTCCCCTCAAGCGTTGCAACAAGACACCACTTTGAGCCACCCAGCCCCCTTTTCTCTCTCACAATCCTGTGCAACAATACAACTGACCACCCCCCCATTACTTACAGAGTACAACAGCGTCAAAAAGGAGTGTTGTTTCACATAATGACAGCCACAGAGGGCCTCCCTCTCCCCAAACTTCTTGATGAACAAACCCCACACATTACAGTTTCATGTAAAATACCTTGTTTTCAACAGATGAAGTGGGTGAATATGCTTAAATTGAAACCGAACATTACCACTTACATGCATTAACTTTTATTTAGTAGTTGGCAGAAAGCCTGTTCCTGCTCCCCCTGAAGCAGCCGTCAGGGTTTTTTGTCTCTTGTTTTCTAGCTTCAGGGTGAAGTTCCCTTCATATTGTGCAGAAGAATAAGTCTGGTAAGATATTCATTGCACTAATGGCACAGAAGAGCAGAGCACACAGCTGTAGGCCAACGTTTTTCCACTTTAATGCCTCGCCTTTTGCTACTGAGGATGATGGCGGCACCAAGTGTATAATTCCTGAGTAGCAGTGTACCTCTTTCCTGCTGTGTCTGCCTTTCTCTCTGCCTTGAGCGTTCAGCCGAATCTGGGATACACAAAGCGCCATTTCCTTCAGCTACAGCTGGAAAACAACGCCTGAGGGGCTCTGCTCGACTCTCCTGTTTCACAGCCGCCCCGGGCCCGCCTGCCGCGGGAAGGTGCCCGCAGGGCGGCCGTTAGCGGTCCCCTGCCCCGTTTGAACGCGGCTCCCCGCCCCGCTGCCGTTTACTTTCGAACAGCGCGGGCGTCGGCTGCTCCCGCGCATGCGCCTCTCGGCGGGGCTGTGGAGAGCGGCCGGGCGCGGGCCCGCTGAGCGAGGCGGCGGTTTGAAGTCGTCGGTACAGAGCCTGTCGGCTCCCCGTGAGGAGGGCGGAATAGCGGCTTTATGCTGGTGTCCCTGCGCTGGCGTGCGGAGCGGGGCTTAGCCGAGGAGGCGGCGGACGGAGCGGCCAGGTAGGCTGCAGGGTGGGAGTAGGGCAGCTGGGGCTCCGGTTGTACACCCCGGCAGGAGGTGTTTCGTGAAGCGTTTCCGCTCGCGCGGCCTCCTGAGGTGAAAACGCCCTGCGAGCAGTGGTGTCCGGAACGACCGCTTCCAGCCAGCCTTCTCTAGCCTGCTCGGCTGGGCAGTGCTGAGGGGCCCGCCCCGCGGGCGTGGGGACCCTCTGCCACCCCCTGGCGTGCCTGATCCCTGGCAGTGTTCAAGGCCAGGTTGGATGGGGCTTGGAGCAACCTGGTCTAGTGGAAGGTGCCCTTGCCTGTGGCAGAGGGATTGGAACTGGATGAGCTTTAAGGTCCCATCCAACTCAAACCGTTTTATGAATGGTGCTACCTTCCTTCTTTCTTCGCTGCCTAATGCAAAGAGGCATATGACAGATCAGTGCTTAAGACCAGAAGCTTTGACAGAGTTCAAGTGATAAGGGATGGAGAGCAAATCTTGGCAATAGAATACAGGTATGGAAAGGATAGAGTACTATATTTGGGGTTTTTTTTGAATGTGGTAACTTGTGTAAGCTTATTATAGTGGCAGCCAAGGAGCCAGTAGAGGGATATATGGAAAGGACCTGACAAGTCAGTTTGCTGGGGAAGCTAGACATGCTGCTCATCATGTGGACTATTTGTGGCGTGAAGTAAAGCAGTGCAGCTGAAACAATCTGGAATAGAAAAGTGTAAGGTCTAGCTGTTGTTTCTGATTTCTGGTGCCTGGCTTGTTACAACCCACAAACCTGCTGGCTGTGTGACAGGGTCTGTTCCTTTTGGTGCACTGACAAATACTGGAGCTGCACCTCGGCTTTCTGTTTTTTTAAAAAAAGTTCTGTCACCCCTTACCATGAAGGTGACTTATAAATGGAAAACACTGTTCACAATGTCATTTAATCTCTTATTTTTGCACAGTATTAACTTGAGCTCCTATGGCAGTGCTACGGGAGGACTTTGTGGACCTCAGTGGGTTGGAGAGACAGCATTTCTGACATGGATTTAGTTTAAGTACAGTATTGAAAGTCAGGTCAATCTTACAATGTCTTCAGGAAAGAGCAGATGTTTTCTTTCCCGAGAGTGGCATGAAGGAGGAGTGAGGAGCCTGGCAGTCCCTTCTAACTGCTGGTATAGGCTGTCACAACTGTTATCAAGTGTCAAATTCACCTTTTAATCCTCCAGGCTTTTGCCATAAAGCAGGTAGTTATTTACCTAAACACTGACATATGCTGTATCATACTTAGAATTGTTTTCAAACACCATCTTGCATAGTTAGCTGGGGGAGCAGCATCCTGATGGCTAAGTGAGGAATGCAGCATTGTTAAGGAATATTCTGTGTTACTTTTGTCTGCTTAACTGAAAGCTTTAGCAGGTAAGCTGTAACACAGGTATACTCTGTTAGATGTTTCCACCTTGTCTACAGTATTCCTAATTAGAGGAGGATAAAATGACAGCCACTTTATCAGCCTTCTGTTGCTGGAAGTCTTCTGAATCTCACCGTGATACTGACCCAATTACGCTTTTGAATTTTTAAGATACCTTCTAGTTTGTAACTTGCTTATGCGGAGTGACTCTCACTAGAAATGTGCATACACACATGGACGCGCATGTTTGCTACCACAGCTGTCTGGAACATTTAAGGACAAGTAGCTGCTCTGTGCAGGAAAGCATTAGGAAAGCATTTACCAGCTTCCTGTTCTCTTTTTTTTTCTTTTTTTTCTTTCCTTTTTTATGTTTTCTTGGAAAACTACTTTTCTTTCTCTTTGCTTAACTCTGTGATGTTGTGTCTGTTCTTTTTTTGTTGCTGTTCCAGTCTCTCTCTGTTAGATGCCTACTGATATATTCCCACTGTTGTTTGCATGCTGACCATTTCCTACATGCTGCTACCAGTGTGCGATGAAACTGAATTTTGTGATTTCTACCTTTGGCTTCCCTGATGCACATCTGGAGCAGTTTTCTAGAACTTAAAAAAACCTGACAGCTTTGGAGCGGGCAGCATGTCCCTCCTGCAGAGGTCGAGGTGATTCATAGCAGAGCTAAGAAAAAATTTATGAAGTTGCTTCTTTGTTTTTTTTGATAGCAAGCAACTCCTTTGCGGTTAAAATAATTTTTTTAAGATTAATTTTATCTTGCCCTTTACGTAGCTCAAATAAGCTGGATGTGTGTTCTTCAGAAAGAAAATTTCCTTCCTGCAACAGTTTCTTTGAAGAGAACTACAGCTCTAGAATAGGAAAAATTAGTGATTTTAAACCTAGAGTTTTTTGGTTTGGTTTGTTTTTTTTAATCTATATTAATTCTATACATAAAAAAAAGAAATAAATTGAGAACACCTACTGAGCTCCTTTTTTACCATGAACAAAAATTTAACCTTTTTTTTTCCTGTTTTTAGTGACATTCCCTAAAATTCATAACTTTATATATGTGTACAAATACATGTGCATATATATATAAATAAAACCTTTAAATGTATTTCCTCTGAGAATTAACTCTCAAAAAATAATTTATCTTGGATACTGAAGTAGCTTGGTTGTTCAGCTTCTGTTCATTATTGACACATTTCTTCAGTTTCAGTGTCAAGAGTATCACTTAAAAATGTGAAGCTATTAATGTATAGACCTAAAGAACCTAGTGTTGCCACAGTGGCTGAATGGACAGGCTGGAAAGTAAAGGCCTGTGCCCCCAGTAAGAAGAGAAATACCACATGGTCTATAGTAAGAGCAGTGTGGTACAGAGGTAGATGGAGTATCCAAGTGTTGTGATTGTCTTTTGTTAAACATCTGTCATACTTGATATTAATCCTCTTTAACTAGAATACACAAGTTATAAATGTTAAGACACTTGATCATTCCTCTTTTAAAGGGCAGTTCTTGAGAATTATATGTCTCTCTAGCAGATTTTCTTCCAGCTGTTGTCAAGATCTCTTTAAAAAGTGGAGTTCAAATGAGTGATCCAACATTTAGTTCTGATTAGCTGAAAAAAATGACCTGAAGTGTCATGGATAGATTATTTGTATTTTGAATTTTTTTTAAAGCTGAATTAATCAAAATGTGTTTTCGATATGAAGTTGACGAAACAAAATACAGATACCTCCTGTGATTGAACTGGATGTTTTGGGTGATGATGGCCATTAGATGATGATGTTATTGTTGTTCAGTCTGGTTTTACAAGGCAAAACAGCCTGATCAGACTTGCAGAGTTGAACACTTTCACTTTTGGGTGTACCAGCCTATCTCGATCAAGTGAGATAAACCACGCTTACTTCGGTACAAGCACAGTAGGTTTCTCTGTTCAGAGGTGATTTAACTCTCCAGAAACCAGGGTCTGACTATTTGGCTTCCAACTTCCAGCAGGTTAGCTCTGTACCTTTGGTAAGCACAATGCTGCTTAATTGTTTTACTGAAAATTGTTTATTAGTTAGTGGCAAATTTAATCCTTATTAGTTTTCATAATTCTAAATGCAGTTTAAGCTTTTACTTTCAAAGAAGAGTATAATTAAGAATTCAGTTGCTTTTAAGTAGATTCGCTTCAAATCAAACTTTGTTAGTCTCAGTATCAATGAGAAACTGATAGATCAATGCAAAAACCTGCTACTGCATTAAAAAGATTAAGAGGCACACCAGAATACAGCAGCCTCCTGCAATACACCTGACTGAATCAGAGGTTCGTCAGCATCTCTTACAGCTGTCCAAGCTGCATATTATTGTTTTCAGATTTAGAGGTAGGCCCTAAATCGAGTCTTTGATACTAAATGCTTGGACAATTTCTTTGTTGACTAGAACCAACAAAGGGGACAGGAAACTGTGACACAAAGGAAGTACGTACTAATTTCCCTATTTTTCTAACAATATAAAACAAAATTATGATTTATTATGGAAACTGGCATTGGAGTTATTATTTGTGACTTTACAGTGTGACTTCACAAAGCTGGCGAAATAAAACAGGGCAACATTGCAAAGGGGGGAAAATGAGTGAGTTTCTTAGTTTGTGATTAAAGTAACCCAGGAATAACACCATAAGTCTAATTACTGTTAGGGGTATTGTGTTTAAGGACCACTAAGTTAGACTCTGGTTTGTGCCAGAGTGGAGGTGCTAGGGGTGGATTCTGATAAATCAAACTGACTTTATTACAAAAGTGTAACATTTGAGAAAAGTTAGGGGAGAAAAACAACTTTCTGTACTTATCATTCTGTTTTGACACTGAAAATGTTACTCACAATGGGAGAAAACTTTCAGAATTCTTATGTTATTTAGACACTTTAGTTCTAACTTTTATCACTCTCTTCTACTATTTCTCACTGTTAAAAATACCTAGTAGCAGATTGCTGCTTTTCCTGACTTCAAGGGAGAAGTTGGATAAGGGGGAACACTGTCTAGTCACATTGCAAGCGCTGATGACAGTTTGCTGAAATCTTTGAACAATTGCTCATTTTTGTTCTTTTTATTGTCTATTACCCCCCTTCCCCTCCTTCCCCCCCAATAAAATGCTAATATAGGTCAGGTTATTTGTCATCAAATGTCACGTTGATGTGCTTAGGTTAATAAAATGATTAAAATGAATTGATTGTAAAGAGATTAAACTGTTCGTTCTTTTTTGTTTTTCTTTTGTAGGACATGCATCACTTTGAGGAAGAACTAACATGTTCTATTTGCTACAGCATATTTGAAGATCCACGTGTTCTGCCCTGTTCCCACACATTCTGTAGAAATTGTCTGGAAAATGTCATTCAGCTGTCGAGCAACTTTTCCATCTGGAGACCTCTGAGAATTTCTCTGAAGTGCCCGAACTGCAGGAGCATTGTGGAAATTCCTGCTGATGGTACAGAATCGTTGCCTATCAACTTTGCACTGAAGGCTATTATTGAAAAATGCCAACAGGAGGATCACTCTGATGTTGCAACCTGCAGTGAACACTACAGGCAACCGCTGAACGTTTACTGCCTTTTGGATAGAAAATTGGTGTGTGGCCATTGCCTTACGATAGGTAAACACAATGGTCATCCCATCGATGACCTTCAGAGTGCCTACACAAAAGAAAAGGAGACTTTTGTAAAACTTCTTGAGCAGCTGACTGATAAACACTGGACTGATGTCTGCCTGCTTATTGAAAAGCTGAAAGAACAGAAGTCTCAGTGCGAAAGCATTGTCCAGGATGATAGAAAAGCAGTAGTACAGTATTTTAAGAAACTTGGTGAGATATTGGAGCACAAAAAACAGGCTCTGCTGACAGCACTGGATGAAATGAACGCGCACATTTTAGAAGAGTATGAGCCTCTCATTGAGAAGCTGAAGAAAATAAGGGAAGAACAGCTTGAATTAATGTCCCTGCATACCTCTATTAAAAAAGAAGAGTCCCCACTTATTTTTCTTGAGAAGGTGAATGGTCTGCATCAGCGTATAAAAGCTCTGAAACAGAAGGAACTCCCAGATGTTAAACCTGTGGAGATTCATCCCAGGATTGGGCACCTGTTGAAAGATGTGTGGTCCCAAACCAAAATTGGTCAGATCAACAAGATCCTCAATCCAGAAATAAAACTGGTTCCAAAAGAGAAATTATGCAGCAAAGGCAGTGGAAAGGAAGGAAGAGACTCAGAACTCCTCCAGCCAGTAAATCCTTTTGCAGTCCTGCTGCTCTTGATGATGATGACAGTGGTAACTCTGTTTTCATTTCACAGGCCAGTGTTGTCAGTTGTAATTGAAGATATTCGCACTTATATTTCAGAATTCCTGCTGCTTATTTATCGAGATTTTGTCACTTGTTTGCAGAATACAGCGGATGTGCTGGACCATATGTTTAATTTACTGATAGGAAATTTTAGGGAGAACTGTTTCTTTTGACTATCTCAATAACTTAGAAGTTGGTTTGTTAAAGCTTTACACTTTTACTTTATAGTTCCATATCCTTCCTTTTTTCTGTATTGTATAGATTTCCTCTTCAGTAACTCTTAACTCTGAAGGTTTGCAACAGAAAAGGCTTCCGCTGACACGTTACAGTAGGTTGGTAGGTGTTTGTTTGAACTGGAAGGTACTCAGAAACAATGACTGCGAAGAGCTGATTGGCTTACAGACCATAATTCTGAGTCCTATTTGTAAGAGCTCCTTGAAAATCTACCAGCTTGCTTTTTTTTTTTTTTTTAATAAAAGCACTGCAAGGCTAAATGTTAGAAGGAGACCTTAGCCGCTGGCTCTGGTAGGTGTAAAACTCCTGTTTTGTGTTTTACTGAGCAGTCTCTGGATATGTTTTAAGTGACACACCCATGGTCATTAAAGCATGTATTCGTGGCCCAGGGCTTCATTTTCTTTGTTCCTGGTTATTGGTGAAGAACATGATTTCATCTTTGGTTTGAGTTTTTTTTAACCTGTGCAGAATAACTCTGTGTCTTTCAGATGGTTTGTGCCTCTTTACAGAGCAGTATCAATAGAACTTCCGGTGAAATACTGCAGTTCTTTAGTGCCAGCTGCGCACAAATCACGTCTTTGCTCAGGCTGGTAGGAACCTCTCACCACTCTCAAAAATGAGCCCCAGCTTTGTGTTAAATCATTTCAGATGTGGTGAAAATAGAGACTTACTGTAGTAAGCAGCAAAAGTCTCAGCGAACTCAGTGGTGTAAGGACTTCAGACATTGTCCAGAGCTCTTAAACAACTTGACAGTGTGTAAATTTATATTCTACTTTTCAGCACAAATAGAAGATCTTTACATTCACACAGACGAAACATGTGTCTTTTCTTCCACAGCAAAATGCTCACTAATCCTGTTTGCTGCTTTTGCTGAGGTTCTCCAGCCTAACTTGTGTTCTGGAGCAAAGGCGCAAGGGAAAAATAGCTTTGGCCTTTGGTTATTAACAGGCTGATTACAGCAAGTACTGGGACAGCTTCGAAGTGCTGCAGTGACAGCAGCAGAACATGTATCACTAATGATTTTATAAAAACCCAAAAATGATTATTCACCATGTCTAATTGTATTTGACTTTACAAAATTAATAGTATATTCTAGCATGGTAGGGCTCCTTGGCTGTTGTGTAATTTTAAATAGAAGTTGTTTAAGTAGTGGTTGAATTCTAAAGGCTAGCTGCTAACTGGTTGGTGTATCAAACCAAAACTTACTGCAACCAGCAGATGCTGCTGGGCTCCTGCAACCTACCCATTGCTGCCAGGCTTCCTGGAGAGCTGAGTGCACAGTTGATTCAGATGCATTCCTTAAGCCTAAATAAATATCCTAGTAAGGATATTGAGATCATAACATCATGGTATTGATAAAACACTGAGTCAGTGATGCAGTGGTGGCATAGGTCCCTTCCCAGCAGCTCGGCAGGTTTGGTTTTGATCAAAGCCAGAGCCAGCAGTGCTCAGGGAAGTGCCCTCTGGTTGTTATCTTTTAGAATCTGAGAGACAAATCCCATTAATGCCAGCAGTCAGGATTTGGAAGGGTGGGTAAGTGTATCGTGGGCCCACATAAATGTTGCCAAATCACCTTCCCAGTAAACTTGAGAGTTTTTCTGCCTTAAGCCCTGCTGGAAAGCTGTCACTGGACACATGTGGCTGGCAAAGCCTGGTGCTGAGTGGTGGTCCTGTGCCCTGTGAAGCATCACTTTCTACTTGCCTTCCTGTTATTTTCCTGACTTTTAAAAACTTAACAGTTTATAATGCAATTTTATTTTTCAAGACTACAGGAATTTATAAAATGCCTTTACCACTGATTTAAACATTTAGTATGTGTAGTACTTTTAATAAATTTACATACAAATAAAATGTATTCTTACAGTAGGCTTGGCTAACACCTCCATTTCCTTCCGTCTGATCCTGAAGAGCACTGACCCGGTGAGAGAAGACAGAGCAGCAAGTCCTGCTTACACAGGAATGTTCAGCAACAGTCTCCAAATGATCCTTTTTTATTTTTGGCAGTGAGTCCCTACTCTGTGCATCGCACAGTCACTCACTGTGTGCCCACCACAGGTCCATTTACCTGTTTTTCTGCAAGTCCTGGGTGCAGTGACTCATTTTCCTGTAAGCCTAGCCTGCTAAGCATTGCACAGCCAAGCTCTGGTCTGTTCCATCCACTGTGCTGAGTTTCAGAGAGAGACAAAGTTTATTGAGAAAAATCAAATCTTTTTACTGTGTTTTGAGGCTTGAGGGGTTTGTGCCCTTCAAACCTGGGATGTGGTTTGTTTCTACTTGTAGTGGGTTACTGTGCTGCTGCTCTTTGAAAGAGCTGCTTCTTGATCCATTCCTTTTTGTTCTTGGCTGGTCTTGCCCATCTGCTGATCCTGAAGCTGCACTGCAACACTTACTAGCTTCATCCTGAGACAGGAAAGCCAAAACTGCACAGCTGGAGGGGGACTGCAGAAGCAATGTGGCCTGCATGCCTATTTTTCTCATCCAGTATCATGTGTGTGACTATTGCTGCAGTTTGTGAACAACAGGCCCAAATGTAACAGCCCAGTCACCTCCTGCTAAGGTGATAATTTGATAAATCTTAATGTTGAACATTACATGGAAAGCATATCTCTACGGATTATAGGTAATTATTCCAGTAGGACCCCCTCCCCTGTTCCAGATCTGCTCCCAGTTGGCTAGACCTCTGGGGCTAGGCTGAAGCTGTCTCATCCCTGGGTTTGGGTCAGTTCTGCATGATTCCCCACCTCAGGAAGCACACCAACATCAGACAGATGCTCCTAGTTCAGGGAGAAGTCCAGCACAAGTATGCCACACTGGCATAGGGTTTGGAGTAAACCACACAGTGTCAGTTCTAAAAGTATGAAAAAAACCCGCCAACAACAACCCACAAAAAGCTCAGAATAATGCACCCCCAACCCCCCAAAAAACCCAAACAAACGTGAAACAACACAAAAAAACACAACCCCCCATACTTCATCCCAAGCGCATGCCCTGGCCTGGGGCAGGGGAGAGGAAAGTAACAGAAGGGCAGCTTCCTAAACTGAAACAAGTTGCTACAAGATGGCTACAACTGTCTGTTTCCCAAACCATGCAGCAGGACATACGACATTATACACATGTAAATGGTACATATACTGACCTGACTTACTGGAACTCATACCATAAAATGTTACAGGACACTGATGACATTTAAAAGCAATTTCTAATAAACACATGGAAAAAAAGGCATTTAAAACTAAATGTGGAACCCAAGCATCGACATAAAACCTATACCTGGAGTATTAAGATGCATCTGAATACATAATTTAGGAAATAATTTGATGAACTGACTAAAACAGAAAATCTAGGATTATAATATATAGACTTCATAATTACAAAAAAAATCAAATTTATTGAGGCTGGTTGATTAAAAAGCTCAAGCATAGAATAAAATTAATTTCAAATGAAAAAGTATATTACATGAAACAGCAGCAATGGGAATGCAAGTGCACTCTACGTTTCAGCTGTATCGGAGCCAACAGCCTTCAGTTCATCTAGTCCTTTAGCTGCAATATCTTTTGGGTTAGTTGCCACGCTTTTCGTCGTATTATGAGTCTTATAAATTCCAATTAACCTGTCTGCAATCTCAAACATGTTGTTCCGCAGGGAGATGACGATGAACTGTGCATTTTTCGTTTGCTCCTGAAACAGAATTTGTTTGTGTCAGCCCATAGTTTTTCAAAACTGCATTCCCATATGATCCCTATGTTCACATCTTAGGAACTAAGGAATACATAGCTACAAGTGCGTCACTCAACAAATCGTGATGGTGACAGTTCCTGCTCTGTTTTCTGCCTGTGCACAGCACACTCCCAGCATGGCAGTCAGCATGAGGCTGTGATTTACAGTATCACAGTATGCTAGAGATTGGAAGGGACCTCGAAAGATCATCTAGTCCAATCCCCCTGCCGGAGCAGGAACACCTAGATAATGTTACACAGGAATGTGTCCAGGCGGGTTTTGAATGTCTCCAGGGAAGGAGACTCCACAACCTCCCTGGGCAGCCTGTTCCAGTGTTCCGTCACCCTCACTGAGAAGAAGTTTCTTCTCAAGTTTAAGTGGAACCTCTTGTGTTCCCGTTTGTACCCATTACCCCTTGTCCTATCATTGTTTGCCACTGAGTAGAGCCTGGCTCCATCCTCGTGACACTCTCCCTTTATATATTTATATACACTAATAAGGTCACCCCTCAGTCTCCTCCAAACTATAGAGACCCAGCTCCCTCAGTCTTTCCTCATAAGGGAGATGCTCCACTCCCTTAATCATCTTCGTTGCCCTGCGCTGGACTCTCTCCAGCAGCTCCCTGTCCTTCTTGAACTGAGGGGCCCAGAACTGGACAAAATATTCCAGATGCGGTCTCACCAGGGCAGAGTAGAGGGGAAGGAGGACCTCTCTCGACCTACTAACCACCGCCCTTCTAATACACCTCAGGATGCCATTGGCCTTCTTGGCCACAAGGGCACAGTGTTGGCTCATGGTCATCCTGTCGTCCACTAGGACCCCCAGGTCCCTCTCCCCTACACTGCTCTCTAACAGGTCGTTCCCCAACCTATACTGGAACCTGGGGTTGTTCCTGCCCAGATGCAGGACTCTACACTTTCCCTTGTTAATTTCATCAAGTTACTCCCTGCCCAACTCTCCAGCCTGTCCAGGTCTCGCTGGATGGCAGCACAGCCTTCTGGCGTGTCAGCCACTCCTCCCAGCTTAGTGTCATCAGCAAACTTGCTGATAGTACACTCAATTCCCTCGTCTAAATCACTGATGAATACATTAAATAATACCGGTCCCAGTACTGACCCTTGAGGCACTCCACTAGTTACAGGCCTCCAACTAGACTCCACCCCATAGACTACAACTCTCTGGCTTCTCTCCTTCAGCCAGTTCGCAGTCCACCTCACTACCTGATCATCCAGACCACACTTCCTCAATTTAGCTGTGAGGATGCTGTGGGAGACTGTGTCAAATGCTTTGCTGAAGTCAAGGTAGACCACATCCACCGCTCTGCCATCATCCATCCACTGTGTTATTTCCTCATAAAAGGCTAAGAGATTGGCCAAGCATGATTTCCCCTTGGTGAAGCCATGTTGACTGCCCCTCATAACGCTCTTATCTTTGATATGCCTTAAGATGGTACCAAGGATAAGGTGTTCCATCACTTTCCCAGGGATGGAGGTGAGGCTGACCGGTCTATAGTTACCCGGGTCCTCCTTCTTGCCCTTTTTGAAGACTGGAGTGACATTTGCTTTCCTCCAGTCCTCAGGCACCTCTCCCGTTTCCCAAGACTTGGTAAAGATGATGGAGAGTGGTCTAGCAATGACTTCCGCCAGTTCCCTCAGCACCCGCGGGTGCATCCCATCTGGACCCATGGATTTATGGATGTCCAGATTGCTCAACTGGTCTCTAACCCATTCCTCATCGACTAAGGCAAACCGCTCCGTTGACCTGACTTCATCTAAGGTCTCAGGGGTACAGGACTCTTCAGGACTGCCCGCAGCAGAGTAGACAGAGACAAAGAAGGCATTCAGTAACTCTGCCATCTCTCTATCTTCTGTCACCAGGGCACCCATCCCGTTCATCAGTGGGCCTACATTGCCTCTGGTGTTAGTTTTGTCTGCCATGTATTTGAAAAAGCTCTTTTTGCTGTCCTTGACCCTTCTTGCCAGGTTTAATTCTAAGGAGGCCTTAGTCATCCTAGCTGCCTTCCTACATCCTCTAGCAGCAGCCTTCTATTCCTCCAAAGTGGCCAGCCCCTCCTTCCATGACCTGTAAACTCTCCTCTTCCACTTGAGCATACCCAGCAATTCCCTATTTAGCCATGCAGGTCTCCTGGCCCTCTTCCTTGACTTCCTACATGTCGGGATGCTTCAATCTTGAGCTCGGAAAAAGCAATCCTGGAATGCCAACCAACTATCTTGGGCCCCTTTACCTTCAAACAGCCTTGCCCATGGGATTTCCCCTAGCAATTGCTTGAAAAGGCCAAAGTTTGCCCTGCTAAAGTCCAGGGTTGCAATTCTACTTGGTATTCTACTAGTCCTACCACACAAGATCCTGAACTCCACCATCTCGTGATCGCTGCAACCAAGGCAGCGCTCAACCCTTACTGCTTTGACCAGATCCTCCTTGTTAGTGAGGATGAGATCCAGCAGCGCTCCTCTCCTGGTTGGCTCATCCACCATTTGCAGGAGGAAGTTATCATCCATACACTGGAGGAACCTCCTGGACTGTGGCTGGGTTGCTGAGTGCTCCTTCCAGCAAACATCAGGGAAGTTAAAATCCCCCATGATTACTTCAGAATGTGTTTCCTCCTTTTACCTTTTACATCACCTACTTGAGTGAATTCAATGCAACGTGCATAATTTCTTTCCAGAGATGATATTCAGCACGGTTTTAACATGAGTTCCGCAAGAAGGCAGGTATTGCCAAGTTACCAGAACTGTTACAGCAAGGGTTGCTTTAGGGATGAAAAAGAAACCAAACCTATTTCCATGAACTGAGACCAGGGGAAAGCAAGCCCTTTGCTAACGAGGACAAGCCTTGAAAAATGCTAGTGTTGTGATCCTGAGGTGGAACAATAGATAAGATATCTAAATCTGTGGTACTTTAGAAATAAAGCCAACCTTAAGAATTTCGCACCATCACTGGAAGTTCACCAGTCCTCCAAGCCTTGTGGAAATCTTGAGAGCATTGGGCAGGAGAAGCAAAGCCAAGGTATGATGCCCTTGGCTCTGGCTGTATACAAGATATCAGCTACAGCTCTGTACTAAGCCATGATTTTCATTTAAGAGCTAAGCTATACTAAGTATTAAATTGAAGTGCTAGTCTATGCTGCAGTTGAAATCACTTTGCTCTACCAAATCACCCTCCTTTGTGAAAACACAGGCATTGTGGAAGGAAAGTTTAAAACTACAGCTGCAGGCAGGTATTTTCAAAGTGTTTCACTAATTTCAAGTATAGATCATAATCTGTCACTTTTAGGGCATTCCCAAAACTGGTGGTTATACTTTGGAGAATTCTGAAAATTTTAAGTTTAAATTAGCAACTGGAACTGCAGTAATGTAAATGTTTTCCTCACTTAATATGGTAATGACAAAATTTTTAAAAGCATGAAAGAAAAAAACCAAGACGCTAACAAAGGCTCAGATCTAAGAAGCCTGTGGGAAACAGCCCATATTAATGAAATGGGAGTATAGAACCCAGGAACCTTGGCTGCTCCCAAGAATGAAATAATGAGATTGGATGCACAAACATGTTACTAAGAGCTAAACAAGTTACTCTGTTCTCAGATGATTACAGCTGGTGGCTTTGCAGAAAGCATATTCATTTTAAGGAGGAAGCAATAGCAGCAAAAATGTATGGAAATGTGGCACCTTTGGTAAATTCCAGTATTCTTTAGGCAGCTTTGAAACAGGATTTAGAAGGAAAAAATACGTAAATCCTCTAACAAGTCGCCTCATTTCAGTAAAGTGTCAGACTGAGCAACTTAGAAAAAAATCATGCTAAGAACCATTCTGGAAGTCTGCTTACCACATCACTTCCACTTAATGCTCTGTTATTCTGGATTTTTAAATCTGGCCTTAACTATGTTACCATTTCATTTTCCCTGGCAGAGAAGAAAATATCTGAGAAAAAAAAATAATACAGCAGTTACCATTAAATACTTACATATATGTAAAATGCTACAATGGATACATTTTTGAAGTCAAGTGCTGCGTCAATTTCATCCATAAAATAAAGTGGCGTTGGCTTGTAATGGTGGAGAGCAAAAACTAGAGCCAGTGAACTAAGGGTCTTCTCTCCTCCCGATAGGTTAAATATCTTCTTCCAACTTTTCTTGGGAGGCCGAACGCTGAAACAAATCAAGAATTTGTAAGTTATAAGAATGTTGTGGTGAAAAGCAAGTAATGAGGTGGGTGGAATTCTTGGAAGACACAGATGCATAAAGAAGCTTGACTAAAACCATGGATGAGCTGCTTGGTGCTCTCAGTCCTCTGCAGCGGAGAGGAAGTAAAGTGGATTATTTCTCTTCCCCGAAGAGTAACTCCCTGGGTACACGCAGAGTGACATGGTCAGACAGTTTTTTCTGGAACTCAAACACATGGCTGTATTCTGCAGGAGCTGCAAGAACTGAAGGAACTGCTATTTATCTTTCAAAAGTGCTATTCTGCTCTTATTCATGTATGTGATTAATGTAATCCTAGAAGCATTTATGACAGAATAATCTGTAGTTACCACTATGATTGACACTAGTCCCTAGGCAGAATGAAACAAGTTGGGAATTAAGGAACTCTGAGAAATTACTTCAAATTACTTTTTAACTGCTGTTAGTTACTCATTTCTCCAGGAGAAATGGATCTCAGTGCTAAAAAGCTATGGCTTTAGTCAGCACCTTGCCAGCACCTCTCTTGGTTAGCTGGTATCAGTGAAAAACTAAAAAGGAGACTGATAAAAAAAGGAATACAACAATTAAGAATTAGAGCAATACTACAACATATTTTGACAAACCTAAACATGATTCCCTCGGAGAAAGGATCCAGACTGTCCACAAGTTCTAACTCTGCATCCCCTCCCAGTGTAAGCATCTGGTAGTTCTCCTTCAGTTTATTTGTTATTACATTAAATCCTGCCATAAACTCATTCAGTCTTTGTTTCCGGAGATCTTCAAAAGCTTGTCTGAATTTGTCTCTCTCATTGGTAATGTCATCCAGTTCAGCCACGTGTTTCAAGTACAGCTCTTCCTGTAGACAAAAAAAAACAAACAGAAAAAAAAAAAAATACAGTAAAAGAAACTATCTCCTTAATTTCAATTTTAAACCTGTTTTTCCTACCATTGAAAATTCATTTTTCCCAGAATGGTTACCAGCCTTGAAAACATAAGAACAAACCAAACTATCTCTTTTTTTTTCTTTCTTCTACTCTCTATGTTGCTGGTGGAAAACCCATGTTAAAATAAGAAAATATTTAATCTGTTGAATAGTCCAATATTACTGAAGCAAGTATTGTAAGGAGAAAAAATTCCTAGTGTGTGGTGTTGTGGGTCTGTCTAGACTGTCAACTGGTTGACTTTATATAAGTCAAGTTTCTTCTTGACTTCTAAATAAACTGTATAACCTAAGTGTTCAAGGCCAGGTTGGATGGGGCTTTGGCCCACCTGGTCTAGTGGAAGGTGTTGCTGCCTATGGCAGAGGGGTTGGAACTGGAGGATCTTTCAGGTCCCTCCTAACCCAAACCATTCTGTAAGTCCATGAACTTTCACAGGAGAAAGTTGTCTTCATCTGACACTGATGGCACCAAATATAGAAGGCATACATAAGCTCCTAGAGACAACTTTGACATGGCTAAGGGCAAGCTAACAAATACTCAGAGAGATAAAATCCAAGTATTCCATATTATTTTCCAAAAAAAAGGAACTGAAGAAGAATGGGATCAACATTTCCTGGTATGCCTATAGGCAATAGCGAGTGCATTTTTATAACTGCAGGACGTGTTTGAGCAGTCACCGATAGAAATATCACACAACTGGACGGTTACCACCATAGTTCAAAAGCAAAGATACTGATTCTCTACATATTCTAGTACCGGAAAATAACAAAGCTGCAGATACAGAACTTACCTTCAGTGAGGGGTGTACCAGCTGTACAAACAGGCAATACAATATTGAAACGATGAATCCCATCACTGCATGGCAGTAATTAATCTTACCTTCTTCTTGTATTCTGCAATAGCACCAAGGTTGGGTTTTATTTCATTACACTGGGCTTCCAGGAGAGCTATTTGATTAGTGATAACATTGGGATCCTTGAGAGCCTCCAGCTCTTCTTGACTTAGTACTGGAAGTTCTTCAGGTGGTTTATCTTCTATGGAGTGCAGTGATAATTTTGACATCTAAAATTCAAAACCAGTTACTAGAAATCTTTAAAGATCACATTCATTATCACATGAACATATTTCTAAAATAAACATTTTCTGTGTTATATACTATGTTATACAATATACTGAAGCTTCCGATCTCAAAACCTTCAAAGATTCTTCACGTAAACTGTGCTTTGCAAGATCATCTGCTGGCCTAGATCCCTACCTCTATTATAAGTTTAAATATGAAGTAGAAAGGACATATAATGAAAAGGTAGCTTTATGAGCTCCAGGCATCTAACTAGCCTTGTCTCCAAGCATACCTCCCTGGGCACACACTTCATTTTTGCTGTTTCTGTAGACCAGGAAAACCAAACCAGCATTGCCTTCTACTGACTTTGTAATCCACCAGCCCATGGGCCAGAAAATGTCAGGATTCTGTGCAGAACTGTTTCCAGAATTTAAAGCCCTTCCCAACAACTGATCACACTTGTGACATTAACACACCACACATCAGGCAGTGATTAGAACTAGCTTGTTCAACTCAATGGGAGCTGTGAGAATGGTTGTGACTGCAAGAAGCTCTGTGCAAAGCTGTCTGTGTGCTTGCCTGCAGGAAGACTGCCAGCAGTCCTGCTCACATACCACCCTGAGTCTGAGAAGCTAGGTGTTCTAGCACTGGAGTCAGCATTCCTTGCTCCCACTGGCTCCAATTTATCCCATGAGCTGGTTCAAGCAGCAATATGAGAAGCAGAATTTCTTCCTGGCCCCAAGGAATTCCTACTGGCCCAGTTATGTATAACTGGGGAAAGGCAATTTGATACACCAAATAGACTACAAGTTTAAGGCAAAATGCTTTCAAGGAGAAGGCCTTGCCATTTAGTAAAGAACAAATTAGTGGACACAGCACTGAGTACACTTATGCATAACTTGTAGTTTAATTGTCAGCACCTTACTCCACTTTGCTTCTCTCATCTGTGAGGATGCCTACCCTTTTGAAACCTTTTTTAGTGTGCACAGAGAGGATATGCAGACACAAAAATTCTCCTGGTTGCCATTTATGGCCTACTTATTTTACCCTCATTGCTCTTAATTACTCAGTGTTGTGTCAATTCTAATTATTCTATTGTTCTTTCATGAATTAATAAACTTGAAAAGCTAGAAACCAAACCACTGAATTCACAACTCATCTATAACCTTGCACGTAGATCAAAGAAAGACTGAAAGGTTATCTTTTTTAGAGTTGTTTTTCTCATAGCATAAACACAAACTGTGAGCCGAATATGAATTTTCTCCCAAATTATCTGTTTTCTAATGTTAATGTATTAATCCTTTGCGATCTCACAGTTCTAGTTTTTGGAACTGAACTATTTCCTTACCTCTTTTTGCCAGTATTTCATCTTTGACTGGTGTGCAGAAATATGGCTGTGAATTTGTTCCATTTTCAGCTTAATATTAAGAGCTTCCTTTTGAAGTGCATGTTCCTCATCCTGAATGGTTTTAATCTCCTGGAGTAAATCATGATATTCCTGTTGAAGTCCTGGCAACTCTTCCTAAACAGAAATGACCAAAAAAGCACATTAAACAGTTGCCTACAAAAATGTTACCCCTTTTCACAGGTGATAGGTTTGCTTTCATGATATTATTCACAGAACTTACTCTCCACAATCCAAAGTATTGATATAAATAATATATTCTTGTATTTAGACTAACCTGGTCACTGAATTATCAAATGACTGAAAATATGCTGCAGTTTATATTTTGTTTCCAGATCTGGGTCAAACAAGTCCTACACTGGGAAGTTTTTAGCTAAAAGGCAGTTTTAGAGACAGGCAGTCTCAAAGAAACAGCTTTATTTGGAAGAATTTCAGCCATCCTGGTTGTTTTCACTGTTTCTCATAGATAAATCTGGATGTAAACTAAAGTACCACATAGCTGGGGGAAAGAAAAAAATCTTCTATTCTTAAGCAAGTTTTAAACCACAATTTCTTTGGGAAACTTGATTTCATTCATTTATTTTTTAGCTTCAGAAAATCGACTCAAGATGTATTTCCAGGTAAGTATAAAAAAACCAGACAAACAAAAAAACCCCAAACAAACAAACAAAAAAAACCCTCCCCAAACCCAATCATTCCCATTTCCTGACCATCATGGAATGTCACTCTGCTACTATAAAACATTTGCACAAGAGCAGAATAGAAGAATGTAACTAGGATCTAATAAGGATATAACTCAACATCCTGACTTCACCTGAAGACCAGACTGCTTACTAGGACTGGTTCACACTATTTTTCTCCCCTCATCATCTGTATTTAACAGCCAACTTTGATTAAAAAAATTACTTATTTTGTGTGAATGCATACAATATATTGCAGGATACAGAAAATAACATTCTTTGCCGTTTTATCCCCATGGGAATTTTTGGAGAATGAGTAGTAGAGTAATTGAGAAAAAGAGATACTTTAGGCCAGCATTGTCAAGTCCGGGGCTTAAATAGCAGGGTAACTTTTTTTAACTACATGAAGGTACTATCTGGTAACACAGGCCCTTGGCTGGGTGTGCCTGGAATGTCTGAGGACGAAGTCTGACCGACATCAGGCCTTAGAACAATTCTGGTACAACAACTACTATCTAAAATTGATTTCACATGCTGCATCCTCTATGAAGGATTACACCAAGTTAACATGACACTTACTTCGGCTTGCCTGCAGTCATTCATAACCTCAGCAGCTTTGGCTTCCAGTTCAGTCAGTTCTTTCATTAAGTCTTTAATTTCTTTCTCATTGTCTTCCAATTCTTTCTCCATGTGAAGAAGAGCACCTTCAGATTTTTTCACGTTTCTGCATGTGTAGAGGTTTGTATTCCTCACGTGAGTGCAAATATGACATAAAATATAGACACACAATCTTACCTATAAAGCATGCTCAGTAACTACTGACAACCAAATAGGAAGTGCTCATTTATCGACAAACTCTCATACTCCCTAAATATCCAAGTAAAACCAAAGTTGCCTTCCTAAAGCATACAGCAAGGAAGTCTAAATCACTTAATTTGTTCTTTCTGAGGCAGTTTGACATTTGTTCTAAGTATTTGTTATTTTTATGTTGAGCTAATATAAAAAGTATCACATTTTATTTCCTGACATGCCTTATAATAGATTGAGTCCCTTCAGATTTGAAGTGCCCTGCTACATGGTAATTAAGTGTTAATTTGAATCTTTATCCTGAAATGTTGCATTTTAGTGATAGGCAAATATTAGCAAAAAAATACCAATTAAACATTAATTTTAAGCTCCCTATTAAAAACTACAGCATTTTATTTCCCTTTACCTCCTTGAGATAAGCAATATTTGGTATTAAGATGTGACTGGAAATAAAGACATTAAGATCACAGGATTTTTCGCTATGGAGGGTCCTTAAACCAAGGAAATATCTCATGGGTACCGATGCCAACATATACAGCTATTCGAAGGCTGACATGTCTCTTCCCTGGTCAGGTTTCACTAAGCTTTCTAGGTCTGTAACATACACTAATTCACAAAGATTATGGTTCTTAATTAAGAACCTGTCTAACCCTGGCGTAAATCAGTTTAGAGTTAAAATATTATTACCTTCTACCCCCTCTTTGCCTCCTGCCATAAAGAGGGGAAAACCATGTCCCCTGGCCTGACCAATCCCCCCTGCAAATGTCCAAATGTAATCGGGCAGGAACCACAGCCACAGTTGCAGCCTAAAGCAGCTGAGACCACTGACACATATCGTACCTGTTCGCAGTCTTGACTGCTACCTGGGCTTTAGTAATAGTTGAAAAACATCCGTCTATTTCTTTGTTGATCTTGTTAAGTTTGTCTTGATGTGGTTTAAGTTTTTGATTATTGGTATCAATTATGAGGTTATGTAATCGCTTAACTTCACTTTCTATTTCACCAGCTTTCTCAGCAGCGCAGTCATAATCTGTTGATTAAGAGTTAAGGTCATTGAGATGCCTCTATGAACACCAGACTACTGCAGCACAGTAAGATTTAAGTGATAAAAAGCTATGCTGCATAAATATATTGAGACGTGCACCTATTTCTTTATACTGTGAAAAATGTTTTGGGGTTTTTTTGGTGTTTTTTTTTCTTTTTTACTGTGGCTAAAATTAAAATTACCACCCACATCTTTCTGACACTGTGATATCGCAGCAGCTTTTTTTGGTGCAAACCAAAAATTTAAGTTATATTACTTACTGTGTATAAAGGATTTAAACAGATAAGATAGCACATAAAAAGCTCATTCTTGGCATTTATTTAATGGGAAGATGCTCCAAAGTTAAGCTCTAAGAACTGGCTGCTAACCGTTGCTCAGCAGCTAGTGTTACTGTATAGTTACTACACATATTGAATAGCCTAATCTACCTTAAAAGTTCCCCTAATTTAGCTTATACTTAAAACTGAACAAAACCATTTTAATAAGTCGAACAGCTTTCAAAAACTGAACACCGCAGCACCTTACCATTCTAAGGGCAAAACAAAATCCCCCACTGTGTTTGCTACAGATTTACAATTTCCTTTTGGGGCCAGTAGGGGTAAAGCAGAGACAGGCAAGGTGGAAGGCAGTTATCTCTCCAGAGGAGAACATAGGTTTGTGTCTCTCCGTTACTTAGTAGAAATGTTAGAGAAGATATTTATAACATCAAACCTTAGCATTATTTGAGGAAGTAAAGCATTCATACTCTCTTGATGCTATACTGTTCCCAAGAGGCATAGAGGGAGTCCACAGTAGTGTATATACTTTCTCTTTCCTAAAATGCTATCAAAGCAGAATTGTGGGGGAAGGGAAATGTGTTTTACTCCCTGAGCAAGAAATTCAAACAGTCAAGGTTTACTTTCCTAAGCTACCACTTTCTTCAGCGTAGCTGTTATTCCCGTTCTCAAAGTCAACTTCTTTCACAAGAAGAACGGGGGTACATTGTGCCCACAACAGACTACAGGGTATTCATCTTAGTCACATAACAGGCCAGTCAGAGCACAGCAATAATAACAGACTTTAATATTATTACCTCCACATTAACAATTCTTCCCCCAGTTAAACTCAGTTTCCCTATGAATCTGGCTGTAACACAGCCGTAAATATCTAAAGGTCCTCACTCTCTAATCTCAAGACACTTTTTACCTCTCCCTTTGAAGAAGAGGGGTTCCAACCCAAGATATGGTTCTGCAACTGGCAGACTGAAAGAACAAAGCTGTAACCATTCATTCCTGGTTTAGTGAAAGAATATGACTATGATTTTTATCTTTAATCCCTTCTCCACAAAATGTACCTTTTTTATAACCATTAAGGACTTTTTCCAACTCATTCTGTTTAGTTTTGTCCGGAGCAGTAGCAGTTACATTGGCTTCAAGTTCCTTAATGTGGGTTTTCAGATGAATTTCTTGTTCAGGTAAATTCTACAGAAAAAACACAACTGTGTCGGAATTCTGTATTTCGGAGACTCTTGACACTAACAAGGACAATGTTAAGCAGAGGCTGAGTCATCCCCCTGCACATTGATGGAGCCCAGATACTGTCTTAATAAGAAACTTGTTCACCTTAATACTTGCTGAATACTTTTCTAAATTGTTTTTCATTTCCCGAACATCTTGTTGCCGTTTGCTTATGGCTTCTTCAAGTTGTAATGTCTCTTCTTCACGCTGTACTGCTCTTTTAGAATCCTTCTGCAGTTGACATTCCATTTTACTGACCTACACAAAAATAAGGTAGGATCATTTGCCTGGTAAAGCAAAACCTCATTCACCTGCTCAACAGACAGCAGTCTATGATCTCATAAAACACAGAAATAAAGTGGAGTAAAAACCTGAAAATTTGCTGTAGCTGGACAGAATTAAGATTATGTACTGACCTCTTCTTCTGAAACAACCATTGCAACTGAGGAACCCATTCTACCCTTCATTACTTTAGCCCCACCACCAGTCATGGTTCCTGAAGTAAAATAGATGAAAAGAAGTTAGCAAGCTTATCGTGTTTAGATAGCACCTGTGAAAAACTGAAAATATAATTGCAACTTTGCACTTAAATACCTGACTGTTCAATGATTTGTCCTTGAAGCGTTACCACCCTCCATCTTTTGTCTTTTTGAAATGCTATTCTGGTAGCTTCTTCCAAGTTATTGGCTACTAAAGTATCGCGTAATGCAAAGTAAAAAGCCGGGCGAAGCTTCTCATCGGCTGCTTTCACCAGATCAAACAACCGAGGAACATTTTCCGGAGTGGGGATTTTCTGAAGATTTTTTTCCCATACAGCCATCTACAACAAAAAAGTAATTAAATGAATGAGAGATTGCTGGTGATAAATTTAGGTCATTTCATTATTCTAAGTCACATTAAGGCTTTAAAACAAATGCAGTTGTACTGCAATTAACAATAAAGCTTCCTTCTACAAGACATGCCAAACATTTGTTGTACACCTACAGGTATCTAAAAGGCCTTGTGATTCTCTCTAAACGTCCCCATTTGCTATAGAATGTTCTACAACACATTTGTAGAACAGCCTATTAGAGTATTTTATATTTTAGCTTTTCCATAGCAATACATATACAGCATGTTACTATGTAATACATATTTTTACACATTAATACATTATGCACATACAGTATTAACACTGTGACATTAGGCTAAATCATCAATTTGTCCTGCTGAAGGAAGTACTGGTACTTACTTTGTCCAGAGCTATAAACGTGGCAACTCCGATTCTTTTTGCCTTCAAGAAATTCACACATGCCTGTGCAGTATCAACTGTATCGACGACGATGTTGTCTAAGGCACCACAAGATGATGAAATAGCAACATCATATTTCTCATTGATAGCTCCCAAATCTCCCTAATAATTGGGGGTCAGGAGGGAGACAGAGAAGTACAGTGATGAGCTTGGCATCTATGTTTTGTCTTGGTATTATGAAATAAATGACAAAATTTCACAGAAAAGAGAAAGAGAACAAACTAATTGTTTGGGGTTTCTGGGGGGGAAAGAAGCCTTGACTGCAATTTGTAAAATAATACCACACCAGTCTCCTCCTGCACACTGCTATTTATGTATTCCTGATGGACTTGTTCCCATAGTAGAAATTCATATACTCAGCTTCAAAAGCAGTGCTTCTGGTAGAACAGTGTAGTAGCATTCATACATTTTCTGTAGACAAATGTTACATTTTATATGCCAGCATTTTAGTCTGGCCTAACAAGATCATTTAATGTGTGCTGTGAATGGTTCTACCATTGGTCAAGTCTGGTAGGACCCAGCAAGTCCTATACTTCTGCATGGGGTTCTGTACTGATCTGGCAAATGGGTACAGGGATGTCCACCATCTTGGAAAAATTTTTTCTCATAGCCATTGCCTTTATTTAGTGCTGAGTAGAGGAACCTCTTTTTTTTTAATTTTTTTTGTTTTATAGCAAATCCATGGGATTTGCAATATTCTGCTATTCAAATTCATAGCACCAGAAAAGTGAGGAATTCTACATTTCACTCTATTACTGTTCTGTTTCTATACAGTTTAAGACTTAGAAGTATAATAGCCATTTAAAATCTACCAGTCTTCCGTATAGTCCAGGAATATTTCCACTTTTCTTATGCTGAAGCAGAGCCTCAAGCACTCTTCCTCGACTGCGACTCATTGCTAAAGAACTTTTGGCTTCTTCTACTTTATGACGCAGGTTTTGAACAAGTTTCCTAGCACTTTCTTCTTCTCTTCTTAGTTTCTCAAGCTCATTTTCTTTCTAATAATTAAGAAAAAAAAAAAGGACATTATCTTCAAAATCACAAAAATTATCCATGGAGTCTTAAATTCATGATTGTGTAGGCAGTGAAAGAGCCACTGAAAAGCAGAAGTAGCAAACATTTATCAGAAGAATGGCTGGTATTTGGATATACTTCTGCTAGTATTTAGTACACTTTGATACACATATGACAGTTTATGAATTCATGAATCAAGCTTAGGACAAGGTAGTGGGATTTTTTTTCCTTTGGGGAATGAGAGGAGCAAGAAGGGAAATTAGAAGGCGGCTCAGGAACAGAGCCATTTATTTATTTTAACTTGTCTCATCATTATAATTAGGGATATGTAGGATTTAATTTCAGTGCTTATTGTTAATATTTGATTAACCAAAAATAAGTCTGAAATCAAATACTTTACAGGTTAACCAAGTATTAGAATACAGTTCTAAAATGTTATTTTTGGGCACAGTTTTTCTTTTATTTTCACCATGATTATTGCTAAAAATAAGAGTGGAATTTTGATTTGTGTGTTGCAACATTGTGTGGTAAGGAAATTACATACGAAGTCAAGTCTCACCTCCTTCAACTCCTGTTCTGCTTGGGGTAATCTTACACTTATCTCTTTGATAGCAGCTTTCCTTGCATTAAGAGTTTCTGAAACAGTCATCAGAGCCTCCTTTGCCTGATTTAACTGAGACACAGCAGTATTATGACGGGCAAGATATATCTCAAGTTCTGACTGGGCAACATCCCTCTTTGAACGGGCTTCATTCACTGTTTTCATATACTCCATAAGCTCCTCCTCTTTGCTCTGCAAAAATGAACAATGTTACAACTAAAACCAGACGACTGTGGTATTTCTTACATCAATCAAACTGTAGGAAACAAAGAGAGGAAATGGGTGTGTTCTTTTACAAGCTCTTCTGTCAGCAGAAAACAGTTATGCTATCTAGAAGAACAAGTATTTCTTAATTTATTAATATATTCTGTATGGAAATTAAATAAGACATTTCTCATTAAGAACACCAGGGAATTGTCATGGAACATTTCAATACAAACTTTGTATCATTTTCTCAATTTAAAGTTGGAAGGAGCCCTACATATTGTACTAAATTGCAGATGAAATGGGAAAAAATTCTTCAGAGGGTGGTGAGGCCCTGGCACAGGTTGCCCAGAGAAGCTTTCGCTGCCCCATCCCTGCAAGTGTTCAGTGTCAGGCTGGATTGGGCTTGGAGCAACTTGCTCTAGTGGAAGGTGTGCCTGCCCATGGCAGGGAGATGGAACCAGATGATCATTAAGGTCCCTTCCAACCCAAAACATTCTATGATTCTATAAAACCATGTTTTCAACTACAGAAAACAATCCTCCAAATTTACAGGATAAATTTCTAGCCTTCAGGTGCTTAGTGATTGAACAGCTACTATCAGCAATAATAACCAAGTATTATAGTAGCTGTCCATTAATTCAAAGACAGAGCCTAGCTTTTTGAGAGGCTCAGAACAAACAATTTCAAACTCTGTTCATTTATTTAAGTAACAGATTGGTTTAAACATTTTTGATGGGAGAAAAATAAAGTGTGTTCAAGTTATGGAAGCGTAGAATTATTTAACATGCATACACAAATAACATACTTGATGACACATGATCCCTATAGAAAGCAGAGAAACTTAATAAGAATGACTTAGCTCTGATTATAAATTCAAAATAAATTTCCCAGTTAGGCTTCACTGAACTAACACATGAAACAGCACATTTGTCATGTAAAAAAGCATTTTACAACTATCTCGTGATCATTTCATTCATGTGTAAAGGCTATACATCAGTTAAGACAGCAAGTGCACTAAGTCAAAGCAGTTCAAACCTCTTTTTCTGTCTGAAGTCCTTGTGTTTCTTGCTTAAGGCTGTCTATAACCTGTTTGAGTTTTAATTCTTCTTCCTCTTTCCTCTTTTCAAGAAGCTCTTTCTTAGACATTGTTTCGCTGATAGATTTTTCACTATCGGCAGGTACTTTTTTTAATTCTGCCACCTGTGCAAGGGAAGATATTCAGAGACAAAAGCCATAGCAGTGAAAGAATGCACTTTAAAAAAAGCTTTACACACAAGAACTGAAGTCACGGAATCACAGTAGGGCTTAATTCCTAAATATTGATCCAAATTGAACTCTTGATCCAAAGAGCAATTTAAGATCTGTAACAGCTGGCAACAACCAACGTGGTGAAACATACCCATTAAATTAACTAAATTAACTAGGAAAGCATGAAAAAAAAGAAGTTTTGAAAAAGTAGTTACTCTGAGAATACGCAAATTTCTGTAATCTGAGCAAACACAACAAAAAAAGATGCTTTGGAGCCATGAGACCTCCCAGCTAAGCCAAGAAGCCATAGAAACCTTTTTAATTTAGGCAGATTAACAGCCTGGTACCACTGGAACCCACCTCCCATAGATGTGAAATTAGGAATGCCTTAAGGGAGAATAATGCATTACTTCAGTGTTGCAAACAAGATCACTAGCTGATTTAAATGACAAGGTATCTGACTGAAAAAGATAAGTAAATTAAAATGTATTTTTCCATCTTCTTTATACAAAATGCAACTGGTGTCCTCTGCTATTTTGTCCCAACTACACAAAAACGTTCTCATCTAGAGCAGCCAATTACATTTCTTTAGGCAAATCAAGCTGCAGTTCACACTACCTTTTCTTTGTCCTTCTGAATTTGCTTCTCCAATTTTTTAGTCTTGCTCTTGGCATGTTTTAGATTTTCCCTTACTTTAACATCCTGCAAATCCCACTGAGTAAATTCTTCTTTTTTTTTCTCTATGAACTTTGTTATTTTATCGCGTTTTCTGAAGGGGAAAAATAAAAAGAAAGAATCATCTATTCCATAACCTATAAAAATGTCAGTTGAGCTTGGCTTAGTAAGCAAGCATATAGAATTTAAACCAGTTACTCAATTTTTTTTGAAAACAATATACTTACTATATTCACATGATTTTCCCCAGGGAAGTTATGTTTCATCATAAAAAGATTAACTAACATGCAATCTTAAATCCATTTTCAGAAATTTTATTTTTTCCTTGGTAAAATTTATAATTCACCTCTCACAAATAACTTACCACAATCTTAGAGGATGAGAAGATCAATATTGCAGTTGGACTGGAAATTAGGACCCAGACAAATCAATTTTAGGGAAACACAATGGATGCATAAAAGATTCATAAGGAAACCAGATAAAAATACCCAACATCCATGGGCCTAAGCACTACAGTGGTATATCTAAAAAGCTAAAACAATATTTCATTGCTTTTGCAGTCAATATATAAAAGCATGTACTTTAAAAATCCATTCAAATATTAGACATTTTCTGATTGTATTACCCAGACTTCTGCAAGAAAAGCAAACCAATGAGATTTCTTTATTTACTTATTTTTGTGCAAGAGATCATTTAATCCATGCCATGGAATGTTTAGATATACAATAAGTGACTGTTCATCAGATAATTGAAGTTTTTGGTGGAAGAATTACCAAAAACACAGCTGTGCTCCGAGTTTGATCACCTCCCCATACAGCTACCATATATTTCTGCTTTCTCCCATGTTCTGACCCCTGTCAGCAATAAAACTGACACACCTTTTCCTGAAAACCCAGCAAACTCTTACCACCACATATGCAAAATGTGTAAAACACAGTACTCTCAGCTTACAAATCTATACCTAAAGTACTTACTTTTCAAGTTCTTTCAAACTTTTATTCTTGGTTTTCATTTCATCTCCAAGTTTCTTGCTTTTCTCATTAACTTCTTTCGTTTCTTCGTTAATTTTTTCTTTCTGCATTTCCATATCATTTATTCGTTTCTTTAGGTCATGACTAGGGGAAAAGCAGACAAAAAAATCCAACTACAAAACCCAAACCTCCACTTTTTTTCCATAAAGATGACATTAATAATGAATGCGTATTTCCAATCTTACACGTAAGCAAGTGATTATGTAAAGAATTAAACCTTAATGTTGTCACTCAGTAACCTTGCCAATTTAATACAAACCAGCAAGGAAATCTAACTATTTAGACACTTCAAATTAAAATAGTCCTTAACTGATCAACTTTCTCGATTCAAGTATAAAGCTGTAAGAGATTAATTTGCCAGACTACTTTACTTTGTTAAAAGCTGGCAAGCATTACTTTTTTTTAGTGGTGGTGGTTTGTATTTTAAAAAAAAATTTTTTTTTGTGAAAATGATGTCTACTTTAAATTTTTTAACTTCAAAATTTGAAACAAAAATCACTAGCCACATGCTATTCAACTAATTCTGAAGGACTGATATATCTGTCAAGAAATACAAAATACTTCTACTTAGAGATAAGGAAGAGGAGTTTAAGACCACCACTACCACAATAAAGCCAAATCAAAACTGTAGAGAATTACTTACATGTAGTATTGACAGATCCGATTCTTTTCTTTAAACATTCTGTTTTCCAAACAAAGAAATTCTATGGCTTTATTCTTGTCTGCTTCCAAGGCATCCTTTTCTTTTTCCACCATTTTAACTCTGTTTAACTAGACAAGACAAAGAGTCAGAGTGGACTTTACTGCTAATACTACAGAAGAACAAACCCTGAGGAGAAAAATCCAAGACTCTTTGTAGCACATGTCCTCTGGAGATGTGGTTCAACAACTCTGCAAGACAGTTTAACACTAGAAGTTTTCTGAAATCACAGATCACAACTTCCACAGCAGAGACTGTCCTTTAGAGCAATTCAGTCAGGAACTTAAAACTAATAAAAAGATTCTACAGATGCCAGAAACAGCTCTGGCAAGCCAAGAAAAACACAGGTGAGAGAGAGAGAAGTTACATAGAGAAAATAACATATATGGACTGTCTATATTTCAATCTTCTGACTAGCCCCTTTTAAGTTAATTTCTGCACTTAAAAGCTCTGGTTTTTCCTTCCCAGCCTTTAAAAAAAATTGTCTGCAACATACTAGGATTTACCAAGGACACAGCAAGCAACAAGAAGTTTAATATTATTTAGCACTTTTAGAACTGAATGCATAAATAAAATGTTCTGGAAGCAAGTTCTACATAGCTCAAGTCACAACTAATGTTTTATGCCTTCTCATACAGTTGTGTGTGCAACAACTCAATACTGCTCTGCTTCCCTCTTCCTCTCTTCTTATCTTAGCATATGGAAAGTTTTCCTGATAACTTCTCCTATTTTCTATTCAGCAATAGGAATCAGGCAGAAAAACCTCTCTGGAAAGTTTTCCTGATATTTCTCCTACTTGCTATTCAGTAATAGGAAACAGGCAGGAAAAACCCTCTATCTTGACATATTCAGATAATGACAATCTCTTTCTCTATTAAGTCTGAGCAGCATTTAATGCATGTAGATTATGATCAAAGAATGTTCAGCAGGTAAAATCCTGTGTTCCAAGCAAACCCCCAAACATAAAACAAACAAACCAAAACAAAGTTTTGAGCCTCACCTTTTCCCCTCTCTGTTCATTTAAATTCTCTATTCTGCGACACAGAACTTGGATAGGTTCTTTCAGTCGTGCAGATCCTATTAAGTCTTCTAAATATTCAAGCATGCCTTCATCATGTTCAGTCTGGCCTTTCGGTTTCATCATGGCGATTTGTTCAACTTCCCCCTTGGAAAAAAGAATTTTGATTTTTCACCCCCACCCCCCCCCCCGCTCTTTTTTTTTTCCTGGGGGCAGAGATAGTATTCTAAAAAAACCAAACATCTTTGGAATGCATGTATGTGTCCATATTCTAGCATTATAAAAAAAAAGAACAAAATAATGCAGTAGTCAAAACTGACTATTCACAGTAGCAATATTATTTGGGAAAACAAAGGTCAAAATTAATGGAAATTTCCTCGAAGGAGTGCATGGTGGTGATGTGCATCTCTTCTAAAGCCTTCAGATCTAAAAATTGCTTAATTCCTCTAAAGATTCAAAAAAGCATTTCCCCAACCTTAAAAAAAGAAGGGAATAAAGCATGCCCTCTAAAGTCAGGTAGCACCCAACAGTCTTAATGAAGATTAAGATCACTGAAAGGTTCTCTTTAGGAAACAGAGGGTCCACGAAATCATGTCTTATGGATGAACTGGACTTGCAATTCATATTACTAAGACTTCCTTGTTGGAAAAAGGACATTCCTTCAGTATTAGGCTTCCTTAGTTTAATTTTCCTTTATGTACAGCATTAACTTTAAATTATTAAGGCGAATAGCAACATTTTTTTGCCTAAGAATTAGGCAAGATTAAACCAAGACAATGACAAGGACTGCTTATGTTACTGATGCTATCATTAGCCAACAACAACAACAAAAATCTATTATCAATATTTTATGCTTAAGACAGAGTAGCACTACATGTTTCAAAATACATATTTTGTAAATTGCAGTTGTATATCAAAGACATGAAACTGAATATATACATATTAAAATTGTACCTGATGCAAGAGTAGATGCTGTAGAAATTAAAGAACATAGAGTAAAAACTATTCACCCTTCAAAAACCTAGATACTTAGGTACATGACCAAAGACAACTTATTCATAAAACAAATATTAGTGCAGAGTACCAGTACTGGCCATTAAACACATGAAATAAAATGGATTAAAGTTCTTAATTTAGTTTTATAACTGACAAGATAAGAATTATATTCCAGTATCTGACCTACGTATGTAAAAAAAGCCTAAGTCTATATCCACAGAGTGAAAATATTCATTGGCTTTATTCATTTATCATTTTTCATTGTTGGGTGCTTGCTGAAGTTGAGATAACAGTCAAGTCTCTACAAAAGTATGGATAAGGAAGAACTTCTCAAGAACATATAGAAGGAGAACATATTAACGAGATCTCTGGAGAACATATTAACGAGATCTCTGGAGAACCAGAAAGCCACAGAAGTCAAAGGGCAGGATTTCTATGCAACCACTGCAAATCGGGCCTCTAACCAGCAAAGAAAGATGAGGGTAAGGTCCCCCTAAACGTTAGCGAAGGCAGTTGTTAAATTTTTGCCAAAGGGATTTTGTTCCACATTCTCAGTGCACAATGACACCTAGTGGCCCTACGTTTTTCTTCCAATTAGCAAATACCATTCAGCTGAGCAGAAGAGAAAAAGTTGAGTTTTGCAGATTTGTCGAAGTAAAGCCTTGCAATTTATTAAGACAGGTCTTCTTGCACATTAATTCCCTTGTTAGAGTAAAACATGGAGGCTGGTTTTGTTTGGGTTTCTTTTTTCCTTTTTTTTTTTTTAATTAGTATTTTAGAAGTTAAATGCATCTAAGCTGCTATTCTCTGGCAATTACTGTTCCTAAAAAGTGTCAGCAGTTCTGGCAAGACAAAAAAAAAAACTAAACAAACAATCCTAAACAACCCAGCTCTATTGCTTACATATCTCAAAAAGCCAATTAGCTTTTTAATAACCGCAGTTGTATTATGTACAATTCCCATTGCACATTTGCTCCCTTGCCATGAAAGTACGACTTCTCTATCTAAAGCCACCTGTCAGCAAGACACTGCTTCTGGGTAGGAAACTATGTAACCTCCTAAATTTCCGTGGATTTACCAGAAAGTCTCCATTTTGTTTATTCCTGCATTAAAGCCTTTCCTCTGTTTACATCCAAGAAATAAAACAATTGCAGAAAACACATTTAATTCATGTGGTGAGCATCAAGTTTAAGAACTTGCTACACTGCGCATCTACCACTTAAGGTAGATGCTGCTGTAAAAGACAAAACTGCCCCTGATTTAACAAGACCACAGGAATTATAGACAAGCAAGGAATGCAAGTCAACTTTTTTTTTTACTATTTACCTAAGTATTATTAGCCATCTTTTAAGTCATAACCGTCTAAGAAAGGTGCTTATTTAGTTGTGCAATACATTTAATGATACAGTATAGAATTATTGAAATTAACCTCATAAATTAAGAAATCAGGGGTTTGGTTATCTGATTGTCTGTTTACATGGTATATAAATACCTCATCATCTGACCAGGAATTACTAGCGACTGCAGTTTAGGCCACGCATTAAATAACATTTTGAAAAGTTGAAGTGAATCAAGTACTGTTAAGATAATTCACATGAATTGAACTTGTCAGGCTGGCAATTGGCAGTTTAATATTCCTCTAATTCACCATAGGCAAGCAATTTTAGAATTTTATATTCTTCTTATGCAAAGAGATGTAGACAGACTCCCTATTTAAATTCTTGCATTCTTTTCTTATCAAGGGTAAAAATGAAAATATTTAGCAACTACAAGTAATAATTGAATAATAGGAATATTAAATATGATTTAATATTTATATTATTTACTAAGCCAATATATTAAGAAATCCATTTAGCCCATCCCTATATTTAACATGCTAAGAAACAAAAAAGTTTCCAGCTACTTTAACTGATAAAGGAGACCAAAAAAGGTTGTACCTTCCCTTCTTTCAAGTAATCATGATAACAATTAACAGGGGGAGAAGGGTGAGAAATAATCACATTTTAACTCTGCATTCTGTTAGAAGTTGATAGTCAGCATAACTATTCCCTTAACATTTTAGCAGCGCTTATTACTTGACCCACTATTTGAATTATGGAAAAGAAACCCAATTAAAAAAAACCCAACCCAAGCCTCAACAATACAGCCTTGCCCGTTTATCTAGTGAAAGATCTTTCGAAATACAGACAGCCCTTCTGAAAGTGAAACTGAGAAGTCAGCAGGCAGACATTTGTTGAAAAGAGAGTATGCTTGGGCATGCTTAATATGGCTGTCACACCTAAATTTAAAAAGTCTTGGAATGGATGACCAGGAAATCTCTTTAATTATTGCCCTCAGTTATCTTCCTGCACTTCACAGGCATGAAATAATGAGGGGGACTAATGTGCAAAAATACAATAAAAAAGAAATAAATCCTCTATTCAACTGAGGACAATCAAAATGGATGTGAACATTAAGGCATTGGTGACACTGGCAGACAGCTAACAAAGAACAAAACACCCACACAAGTAATCACTGTATGAAAACGTAATAAATATCCATGGAATATTTTGGGAAGGCTCTACGTTCATGGCAAGAACTCTAAATGGAATTATAAACCCAGTTTCAGTTTCTGTATTGTGTGTGAAGTCTTCTGCATCAGACTGAAGTTATCACAGGGCGCTGGCATGTCACTGGTAACAGAGGTAGTCAACTCAAATACTATATAATGAACAGACATCTAAATAACAGTTTCTACAGAATGCCTCAGCTTAGTTATCAGAAAACAATTATTACTACATTTGAATAGAGAACACAGGTTTATATGTGGAGAAATTTCTAAGCAATAAAGTTGGCTTAAATAATGAGAAACCTTGCTTGACAGTAGGTTACACCGTTATAAAAACAAGGGCAAGTGCCAGTCTCCTTCGAAAGCCATTTCCTCAAGTGAAAAGTAGAGTAAGTTAAGGAGCTTGGAAGGAAGAGATTCTGCCTTCCTTTTCATAGCTGGAAATTATTTCAGTGCCATAATGTTCAAGATACTTTCTACAATTAAATTTCTACTCTGCATAAGAGCAAAAATTTTAAAGTAAACTGTAAAAGCTGTCAAGAACTAGCGTAAGACTTGCTCATCATACAATTAACTACGTGAAATCAACACCTCAGTTGAGGAGACGGAGGGTCAGCAAAGCACTGGGTAAACTGGCAGCACACAACACACAGTCCAGGAGCACCTGGACTTGCTATGCCCACTGCGCTCAACCCCAAAGGGATGCCGCAGAGGGTTGTCCAGAAAGATGCCTGAAGAACTGACACAAGTGGTGACATCACCAGCACCTTTTATCACTATCTTAATGTTATGAGGCTGCCAAGTCAAGGGTCCCTGTACGCCAAGTCCTGTGCATTCCAGTAACACTTGCATCCTTGGAGTATTTAGGAATGCTATAGATTTAATGCGAGATGCTTATTATTGCAGAATTAATCAAATTTCAATATCTATTGCATGCATACTCTTCTGCATTCATGTTGGAACAAAACCCGTATTAGGACTAGCACATCTCCTACAATGCAGGCATCTTACTTAAAGAGAATCATAGAATCATAAAACAGGGTTGGAAAGGACCTTAAGATCATCTAGTTCCAACCCCCTGCCATGGGCAGGGACACCTCACACTAAACCATGTCACCCAAGGCTCTGTTCAACCCAGCCTTGAACACCACCACGAATGGAGCATTCACAACCTCCTTGGGCAACCCATTCCAGTGCCTTACCACCCTCACAGTAAAGAGCTTCCTCTTCATACACAATCTAAACTTCTCTTGTTTCCGTTACCCCTTGTCATATCACTAGTCCCTAAACTGCTGCCCTCCAGAGCAAACTTGTGACAGGCAAGAACTTCACCTGTTGTGTAGGCCTCACAAGGTGGCAAAATAAAGCCCCTAAACTATTACCTCATTTCTACAAACTACTATTTTCTCTAAAATTACACATTTGTTTCTTTAAACAGCTGATCCTCTCACAACAGAAAGCTTTTAAACTAAGTTTATCCAGTATTTTCTGCTATATAGATTTGCATTTTAAACAAGGTTATCAAACTGCTTGATAAATTTTGACCTACCCATTAAGCTGCCTTTCTGCAACTTTTAATCTTGAAACAGACACTTCTACATGTAACTCCTGTTTGTTGCTCTTGGCAGACAGTAGCATTATGCTCCAGCAATCTCCCTTTACATCTAAGAGAGGGTCTGTGGACTGAAGCACTAATTCCAAAACTAGGAACTCTGAATAGCACAACTCGCTAATCCCAATACCGACGTTACCCAGCCTCAACCAGCCTCTAGCCATTGGTAATTCATTCTGTGCACAGTATTAGTTCAGTCTGTGATAGTGCTGGCACTAGAATTGCAGAGTTTCAGAATACAGCCATCAGATTCCATTTTAAAATTCTTGTATGAAACAAGACAGGGCTAGCAAAAAACTTTTGACATCAAAAGATCACCGACAGCAACTTCAAACTCTTCATAAAGAAACAAACAATTTTTTTTTTTTGTTTGCAAAAACTTGCCTGCATTATGACTAGTTGTTTCTGGAGAACCTATAGACAAAAATGTTTGCTTCCCAATATCTGTCTCCTTTTTTCACCCCTGAAAATTAGGGGGAGGAAAAAAAAAAAAAAAAGATCTATTGAAGACAGTGTCTTCCACTACAATGAGTTTTGTCAACTAAACTGTTAATACACTTGCAGATCTACTAATTAGAGTTCCACAGAATTATTACAGCAGCAAGTTGGTAAAAATACATTTTCCAGGATTTCGGGTTGCTACTTCATTTCTGGGGACTTAATCTGAATCTTTAAAATAAAAAGTTGCTGAAAAGCAGATTAGCAAAATCCTGTACTACCTAACAAACCAGACTAACTTCTGAGTGTTAAAACCCACACATCAACAACGCTTCAGATGCACAGTAAAGCACAGGCACATTAAAACATAAGATTGTAACAAAGGAATTTTGTAGCTTGGAATCCAGTAGATGGAAATGTGCTGTGCCTGAGGCAGGGAGGGAGGAATACTGGTACTTTGGGTGGTTTTTGAAGAGAAATTTCTGTTGCAGCTGTTGTCTTTTAGTTTTTGGAGGGGATTTGTTAGTGGAGCTCTTCAACATTAGCCAAATTCAGGAGTGGAATAATTTAGCATCTAACTGAAGTGAAAATTACATTGTTTTAATCATGAGGAAGAGTTTTAGAGAAAATACTGCCCAAGAGATGCAACACTATACACACAGAGAAGAACTTCCACGTCTTTACATGTGGCTGAGAAACTTAGTGAAGCAATACCTTGCAGAGTAGGAGAACTTATTTATCTTAGTTTCCCCACTTCAACTACTGCAAGTAGAACTCTTTCAGACCCTTTCTGGAACTTCAGCGTGCTTTATCAAACAAATCCAAGCTCAAAAATCACACATTTTTAAAAATTTGACAGACCCATTATACAAGCTTTTCTTTTTGTTTACATTTCCCCACCTCTGAGGGGCTGGCAGGAGGAAAGGCAACTTATTTCCAGCTGAACAAAGGAAGCTATTGCAAATAGGGCACAACTGCTGTAATAGCCTGGGTGTTCTCCTCTCATAAGAGGTTTTAGCATTTGGATTTACCCCGTCACACCTAGATGTCAAATCTACCTAGCTGTGGTTCCGCATCAATACCAGATGATAGCTTCATCACAATTCTTTTGCTACCTGCAGTTGGAGTAATGAAAAACTTAGAACAAGCCTAGCTACTACAACCTGTCCAAATTCTCATTCCTGCCTTGGAACATAAGTGTGGTAGTACTTTGAGAGAAATCTTTGGCTGGGGTTCTGGTTGATTTTTTTTTTTGTTCAATACTAAACTACCATAAAATTTCAGATATGACAACTGTGGCTATAATATTTGGTATTTTTAAGGCAAACACAGCTTATTTTAAAATTCAGAACAGTATTTTAGTAGTTTCATCGTAACTGCAGGATACGTTTAGAAACTTTTTTTAAGGCTTTTTAAGCTCCCATTAAAGGAAGTTTTGTTACTGAATCCAAAATCTTTGGGTGACAGATGGGTTTCCTTTAATCTCAAGCACAGCACCTGTTACAGCACAATTAAAATAATCTTGTAACTTCTTAATACTATCAATGTTTATATTCAATCCACTTACTGAATTAACTGATTAGTTTGCAACTTTACAATATTACATAATTTAATTTTCATAAAGGCAATATGCAAATGTAGACAGCAGTCAGAACACCATTTAACTTTGTGAAGCATCAAAAGACTAAGGGTCTTGTGATGTTTGTGACTATTACTATATATGCATGCATTAAAAGCAATTCAATGTAAGCATGTTAAATTTATTAAAATTGTTCAAGCATGAAGATTTCTTCCCCTCCTCCCCCCCAAAGGAAAAAAACAAGCTCTTTGAGTAATTAGGAAAATTCACACTATACAACTTTGAAGGAATAGGGTTTTCTTTATATGCAACAGGTGATAAACAGAACTTGTCCTTTAAGCACTGAACTGAAGCAAACAGTTGAGTCACAGCCAGCATGTCCAGAATGCTAAAAAATCAGTACTTGCAGCTGTAATGGCCACTTCTAACTCAAAATTTTGTGGAGGATTACAGTAACCCTAGCCAAAATCTCTTAGTGTTTGTTCCACTGAAAAAAAAAAAAAAAAAAAATCAACCTTGATCAACCCAAATTATAACCCGATTTCAATTTTTAACTTTTTAATATAGAAGGCTAGACAGAACTGACCTGGAATTTCTCTTAATAGCATAATAGTAAAGTTTAGAATTTTTAAACTTTTATGGAACACAGCTGTATTTCAATTCTTTCAAATGGTGAAGTGTTTCTCCCAGAGTAAGGGGAATGAGGACAACACATTTTGCAAGTATTTCACCAGCCAAAACTAGATGAGTCAAAAATACAGGGCACACAATGATAGCTCTCACTTCTTAAGCATGAATACAGTAAGGAATGGCAAAAAACAGTGCTAAATTTATGAATATTCTGTTTCCCAGTACAGCAATTTCAACCTCACTTCATTTTAACAGTGTGCCTATACTCCCCTCTTCATGTAAAGTTTTGACTGCGATTTCTAATTCTGTATACATATGCCATGGAAGCTTTGTACATAGGTAACCAATATTCCTGCAGCCTTCTGATTCTTCTCCTGGAAATACAATACAATTCTGTTCAGGTTTTGGTTGTTTTTTTTTTTGTGGTGGACTTTGGTGCATTTTTTTTTTCCTTTCTTCTCCCCTCCCCCCAGTTCCAGGCTATTGCTGCAAACATTTAGTGCTTGCAGTCATATCTCATTTCTACCCTCCAATTTTACCAGATGGCAAATATACACGAGGGGAGAAAGTATCCAATACTCAACTTCATGCCCCGCCTTCCAAAAAAAGTGGTACAAGCTAGGTGGGAAATAAGAAAATTAAATAAGTATTAAGTTCACATACACAAATCTACAAGGCCACTACTGTCCAAAGATGAGGAAAAGCTTAGAACTAGCCTGTTATACAACATTCAGTTGTTTGCACAAAACTGCTGTTCTGCATTCTGGAAATAATTTAAAAGTAGCCTTTGTCAAGCTGTTTGCACATCTGTCTAATTTTAGAAGCTTTAAGGACATTCTTGTGTTTAATACAAGAATACAAATGGATTGCCAATCTAGAGTCTCTTTGGAATCTAAGTCAGTTATTGTCAAACTCAACCTACAATGTTTGATTTAAGATTACTGGCATGTTCTTATGAAGCTACTTAATATATCACTCTCAGTTACACATTGCCCCCCAGAAAAGTGCTTTTCTTCACTTTTCATGCTTCCCTTTTTTCTGAAGAAAACCAAATAAACAGTGGCTACGATGTTTTGTTGCAATTTACAAAATAAAAATATGAATTGCCAACAGAAGTTTTCTGATACTGTAAGAGATTTCATATTGAAGCTGCACATAGACATACCAGCATATCTTGCACAGCTTAGTGTTCACTTCAGTATAAAGCATAATATTTAAACAGAGAAATCAATACTGTACTCTATGAATCAGTGAGGCTTCTATTTTTACATAATACTTTATTCAAAGAATCTGGTTTTACTTAATTATATTATCACACTTGCTTTAAGTCTTCTTACAACTTCAGCTCAGCTGTCCTTGAGTTTTCTAGAACAAACCTCTCTTCACCAGTGGTGCTGGCAGCACAGATCTCCAATTATAATCCCAGTAGAGCTTTTCATCTTGTGCTCCACGCAGCAACACTCAAATGTTGGTGTACCTCATTAGGAAAGCAGACCTCAACAACTGGGAGCTTCTGGCTTAACTCAAAGTGAGAAGAAAATCTGCTCTCCCTCATTTCCTCTCCAACACACTGGAAGAGTGACTCCTACATTATTTCCACAAAGCAGCAGGTGAAAAACTTGACTAAACTTCCTTTCTGGCAACGTAACCTTGCCGTAGGATAGGCCTTACTACATTGCAAAATGCCATTCCTATAGGTTACAAACATACGTGCATATAAAATCACTGCAGTTGTTTATACTTGCTTACGATTACTTAAGAATATTTTAATTAAGCCTATCAAATACAGGTAAATGAAGCACTACTGTAATTAGTACAAAAGTTACTTAAACCAGCTTCCATTTGTTTGAAAGAAAGTAGTTTTAAAGCAAATGGAAATCAACTGACAGAAGTCTGCTCCCATAATACTGTCTTTTCATACAAAAATAATTCAAAGCCTTGTGGCATTTACCATTTCTACAATATTGATTTACAAAGTCGCTATAATACTCCACTTTCTCTTTAAAAAGACTGAATCAACTGTACTTCTCTTACCTTGAAAGACTGCAGAAGCCAATTTCAGCAGGTGTTAATAGTTGCTGTCCACAGCCAGTTTGCTTTGCTTCCCAGACAAACCTACACTGCTATATTCAAAACTGACATTCCTTCAAGTGCTCCCCATCTATTTAACAATTCCTTAGAAGCAAACCAGCCAGGATAAAGAGGCTGAGATTTTTTTCTGGCTTCAAGATTAACCTGTTCACCAAGTCACTACTGGGCAGCAGCAAACATACTTACTTTCACAATTTTGCCCAGCCTGGTCAGAGCACAGAACCCACACAAGTTTTCCATATATGTACACTGATGTTCCAAGCAAGTCTTTTGAGAAAAAGCTATGTCATTTTATTTGTTGTTCCTTACATATATTCAAGTTACTGAAAGTGTGGAAGACAAAAAACCAGCAGCGAGATGCCAGATTTTACCACAATGCTTAGTATACTTTAAGTGACAAGATGTGTTTTTTCCTGTTGCAGTTTCAGGCCGTGGCAAGCCGATTAAAAATGTTGGCTATTCCTAAACTACTAAAAGCATATAACAAACTTATTAAAAACATACACTATGTAGAGTTAAAACTTAAGGATCATAAAAGTGATAAACCCCTTCTGTTAAATGTCAGCAATATCCCATTATAACAATTTTTAAACAAGACTTTTTTCAAATACCTAGTTCAGGCACAAAATTAGCAATACTTCTAATGCTACTCATTCTTACATGCTCTGTTCTTCCACAGGTGCTTTTTCTAATGTTACACACAGAAGTCATCAGTAGTTTGATTTTAATATTTTCAGTATAGCATCAGCAGAAATACTTGTATCAAGCTCTAACCAACTTTAAAAAAATTCAGGTGGGCCCAAGCTTTATCCTAAAAAGGCACCAAAATCTGCCAAGTCAGAAAAAGACTGCAAAGTAGGGGATGAAGAGGGGAGAAGAAACAAAAAAAAAAATAAAGTAGTATTCTAAAAAAACAAATATTTTCCATTGAATAATGCTAAATATGCTAACATTTTGTTACTACATGTAAAGGGTGTGTTCTACAACTTTTTCTTCAGTACTAACTAGTGAATAGTCACATACTGGAACCAGCATCTGATAATACTTAATTTTTGCCCAGAAAATGGTATAGTACAAGTGAAATATCTTAATGACACCCTATTGGCATAGACAAAAATCAAAGAGATTTATAACTTATTTTAACTGATAAATCGCTTGATACCACGTTAAACTTATCAGAGCCTATTTTAGTTTAGCTGTAACAAGAGTAAAAACTAAGTTATTTAAAATTGGACATAACTGGTTTATTTAATTTGAAAAACATTACAGAGGAAAGGGCCATCCTTGTGATAGGGCAAGACTTCTTACATGGTCTTATTTTCTTCTAACTACAGTTTTTAGTATTTGGATTTTTAAGTTTTGCTGTCATTATGCAGAAAACATTGCTACATTTCCTAACTGGACAGAACTCAACTTCAAATCACCAAGTCACCTTAAAAAGGCACAAAACCTTATGTGCAACAAGAAAGGACCTTGCCTTGGTCAGAAAGACAGAAAATCTCTGTACAGTTTCCTCTGCACAGAGTCTAGTAAAATTAAAGAAAAATAAAAAACCAGCAGTGGTGATCACTGCTTTATGGTTTAATATTTACTGGTTATACCTCTCCCCTATTTTTTATTGTACAAGTGGAAGCACGAAGCTCAAGTTTCCAGGAAAAGGTATGCTCTCCTCATTGATAACTTCCTGGGAAATAATTAATGGGAGAAGAAAACAAATCACTAGGGGTGAAAATAAAGCTTTGCAATACTCCTTCGCAAATGTTCCCAGGGGTAAAAGGGGATGCTCTCCAAGCTTTACACATCTCCTTACCATAATTTCTACCTAGCTTCATCTTTGACTCTACATTCTCTCCCTTTCAGAAACTTTGCCGAAATGGCATTTAAGAACACCTGTATAGAAAAAGTGTATTACTACAGTTACTTTGTTGGAGGTACTTCTCATTCCATCTTGAAACAGAAAATACACGAATAAAGTGTTGGAGATAATAATTAACTAGCATGGAGACTTCAAAACATATATCCTCTTTTTGTGGGTGTAACTGTAAAAAAAGGACTGCACAAAAAGGCTCAAGGAAGTGAAGCAAGCACAGTGACCTAGCTAGAATTTTACTCTATTTTTTTTTAAGAGGGGAACTGGAAGCTCCATTGACAGAAACAGGCCAAAAATAAACTCTATTAAAAAATTTCAGACCTTGGGAGGCTCCCACTGCTCACTAATTTTCTAGGTTATGAACCTTCAGAGTAGATTTCTGACCTGTTACTAGTGAAATAATTACAGGTAATCACAGATACAGTTACTCAACTGAATTAATATTTAAATACTTCCATTAAGTACTTTAATTCAATTTACATTTTAAGTAGTTGTTTGTCACATAGCAAAATTCTCCTTTATTATTTAAAAATTAAAAAAAATAAAAATAAAAACAGCATGGTTCTCTTCAACCAGTTTTTTAAACAGCAAACAGATGTCAACAAGCCTTACAACTTTAAGGTCAAACATGAATATAAATGATATTGACAAATTCTAAGATTTTTACAGTACGGATTGTAAACTGTAGCTTTTAAAAACATAGCTTGAATTGCCTATAAACCTGCCATTCCTAAGAGTCTTCTACAGTTGTTAAACCAGTGTAAACAATAAGTACACTTCATGTGTTTCTTCTTGCACTCAAATTTTTATGCACAGCTGATTTTTATATACATACTTCTCCAGTAAAATCATGTATATATGCAAGAGCCATAGATAACAGTAGAATCATTACGATTTAAGTTAATATTGCTGCACTTCTGTCTACAGTATAAACAAGTTGCTGAATCTCTGCCACGCTTAAGCAGCACAATAATATTGGGGTTTAAGGTTTATTTTACTACACCAATATTTACGTGCTGCTAGGGCGGAACAAGTATGACAGCTCTTCTGTTCATCCACGTCAGGACACAAATTTGTTAATAGAAAAATTTATATTAATATCTTCAACTGTTTCTCTTCCTTAAACTTCTAAAGCAGCAAATAATGATTCGCATCTTAATTAGAGCATGCAAACCATGATGTGCTGCTAGAGTACTTTAAGGCCTCAAGTGCAAGACTTAAAACCTAGATGGTATTTTTTACAACTATAACTGGAAAAACAGCTGTATTTAAGATTAGTTTTATTCATACACCAACCTGTAAAATTAAGAATCTGTTATGGTCCAGATCAATTCCATGGCTTCGAAGAAGAATACCAACATCTCTGAATGTCGTTTTCTTTCCATTGATGTGGTAGACTGAAGAATTATCTCTATAGGCAGTTCTAGATACACAAAATTTGCTGTTAGGAATAACTTCATAATCATCTCCTTCCTGTTTTGAGGAAAAACAAAAGCCAGAAAAACAATTACTGTATCACAGGTTTACCTCGTATTTCACAGTTAAGCACAAAAATTTTATAATGCTAGGGTTTTAAGTCAATTGCACTCTCAGGTCTAGTAGAAGTGGAAACTGTCTTAGAGCTGCAAATCAAAAAAAAAATTAAAAAAAAATTTGAGAGCCAGACAAAAAAAAAAAGCCCAAATAATTTAAATTGAATGGCCTTCATATTATGCTTTTCCCACCTCTAATACAATCTATTGCTCTGAAAATACTTAATTTATTCCCTTTACCACTGCTTCATATCACAAAGGAAAAGGCCTGCTACAAATTTAAGCTGGCTGTGCTATTCTGTTCCCTAAATTTTAGATTAGGGAGTCTTGAATGACTTAACTCCTGTTTGCATTTTAAACTCCTCTTTTATGGTGCTAGGAAAAGGAATTACTTTTAGCTGAGCAGTTCTAAAGAGAAACTGTAAAGGATAAAAAAGTAAAACATTAAAGATGTGACAAATATGACATCATCAGCTTCAAAATAGACTTGCCTACAAAGCAACTAAAATAAAGCTGGTACTATAGTGCATGCTTCTTGCAAAGACTTAAACTGGCCTACCACTTTCCCAGATTAACCCCCAAGAGCATAATCTAGTTGGTATCTAGCATATGAAGACGTTTTTTAGATCATAAATTTAGCTTCTAGATATTAGCAAAGTCCACTGGAAAAAAATTACAATTTTTGAATCTGATTATTATAAATACAAGCAAAAGGTATGTATGTATGTGGATCAAGTCAAAGAAAATTGTATCTGTCTTTTAAAACAGTTCCTTCAAAGGCTGTATATATTGCAAATTTATCATCACAATTTCTGATATTTTAGTGTACATTTCCCACTATTTTGACTGATCCCAAATTCAACAGCTGATACTTCAGCCAGAATGTGTGCACAAAAATTAAATTTAAATAAAGATAAATTCCTTGCACTCTAATTGCAATAAATCAATATAAATGTCCACAAGTATCTATCAATACATTGAAGTTGCAAGCAATTTTTTTTTAATTTGCCAACACTTTATTTTATTCAAACAAAATATCAGGTTCAAAAAAACCTAGTGGTAGGATGTGAGGTCCATGAAAAATCTGTTTAAAAATTAAAAGTATATAAAGTGTAAATAAAAGCTTCAGATTCATTATATTTTTCTAAATTTAGATGACCTAAACTAGTTTCTATTTGGTTTGAAAAGTTTTGCTTAAATAGGTTTTATTTCTTAATATATGCTCGCATTATGAATTTAAGAATATATAACATTTTCAAACATAAACTTAGAAATTTGTAGGGGTCCTACTAATTCCAGAAATCAGTTCTATTTACTTGAGGCAAATGAGAGAACAACTTTAAAATTATTTTTTAAAATTATTATTACATATTTCTAAATAGTTATAAAAACACATGTACTAGATATTAGTCTGGCAGAAAATATAAAAAAGTGCTTAATATTTTAAGAGCTGCACTACTCAAGAGAGGAATATTTTAAGCAAATGAACTTTGATTTCATGTTTTATATCCCAAAAGTAAGCTAATCATGCTATGAAGTTTTCCCTAACTCAAACTGAAATGATCAAATGCTAAAAACTTTCAAATCCTTAAAGAAAAAAAAGTCTCCACTGCTCTGAATAGAAGCATACATACCTTGTCAATGATCTTTTGGAAGTGGATTTCCACAGAACAACTCTGGATATCTGTATGTTCATCAGAATTATGGATCAGCACAGAGAGTTTTTTGGATCTGATTTTTTGTGCTCGATACCCAAACACAAAAAGCATCGAATCGATGATATTGGATTTTCCACTACCATTTGGCCCAATAATACATGAAAAACGCTGCATAATAAAAGGGAAAAAGTAATATTGAAAGGAAAATAGATCCTGGCCATTGTACATCACCCATTTAATTTATGAACAGTTCAAAACACAATTATTCCTAGCACATGAAACTGCAGACTATTTGATAGCTTAGTTTTTACTGCCAAAGGTAAAGCAGCACAACTTATTTAATAAAAACCCCGCACACCTCAACTCAGCTTTCTAAGATTTAACTTGTTAACTCAAAGCAATACTGCATTTAGCAAGCATGTTTGCAAGAAAAGTTTCATGATTAGCCACGTAAGCCTCTTGTGGGCATTAAAAAATATTCTCAGTCTTCAAAACACACCCCTAAAAGTTCTCCAATAAATGAAATAAAGAGAAATTCTGCTTTTTTAAGGCTTAGTGACAAATTACAATTGTACAGTATCACAAAGTTGCACTTAACTGTCTTCTTTACTGTCCCATGATGAAAATTTAGGATAACACTATATAAGTAACTCTAAAATTTAAATATTTTTTAGGTATTTTGAGGCAAGCTTACATGAAAATACAGAAAGGAATACTAACACAGAGTGAAGTCTTACCTTCATTTAAAAAAATGCTTAAGGCAAATGACAGATACCTTATGAAAAGGTCCCAAAGTTTGCTCCCCTGCATAGGATTTGAAGTTCTGGTTTACAATATGAGTTATCATAAGACGAGGAGCACCAGCTTCATTGGTCACTACTGGAGGTGGGGGAGGAGGGATGCTACCCAAAATCTCTTCTAAACTTCGATTATCAACCACCTCGCTTGACACTGCTAAAAATCATCAGAAACAAACAGAAAGGAAGAAAATAAAATACTGTAAGCTTTCAATGACTACGCACCTCTTAAAATATTCAACTGGAAAAGCAAATAGTATTTCTATATGAACCAAGCCTATACTTCTGCCTGTAACTACTAAAGTGAGCTAAACAGAATTGTAATTCTTCTTTCCATGAACTGACTCTTTAAGAAAAGATACTTAAGATGTCCCATCAATGCACTAGTGGTTTTTTTCTTTCATTATGTAATTCGTATTCTAACACACTTTAATAGGCACTCTGCAATTGCAATAGCTACAACCGTCACAATAAGCCTACAAATCTGAAACAGGCAAAGTCTTTCTAATTAATAAGTGCAAAGCCACATTTTAAGCATGCTCACAAGTTACTCTGCAAGATTTGGGGATCGCTGCACAATGCTCTGAAAGCTGTAATGACAGCACAACTACTCTGCAAAGACAGGAAGTTTGTTACGAAAACAAACTAGCCCCCTGGATATCAGTTAGTTGTAAGGAAAGCAGCTTTTCAACAGTCACTGGCAACTTTTTCTTCAAACAGACAGTAGGTTTTGCCACCAGCTTCAACATATCAATCTATCTGTCAAATACCTTGCTTTAATAATTGCACATCTGGTTACCTAAAAAGACACACAGCACTGTTTTTTCCAGACATTTTCAGGAAAAAATTCAGGAAACCCAAGAAAATACACTGCTTCATGAAAAAGAAAGTCAAATCATTTTAAGAGTTAAGTAAATAAACTTGACATTTATTCCATTCCAAGAAATCCCATACCATTGGCTGCATATAAATTTTAAAAATCCTGCTGTTGTACCACAAACTTAAGGACAATGTTACAGATCAGGAATATAAGATAGGCTTTATTAGGAGAAAGTCTCCAAATGGCTTTTGCACTTGTACTAAATCACTGGTCCAAACACAGTAACTCTTTGCAAGCCCTCTTTAGCAGTTTAAAAGCAGTTAAAACTTGCCAGGAGTCAAGGCTTTCAACATTCCTTTCTAAAAGAAAAGAGCAAATCCTACCTGGAAGAGTTGGCAGATTCAACTGAACCTTGTTGCTTAACAGGCACTATCATCAAGTTTACACATCATCAGAACCACAATATTCAAACCTACCTAGTGGAGGTATTTCGCCAAGCTTTCTGCTGCCTTCGTTTTCCACTTCCATGTCACTGGTGGACTCCTCTAAGGGCTCTCTGCCTTTCTGATGGGCTGCTGTAGAGGGTCTGGTGCTCTTGCTTGGCATGATCTCTGTTGGCTGTTCCACTCCAAGCAAGCAAGACTACTGAAGGAATCTATCTCCTTTGCTAACATAAATAAGAAAACCCCGTGATCTAAGCATTGAATGACAATTCCCTAAGGAATATACCTACATGTTTGCCCAGATGTTGGACTAATTTAGAAACTAAAGACTAGAGGTATTTTGAAGACAAAAATCCAAATTTGCAACAACAAAAAAAAAATCAAGATTTGCCTCATAATGATATACTTTAAGTTACATCACCCCTCCCAAAACAACACACCAACACTTATCTATAGGAACAGCATCAATCTACCTACTGAAACATCATACAACCGTGTTCCATGCTCAGAGAAAGCAACCGTGATGCTGGGGGCAAAAGAGTTAAAGACACATTTGCAAAATAACAAACTGAGTAGCCATATAATCATACTCTCCTAGAAGCATTCTTCACACACACATTTCAGGCCTGACACACATTTTACTTTTAACAGTCCACGCTGACTATATATTTCTTATATATATCGATAGATAAACAAAAAGACCTGTATAATTATAACAAAGACTTGACTCAAACAGTTTAAATCAACACACTAATTTCACAAAATATAACACAATCACTACTGCTAGCAATTAACATTTAGCAGAGAAAGGAAAACAAAGTACCTTAATCTAGCTGTGATGTTAAAGTTAACTGATCAAGAACGAAACATTACAAAAGTTCATCAGCTGGCACTTAAGCACAGCTCCCAGAAAGTATAAATAGAAAGCAGCCGATGAGAAGACAGACGACTGTAAGAATGAAACTCTCTCCAAAGAGTTTAAATTGCAGCAAGTGGCGAAGTTAGTTCGCAGAAAAACAGACATGAGAAAGTTTACTTCTCACAAGATAAAAAACTGACGTGGTTAGAAAGTCATCTTACAATTGGTGCCAATCATTTGACGTTTTCAGACCTACCCCCAACCCACACTCTCATGAGAGTCCTTCATTTGGGACAATGGGGGAGGGGGGAAATGAGAGAAAGAACTCATTTTAAGGCAATTTGAGTCTATGCCCCTGTTAAGAAGTGTTCCGCAATGGCTGTCTCGGACAATTACAGCCTCTCAAAGTACCAGATTTTTTTTTTTTTTTTCAAAAACTGCTCCACTCCAACAGAATTGTGCAATATAGACCTATTTACCTTACCAACCCTTCCCCCCGAGAATACTTCAGCAGAATGAACAAGCATAACTACTCGATCTCAGCTTTTAAATCGCGATAAATTAGCTGCCACATACTCTAACAAATTTAACAAATTCGTGCCCAGCCCCTCCCCCGAGTCAGCTCAAAGGTGTTTGTTAAGGCATCTCTCGACGATCTCCTGCCAAGTGCCTTTTTTGTTACAGAGATGGTGAAAGAGAGTCAGAGACGCACAGAAAGGGGTCCTTATTAACAGCAGATTAAATATAATACCGATAACCCATGTCTGCGAAAAGTTTTCGGGTTTTTTTTTTAGTCCATTCGTTAATTAAAGGAGTCCAACTGCAGGCTTATCGCGGTCTTTTTCAAGTTGCCACGGGCTTTCTTAAAATTTCTCTCTCATATTTCAAGCATAAAAGGAGCAGGCAGACCTATTTATAGAAGGGTCCCTGCTTTGTAAACAGATTAAAATCGGGCCTCACTGCTGCCGAAACGTACTCCTGTACTTCCCCGTCCGAAATGGGGCTCTGATTCACGGTCCCCCGTGGTCCATAAGGCCACAGCGGGAAACCCGGAGATCTCTCCCATGGGCTACAGAAGACCCTCTCATCCCCCCTCCTCAAACCCATCTGCCGAAACCAGCCAGAACGGATACGCCGGACACCATGCCCCGCCAACGCGGGGACCGACCGGCCACCGGGCAGCCCAAGCCCCTCGGGAGGAAGAGCACTCGGAGGGGCAACCCCCGCCCCACTGCCCGGGCCCGGAGAGAAGGGGTGCCGCCACCTTTCGCTCCCCTAAGGCGAGGAGAAAAGATGAAAAAATAAGGCGCTGGGCAGACCCGGCCACCCCCCTACTCTCCCCCACAGCACCCCCTGACCAGGGAAGCGCCCTGAGGACGTCTCCGCCGCCCTGCTTACAGCGGATGAAGCCCCCAACTCCACCTGCCCTCAGGCGAACTGCCGACGCTCCTGCCCGAAGCCCTACGCGCCGAGTACATCCCGCGGAGCTGGTACCTTTGAGGGCTGGCGCCTCCCGGCCCCAGCAATGCTGCAGGCTGTGGCAACACGGGCGACTCCAGCTGCTACCGCAGCTCGGCGACTTCCACACTCGAAAATGGCGCCCAAACGGCGAACTCGAACCGAAATTCGTTAGAAAAGCGCGGGGCATGCTGGGAAGGGAGGGGGCCGGGCTCCCGCGGGTTTGAAAGGAGGAAAAAAGCCCCGCTCTCCCGCCATCTTGTTTTCCGTTACTGCGCGGATGGGCTGGGCGGGATGAGAAAGTAAAACAAACCCCGTTCGCCGCGGGGAGCGGCTCGTTTCTTGTGGGGAACAGAGCAGGGAGACTCGCGGCCGAAGGTGACAGCGGCCCTGCTCACCCCACGTGCAAAGGGTTTAATTTTAGAAGTAGGTCAGTGGGCGGCGCCGGGTTGCTCGGCAACTGGCGGTGAGGTGGTGGGGCAGAGCAGCGGCGTGGCGGTGCTGCTACTGAAATAAGTTTAAAAAAGTTAACTAATAATAAGAAAAATAGTTGAAAATTATGGGGACGCGGCGGGTTCAAAGCCTTATGAATTAACGGGCGGCGCGGACAACACCCAGCCCTGTCACCTGGTCGGGAAGGGCCCGTGAGGTGGCGGTGGGAGGAAGAGGAAGTCTCGCGGGAAGTAGCCATAGAGACGGAGCCGCTTGGCTGCGGGGGGAGCGGGTAGTCGCCGCCTTGGCCTGGGCGCTCTTGTGGCGTCGCGGGACGGAGAAGAAGGCGGGATTAGCTCGAAAGTCGCTAGGGCTTGGGAGCCGGTTGCTACCTCAGCGGTCCTTGCCGCTCTGTGCTCTCCCTCTCGCTGCCGGCGCAGGTAAAGACGGGCTGGGGGAGCGGCGGTGGGCCCCCTCCCATTGCCGTCGGGGGAGGCTGGCGGTCGGCAGGTCTGACTCACTGCCGCAGTGGGCGAGAGGGTCCGGAGCCGTGACCCCCTCTGGGCGTGGGAAGAGGGCTGGGCTGGGCAGAGAGAAGAGATTGCTCTAGGCTGCGAGGTAAGGGCGGGGGAGTCCCGACCCCTGACTCCGGACGGCCCTGAGGGAACGGACCCTGGTTCTCCCCTGAAGAAAGAGCGGGGTTAGCAGATTAGCCGTTTGAGAAGATGGAAACTTTGAGGGAGAAGGGGATGCCGGCACGGCCGGGGAGCAGGCTTTGCCGTCTGTGTGGTGTCAAGGGGCTGTGCCTTGGGTGTGGGGACGCAGATGAGGCTGGAGGACTTGCGGTTCCCTCACAGCCGCCCCGTAGGCAGCAAACTCTTGCTCCGCCAACCGCCCGCCATCTCTCTCTACTCCGGAGGGGAAACAGCTGAGAGGAGGAAGGCGGCGTGGGGCTATCGTCTGCGACCGGGGGACCGCCGGACTGTGAGGCTGGGAGAAGCCGAGCCAGGAGCACAGTGTCAGAGTAACTCCTCGTTATGGCTCCATCTGTTTTAAAACTGCCAGCGAATGCCTTCAGCTAACCTGCTGATGAACTTGTGGCAGAGTTGTATGTAGTACGCTCTAAGAGGGGTTATGATGAATGTAGCTGTGATGACAGCGGGTGAGCTGTGCGCCTTAAGGGTGACTGTTTGGCCCTTCAGGTTAACAGTGTTGAAGCCGTTTTCAAAAATTGTAATAAAGTTTTGCTCTTGTCTTTGAAAGGAAAATACTTACCTCAGCGGCTGTATATCGGCACAAGAGAACTTAAGTGTTTCAACCTGTAACGTTTTAGCAATAAGTTCCTAGCATCACTTGGACTTTATCTAATATGTTTATACTAAGCAATCAGATAAATATACAGTTAGGTATTGTACAAACAGAATTCCCTTTAAACTCAGGCGTGGTTTGATGCTTATTTTTTCACAGTACTAATGTAATACTCAATTTTGGTGTATCTTCCTTTTTATTTTTGGCTACATATATATATGTTTGCTTTATTTTATTGCAGTTATATTTACATCTCTTTTAGCGCTCTACAACTGAAATGCGACTGAAGATTTCACTTTTAAAGGAACCAAAACATATCCTTTCTCTCAGAACAAACCATAGAACAGCATGTTAATTCTGAATAGACTTTTCCAGAAAGGATTTCTTTATCATAGGTGTAATAGTACAATATTTGTAAAGTGCAAATGGCTTTATATTTTGTTCTTTTCTTCACCTTGCCATTCAGTGCAGCCTTTAAAGGCAGCATTTAAAGAGCTGTTGAACACTCTTAAAGTAATACCTTCCCTTGAGAAACTATCAGTGTTTTGCTAGAAATTTTCAAGATTTTCTTTACCTTCTTTTTTTGTAGTGATAAGTTAAAATATTTCCCAGACAGGAATAGTGATATATCTGCTTCCTTGTAATAGGCATGCATGTAGCAGATGTAAACAAAATTATAATTTTCCTGCTAATAAATCAGATGTGTCAACTATATATGATGTGATGTTAACAAACTGACACATTTGAATTACAGTTGGATGTTTTGCACATTCATTGTGCACTAACACCATTCTAGAGTTATAACCCAACATTTCAGCTGTGTTTCAATAAGTATGCATCGTAATAAGAATTATATTTTACATTATAGTTAGCTTCATTTTTGCTGAGTGTCTAGCAGCTCTTTTCTTGACACCAAAGAACAAAGAAAGAATGAAGAATCATATTTTAAATATCAAACATTCCATGTAATCTTATCAAAATAACTTTCCAGTACCGTTCCGTCAGTTGTGTATAGCCTACATGAGTTATTTTATAAATTTATTTTTAATAATAAAAATATTCAGATTTCCTTAATTAAATTAAACATAAAGAATTAGTGAGCTGTGTGGGATGGACTACAGCTGACGAGCTATATTCCTGCAGTGATGATCACCAAATAATGAAATGGAACCTTTTAACCCGTGAGACTACTCGGTTAGTGAAACTTCCGGATGACATTTATCCCATAGATCTTCACTGGTTTCCCAGAAGCATAGGTGGGAAGAAGCAGTCCCATGCTGAGAGCTTTGTTCTAACAAGCTCTGATGGTAAGTCAATTTAAAATATTTATAATTTCATACCATTTTGTTCTTATGTCACTCAAATACATGCAAAGTTATTTGCAGTTAAATAATTTGCAATAAAGCAACCTCAAACACCTATGCACCAGTTCTACTGGTGTAAAACTAATAACTGCTTTGATTTTAATGCATTTTATTACTGTAATTTTCTCCAGTACAGCCTTATCAAACATACCTCTGTCAGCAGATAAGTCATTTTTAATGTAACATCAATTTCTATCATCTTTTTTTCAATTTCACAAACCAGTAGCTTTAAATATGTCTGTACTGCATGTCTACATAGATACCAGAGCAGTTGTGGTTAGGAAGACTTATGACCAAGTGACTGAACTGGCTTAACCATGATGTTTAATATCAATGTAGGCAATTTCTTGGACATATTTCAAGAGCAAGAGTCTTGAATATCCCTCCAAAGCATCTAGTTATGACTGTTGTCAGTAATACAGTAAGACCAGTACATATGCCCACTGTACTAGCAGATGTGTATATATATGTGTAGATTTAGTATGCTGCTATTTGTTCAATATACTAGTGTACTAATACTGAACTAGGTAATCCAGTATGGAAGCTGCTGTATTCCAGTGTATGGATATGGTTTTGTGGAAGGGAGTTGGGACAAGAAGGTTTAATGATTGTTTGGGTTTTTTTCTTCCTCCCCAAAGAGACTAGGAATTGATTTTACTCAAATTGCATATTGTTAAATTTTTATTCCTGCATGGAAGCAGATATATTCCTGTCCCCAGTTAAGTGAAGAAATCTTAATAACTGGTTTTATTACTGGTTTATATTAATTATGAAGCAGTCCAAGTCCATACTGTTATGGTCAGAGTTCATCTCCTTAGTACTGTAATGGTGATTATGTTCCATGCCATCAGGAATTTTCTGTGCATGTTTTCCCTTTTGTTTTTTGGGTTCCCCCCCACCCCCCCCCCCCAACAACAAAAAAAAAACCTGCCACATTTGGAGCCTCCTCTTCTTCATCTCATTCTTTATTTAAACAAAATATGAAAAATAATGTTAACAATAAATTTTCCTAATGCCCCCCACCTTTTTATTCCTGTTACAAAGAATTTACAATGTGGAAACGCTGTAGTTCAGATGAACCTTTCTTCCTGAAACTACCAAATCTACCAGTTTGATCCTTTATGAAATCTCCTGGTTTACATTGACCTTGTTATAAAAATTGCATTGGGTTAAAAGCTCTGCTAAGGAACAAATCCCTGATGTAGCCTTGGAGTGCTTGATTGACAGTCCACTTGCAAGAACTTGCTGATGGGCTTAGTGTGTTAGTTTGTGAATGATTGCTGATACTTTTCATGCGTAACATCCAAGATCTTGGGGTACAGGGGACTTGGAAGAGCTTCATGACTTGCTTGCAGAAGTTGGACAGTCTTTACGCTGATCCTAATTTTTTATACCTTTGGTTTATTGGGTTGATAATGCTATTGGAGGTTTCAGAGTAAGTCAGTTAAATTGTCTGGAGCTAATTATGTGCTACAGAACATAAAACATACTAAACATAGTTTATGCTCTTTTTGTCAGGGGTCAAAGATGTTGGTGTTTGAGTGATACTTCTATAGAAATGGTAGTGATGGGAGTTTTGGTGAACTTAAAGCAATATGTTGCTCTAAATCTCTGCCAGCTCTTTCAGGCTGATCAGGTCATGGTCAATTGTTGTAGAGTGTTTCCATCAGGATAATAATGGCCATCTGCCTGTGACTGGTTGATAGCTTTCCCAGGGACCTATTGATAGTTTTAATGGGATTAGTGGAGAATTTCCAGCTAACTTTTGCCCATGTTTTGGCCAGAATCTTGAATTTGTGGGTCTAGTATGGTTTGTGGGTTTGTTTTTTTTTTTTTTTTGTTAAGGGGAACTAAATGGAAGCTCTTGGCTAGCTTCAGAGTGAGCTTGATGGGGACCAGAAGGTTTGTTACTGAGCAGTAGCAGTCTCTAGCTGATGCGTCCGGCATTGTTTTCCATATGGATGGAGAGAGTTATTTCAATATATTGAAAGTTACATTTCAACTTTTAACAGAGAGTTATATTTAAATATGTATGTATATATTGAAAAAGGTAAAAGAAGTTCATTCCTTGCAGGAAATTTTTGAGATTTCTCTAACTTTTGGCAATACTTGCACTTAAAAATTAGGAGAGTTCAGTTCACTGAGTGGAGGCCAAGAATTCTTCAAGATATTTATTACTTTCCAAGGAATAAATGAATTGAACTTACAAAACAAAAGCAGGAGATCTTTTGGTCAGTGTCTGAAAGTTGGCTCCCTGTTGTTTCTTAGGTAGGGAGGGAACCAAGTAAAGTAATTTTTGCAATACTTGGTGCTGAACTTTACTATGCATTTTAGGCATCTGGGTGTAATGAAGTATTGCTTTTAGAGCTTTTAAGGTGGAAGTGGAAGCTTTTGTGAAAGCTGAAAGGATGATTCATTTGCATCAGTTAATATTTGCATGCATTATAGTATTATGCTGTGGGATGGGGGCAGAATTTGCCTAAAAAAAGATAATCTTCAGAAAGTCAGTCAAGGATCAAGATTAACTGAGCTGATTTCTACAGAATTTGTATACTTTTCCCTTCAATGATAAACATGGGGCAGAAGGATTTTGGTAGGTCAACTGGTGCTCTTAATTCCTTGCTTTTTTCCTCCTTTTTCAGTTTTCACATTTGTATTTCTAATATCCTGGTGCTGTAAAGTTCTAAATTGTATGTGCAAATAGCGAGCAAAAGAGCAACTGTAGTGAGTCAGGTCTTCTGTTAATTTATTCTGTCAGTTTTCTAGTGTTATCAAAATAGTATGCTAGCATTTAATGTTCTGCTTGAATAATGCTTTGACGGTTGAGTGAGGAAAAATGTATGGGCTACTACTACATTAATGAAGAAAAAAACTTAAAATTCTGCTGGGTGACCTTTTTTAATATCACTAAAATATGTAAGGAAAATAAATCATATTCACAAATGTATTTAGAGAGGTTGAAAGTTGATTTTTTTTTCAGATGCATTCGAAAATTAGCACATTGCAGGAGCTGCATATTTGGAAGTACTTTAGTCTAGATGTGAACCCAGTGCAAATTAGGTAAGATACCAGTTCCTAAGTGTAATGTCAGGTATGAATGCTTACTGGTAAATGGATTAAGTGAAACTGCAACAGAGAGCTACAGTTTAGGAATAAAGATTCATGAATAGATAGGCCCGGAATCTTTTCCAGGATGTATTAAGAACTTTGCAATTAAGTAGTAGCAGTTGGATTACTTTAAGTGACATGAGTCTGTGGCAGAGATTTAAAGTTCTTGGAGTTTAGCTTGATGTTTGGAGGGTTTTTTTTGCCATTCAAGACTTTAGTTTCACATGACCAACAAATTCTAAACTAGTGCCTTAGTGCTGATCTGAGTTTTCCTCAGTAAGACTTTTGTGTTCATTTGCTTATAACTTCTAACAAACTGTTTTTGTCTAACCTAAACTTACCATCCTAGGATTCTAGCTAATGCTGAAGTACTTCATAAAGATTTTAGCTACAAGACATAGTGAGAGGAAGGTCAGGAAAAATGCTGTTTCCTCTTAACAGTAAAAAAAACCAACATAAATACAGAATGAGAAAAAAATTCTGTGAAACTTGTAAGTGACCATGTAGTTACTTCTCTGTTAGAATTGATCTGCACTTGAGAGTCTGTCAATTCTGTCATTGTCCAGCTTTTGTAGATCAGCTTAATTCAGCTTGATTAATTCCACTTTCTTTTAGTGCAACTGTTTCTTGATTGGATGCAGCATAAACTGTTTTGGCTAACTTTGCCAAATTTATTGCAGTGGCTGTTTTGAGGCTTTGGGGGTGGGTTCTTTTTGTTTTTTTTTTCTTTTTGGTTGGTTGGTTTTTTGGTGGTTTTTTGTTTGTTTGTTTTGGAGTTTTGTTTATTTTTGTTTTTACAAATGTAGGCCCTTCAAGTTGTGGTGTTCTCATTACATCTGTAAGGCTTATCATCTGAATGGTGTAGCTGGGGATAGGTATTGTCTGATAAAAGTCTGCAATCCACTAGCATCCCCTTTCCCAAGTTAACACATTCTTTAGTTCTTCAAGCCAGTCTGATGATCGGTGGTTAGATAATTTTGTATCAGTTCAGTGAGTTGAATTTGTATTCAGCCCTTGCATTACTTCCGGACATCTGGAGCCTTTACTGCTATTCCTGTCCTTAATTTTGACACTGCTGTTTTGCTAGCATAGTGCAGTCTGAAGCAGAAGTGAGTTTTGCTGGATGTATTACTGTTAAACCCAAACACTTCATGTTGTTACAGTGCAGTAGGTGCTCAGTGGTACAAAGATAACATGGGATATTGCAGAAGAAAGATGGGATGTCATTTTTGGTTAAGTGAACAGACTAAATCCCCATTTGTTTATATGTTTTTAGAGTGTAAATTTAAACAAAGCTGGATGAAGAAACTTTTTTCCTTAAAGTTCTGTTCCCTAAGAAAATGAGGCTTCCATGACAGGTGTCGTAGGGGCACTGGATGGCAAGTAATCAGTAACTTTGATGCTTCTTGGGGGGTTTTGTGGAGTGAGGCAGTGATGTGATGGAAAAATGCCTACTTGAGGGAGCAGCTGTGGCAGGGGATGCATGCAGAAAAACATTTCACGCAGGGAGGGGTTGTTATGCTTGCCCTCACTGAAGGGAAACATTCAGTGTGGTGCCTTCGTAGGTAGTAGGGAGGCCAGCACCAAAAGTTGATTTGGTTTGCATTTACTGATGGAATGAGTTATTTTTTGCCTTAACTAGTTCACAGATCACAAAACCCAAGTCATGTCTTACACAAGCTAGTATCTTCTCTCTTGTAGCGATTTTTTACATAGTTAGCTGTTGTTAGAACTAAGGGATAAGCTCTTTGCATTGATGGGTAAATTCATCCTGAATATTTGGTTTCTGGAAAACTGTTTTGAGATGTATTTGCAAAAAAAAAAAAGAAAATTGTTGAGTTTTTTTGTTTGAGTTTGTTTATTTATTTTTTTTTCCCTGGGTTTTGCTTGGTGGGTTTTTTTTCAGTGAAATCAAAATACGGACCAGTGCTAACCTAATTTGTCAAAGCATAAATTGAGATAAAAATGTAATGTAGAAAATTCCCAAGTTTTTATCTCCTAGTATAACTTAGCACTTTCAGTAAAGGGAATTTATCTCATACAGATTTTTGGTTTTTTTTTTTGTTGTTTTTTTTTTTTGCATATGCAAGTGAATTATTGCATTGTAAAAGTGCATGAACAAGTTTTGTTACTTAATTGCTATTTTTTTAAAAACCTTACTTTTAAATTTATGTCTAACTATTACTTACATAGTATGCCTTATGTGTCAAACCTGCAGTTTTCCTGCAACAGCTAATTCATCTCTGTGATAAGGATTTCTGGAAACTTGCTGAATCCAATGGGAAAGGAGTATAATGTCTTTACAGGGTTGCATTAATTCCTGGTTGAACTCCAGATGTTTGTGAAATTAGAGCAAATGTAAAATTAGTCCTCTTGGGTTTTCTTTTGAATTGCATCTCTTGTGGGATATTGTTCTTTTGCTTCCTACTTACATTGATCCTGTTGCTGCTTTTTTTACAAAAATAAAGAATGTGGTCAGCTTCCAACTATTTATTAAGCACAAATTGTAAGTGAATAGACCTATCTTTTCAACATTTTGTTATTGATAATTTTACATTAGGTCAGCATTTAAGAGCTTATGAAAAGTAATGACCAAAACATACATGTTTTATATTCTGTATTTGAATAGTCTGCTATCTCCCACTTGAAATTCCTCCAAAACTGGAGAGTCACTTCGAGATTAAGGACACCTTCTGGCTTCAGTGTTTAATAAGTAAAAAAAAACCAAAAAAACACCAAAAAAAAAACCCCACCCAAAAAACCAAACAGTATTTTACAAATCTGAGATGTAAAGAAAGATTAAGTCGACTCATTTCTGTTTACTCCAGGCATACAGCTAAAATTTTCCCTTTCTTTAATTGTTTATAAGGCAATAAATTCTAATTTGAATGCGTCTACTCTCATTCTGCCTCAATGTTAAGTTGAAGGCAGAGAAATCCACTGAGAAGTTGGTTTTGGAGCGACATCTATGTGTGAATGTAATGAAAAAAGCAGTATCTAATGAGTCACCTAATTTGGCTGTCATCAGTTGTAAATCCATACATTGGAAAAGCAAAGATGATATCCATGAAAACTTGATTTGGCCCTGTGCTGCCTAAGTACTATGATACAGTTTTTAAATGCATGATCACATTTTTTCCAGATGAATTCTATGTTAGTACCTTAGGTGGATCAGCTTTTATATGAGACTCTATTCTTTCCTGCTAGGCTACAGTTCACTATTTGAAAGATGCCTTGTGAAAGAAGTAAAGAGTTTGTGGAGTGATAAAGGATGCAAAAGATTGGTAAATGATTTGAATGTTTCCCTGTATAACAGGAGTTGATATCCTGTACTCTGTGACATGGCCCATTGTTTTCCTGATAATGTGACCTAACTGAAGTATTCAGTTGCTTGCCAACTGTCTGTTCTTTCATTTTAATTTATTTTTTCTCTTATGTGTTGGGGGGTTTGCTTACAGAAGTATTTGAGGTCTCACGGATTACCCCTAGGTCAGTGAAAGCTGTTGTGTCAATATATAAAATGCTGTAGAATTCTTTGTATCCTTAAAATAGTAATTCTGAATGTTTCAGATTGGGTACTGAAAGGTGATGTACACGTTTGAGTTAGATTCTGTATGTAAGCTCACGATTTGCGAAGCTCTTCTTTTCAAGGGAAATTAGTGAACTGTTTATAATGGCTATGAAGCGCTCAGCCACATAATGATGAATACTGCAGGTGGTGGCATGACAATATTCATAGTCCTATGATCAGATTAGGTGTAAGTATTCCACAATGAAAAATATCTTGGCTATAGATTGAATACATACGCTATGTATCGAAAAGACAAGTGATCAGAAAATCAAACATCTTTTTCAATGTATTATTTTAAAAGCAGAAAAGGATGTTTTGACAATTTAATTAGAGAAAAGAGCATTTAATGTGAATCCAGTTACTGCTTATGCATAAAAAATAAGCATCTCAGATCTGAGAGATGTTCTATAAAATTACTGATGTGTTAATTATATAAAATATATTTTATGATTATAACACAGTGCATTACATGAAGAATACCAGTACTGAAATTTTAGGAAAATAAAATTTAACTCAATGAGCAAGAACTGGCCTTAGTGTTAGTTCTGTGAATTTATTGAAAACGGGATTAAAGAGCAGTTCAGAGTGTTCCGATACATATGAATATAAGTGATAAAAGCAAAAATCTGTACTTGTTTATGATATCTAAATAGTCTGTTCAAATTAAACAATTTAACATTTAAATGTTAAAAATTTATACAGACCATTCTTTTTCTTCAGTGTTAAAAATCTTTTGCTTAGAAATCTTGTGTTGGCCAAGGTTTGTGATGATTGTGCCTTTTTGTTTATGTACTTAAAAGTAAAATGAAGACGGTGTGATTGCATTAATTTGAATAATAGTATGGAAAGCCCTGATACATGCTTTATGGTTATTTTAAGGAATTAGTTTTCTTTGGCTTTAGTCTGCCTTTGTTTTTATGTTTTTTTCTTGTTATTGGGGTTGGTTGTTCTGTTGTTGTTTGGTTTGGGTTTGTTTTTAAATTGAAATGCAAAATAAAACATGGCAAATCAGAACACAATAAAAGTTGTTTCAAACTTCTGGTAGTGCAGGCAACCTAAATTTTGCCCTCTTGGCTACTGCGTTTTGAATGCGCCTTTAGTGTGGTGATGTCATGTGGTTTTACTGTCTATGCAGTTCAGTTAACTCTGTTACCACCTCTGTACATACTGGTCTTGGTAATGTCATGCTTTACTGAAATAGTCAGGTATTTAGTTTCCAGTTCTGGCTCATCAGGTATGGCCTGGTTTATAATTCATATTCGCAAGCAGGATGTTATTAATGGAAAAATTACTCCATCTTAAGTGATGGGGCATTTGCACACAGTGTAAGATATCTGTGTACTGTTCAGCTCAGAGTTCTGGTCAGGCTGGTAATTGCTTGTAGTGGCTCACTGTCTGGCAGATTAGACAATTCTAAATTAATTTTGGGTTTAAAATAGTTAATTTGAATCATGAAACTGTTCTAAGCCACGCTTTTGTTCTGCCACATGTTTCCAAGTCCTCTGTTGTCTGCTCTTTGGTCCAGTTTAAATTTGATCTTCCTGGATTTAAGCAACATCCCTCACTGGGAAAGAAAGACTTCCTCATGCTTCTGTTGAAATCATTAATAGCTTTGGTTTTGGCTTCTGTGAATTTCCATAACAGCTCCATAATGCAAGCAGTAATACTCGTCAGAGCAACGCACTCCCTGATGGTCAGATTGTTCTAGCTTTTCATTAACCTTTTGGTGTTGAGTAATTTTTCAGATCTTAAAAAAACAACAAAAAAAAAAGGGGGGGGGGGGGGGTGGACGACCCAAAAAAACAAACAAAAAACCCACCCAGCACCACCCAAAAAGCCCCCACCAAAAACCACACAAGGACTCTTCCTTGGCTGCAGTGTATACACCTCTGTTTGTTAGCTTTCAGTGAAATAACACCAGGCAGTTATGTCCCCAGAGACAAATACAAACTTCAGAAAGACAGAAGAACAGGCAAAACAAAGATTATACATAAAGGAAAAAAAACAAACAAACAAACAAAAAAAAACACAATAAAAAACCCCACCAAAATATCCCTATACAAGGTTGTAGCTAGTTTACACGTAGTTCTTCTGCAAGACCTCATTTGTTTGGGCTAATCATAGCTGTGAACAATATAATTGCTTCTTTTGTTGTTTTTTGTTTTGTTTTGATTTTGTTGTTGTTAGTTTCTTGTCTTGTTTTATGTGTGTATTTTTAACAGAAGATTAACACCATTACAGCCATAGAGTCACAAAATTAGATAATACTATTTCTATCTTGAACTTTTGTTTAGGGAAGTTCCACTTGATTTCCAAGTTAGGAAGAATAGAGAAGAGCATAGACGCACACTGTGGAGCTGTACTTGCAGGAAGATGGAATTACGAAGGAACAGCACTGGTTACAGGTAAGCATTTTCAAAGTGCTGAAGTGTTTTGAAAACTAAAATCACAGAAGAGCTCTTTCAAAAGAAAGCCTTTTGTTTGGTTTTTTTTTTTTTATAGATACATGAAATTTACATGCTGTGAAGAAATATGAGGGCACAAAAGTACACTATTAAACAAAAATTATGAAAATGCTATTGATCAACTGTAGAATGCAAGTACTTTATTCAATGGGATAAAGGAAATAGAATGTTTTTGAAAAATAATTTAACCCTTGACAGGTATTTAGAAGATGCAGTCCTTAATTTCATGGTTTATGTTGTATTTATATTCAGTTTGAATGAATAAAACAGTCTAGCTTGAAATTCTTTTGAGGAGGGGGAAATGGAAACACAAAATCAACAATATAGATGAAGTTAGCTATAGTAAGTTACTATGTCTTCATGACCACTGGGATTATTATCACCGTGTTTAATAGAAGTTAATTTTACTCTAACTGATTAATTCTGCTTTAGAGTAATGCTTTAATTAACAGAATTAATATTTTAATGAAAAGATCTAGTAAAAAACATTCATCTTATTTAGTGCTTCTACTTATTAGATGTTATCCTATTTACTTGAAAGTAAATGTTTGATATATCGGAGTGCTTAGATGTTTCATGGATGTTCTGTACTTCATAAAGGTGAATATTTGATTATTTTTTTCTATCTGTTATAAAAATATCTCTGCATATGACACCTGGGTATTTCTAAGCTAGTAAAGTTTACCAAGGCCTTGTGAGCATCTTGAAGGTTCCCGTGTTTCTCTTTCTTAGTCATTAGGAGTGATGTAGATCCAGCTGTAGTCTTAACTCTCAGCTCTTATCAAGGCTGGGAGAGTGATCTCCCCGTGTCTGCATCTCTACACATCTTTCTGTCCCAAATCTTTTGGTATTTAGCTGCCTTTTGCATTTTTGTCAAAAACTTCTATCTTGAAGTTAAAGGATAGCTAATTGAATTTCTTATGATAGACATCTCCTTTATGGGATTTCTGTTGGTGTCAGAATTCCCTGCAGCCTCCTGTTGATCTAGCACAGCTGATTTCTTTGGACAAATTCCAAGTCAGTCCAGAAGTACTGAAGATAATTTTGGGTCTGTTTGTTTCCAGACTCAGTCTGACTCTAAAATGCTGCTTCAAGGAGCTCTGCCTGGCATGTGCCTCTGAAATCCCAGAGGGATAGAAATATTGTTCTCTCTAAAGACAGATTATTTATTTATTTCTTTAAAGACTGCATGACACTTATGGGGAATATGGGAATTCATCACCATATCCAAACAGTTTACTCTGAGATGATCAACTACTCTTGTACTGCAACTATACTTCGAGGAAGAGTGAATCATTGATGATACCATATCAGCTAAAATATTCTTTATGGCTGTATTTTAACAGTATCAAATATGCACAAATAAGGGGTTTTTGTTATATGGTTTTTGTGTTTGGTTTTTTTTTTTTGGGGGGGGGGGTGGTGTTTAATTTTTCAAAACTTTTTAAACATTTAAAAGCTACATCAGTCAGATATAAAAACCTGAAACTTGGTAAGTAAATTACCCTTGAATGGAAGAATGACATTAAGTGCCGAGGTGTGTCTTCTGTCTCATTATTTGACTCTGCAAGGCCTAAATGAAGACCCAGAGCCGTATGTTTCAAATATGATAGCACACTAGGAAATCTGTATTCTCAATGGATAAATAACTAAGCTGCATAGTGTATATGGACTTAATCTCTAATAAGTAAACTGAGCTTCTTGGAAATGTGCAATTATGTTATAAAACTTAAGCTTTCCAAATGGAGCCTTCAGTTATCTTCAGTTTCACCATTCATCAACTGTGAAGCCTCCAGCTTAATACGTAAAATCTGTTCCTACACTCTTCTGTCTCCTCAGAGACCCATTTAATCAGCCTCACGGCCATTGAACTGTAAATACATGAAAAGTACTAGCAATGCTGAATAGAAAATACACAACTTGAGATACTTGGAGTGAGGCACTTTCTCTTCCCAGGAACAGCTTCAGATAAGAAGACTTATAGGGATTTTCAGGAGGGGAAGAGACTTGTTGATAATAGCAGAATAGTCTGAAATATTTTTTCCTTAATATACTGTGTAGTTGCATGTTGGGAAGTCTACATAAACAATATTGACCCATAAGAAGACCTGGACTTCTTTAAAACAAGTGTTTCTTAGGTAAATGCAAGCACTATGTTTGTTAGACTTACTATTGCATTTAAGCTGATAGTTTCTGTGATAACTTTACAGTTGGTGAAGATGGCCAAGTGAAAATCTGGTCTAAAAGTGGAATGCTGAGATCCACTTTAGCTCAGCAAGGTAAGTTAATGCTTTTTAAAGTGCCATCAGAAATTTTTAATTTAGGACATTATGAAATAAAATCACAGACCCTAAATCTGGCAGTAATGGTTTGTTTAAGGATCTTAAGGCCTAGATATGCTTAACTAAAATTAAATGTAAATCATAGTTGAATAAAGAGGGAACAGGATTTGTAATGAGATGCTTCTCAAAAAAAAAAAAAAAAAAAAAACGAAATAAATCTTCAAATTAAAAGTATTATTACAACATTTTTAGACAGTAGTTTCAGTTCTGTCCTAAGGATTCTGGAGAGACAAAAGAATTAAAAGTAAAAAAATTTAGTTCTTAATACCAAGCTAAAGACTCTTACGATGAAACTGAAAAATGAGAAGTTATGCCTAGAAAAGCTTTGTAAGAATGCTTGAAAGATGCAAAGTGCATGTAGGCTAGATCCTCTGAACTTCAAAACTCTTAACAGCCCTTGGTTCATCTTCCTAGTTAACCCAGTAACTGTAATTTAGTATATGTAGATAGACCTACTTATGTGAAGATTCCTGCTCTCAGGTTCTTTGTTCTGGGGCAATGGAGCCCTTACCTTGATCTTGGCTTTTTAACTACAGTTTTATGTATACTAGAGCATTTCAGTTATTTAAGTAAATTTAAAATCATTTTATTGTGAAGAACAACAATATAAACTGCAAATATGTATTTATAGAAGTGACATTTGTTACTTTTAACATGCTATTTTTTATAATCATAATTTCTGTCATTCTTGTGCTATTTCAGTAAGATACTCAGCTAGATTTTGTTTTTCATACTTCATACATTGAGATCATATAGCCTTTTGACATTTTTTAAGAAACCACATGCACCTGGGTTGGGTTAAATGTCAGACCCTTATCTGTTTCTAAAACAAATTATCTAAATTCTTTCAACCTGTTGAAGGCATTTTAACCACAGGAGTGAATGTAAAATGTATTTCAGTTCTGTTGAGGAAGTTTATATTCAGATGTGATTTTTTTTTAATGCTTACAATGTAAAAAGATAAGCCAACTGAACTGTAATTTTTGAAAAAAAGTAAAAAGGTGAAGCACACACTCTTCCTTCACTATTTCTCAGTTGGTATGTTTCGGGGGGGGGGTATGCCTGATTGCTTATTTGAGGTTTGATGACGCTTGTAAAGTAAGACAAATGTTCTAGTTTGAAATATACAAGCTGAATTTTCGTTGATTTCTTAGAGTTTCTGCTACATTGTAAAAGTACAGCTGGGTCCCCATGGAAAAATTGTTTTCTCGTATTTGTCTTTTAAGATAAGATCCTGTGAGACTCAGAAACCTTTTAAACATTAAATTTATAGGATTGTATTCCCAAAGGTATCTCTGGGGGATCTACTGACATGCCTGGGATCAAGATAGGATTCTGCAGCTATTGTTATGTTGTTTAAGAGAGGTATATCATGTTTGAGTTAATTTTTCACTTCCTTCATCATCTCCTTAGGAAATGAAAGGATTACTTTTGCTAACATTCTTTCTACTCATTCCAGTCTTTGTATTAGAAAAAAATTTTCAGGCTCTTATCTTCAGATGATGGTCCGCATGCCTTTTCTATCTTTGGATTTTTGTTCACTACAAAACCATGAACATATATTTTTCCCCTTTTTTAGCCTTTGCAGTAATTATATGGAGCACTCTGTCCGCATGTCATTCCATCGTGCCAATGGAACAGAGTAGTTAGTGTGACTCCATAGCTTCTACTGCTTTCAGCCTCAAGTTGTACCATATTGCTCCTGTTCTGTGTTCTTTGAGCCTTGTCTCTTCTTCGTCCTTAGATTATCTTAATATTCTTCCTTTTCGTCCTTTCCCTTAAACTGAAACTCTGTTTTTTAAAAATGCTGTAGTTAACAATCCTTTGGACTTCCAGCAGACACAACCTGCTGATGTTTTGCTGAAGTCTTTTTTTTTTTTTCATGGATCTTTTTGGTATATATTGGGAAGTCATGCGTTTATGCTTAAAGCAGTATTTCTCTGTGTGTTCTATGATATATATACTGCAGCATGATGCTGTGCTCAGTGTCTGTGTGTTCCTTTGGAGAAATCCACAGAATTATGAAGAATAGGATGTATGAAGTATTGAAGGTCCACATTTGAAAGAAAAGATGGCTCTACCAGAAGAAATTTTGATGGTGCTTTGTAGATCCTGACACTAAAAGTGTTTGAGGTGAAGTCTGTCATGGCACAGGAGGCCACCTGCACTGAGTCCTTCTCAGACCAAACATCTGTTTGGAAGGACCAGTGCCGAGTCCACAGTTGCACAGCCTATCTTGAAAGGTCTGTCTAAAATTGTTAACTGCTGAAGTTTGCAAACAAGTGGCTCTCTAACCCTCCTGTTTCTTTAGCCTGTCCCAGTAGTGAAGCTGACTGTTTTGCTGGTAACTGCTCTTACTCCATGATTGGAGAATCTTCAGGGTGAGCAAGTAGGTAGACCTTATGGGTCCACCCTAAGTATCAACCGCAGAACTATTGTTTCCATGCCACACATTTTACCAGTTTACCTCCAATGGATTTCTAGTTCTTCAGGTGATTTCTTTAAAATTGAACTTTTCATCCAGTCCTCTTAAAACCATACTTTTTTTTGAATACTTCTCTTTTTGCCCTGCTGACTTTCTGATGAGCTTCCAGTGACTAGTATGCTGAGTAAGCACCAAGGGTTAATGTGAATGATTGGGGTATAAGTTGCCTTTTTTCGGTTAATGGAAACAAAATCACAGCAGTTGCAATTTAAACAATTACAACATGTTTATTGTGAAGTGGAACTTGTTTTGTAAGGGACAACTGTATTCCAGATGCAGCTCTTATTTTTTTTTTGTGTTGCCACAGAGTGAGTGAAAGTTGTCTGACTTACTGTTTTGAGTCCTGTGAAAGTAAAAAGTCTCACGCAGACTTACTGTTGTAATTACCGAAGCATCTGTTGTGGCAGAAAGTGTCAGAGTGACTGCTCTATCACTCCTGCCCTCAACCCTAGCTCTTTCTCTGCTGTATGCATTGGCAGTGGGAATGGTTCACTGGGGATTAACATCTGCTAATAGAGCACAGAGACATGAAGCAGCCCGTCCTGTATGCTTCATGCTGAGATTCCTTCCTCAGATCTCACCTTTTCTGCTCTTCTCACTTCTTTTCTCAAAAAGTATTTTTTCCTGAAGCTGTTTATCATCAATGCAATTCACTGCAGTTTGTCTGTTCTGCTGAATTTTTCTTTCCACAAAAATGCAATGTGTTGGCAGTCTTTTCCCAACCAAGTTCTTGTTAAGTGCAGAAGGAAATGAGTTAACTTAGCTCCTGCTGTTAAGCCCTAGAAATTGTGGTTAAGTAGTCAGCCATCATAAAAAAGTTAAACATTTGGTTTAAATATAAAAGTCTTCTGATTGTTAAATCAGCATTAGTGCAGGACAAAAATTAATTTGTTTAGAATTTCTATACAGCTGGTGACAGAATTTATGTCATTTTCAACATAAAATGCTGCCAGTAGGAAAATAGCTAGTGCCAGATTTACTTAATATACGTTGTATGTTTCTGTGAGTTGTCTCCTATAATGGTTGATGAGTTAAAAAAAAAAATACATCATTCTGTATTTCTGAAAAACTAAAATAAATGCCTTCCTAAAAGAAAATATATGAAGTATAAAGATGTTCAGGAGCAATGAGACCAGCTCTCAGTTTAGAATTTGAATACTTGGAAGATCTAATGAAGTTTGGTGTGCTGAACTTATTTGTTGTAATGAAGATAGTTTTTTGTTCAGAGAGAAAATTCAGAGGCTTAAGTAGTTAAGGTATTGGATTGTTTTAGGATGGTTGATATAGCAGCTTAGTCACTTAAGTATCTGAATCTCATCAAAATATTCTCATAAAAAGATATTTCTGAGTCATTTTTTGCAGTGCAACTTAATATGCCAATTGTGCCAATTTTACCTTGTAAAAACATTTCTTAAGCCTTTGGTTGGGGAGGGAGGGCTATTACCATAAATTAAAGATAGGTTAAAAATTATTTGATCAGTTTTAATTCGTTTGATCAATTTGATACTTAGCAGTTGAAATATGCAAGAGTCCCTAGGAAGTGTGTATCTCGGAGAACGTATTTCCATTTTCCTCTACTAAAATTATAAAATCGTCAAATACAAACATTTAGATTGTACTAGTTGCTCTTCCTGAGGTTTTTTATTTCTCAAACACAGCTTTCAGGGTATAGGTCAGTTGTGTTGATGTGCTACTTGAGGTTCATTGCCTAACCTCCACATCTAATCTGTAAAGAGATGGCTCTCCTTCAGGTCCCATGTCCTGTGTGTAAGCTGCACATGGTATCTTAGTGTATCCCAGGTGCACTACATCACTTACGTACTTGTGTTTAGACAATTGAATAAAGGTATCAATTCTGTAAGTGAGAATATTAAGGCTCTTAGAGAAGACCAGAAGCCTGAAATAAGTCGTCTTTTTCCATTTCAGAAGGTATGGAAGCACATTTTACGAACAGTGAAGAGAATTGTCTGATAGGGATGTGCACGCAGTCCGCCTCCTTGCAGTTTTATATGCACTGTATGTTGAAATGGTGCTGAAACTTGCTGTCCGTTGCTGCAGGGCTTTTGCTGTGATAGAAATAAATGTTTGGACATGTTCTTACTTTATTTTATTTACAAGGAATCAAGTACTGTAATACTTTGATTATTCTTCTTCAGGGGAGACTAATCCTGTCAAGTATTATGGAAAATATTTGCATAGTTGGCAAGTCTGTTTTTTTGTTGGTTTTTCCATGTAATTTTTCACTTTCCTCTATTTTCAAAAAAGGTAATTTGAAAACTGCAACATGACAGGATTTTAAAATGGAACAGTCAGCTTTGTTCTGGATATGCATTCTGGAATTCTCAATCTGCAGAAAAGTATTTTCAGTTAATTGGGGAGAAATCTGTGGGCCACTCTTTCTAGTTTTATTTGTTGTCACTGGTTTTGTCAGTTGCTTGTGTATGGGACTTTTGGGTTTTTATATGTGCCGCAAAACAAAAATATGTATTATGTTAGAGACTTAATAATGAAGCCTTAACATCTTATGAAGAATAATGTAGGTGCAATACAAAGCTTTTTTTACTCACATTTGTGTTCAGTCTCATCACTGTAGGTGAAAATAGCTATTTTCTCCTGTCTGTGGACAAATATGAAGATAACTGTTGTCATGCTGATTTTCTGTATCTCTTAAATGACAACTGTGAATGAAATTGCATCAGAGTATAAAAGATTAGGTAGAAAATATTATATGTATGTATTACATAAATATATCTTATGAATATACGATATAAAATGAATGTTCATTTTCTGGAGTTGCGTAAAACTGTGTATTAAAAGTTTTACAGATTAGCATGGTAAATGGCAATACATAATGAAGTTTGGGAAAGATGCAGTAGTAAAACCACAACATTAATATGATAGGTGGTGGCATGCTGTGCCATCTATCTTGCTTCCTGGACTTACTTTTGGTACAGACATTTGCTGTTTTTAAATTAGGTATTGGTCGGCATCACAGTTAGTGGTCCCAGTATTGGATTTAATTGTATTGTTGGTTTTCTCGTAAACAAGTTTGAAGGGATTTCAAGGTAAACATGAAATGGTTTTGTAAGTATTTGTAGGAAGTGTCAACAGACTAAACAGTTAGCAAGAGAAAAGATCTGAAGATCTGACAGCTGGGAATTGAAAGCTGACTTTGTGGACTGGTCAGTTAGGAAGGGTTAACATTTTAATACTAAATGACAGGTAGACCTTAGAAGCAACTGTCCAGGAAAGGCTTTCTTTGATACAGTAGAGAAAATTGTACAAATGGAAAGGGCAGCACAAATCTTTGCAGTGGGCTGGTTAACCATGAGATGGGGATCAGCACATTGAGGTGTGAGAGAGGCACCTGAAAGATTAAAGTTGAGGTGAGAAGGACAATGTCCTCTTATTTTGCCCAGCCATATCTTGGAATAAATTGATCATTTGGGGTCTTTTTAAGAGTGGGGAAACAAAAACAATTGGGAGTATATACATGAGGTTCAGTGAAGTGGAAGAAACAAAATTATCTAGTTATGAAGATTGACTGAAGAAGAAATCTTATAATAGAAGAAGAAATTAGGTAATTTCAGTTCTTCCAGAGATGGTTTTAGAGAGATTATGAAATGAAGAAACAAGTAGTAAATGTAGTCAGAATCTGCTGGAATAGACAGCAATAAAATTCATGGGTCTTAAGTGATGCATAGAAAAAATTGCATTACGAGAAAAGGAGATGGCTGCAGCAGTAGTAAAGTCATGCATGTTTTCAGTAACCCAGATGTATTGGACAAGCCATCAATTCATAATTTGTTTTGCATAGAGTTGATTTGTTCAGAGTTAAATTTAGTGTGGCCCATTGAAAATGGCAAGTGTTTGATGGTTCACTCAGGTGAATTTACCAGGACTTCACTCTGTGTATTTGTATTTCCTTGAGGAGCATTGGGAGGGTGCGCAGTGTAAGTCTTTAGACTTGTCCTTCTGGGTTGCATCTGTTTCTTACTGCTGTTTCTGTGGCTGTCTAAAACATGAAGTGAACCAGCGAACACAGCCGTAAGTGCAGTCAGAGGAAGTGGGGAGGGCAGACAGTTGCCCCTAGTTTGACATTCTCCCACTTCTGAATTTTTCGGTGTATGATTTTGAATAAACCACTTGAAGTGGTGATAGCAGTGTCTACATAATTTGATCAGGTAAGTCATAAGAAACGTTTCTTTCTGTGTTTCTACAGGAAGACCAGTGTATTCAGTAGCCTGGGGACCTGATTCTGGAAAAATTCTCTATACTTCAGGAAAGCAGTTGATTATTAAACCTCTTCAGCCAAATGCTAAAGTTTTGCAGGTATCATTAATACATTAAGGTTGTCTCCTGCAGCCATGTTAAAACTTTTCTCAGTTATTTAGATTTTTGGCAAACATAAAGTGTTTGTACTAAAATCTTCCATGAGTACTGCTCATCCCCCTCACCCCCTTTTTAGTTTTGGTTTAGGGTTTTTTTTTTTCAGAATAAAGAGTTTGCCCATTTCTCTTTTAAAAAAAAAAAAGCTGCTGTGGATATTCTTCAGGCATGTGATTAAGCATTTCTCTTTTCGTAAATGAAGAAAAAGTGAAAAGATACAGAAGCCTTTCCCTTTTTATTTGTTAAGAAAAGGCAGAAAGATACAGAAGCAAGTGTTTGGAACGTGCTTTTAGTGCAGCTTGTTCTGCTTTTATTCTGCTGTGTCCAGGCTGTATTTAATGTATTTTTCTGCAGAAGACATGACGTCTGTGCATTTGTATTATTGGAAACCCTGGTCTACATCTGAGTATATGAATGCTAGTAAATGATGCATGATACATATTAAAAATAGAAGTTATCAGAATTATTGCATTTATGTTTATTTTTTTCTGTTTCAGTGGAAAGCCCATGATGGACTTATTCTAAAAACTGACTGGAACTCAGTTAATGATCTTATTCTTTCTGCAGGTGAAGATTGTAAATACAAGGTGAGTACTGTTTAACTTTTTAGGGAAACTAAATGACAAAAAAAATTACTGGGTGTTCTGTCATTTTCTAGTTTTAGTAGTACTTGGAAGTTCAAAATTAAATAAGAATTCTTTCAGTTTTCAAGAAAAAACTTGTTACCCTAAGTTAATGTATCTCACTCTGTCTAGTAACATAAAATCAGATTTTTATTTTTTTTTCTTAATATGGCAGAATGAAAATAGAGTGAAATGCAAGTGAAACAAACTCCAGAAGCAAAATATGCAGAAATATAGAAATGATTACTTGAAATAGTATAAGCTATGATATATACTGAAAAAAAGTAATGATATACATAATTAGAGGAGATAGAGCTACGGTTTTCTATTACAGGATTATTAGTGAATCCCTTTGGAAATTTTTTGGTTAGGATGTTCTGTATCCAAAATAGAAAGCACATACTGTGTTTCTTACCTTAAGTAGGAACTTGGTAATTGTATATTGGTTCTAGCATTCTCTAAGTGTATATTGGCTGTGATAAATACATACACAATGAAGAAATTTTAAAAAATTATCAAAGTGTTAAAATCAAATGACTTCAGTCTGTGAGTTGGCTTCCTGGTATTCTGTTGATTTCAATCAGTGAGAAAACCTTGATCTGGAAATTTGCAGAGTTACAAATGTTGGGAAATGAGTGCAAATTGAATAAATGTGGTTATTTTACAGACTTACAGTAATTTGCAAGAAATAAAACCCATTAGTTCAAAATATTTTATACAGAATAACATAATATTCGCCATAGCAGAAAAGTGAAGTCTATTGCATTAAACAAACCAATATTGATTAGAAACAACATGTAATGAAAAGTGAACTATAATGCAGTTTTTGTATAAAACTCTAATAAAATGGTAAAAGTTTTTCTAGTTCCACTAAAAGGCAATGAAATAACTTAGTGTATTTCTGCAATTTCTATGATCAAGAGGGAAAGTAATAGCTCTAGAATAATGAAAAATACACCCAAACTGTGTTCATATATGTATATATGTGTGTGTATTTTATTTTTTTTTAAAGGTTTGGGACAGTTATGGACGTTTATTGTACAGCTCACAGCTCCATGAGTATCCTATAACATCTGTTGCCTGGGCTGTGGATGGAGAATTATTTGCTGTGGGATCTTTTCATACTTTGCGTCTATGCGATAAAACTGGGGTAAGTAACAGCTCTGAGAAACAGCAGATGCGGAATTGTACAAATTTATTGATAACACAGTGAATATTCTTGATTTATATGGACAGGTGGGTATTTTTATTAGCAAAAACTAGTCATGACTTCCGGCACCTTTCTACTATGTGTATCTGACTATTGTCTTGATATGCTTAGCTTCACTTCTCAATATGTTTTGGTTTGGATAAAAAATTTTTATAAAATTTTGCTGCTCAGGACATTAACTGTTTCTGGGCATTTTTTAGCTTTTTTCCTTAAAACCCAAAAGAGTTTACAAGCATATCATGTGAGGCAATCATAAAATGCAGTTATTAACCATGAAAAGCAAGGAGCCTATAACAATAGACTATCTTTAAAATGGATGCAGAAGAACAGTGTCCTGTGCTTTTATTATTTAGATTTTTTCCTTAAAAAATACTAAGTTGACAAGCACATCTCATGAGGAGATCACCAAATGCAGTTGTTAGGCATTAGAAATGACAAGGCTAAAGCAGGAGTAAAAGAGGATGTTAGAGAACATTCATGCTACTTCTGATGTCTAGACAGGGCACAGGTTTTCCAGCTAAAGACATTCTTTAATCCTCTCATCTGTGTGTCTCTATTACTATTCCTCTATTACTGCTAGAGAGAAGAAAGGCTCCAAAGGTATCTCCTTTAGTTTCTCTTCTCTCTCTCTCTTTTTTTCTCTTTTTTTTTAATTAAAATTAACACTGTTTTGTCTACCTTCATTAGTACTCTAAATTTGCCCAGACCACAGATTGACCCAATTGTCTCTGGGGAATTTCTTGTGGTTCTGCAGTGATTTGTTCAGCCTCGTGTTGCATAGAACCTTGCTGTTTTGGAACTTCTATTGTCCCATTTTCTATCTCTTTTCTTCTTGTCTTTGTTACTGTTTGGCTTACATTGGGAGAACAGTATTTGCTGTGATGTTTTTGGACACTGCAGTCACGGTTCTCCTTAGCATGAACTTGGACTACGTGTTTCAAGTATTTTTACATTAGTGAAAAAGAGCCTGTAAAAATTGTGTGAGAAAAGGTGTTCAGGAAAAGACCTCTGAGTCTTCATATTTCATTTCCTATACTGATTCTGATTTCACTGATCTTCACTGGCAGAGTAAGTGTAAGGTAGGCATTAAATTAGAAATGGAGGTTGCTGCTATTTTCTGTGCCTTTTCCTCTTACTTGCTTAGAAAAAATCCTAATGCTACTTCGTCTGTATAAGTAAAATTTTATTATAATACTCTTGAAAACAAAAGTACTTGCATGCAATTTTCGTTCGGAATGTATTAATTTTCTGATTTTTTACAAAGTTGGTTTATTTTAATATCTACATTTTTAATATCTTTATGTTAAAGAGATTTTTGTTACCTAACAAACACACTAGGAAGTTAGAAAAGTAAAGCAGTGAATAAAATTGGACCCTAAAGCATGAACTTGTGTGAGAGGTTGGATTACTACTCACATAAGTAAAAAAGATTCTGAAATAGGTATGAAAATAATGAAGTAAAGAAGATATTTTCTGTCTCTTTGGTATAACACTGGAGAGAAGATTGCAGTTTCCATCCTCAAATGTTCTTCATCGTTGAAATTATACTTTTAATTTACTGTTAGATTTGTTTGCATTGGTTTTGTTCAAAATTGGATACTGTTTCTCCTTGCAGAAGAAAATGGAAAAATTGTCTCTTTATGTGCAGTCATAAATATTTTGCAGTCATGCCTCAGCTGTTAGAGGGTGAACACTGAGATGATTGTTAAATGGTTACATCACCAGTGGGGACACCTCTTCCTCTCCCTGGCATTCTTCTGGCTGGGTTAATGTTAGGCACTGATTGTGGGATTTTTTCACCCATCTTTACCAGCTTGGTGCACCTATCTGCTGATACACCTGCTGCTTTTCTTTGGGAGGGTCCTTTAGGATTTCCTCAAGACTTTTGTCCCTAGGCAAGGTGGATTGGAAGATTTTTCTCCGTTTCAGTATGACACTTAACTCCACTTGTTATGTAATTAAAAAAGCAATCTACCCTGACTGTCACCTTTCCATCTCCCGGGGTAAATATGCTGTTGTACAAGTATTTATATACACATACCATATTTCACCTCATGAAGCCAAATAAAGTATATTTGTGTAAATGTCTATCAGGATAATTACATCTGTGTTGGAAGACATTATGTAACATACACTGGTTTAAACAATCAGACTAGCCATTAGTATTTTCTTAAAACAGCCTTTTAAACCATGCCTTCTTCTTCTACAGTCACTTTCTATCTCCTTTCCAAGTACTGGGATTAGTGTGCTGTATCCGCAAGTGGTAAACTGAAATAAATACACACTTGTATGGGCAAGGCTAGCAATTTAAATTGCATTTTGCACTCAGTGAAGATTTCTGCTTAAATGTGGCAAAGATTGCACATTTAAGGTGCAGTGGAAATGGAAGAAAAATACCAGACTTGGTTGGGGGGTTTTTTGCTGTCATTTATGCTGTTTTGTAACGTATAGCTTGTGATTCTAATCCACAGGGCCTTACTGTTTTTCTTGCTAGTTATTATGTAGTATTATTTACTGTAAATATTTTTCCAGTTCCTGATAGCTGAAAATCAGTAATTCTTTAATCAGCACTGAATATTGAACAGGCTTGTGGACTTTGAAAATGTTAATGCAGATAGATTTATTTTTTCATAAAATTAAGTGTTCTTTTACCTGGTTTATTAATCAACTTCAAAGAAAGACAGACAGTAGCTAGTGCCAGATGCTTTTGTCTGTTTAGCAGCTACCAATGATAATTTATTATCTTTAAAAGTCATGATTTTTCATGAAAGTTTCTTTCCTGCCATTGAATGTAAATAGTTGCTAAAGAAGTAGCTTTGCTAGTATTGAGGGTAAAGGGAGAATGATTCACATACCACCAGAATGATGGAGTTTGAAGAGAACCAGACCTGGCTTTTACTGGTCAACATAGACATTTTTATTATGTCTGATGTAATGGAACTGTATTGGCAAATTGCTCCTCAGGGAGCCATCAGGCAATATATATATATATTTATATATATCATTAACTCTTCTCTAGCATGTGTTCAGTTTGGGAGCATAATTAAATTAAATTCTGTTAGTATATGTTCTTTACCCCTTTTCTTTCTACCTGAACACTTGGTTATAACAGCTTTGTGTTAAAAAAAAAATCCTACAAATCTAATAATCTTTTAGAAATTTTATTTCTTTGTTTAAAAATCACTTTTACTCCAATAGCATTATGTAGGTAACATAATTATGCCTGTCCTACAGAATATCAAACAAAATATATTTAATGTTGAAATTCATTAACTGCTTTAGTGCCCATGATCATTAATCCTGCCAAGATAGCTAAGGTTAATGTATACATATATTGAAATGTAAAGCTGGATGGATTAATAAATAGACTTAAGCCTTCCTGATGTTCACAGCTTTTGAGAATCTAATCACTTGGATTGGGTGCAGTGCTTAAGAAGTTCATTTATGTAAGCTATTTCCTGTGGCTCTGCATGCTTCCCTTGACATTACTGATCAGGTCAAAATATTTACAGAGTAAGAGATGGTAAGAATGACTGAAAGTCAGTGACTCCTCCTTGCCCATTCCACTCACATATAACTGTCTTAGATGGACCATACCCATCTGCTCCAAAGACAGGTTGCTTTTCCAGTGCCTTTTAGACTAAAAGGATAATTGATAAAAAAACTTTAAAGTGAAACACTGGTGAAATTAATCCTTTTAGAATTGTCAGCAAAAGTTAGTAAATATGAAGATCAAATTTAGTTTTTAATAACATCAAATGCATTGAGGAGGCCTTTTAGATTTTATTCTGTTAATGATTTATTTACCCTTAATGGGGATTGATCAGTTTGATTTGATTTTTGGAAGTTGTTATTTTCCAAATAAATTGTGCATTTCTTGTTGAACATTTTTTTGTCTTTTTTTTTTTTTCTACAATCTGTTTTCATAAGTTTATGTTTGTTTGACTGTTAAATTTTGTTCTTTGATTTACTTCTATCTTGATTTCATTACTAGGCTTAGCAAATGCTTTGTAGTGAAAGCAATTCTCTGCATAAATCTGTAAATTTATGTTTTTTAATGATTATGCACACTCTGCAAATTTTCTCTTTTATTGCTGAATGAATTGTGAGCATTTTACTAGACTGGTAGTTTGCAGATTTGACAGACTCCATTACACATGGTTTTTTATATTCCGTGGCTGTTCCATAGCAAGCCACAGAATATCTAATACCTAATGGTTAAATATCTAATTTTACTAGAAATCCTATAAAAAACATTTGGCAAACTTACTAAATTTAGGGAATATTGCTTAATATCTTTGGGAGATAAAACATTCTGCCACCCCATTTAAAACAAGTGTGAGTATGGTGTTACGCCTAAAAAATACTGAATTTTGTGGTCTCATGTTTCTGTTCAGCTTTTTCTCAAAAAGATGCAGACTTGAACTTAATGAAAGTCGATTACATTAGTTTGATATCCAGGGTTGGTCATGGTTAACTATTGTTAATATAGTTAACATATTTAGCATGTTATATGTTAAATAGTTAGCAGTGTTTGTCCTTTTTTCCTTATTTTTTTTAAAACTATTGACAGATGAGGGAAAAAAAGCATCTAAGAATTTTGAAACTACAATGCAGCAGGTATCTACAGGGAAGCTTTGAAAATAATTTAAGTGTAGCATTAAAGCTGTGATTTTCATTTAGGACAGTAAATTGTGTAACTAATACAAAATTTGTCCTTTAAAATAATGCTAGATATTATACAAATGTGAAAGAGCAAGATTTTAAAAGTGTATATAGGCAGTGCAAGTATTTTTGTATTACCCTGATAGTGCTGAATTGCCCTAAACTAGAGTACTATGAAACCCCAAGCAAATCTGTTTTCTATTGAGTTACAATGAGCTTTGATCCCATTACATTTAGTTTTAGTCTTTTTCACAGAAATATGCATTTGGCAGTGTAACAAAAATAAGTGGAGGTTTTTTTCTGTGCTGTCTCTATTTCGTCTACCTTTGTTAGTCATCTTCCTGAGTTCTTTGTAGCTCAATAAAAGAATAAATATTACAAATAGGTTTCCCATGGAGTTATGTTGTTGACCAGTTCTTTCCAAGTTGGCATATTTTAATTTATTGGAATTGGTTAATGTAACTTCTGGAAGGAAATGAAAATGTGGATCATCTATGGAAGTAATAATGTATTTAAAGAAGTGCATCAATGTTTCATTTTCTCAGGTTAAAAATTTATATGGGAGTTTGTCATACTGTTTTTAGTTCTTTGGTCTAATAATTGTAAATATGTGCTTGGATTTCTGGAGAATTTTAGATATTCTCTGTTTTGCTTTGTTTTTCTAATACACAGCTTTGTACCTTACATTGAGGTTGTGGCTTAGTTCTTGATAATTCACATTAATTACTGGGGTCAAGTCCAACAAAAGTTTAAAGCAGCAACAGGAATCCTTCATAGTTCTATGCTTCAGTAGTTGTGTCAAGGATAGTTTCTCCTCTTCAGGTAAACTGTCCTGTATTCACATGTAGCACTGCATTTCCTTACCTTCTGTTAGACATACTGTCTGTGGTTTGTAGAGTATTTTGTGGAATCCTGTGGGGTAGAAATTGAAAGCCTAATAAGTCTTATATTGTAAATTACTTAGTAAAATTTTGGCAGGGAGTGGGGGGAAAGGATGGGTATGTATATAGACATACATACATATATATTTCCCACAAGCTAACTCTAGATATGTGTGCATATTCTGGTGTTTCTAATGAAACTAAGTATTTATTTGCTTTGTATAACTGATTTTTTAAATCTTGTAAGATTCAATTTGCCTTCCATTGCATCAGAGACTTAATAGTAATTTTCTGATGAGAAGTTCCTGGGCAGTTTGCATTGAAGTGTCAGTTCATCACTCAGGCGTAGTGAGAGTTGATTGCCAGCTTTTAATGGACATTCTGACTATAATATATTTTCACAAGCCAGCTACCTCTGCACTAATATGGAATGCCCTGTGGGACACAAGGAAAACTGACCCTTCACTGGAGAGAGAGAAGAAAAAAAAATTAGAAAAAAAAGAAAAAAAAAGAATAGAGGTCCTTAGTTTCAGAGGACCTGAACCTTTCAGTGTTGGACTTGGATGAGAGGCTGGTTCTAGCATAATCATCGTGTTTTATAACAGCTGGGACATAAGAGGAGCATGTATTTGCTGTTAGTCGATTCTAAACTTTGATTCCTGGAATGGATTGTAGGGGAGATTGCACATTTTCTTTTCATAAAAAAAGGCAAAATAATAGCCACAGATTGTTTTTAAAGTCAGTGGATTAGGTATGCTATGTAGATTCTGACATCATGGGGAGGTTCAGCAGTATCAGCTTTAGCTTAGCTTATGTCAGTATTCCCTGTTCAAAACTCCACATATGGAGCCGAAACAGAGACAAGCCAGTGTCCTTTGCACAGCTGACATCAGTATTACTGTTGTAATTTAAAATACAAGAAAATACTCCATCTTCACTATGCATTTTTTCAAAACGATTATGGGATAACCATTTTTAATTTACTTCATTCAGTCCAGAAATAATAACTAACTAGATCTTTTGTATTGAGACTTGGAGCATCAGTATTGTGGATGTGAAAAAGACCGTCCTTCTTCCTGGGACACAGAGTTCTCTGAATCTGCTCATTGGAATAATTTCACCAACATCTCAAAAGCCTACTCAGTTTCTATGGAAGCCAGACAGTATTCAATGACCATAGTACTTAATCTTTTTTACTACATTGTGCAATCGGAAAAGGGAAGCTTAAGTTACTGCGTTTATGTATTTATTTAATATAATGAAACTTTTATAACTACTAGTTTTGTTCTTGGTTTTTGTTGAATTAAATAAAAAATTATGATGGTGGAAAAGTATAAGCCAAACAGTAATACCACAGTATAATATTGCAGTTAATGTTAGAACAACATTCATACAGTCATTCATATAGTCATATTCCTACTCTTTTTTTTTTTTAATTTTCTTTTTAAACTCAGTGTATCTAGGAAATACATAACAGATACTTTTTTTTTTAAATTGTTCTATCTTGTAAATGGAGAGCTAAATGATTTTTATTACAATATCTTGTGTACATGATAAATGTACCCGACATCTGGAGAGAATATGAATCATTGGAGTGGTCTGAATAATACTGAGAGCTTTCAGAAGTAACTGGAAAATAAAACTTTAATTGCTTTATATATTAAAAAAAAAAAAAAGAAAAGGTTGTAATCTGGAAACATTTTACAGAGTATTACCTGGAAAAAAGACTTCTGGTTTTGAAAAGTAGTTTTGGAAATGTATTCTCTCAGAGCTGCAGTGTATTTGTTGTGCACAAAGTAGCAGCACCAAAGCCACATTCTTTAAGCTCCTTAAACTGGTTCTTAGTTGATGGCTTGATGCCCCTTTATTCTGACTGATGGGTATATTCTTGATCTAAGGGAAATGACCTTAGAAACAGCCTTGTCTTTTGGGGAGGATCCCAATATTCAGTTTTGAAATAGTACTGCTTGAAACTGTTCTCAGACAGATCACATCTGGCCTGCTGTGAAAAATATCTCTCAAATGCAGGACATTTATAGAGTGTTCTCCGAGTGTGCTTGTTACTGTCATTTCTTCTACAACCTCAAGAGCTTACTCATTTGCCATGTAAGGATGTCAGACAGTTAAATAGTGTGCTTCTAATTACTATAGAATGTTTCATACAGAATTCAGGCCATTGAGACAGAAGAATTAAGTTGTGGCCTTTTCTCCAAAAATTGCAATTGCCTTCCCCAGCTGCAGATCATATAGACAGGGAATGGCATGTCTGTCAGCCAAGAGGCATGGAAGCTGAAGCCTTAAAATTGAGTGCTTGAAATTGAAAGTTCAGTCAGTGCCGACATTGTCTTTCACTCTCCCTTACACGTGTAGGCAGTAAAAGAGCCTTAATGCAGGTCATCTTATATAGTATTCTGCAAATCATTAGCACAACTGGAAGGTTGAATTTCATCCCATTGTGTTTCCTTGCTATCAAACGTTTAAATCTGGCACCTTTATTTTACTGTAATTCTGATTTCATGAAGACTTTGTGTGAGAGACTTGCTGCTTCTTGGGTTTTGTGTGTACTGCAAAAGAAATCAGAATATGAAATGTGTTAGATACATTAGGTGAGCATTTTCTTCCAACTGTCTCCCCTCTAGTATAATATTATGTATCCAAAAGTCATAAGAATCTGATGTCTACATTTAACTTCAGTCATGTTTTTTCTTACTGATTTGATTTGAAGATTTCACATGTATTTGAATGTATAGGTAGTTCTTCAACTGCTAAAGGTTTTTTAAAATACTATGTTACATAGCTCTGAGGAGGCAGGAGTTGAGAGTTGCTTCTTGTTTTAAAACCTGATTTAATGCCTTCCTAAAAGTCCTTAAAAAGGTTATTTAATTTGTTGTTATCGATGGTCAGGGAAGCAGTTGTTTGGAGATTCGGGATGATTTGTATGAACTGTATTTCTGATATACAAGAAAAAACAAGTGTCTTGGTCAGAAAATTATTCTAGTTTTGATAGACGTATATTATGGTCTGAAAATTCATCCATTTTTTTACAAGAGTGTATTAATAAGTATCCAGATAAAATGTAGGGAAGTCTCATATATAAGGCTGGAGGAATTTAGGAATAAAGTTCTTTGCTGGAAGAAATTCAAATATTAAAAAGGAATAAAATTAGATTTAGTGTAAATGGAAGTTTCTCTCATAACTACATTCATGCCATGGATCAGAAGGAAAAAAAAAAAGCAAATGCTCGGTTTAATACTTCTTCCTTGTTCTTTGTGCTAGGGGGATTTATAATTTTACTCTTTGCAATGCTAACAGCTTGGAAATATGAGAGGATATCAAAAGTTAAGAAATCACGATGCTTCATTAATGGTCTTCCTCTGCCTTTGCATCCTCATTGCACTGGAGCAGGCAATTCCATATTGCTGCATGGGCAGGATGTGGGGCAGTGCGTCCTGGGCAGAGGCAGACAAGGAATTAAAATGTTAGATGCAACTTACAAGCTGTTGCTAGAGAGTATAAAGCTCCTTAGTTATTTTTATTAAAAGCATCTTGAATGAGCCAGCCCACAATTCATAAACTGCTGTGTAATCTCTGGTATCCTTTGCCAGAGGCTGGCCAGCTGCCTGTCTCCTGGTCCCTGAATCCCTACTGATCTGCAGGTTTGTAACTGCTGCTTTCACATCTTCCTCCTAGCCAAACAATTTTGGGCCTCCGTTTAAAAAGCAGCAAACCAAAGTGATAACCATATTTTAATAGCCATAGATGGTGTAAAGCAGTAGTAGAAGATGAAGGAAGATACTGGCCATAGTACGCGGAAATGCATTATTTAGGTCCAAGGAAGCCTTTCCACCTTGCGCAATCCAGTTAGCAAATATACAATACGGAAAGTTTTGTCTACTATTTGAATTTGTAGCTGCATAGGAAAGGAGGTACACTGCTTGCTTTGATAATAGGATTCTGAAATAAAGTTATTTGACATGTTCCTTCACAACATTAAACTGTGATACTCCTCTGTGAGCCCCTCTGAACTAGTCTAAGGTGAATGCAATGCGCAGAACTATTGTTTCTAGCTCTCTCCAGAGCTAGACCCAGTGTCACTACTTTGATTGCAGTATTGTTTCAATCTCTTGCTTTTACTGAAAGCATAGCAACTGAAAATTTTTAATACATGCTTCCCCTGTACAACAACATAGACTAGAGAAAAAGGCAAGGTATCAAGCTGCTTTTTTTTATGTTAGGAAGAGATCAGTATTCAGGCTTTGCTTTCAGAGCTTTCCTAATCCACCAATTCCCTTATGTTGGAAGCACAGAGAAGCAACACAAGAGCTTTGCAGTTCTCTCTGTGCTGGGATAGGAGTACCTTCTTTAAGTAGTCTGATTTTGCCCAGGCCTTGTTCCTTCTGTATTCAGGAACTGCTGTCACTGCAGCATAAACTGAATGCATTACACTTACAACCATAGCCCCTGGCACTTGTGTAACCTATATAATTGGTTCTAAGTACATTTGCTTAATTTTTATGTATTGATAGTCTACATTTATAGTAAGTACACTTTCATTATATTGTGACTAGATAACTTCTAGTTAATGTACTTCAGGCATTGTGACATTTTTCATTTCTGCCATACCTGATGGCTTTCCTTTTTGTATTCCCGTTTGTTAAGAGTCTGGCTTAGTTCATTGACATTTCTTTAAAAAATGTAAACCTGCAAATCTATTTATTACAATGAATCATTTCCAAAAAGTACTAAAAGCATTAACAATTCTTTTCTCTTTTTCTGCAAGTGGTCTTACACTTTAGAGAAACCAAACACTGGCAGCATATATAATATTGCTTGGTCTATTGATGGCACTCAACTAGCCGGCGCATGTGGTAATGGACATGTCATTTTTGCCCATGTTGTGGAGCAGCACTGGGAGTGGAAGAACTTTGAAATAACTTTAATTAAGAGGAGAACCATGGAGGTAATCTTTATAGTTCAGAGCTGTGCATTCTCATTATTTGCTTTCTAAGGCTTTTTTTAATACAAAATGGGTATTTTTAATCCTTGACATAACATTATGCTTTTTTTCCCCTGTGTATATATGACTGAAAGCATTTAAGATCATAAAATGGCTAGATTTAGCAAATGGTATAAATAATTATAGTTGTACAGAAGATCAGATCCATGTAAACTAAACCATACCCACCAGATGGACCAGGATTACATAACTCAGAAGTACTCTATCCTCTAGAAAAACACAAAGCTCATTTGAAGAGCATGTGAAATTAGCTGTGAGAGGCCACTTACAAGAGAGAACATTTCAAGTGTAATGAAGATGTTTATGCTGAAAAAAATACAAATACATCGGCAAACCCAAAGCATCATATTAAATAGTATTACAGTAACTGTCAGCAAAGGTGAAGCTGCATAACTAGGTTTGGATAATACAGAGTAGTTTATTTAATCTGAATTCATGAGTTGTTTGAAGCACTGATGCATTTTGTGGTAGCTAATACTTTAGTAAGGTTTACAGTATACCTGTTGCTAATGAGCTACGATGAATTTTGCTATCTTAGGGCATTTCCAGATAAATTTGGTGGCTGACTATAACTGTAAAGAGTTGTAATGTGCTTTTCTGCACCACATACTGTATTACAGCCTAGAATCAGATCTCTCAAAGCTACAGAAATTTGTCATCATATAATATACATCAGGTACCTGCATGGTGCTTCCAGCTGAGTACTGAGCAACAGGCATTGACCTCAGTGGGAGCTGCCAAGTCTCAGCACTGCTGGAAATGAAACAGTCCCCTACATGTGGTTTCTGGAGCTTAAGTTTAGGATCCTTCTTTTGAAAAATCATGGCCTGAATCCACATTTAGGTTACCAAATATCTGGGAATTAATACAAAAATATGAATTTTTACCTTCTAATTCACCCTCTGTGTTCTCAGACACTGACTCACAACATTGACTTTCTGAACATGGGGATAATATTTCCATTCTTACAGATTTTCCAGATTACACATTCAGCATTGGATACTTGGCCAATATTTTAAATATCTAAGTCAAGTTCTTAAATTCCTAATTAGGCCCTTAAATGTTTTTTGGAGTCTTGATTCTTTTAATCTTGACTATGTAACTGGGAAAAGTTGTAAACAGAAATGCTGTATTGCAGTTTGATCCAGTGGGTGGGTTAACATGAGTCAGTGTCTGGGAACACAGAAGACGAATTAGCAGGTAGAAATTCATATTTCTTCTTTCATTCCCAGACATCGACTCGTAAGAGATGGGCTCTGTGAATAATCTCCAGGGTGTTTGAATATGCAAACAACTGAGGAAGTATAGCTGACCCTTATTCAGGACTAATTTTTTATTTTATTATTTTATAATAAGTGTTTATAAATATAATGAAGGAAAATATTACCTACAAAATTGTTCAGGATACATTCCTTCTTTCTGAGTACTACAATAGCTAAGTTAATTATGGGCATACTGCTGCAGTGGACATAGAAATTAATATGCCTTTGGAAATAGTTTCTAGGCTTTCATAATAATTGAGTTCAGTCCTTGTTTTGCAATTCATTGCATAATGGAGAAAATGGAAAAGAAGCTACCACATTCAGAATGGTGACATCTTAAGAAAACTCCAACCACATACCCAACAAAATAAACCCCAAATAAACAACCAACCATCCTCCCTGTCATACAGTATCTCCTTAGAGTTCAGCTGCCTAAAATCTTCACGCTCAAAAAAACTTTGTCAGTTACAGGCAGACTATGATTTTCTTGAAACATTGTTTGAGTAAATTTTCACAGTAATGGCAAAGGTACAGCCTGTTAGAATCATAGAACCATAGAATAGTTAGGATTGGAAAGGACCTTAAGATCATCAAGTTCCAACCCCTCTGCCATGGGCAGGGACACCTCACACTAAACCATGACACCCAAGGCCTCGTCCAGCCTGCTCCTGAACACTGCCAGGGATGGAGCATTCACAGCTTCCCCTGGGCAACCCATTCCAGTGTCTCACCACCCTAACAGGAAAGAATTTCCTCCTTATATCCAATCTAAACTTCCCCTGTTTAAGTTTGACCCCATCACCCCTTGTCCTATCACTACAGTCCCTAATGAAGAGTCCCTCCCCAGTATGCCTCTAGGACGCCCTTAAATACTGGAAGGCTGCTATGAGGTCTCCATGCAGCCTTCTCTTTTCCAGGCTGAACAGCCCCAACTTTCTCAGCCTGTCTTCATACGGGAGGTGCTCCAGTCCCCTGATCTTTGTGGCCCTCCTTTGGACTTGTTCCAGCAGTTTCATGTCCTTTTTATGTTGAGGTCACCAGAACTGCACACAATACTCCAGGTGACGTCTCACAGGAGCAGAGTAGAGGGGCAGGATCACCTCATTCAACCTGCTGGTCACGCTCCTTTTGATGCAGCCCAGGATACGGTTGGCTTTCTGGGCTGCGAGCACACACTGAAGCTGGCTCATGTTCATTTTCTCATTGACCGGCACCCCCAAGTCCTTCTCCGCAGGGCTGCTCTGAATCTCTTCTCTGCCCAACCTGTAGCTGTGCCTGGGATTGCTCTGACCCAGGTGTAGGACCTTGCACTTGGCATGGTTAAACTTCATAAGGTTGTCATCAGCCCACCTCACAAGCGCGTCAGGGTCCCTCTGGATGGCATTCCTTCCCTCCAGCGTATCAGCCGAACCACACAGCTTGGTGTCATCAGCAAACTTGCTGAGGGCACACTCAATCCCACTGTCCATGTCAGTGACAAAGATGTTGCGTAAGACTGGTCCCAACACTGATCCCTGAGGGACACCACTCGTTACTGGTCACCAAGGCCATCTCCTAAATTTCCCTTACTTCAGAGTGTGGTACCATTAAAATACGTGCTAGAGTTATTCAACATCTAGGTAATGTATCTATCCAAATCTTGGATGTTGCTGAATTGTTTTGATGGGATCACTGCAATATTATATTTCAAATATTTAGATAGTCAGCAACTGAACTGAACACTGAGTCTTAAAATGGGAATTTTCACACTTCCCTGATCTCAGATGGTTTTCTCAACCGCATGTGTAGTATTCTGCTTATACCTTATGTATTCCAAATACATGTTAATTACTGCTTTCTTTTAAGGAACTCCATCCAGTTCTTCATTGTTTATTCAGAGTTTATAGAACCTTTGAGTTTTCACCACTGCTGTGAAAGTGGCTGTTCCTACATAGATATGTTCTGCTAATGGCATGGTAGTACCAGCATGTACTTTTAATAAGACAGAAAATGGTATTTCACTAGTTAGTTTTCATTTCAGTTATTGTCATTTTATTCAGCCACAGTTTTCTTTTGATTAGGTGCACAATGTCATTAATGATGCAGTAGATCTATTGGAATTTCGTGACAGAGTTATTAAGGCCTCTTTGAACTATGGGCATTTGGTTGTTTCAACTTCTCTTCAGTGTTACGTGTTTTCGTAAGTAAAATAAATTCTTGAAGCTGTCTCAAGTTTAACAGGTGTAAGGAGTAGCAGAAACATTGTTTAGAGTACTGTAGTTAATTTTTTAATTTTTTAATTTTTAGCTAATTGAGATACTCTATGGAACCTAGCATCGTCTACAGCAAACTGTTGGAGTATTGTTGCCCTCACCCTGTCATCTTTTCAGCTTCTTGCTGGTGCTATGCCTGCCTGTTCGTTTGGCTACAAAAATTTGGCAGCCTTTCTTTTTATGTAGAGGCAGCAGGAATAGTGGCTGGGTGTATCTGTGCCTCCATCTACGGACTCCTTTTTTTCAGTATTGCTTCTGGCATGCAGTTATTTTGGAACAGAATAGGAAGGATTCAATCCTGCATCACATTTTAAGAACATGATACTCTTTCATATGCTGATATTTAAACTTTACTCCTAAAGTCATTTACCTCTTCAATGTCATGACTAATGCTAAACAGTAACACAGCCTGTAATAGAGCACACAGGAGAGGGGCTCTTTCTTACCTCCAGATGACTGTAAAAGAGTTGAACCACAATTCAGAAATATTTAAAAAACACATTTGTAAGTATGATTTTGCTGCTTACTAAGACTTCTAGGTTAGCCGCTGGTAGTGTGAAGGGGTGCAAACATGAAAGCAGAAGTGTTACTGGATCATACTGCATAGTTGTCAGTGTTACTTGGCTTCCCAAATGCTATTTTCCTTTTGAAGACCTCCCTTTTTAGGAATGTTAGATGATTAAAATGTGTATGTTTTACTTAGCAAATTCAACTTTGTATTTTCAATAATATGTGAAGATGAACAGTCTTAATGAATGATGAGTTTATTTTTTCAGTGTAAAGAACTGGAATACACCACTGATCTTTGACCTGAAGGAAGGAACAGTTAGTTTGATTCTACAAGCAGAAAGGTAGCTACATTATTGTAATGCTCACTATTAGATGTGCATGTGCGTTTCCTCAAACTTTGCTCTGTAACATAAGCACATATTGAAATACTAGAAATAGGTGTAAAGTATACAGTATTTTTAGGTAGCATGTGAAGGCTTAGCTGGTATATTTGCCATAGGTCTGTGATGTTGGTAATGAATCTTCCGTATGTTATGTATGTTTATATTCTCATTTACAGGAGAAAGTATATTTTCTGACATTGTGCTAACATCTGGGGGGGGGGGGGTATGTTCTATATTACTTTTTTAGCTGGAATATATTTTATATAAATTATCTTTTGTCTCCAGTTTTTATTAAAAACATGCCAGGTATGCCAGATAAAAAGAAAAAAATTTTTTTTACATATTTGTATTTGCAAGAAATTACTATTTTTTCTCAGTTTAAGAAAACTTTCATCTGTAATACCTGAAAATCATTTGTCAAAGAGATCTTCAGGTGTGCTTTTATAGAAGGTCTTTCAAAGCGTTAAGAGCAGAAGTAAAAAATCTTGAGTTTTTGTTATAGTATTCATTCTCATGGACAAGTACTGTTGGACAACTATTTCAGAACATGGCAGCACAATGCTCACTGCATTTTTGAGTCAAGCACTTATGTCCTAGCCTGCAGTATTGCAGTGGAGAACAGGTAAACAAGTAGACAGGATTTTGAAGATCAGTTTCTAGATTTGGAATTTTGCACTGCCAAAAGTAAATTGTGAAAACCTGGCACATATTCTTCAGCAGTGAAAGTGATCCACAGAATTGAAGCTATGGTTTTGGTGAAACCAGTCAGCCTCGACAGTTACATGTACAGACAATGGTTTGTTAGAAGTGTCTTCTATTTGCTTTACATTATAATGTAGACATACTAAGGAAAATAATACAGGTAATACTATTTCAAAGCTAGCTGTTAACCATTAAAGTTGTTTCTAGCATATATACACACACAGAGTGTTATCTCATGGGGTGATGTATGGGGAGTACTGTCTGCAGCTTTATGCTTTGTCATCAGGAGTTAGAAGATTTAAATTGTATAATACCTATAACAGATAAAATCATAGTGATTCCAGGTAGTCAGCATTTCTCATGGAAAAAGACCATGTTCACATTAAAATGAAATCTTCCATAAAAAGCTTTTAGTATATCAGGTTTGAAATGTAAGGCTTAGAAGTTATGTAGCTTAACTCAAAGCAGTTGCAGGATATTAGACAGTTGCTTTCTACTTGTTGAAACTGTCATCATGCTCTTCTGTATTACTTAATGATTTACCTTTTTGTTGGGGTTTTATTTGTAGGCATTTTCTTCTTGTAGATGGTGGAGGACTTTATTTATATTCATATGAAGGAAGATTAATTTCCTCTCCAAAATATCCAGGAATGAGAACAGACATTTTAAATGCCCAGACAGTATCTCTGAGTAATGATACTCTAGCAGTAAAAGACAAAGCTGATGAAAAAGGTAAGTTCTCTGTTCTGATAGTTTCATGTTTACTAATAATTCGGTATGAGATTTTCAGCATCTTCACATGTAACTTTACTTAGCATACTAATGCGGGGAAAAAAATGAAGCATAAACGATTTATTTGTGATATAAATTAAATAGTTATAAAAATGAATTAAAATGATGAGTCTTGCTTAACAGTGATTAAGAAACTTAGAGAATGATTGATATGTCTGTGAATTTCCAGTTGTGTGTAATGAATCAAAGAACAGTTTGCAGTAAATACTTGAACAGTAGGTTTTCGCTCTCTGATGTGGTTTTCTAAAGAAGTACTTCAGCAACTTTTTCTGCTTGACTCCTGCTCTTAGAAACTTCCAATACAGTAATTGTGGTTAATTTTAGTTTTCAGATGTTCTTTAGCTTTTTTGGGAGCTGTATTTTTACAGCATGGAAGTTTTATATGCAGCTGATATGACCGTAGTTAGGAGTCTGCAATGTTCTGTCTCAGTGTTGTGTTCTTGAATACTTTTGTGCTTGAATTTTGTGTTTTGGCATCAGAACCCTGTAATTTTAAAACAAAACAAGGTCAAATGAGCTTCAGGTAGGTTTTGACATTAACAAGTGGTACAGGAATATCTTTTTGTCAGTCAGCGTTTTTCCTTTTCTCTATGCCTTGAGGCAAATGTGTAGATTTGCTAGTGCAACAATTTAAATTTTGAGTGTCTGGAAGAGACAGACTCTTCCATTGCTGGAAAACTCATGGCACTATGACTTTTGACTCCCTAACTATGCCATTTATAGACTGTACAGATATGACAGTGCAAGGCGGCAGTGCTATCTGTAGCTGCATTTCTCCTGCGATACAGCCAGTAAGGAGATTACTGGTCGGAGCAACTGTTTGCGGGAGGTGCTGTTATTGCAGAGTGAAACAGTGAAAACTTCCTGCCTGTGGTTCCAACTGACACTAACTCAATCTACTGTCTATCTGTAACTGCTCTCCTAGACTTAATGATTAGATTTTAAACATTCAGAATTTTAGAATACTTTGTTTTGCAGCAAAGAACCGCCATATTTATCTACTTTTTGCTATAGAGAAAAATCTTTCAGTGTGAACTACAAAAGAAGATCCCTGGCAGGGAGTTAGTCCTTTAGCACTGATTACTTAGTTGTTTTCTCAACATTTAACCTGCAAGGTAAACTACTTGGTGAATGAATAAAACCTTTCTAACAATCCGTTAAAATATTCCTGCCCAAGCAAGTGAAAAATGAGGTGGGGTTTTTCTCCCTTCCATATTACAAAGCATTTTAGCTATTCCATATAACTTTAATTCTTTTTCTTGTATATCCTTATCTTCTGTGTGAGGATACTTTAACTATTTTTAAAGGCAGTATGTATTTTTAAAATAATTGTTTAGAAGTAGTAATATAACTGTAATGTGTATTCTATTGTTAAGGAAAATTACTTCAGAAAAATACTATTCTCAAGCACCAAGACATAAAAGCTGTAATAACTAGAATGGATTTTAATCAGCAAAAATATATTTCAGTGTAAATTACTGAGCAAAAAAGCGCAATAGTTTACAAAAGAAGGTTAAGTGATAAACTGTATTTTATTTCTGATCTTGTTTTACTCTGTGTGTCTATATTAGGGTGCATGTATGTATATGACTTAATACACATAATACAGAGACTTTGTTTTATTGTTGTATGGACACCTTGAGGCAGTCAGAATAAAAACAATAGAAGTATTTTAAATAAATTAAGGTTATAGATAAAATTAATCTGTAAGTGTTAACTGCTGTCTGTGTGCATGCATATTTAAGATTGTGATAATAAACTCACTCACTTGCCCCTTTCTCCTGCCCATTTTCCTGAACAGACTGAAAAGCATCTCCATCTCCCAACCATTCCTATGAGTGTCCTAAAAATCACGTCAGCTGGTTTTATACGCAGGCTAATCTTCACCAAGCCTGTGATTTAGAGAGGCAGGGTTTCTGGCTATGTTTTCCAGTTGAGCTCTCCAAATGATCCTGTTGACAGCAGCTTCCATCAGGGCAATGAGTAGGGGTGGGTTTTTGTTTTTTTTTAGATGTGAGCCCCACTAATAGTGATAAAATACCTTATGATATGCTAGCACATGGGAAAAAAGATGCTTGGCAAAGGAAGCTATGGCTTATCTATGCCTGTTTATTCTTCTCAATTCGCTCCAGCAGAAACATTTTTTTTCCTTTGCCCTATTTTGAGGGCATAATGTGCTGCGTTATAGAAGTATCTATAATAGCTCAGTTTGAAAAAGGAAGCAGTTTATGCATTGTGGTATGGAGCTCTCTACAAGCTAATTTACTGTTGAAACAAGGAGATATATGACTTGCTGTGCTTCAGTGTTGTTACCTGGATATTCTTCCTCTTTTATTAAAAAAAACCCACAAAACTGGTACCTCTGTGCTTACAGCCCTTCAATCTCTAATGAAGCTGAAGAGGGAGGTGAGCCTGTTCTCAAAAGGGGTCTGGTAACCTTGCGAGTGGTTATTCCATGATGTTAGAACATGTGTTTGAAGACACGCAGTAACTGTTCTCTTTCTCTGAATGTTCAAAGTGAGAGAATGCCTTTTGTTTATATCTTTAATTTATACATTTAAAAAAGAGATATATTTTGGGTTCTAAATGATTGTAAAGTGATGTGGAGTTTTTCCAGATTTGGGAGAGCGGTGGGACGACACCAAAACAAAACCGAACACCAAACTTCTTTTCTGAAATATCTTAATAAACATTGTAGATTAATGAAAAATGTTACTTGTCAATTAGGTATAGTGGTTTTCTTTAAAACTCTTTTAATCTTACTTCGTACAGCTAGTATAGTAGCAGTAGAATTGGCTTGTATAATTAGATCAAAATAAATTTCATGCAGGGAGCTCTGCATAAAAGTGAGAAAAATAACGCTTCTCAGGAACAGCTAGTTTTCTTTCATATATTTAGCCTGCTGCCAAGACCAACATGTGTGCAAAACCCTTTCTTTTCTTCCTCTGCAAACTCAACCCATGCTTTCTGAGCACCTGCTTTTACAGGTTTGTTGGGTTTTCTTGGTTTGTTTGGTTTTTTTTTTGACCTCAAACAAACATCCTGCATCCTGGTGAAAGATGCACAGCAGCATTAACGTGTTAACATCGCCATCCTTTGGAATGATGGTGTATATTCATCCTATATTGTATACTTACAGGTAATGTGTTGAAACTACAGGTGAGAAGCATTATTGAACAGCTGAAATGTTTCTGTCACATCAGTGTTTTCTAGGAACTAGCATGGAATCATGTGCTTTAAGTTACAGCTGATGTTCCTCATAATGTTACTGTAGGTTTAGATACATCTGTCTGAATTTTTGTGTATATTATTTGCAGACTATTTATAAAGTATGTATGGATGTGTGTGCATCACGTGTGTGTATGTATACATATAGACTGAAACACAGAGAAACTATTTTTAGACAATTTGCAAATATGAGTCTTCACTGCATATCTCAGAAATACAGATGATGATGGTTTTGGGGGTGTTGAGAAGATTTTTTTCTGAGGGTGGGACAGCAAAAGAGTGAAACAAATGCAAAATCAAATAATAAGATTCAAGTATATCTAGGTAAAGTAAATACTTTTTGAGGAAGCCAGTTGTAAATTTATTAATGACAAGCAGAAACCCTAAACTGTCCTGGAAGAAAATAGGCCTAGGAATCACAGAATTAAAAATAAAAAATAGAGCAATTATTAACAAAATACAGAATTCTTCTGAAGAATGTTTTTCTCAGTAGTTCAAAGGACATCTTTCTATATATTTGATTCTAATTCCTGTAGGAAAATGTATCAGTTAATGGTATTGTTTCCTCAACTTACATGCTAATCAAAGTTGTGGGTTAAGATTGAGTAAATCTGTCAGCCTTGGTAACATTAATTTATTCAGAATGAAGAGATAGAACTCTTGCATCAGATAGAACTTAGTATCATTTCTGTAAATAACCATTTGAGCTGTGACAGGAAGTAAAACCTTAGTTTTCTCAATTCTTTCAGTCCATAATCTTATATTTCAATGGCTATCTATGCTCTGAAAATAATATTTGAGGATTTTCTCAGGTCAGTCTGATTGCAAAATGAGACTGTCCCTAAGCTCAGCAGACTATGGTGGTTACATTTTCCCCAAAGTAATAGTCTTTTTTCACCAGAGTATGAAAGTCACTGGTAAATCTAGCACACACTTGGCGGTAAATGATGCTCTATAAAGGAAAAGAACTGCTTGAAAACATCTATTAAGAACTGTTGCTTTTAACTAATAAACCATATAATTTTTTTTCTTCAGTTATCTACGTATTTGAAGCTTTATCTGGAAAGCCATTGGGTGATGGAAAGCCTCTAACCCATAAGGTAAGGTGAAGGATATAATGTGTCTTTTTAATTATATTTTGAAATTAAGAATCAATAGTGGGTTTCCCCAGTAATGGGTCTAATAAGCTATTAAAGGTTTACAGTCTGAATAGAAAGGAGCTTGACAACTCTAGCTGACTCTTATATAATAAAAAAAAACCCAAATTCTTCATGCAGCATTGATGTACAAAGGGACATACTATAAGTTGTGTTCAGTTACTGGCATGTTTCCTGTGCACATAAGAGTTTGAAACTACAGGTAAATTGTTTTGTTATGCACTAAAACTGATCAACTGAATTTCCTGTGCATGTACTCCAACTTTTATCAGCGCTGACCTGTTGTCAATACTGAAGAAAAGAAAAAGAACATCAGAGAAGTCTGTCTTCAGTCCGAGCTTTTACAGATTTTACTTAAAATAAAAATTGTTGCCTGAACTGCATTTTACTTTTCTTCACTCCCCTGCTATCCAAAAAAAGCAAAATTAGTCAGCATATTTTTAAGAGAGAAAGCATCTTTTAGGCAGCTTTTGCTTTGAGAATGCCACCTGTATTTCTGTAGTTTTGTAGTAAATTCCTGAACTGCTCTGTTGCAGTTTTGGTTTAATCTGCATGAAATTCATTTATAGAATGCCTCATACAAACAGAGAATACACAGTGTCTTCATGGTCCAGTTTTTCAAGAGTTTTGTGCCTTGGTCTTTAGTAAAGCATTCATTCGTTTGTATATCACATGCTTGCTGGGATACAAATATTCAAACTAAAACTCAAGATATTTTCTTTTTCCTTTTCAGACAGAAATTGTAGAGATAGCTTTAGACCAGAAAGGACTTACAAGTGAAAGAAAAATAGCTTTTATTGATAAGAACAGAGATCTTTACATTACTTCAGTTAAACGGTTTGGAAAAGAACAGAAGATTGTCAAAATAGGTAAGAAAAATTCAAAATAATGTTTAAGTACAAGCTGTCAGGAAAATAGATTTTTTTTTTAGTAAAGTAGTCAAAATTTTTATTTTAATCATAAAATTGGACTTGAAATATTAGAAATAGTCCTGTGGCTTTCATAAGATAGTGACAGAAACCACTTTAGTACATTTTATCTAAGTCCTGATAATTTTTATATCAGTTACATGTAAGGTGCTGGTTGTTGCATTCCAGAGCAAGCAGCTAAAAGGATATGGGAGAAGGATGTATTCCTCAGAATTATTCAATACAGAATTTTTCAGTCATTTTTCTTGCAAATGCAGAACTCTGAAGTTCATAATATTTTTAATTAAAAGTTGAAATGCCGTAAACGGGTGCCTGATCCAGTAAGTGCGAAGGTGCAGTCTGACCATTGAGTTAATTTTTATTTCAAGTCTTACAATTAAGTGCAGAAAACTTTATTATGAAAAGAACTTTCAGAAAGAGAAGTGAATTTGGCTGAAGGTTTGTAAGAGGTTACCTTACAAACTAGGTGGTGAAAAACAGTCCTTATAAAAGGTCCTAAACCCAAACAATAATTATGCTTTTAGTACAGTATGAGAAGTGTCCCTTGGTTTTGAATTTTCTTGTGGAAATGCGTATTATTCTGTTATCTTTAAGGGACAATGGTTCAAACTTTGGCTTGGAATGACACATCTAACATTCTTTGTGGGATTCAAGATACGCGTTTTACAGTCTGGTACTACCCCAACACAGTCTATGTAGATAAAGATCTTTTGCCAAAAACTCTGTATGAAAATGAGGCAAGGTAATATATCCTTTTTGATCAAAGTCATAGTAGTATATATTTTAGCTTTTTTACTCATTCTTTAAAAAAATTATGTTAATTTTGGCAATTAAAGTAGAAACTAGTGTGCAACTTTAAAAATTCTTTTCATATTACTATTTATGATTAGGAAATTAGGAAGAAGTGTTTTATAGGGTATATCATAAAGTTTGGAGTTGAAATGACGATACACAGTTTAAGAGTACAATAACATCTTGATGCAAAAGCAAAAATAATCATGTCTCATGAAATATTGCTTTAGTAGTTTGTATAAAAAATAGAAAAGATCTGTTTAAAGTATTGAGATACTGGGTCACAGATAATATTATTTCCAGTTCAGCATGTTTACTTTACATGTTTACTTCAGCCTGTATGCATTGTGAAATTCTTCATGAAGACTACCTGAATTAATTATATCCTCCTAAGAGTGATGAGAGCCCAAGTATTTTTTACTGGAAAATGTATTTGAAAATTGTTTCACATATACCCAGCTGGCATTTGCCTTACAGCCATTGAATGTGGTTAACTATAACTTTATTCCTAGAGAACATTACAACTGCCTGTTGGATTCAACTGTTAAATAACTAGGTGGTTAGATTCTTACATACTCTGAAAATGAAGTATAATCATGTTGTTATTTTGAAACAAAGATTTCTCTAAATTCTTAATAGTATTTTCAGTAAGAAAGAAGTGAATATTAACTTACCTTTCTTTCTCTACCCAGAGAATTTAGCAAAAATCCCCAGATTGTACATTTTATAGGAAATCTGATAACAATTAGAAGAGCAGATGGTTCACTTATTCACCTTAATATTTCGCCTTATCCTGCGATTCTTCATGAATATGTTAGTAGTTCTAAATGGGAAGATGCTGTTAGACTGTGTCGCTTTGCAAAGGTAATCCTAATTCTTTGGAATGTTCAGATGTAATTTCACTGTAATATTTATGTTTTCCGGTATTACTTTAATAATGATAATTGCATATCAGATGTTACATCTCATCTCCATTCTTGTGCTCTGTTGCTGATTATTTGGGGGTTGGTGATGAAAAATTGTATTTTTCATATTTATGTCATATAACATAGACAATTTTGCAAATTTTGCTCTACATAATAAAAATTCTTATTTTTATTCATAACAGAGTCCAGATTGATTGAACACAGGTACACAGAGAAGTTGGTAATAAGCTTAGATTTTCAGGACTAGGCTTTAATATAACTGATTAAAAATTATCTGCATCTCCACAGTTGCCTTGTATTTTTTCATATTTTTATTTCACTTGGTTTTGTTTTGTTTTCCTTTGCTTGCTTTTGTATGTATCTAGGCAACAGCAAGAGATGAGGTGAGTCTGGCAGTCTTTTAAACAGGCAAACAAAAATCCCCCCACAACCCTGCTTCCTTTCCACCTTTTACTTCTAGAAAAGAGTTTAGCACTTTCATGTGATTATCATAACCTTAAATATGTATTTCATATATTTTTGTATTTGCGTTATTAAATCAATACAGATCCCAATAACTTGGATTGTATAATGACTTTTGAGTGGTACTCAAAATAGGTTTTTATTCCAGTATTGGGCAGTGGGTACTGGGATTTCGAATTTCAGCTACAGCATTATGTCAACTTTTTTGAGTTATCTAAATTCATCATCTTCAAAAATAAAATGTCTCTGTCAGGTGGCAATATACAGTTCAAAGTATTTCCAGTAAGTAACAAGAAAACAGACTATCTGAGGAAAGAGGGAATAACAAGAATTGCTAGTGAAAAATTTCTAGAAAATTTGTCAGGCTGAACTTTCAGCATTTTACTACCTTATTTTCTAAATAATACAGAAGTGGGAAGAGAAGCATGATGATATTATGAGCATCATTAATGAGCATCTCTGAACAATGTTAGTTCTCCCTAATTACAGGCTACCAGCAGGAAGATTTATATTACCCTGAATCATGGTAAAGAGTAGGAAAACACGGCCAGAGAAGGAGCACAGGCAGAGACGGTGATAGTGAAACCACAGCCTTGGGCTAAATTACTGTATGTCATTAGCTTCAGTGGGTCTTATCAGTTTTGTTTCATACAAAAGCGATTGTGAGACAGGGCATGGGAGTATGTTTTTAGACCATACTCAGTGTAGCTGTGTATTCTGATTTAGATCAATAGTAATCCTATGCTGCCTCTAAAAACCAATTCACATTGCAAAGTGTTTATTTTCAAATTTGTTATTGACCATAGCAAGGTTGCAATATTATTATTACTACTGATTTTTCCTAATTCTTAATTCTAAATATAAAATGTACTGAAAATAGTAAAGGAGACAGAACTTTTGAAGCTCTTAACAGCCTCATCAGGTTAATTGTTCTACCCTTACGCAATTATTTTCTTTTCACTTTCATTTGTAGTATGTTTATAAGTTATTATCAGCATCCATGGTTCCGTGGTTAGCCAGGTTAAAATAATTTTTCTAACTACAGCCACTGCTTTGGTTTCCAGCATAGTTCCACAAGTAGTGACAGCGAAACCGATGATGAGGTGATAGAGTGATACTATGCAAGAGTTCGTTACTGGCTGAGATGCTAAAAGCTAAGGATTCATTTAGCCACACTGGCAGTCTCAGCTGCTCACAACATCAGTGCTTTTGTAATGAAGGAGTTCTGAGAAATAACTAAGTAGCGAGTTTCTAATACGAGGCTTAGATCAAAAAATGCCGAAAATCTCACACTGAGAAATGTTGTATTGTTATAATTATTTTAGGACTTGTATACTTCCTGTGAGAAGTATTTTTAGCACAGTAATAAATATTTTAGGAGTTTTAGGAGTTGCATTTCTGTTAAAATTCCAGGATCAAACTATGTGGACATGTTTAGCAGCTATGGCAGTTGCCAACAAAGAGATGGCTACAGCAGAAGTCGCCTATGCATCAATTGGTAAGGTAAGAAAAAGGACTTATTTATTTCCAGTTAAATTGTTGTAAATCTAATTTTAATAATTACTTTCTCTTATTAAATTATTGTACCTCTCATTAACAGATTGACAAAGTTCTGTATATCAATTCCATCAAAGATCTGCCATCAAAAGAATCCAGGATGGCTCATATGCTGCTCTTCAGTGGAAACAGCCAAGAAGCTGAAACCCTGCTTCTTCAGACAGGCCTTATTTATCAAGCTATTCAAGTCAACATTAATCTTTATAATTGGGATAGGTAGTATTTCTTCAAACACAGTATGTTTATAAGCAGTCTTACTGAGGTGACTGTAAATTATTCAAGACACTTGCTTTATTGCAGATACTTAGCTGACTAATTTCTTATTTGTAATTGCCCAGAGCTGTAAAAGGATGGATTAAATCATATGCTGATAATAACCAGTGAAGTAACTTTCCGTCATATTTAGAAGATACGAGTATTCTGTGATTAAAGTCCAAAGCATGCTTGGAAGTATTTTTAAATAACATTTTGCTTTTTCATTATTGTTAACACAGAAACGTCTTTAGTGATACCTCAAGCTGTATGTGACCCTCAAAGAATTAAGGCTATTTTGAAATGTCTTGTTGCTAAAAATAGATACGTGGCTATTCAGACTCCCAGCACTGTGTAGGTGGATGAAGTATGAATTAGGCCTGAAAAAGCAAAGTAGGAATTTCTCCTTTAAACAAAACCGCACATTTTCTAACAGAATCTTCTGAGGCCATTTACTACTAATTTCTCTGCTATTATATTTTTATCTTTGTGGACAAAAAGTTGTGGGTTTTTTTCTCCTACATAACTGTTTTTTTATTATGTTGCCTAATATGTATCATCTAAAAACTGTACAGATCAATCACAGAATCATAGAATGAATCACAGAATAGTTTGGGTTCGAAAGGACCATAAGATCATCTAGTTCCACCCCCCCTGCCATGGGCAGGAATGCCTCACACCAAGTATTCCTTATGCCATTGAGAACAAAGCAGATGGGAGAGTGTTCAATTATGCTAATCCAATAGCTAATCTGTACCGCTTACTGAATATTCATAAATGCTGTGTAGCATACACCATAGATATGTACTATGACTCTGTTCAGAAGCGATTCCTGACTGTAATGAAATTATTAAAAATTGTTACTTTTGCCCCTTTATATTGAGAGTGCTGAACTCTAACTATTCTGGTTTATTTTCTTGAACTAAAAAGACTCCTATTGTCAAATTCTGATGATACGATGAGGTTGTCAACAGAAATAGTTGCTAGCTATTTTTCACAGTATGTATCATAAAGTAGATGGTCTCCTTCACTGGCTACTTTTATTAATCTCCTGTGACTGATACTAATGTAAAACTACTTGACACTATAGATTAGAAATCTTTGCCTGCAGCTCAAACACTTTTCAGCGTATTGTTTTGCAAAACCATGGTGATTGTAGTTGCGCCAGAGCATTTATATAGCCTGACAAACCCATTTCTGTTTTATTCCAGGGCCCTAGAACTAGCAGTAAAGCACAAGACACATGTTGACACAGTCCTGGCTTATCGACAAAAGTTCCTGGAGGACTTTGGTAGGAAAGAAACAAACAAAAGATTTTTGCAATACGCAGAAGATGTAAGTATTCCTCAGAATTATTCTCGCAGCTTTAGGTCAGTCTGTTCTCTGTAGCTGGTTTGGGACAGTGGGGGAAATTGTTCTGATATTTTTTTTCCCTTGGTTCAAATGTGGGTACAAATCTTAAGATTTTGCATCTGAGTACAAGTCCATAGCTTGATGTGTGGCTACTTGGCTAGCATTAGCTGTGCATGTATTTTATTTGAAGGCACAAATATGGTATGTATATATTTAGTAAATGGCAAGAATTACATAAACGAAGGCATAGTTCTTTCCTGTGAACAGGGAGGTAGACAGGCAGGTTGAATGTGTACCTCTAAAATGTCTTCAGTATTTTAACGTATTTTTATGGATAGTAGCAATAACAAACTTTGAAGATATCCATATATACATATTAAGAGTGAGCTATGAATTGTTCTGCCAAGTATGATAAATAGCTAAATATACAATTTCATCCAACCTCTGGAAACCATCTCCATCATCAGTAGGTCATTTTCATTTACTAGCATTTCACAGATCTTAAAGACTGAGGACAGATCTTAATAGTTCATAAGACAGAAGTAGCTTAGATTCTGCTCAAGTACTTCTGCACATTTTCTTTATGAGAGGCATCCACATGTGCACCTTAGACAGCAATTCCATTGGGTAGCCCTTACATCCTTCCTGCTCTTCCCCTTGCTCTGTTGCTAAGCGTTCTTAGGGTGAAGCTAATGAAGAGAGATGTGTACTTTGACTGTCTCAGATCTTTGCATCCCGCTGATGAATGAAGAAATACATCAGAGCTGTTAGCTGAGATCATTTAATTGGACAGTGCCTATTACACTTTCAGTAAAGCTTAATATCTAATGTAAGTCATTAGATGTTAGCAAGTCCAAGGATGTTTCATTTCCTAAACAAGAATAAAAGTCTGCACAATATCTAGCTCTGCAATGAACCATTCTGCAGTACTTTACCTAGAAAATACAGGAAAATAGCAGAACAGATTGCAAGCACTCTTACTATGGAGCAGTTTTGACTGCTATACTGGAAGTATGTCTTCTACATAGTTTAAATCCAATATTGAGAAAAAATGATGTTAATCCCCTGATGCTTCTGAAAGAGACTTTGTAGATAATACTGTCTTATCTTGGAATCATCAAGAAAGCCATGGTTTCTGGAAGGTTTCCTTAGCAATAACACCTTGTCAGTGACAAATTGTGAGCAGTGGAGCTTGTTTCATCTCACACTCAGTCTTGAAACTTGGTCTTGAACTGCAGAATGTTCCTGGATCTATGTTCTTGGAGGTTTTGTTGTCTGGATCTGAAACTAGGATGTGACCTGCTTAATAAAGTGGATTTTAAAGCTCTTGGCTACAGTGGTAACTAAATTCTTAATGCAGCCTGTCAGACTGGTATAGCAAAGGTAGTAGGAAATGTGAAGAGCATTGAAGAGAAAAGCAAGATTTGGTGCCGCTGTTCCTTCTCAGGGAAAAAGAGAGGTCTCAGTTTTCCTTGCACCACCTAAAGTTCCTTGAGGCTTAAGTAAGGAGTTTTTACCTCATTTCTGTACTGTAGCTGAAAGCACTGACCTGCGATCAGATACAGAATCTAAACAATGTGCTTCATTGTTATATCTCACGTCTTTATATATGAAGTATTATGAGTGTAATTTATATACAGAGAATCCATATCTTGGCAGTTGCTAGACGTCACTGGCAGGGGTTGTTGGCTTCACTGGCAAGTAGCTCTCAGGGCTGGATGGCAGGATTAGCCCTATATGTGGTATGTTCAGCATCTGTGTGACTTCTGTTAAAGCAAACACATTAATTTTTAGAGTGCCATAAAGATTTCAGTCATCAGATCCAAAGCATCTGGACTCAGTAAATGCATCCTGAATTGACCTTTTCACATGAGAATGTGGGGATTGCAGTTACATATTTCCTCATAGAGAAACTTCCCTTTTATTTCATGACTTAGTTAACAGTGTAGCAACTACCCTGAAAATTCCCTGTGCAGCAGCTGAGATTCTTTTCCCATCCCATCTTTGAAAGTCTAAAGTCTCCAGCAATGAAACTGAAGTTTGCAACTACTTTGTTGCCCAGTTTTGGTTTTATTTTTATAGTCATCAAATGCACCATGATCCATTCTTGTCAAGCACTTTTGGAAAGAAAGATTACTGTTGTACCCCACTGTACTGGAGATACTGTACTATATCGATTGTCTAAAGTTTCACTGAAATATAATACAACCAGAAGATGACAATTTTCTGCAGCTGGAGAAATGCCAAGATACAGCTAAAACATTTATTGATGTAGAAGACAAATTTAAAGCAGAAATCTGATTTCTGTTATATCAGATAACTAGTGTAATATGCTATCAGTTTACTTGGTGGACTTCCGGTGCAGTCAAAAGGCACCGCCGCATGTATTATTGATAAAGGGCTATATCCTCAGTAATAGGACACAGATGTCATTATATTTAAATTAGATACAAGTTGATTGAAGTTCTTTTTTGCATTTTAATGGAGGGTTTTTGCCAGACACAATGAGATGTATTAGTATTTGTTCAAGTATGTCAAGCTTGTTTTATTTTAACGGGGAAAGCTCAGTTTGTTAGAACTCAGCTGTGCATTCATACATTAATATCCATTTGTATAAGTTGTCACTTATATGTGAAGAACTATATGATTGGTACGGTCACTTTGTCATTATAACTTACAATTGTCCTGTTAATGTATCCGTTTGACCTCTCTGTATATGTTAGTTGACCTCTGCGTACTCACTTTTCTGTTCTTACAGCTGGAAGTTGATTGGAATAAAATCAAAGCCAAAATAGAGATGGAAATTGCTAAAGAAAGAGAACGAGCAGCAGCCAGTCCTGCGGTGAGAGCTAGTGTAACTGTACAGCAATAACTGCCCTTTTGGTCACCTTCATAAGTGCTTCTCGAATATATTGTACTGGCATATTTTTCCAAACATTAAAAAGCCACAGCAGAAGTTTTCTGGGGAACAGGAGTGAGAATCAATGTAGTTCTTGTTAACTGTTGTAAGGCAGGCAGAATTATTTACTTACTACAGTCTCATTTTGAGCAGGGTTTTTGTTCTAATGCTCTAGGGAGTAGCTATGCTGTAGTCCACAATACATGTATGAGAAAAAAGGGAAATTGACTGTCTTTCTGTTAGTGGCTTTTAAATTTAATTGTCACTAAAATTATTTAACCTTGGTTGCCTCTAATTTAAATACCTATTTTCCTTTCTAAGCACCTAGTTGAGTAGTTTGGTTATTTCTGCAACCTCAGGGACCTCTGAAAAGACTTGTTTAAATTGCCCCAAAACAAATTCAGCGAGCTGTCAGTGTTGAAAATTAAAACAGCTTGCACCTATAAAGTACAAAAGAATATTTTATTCATGGTTGGGGTACTACATATTTCTGCTAGTATGTATGTATGAGCAAGTTCTTTAATAGATCTTTTTATTACTTCAGCAACTAAGGTTTGTCACTAGCAAGCTATCAATAAATGATATTTTCTGAGATAAATTGTTTAAAATACTATGCAATGTGCTTTGAATGTTGCCTGAAGTTAACAGCCAGCATTGTTGGTTGGTTTTGTAGTGTCCAACACATATAATTGGCAGTGTTATTGGAAGCTTCCTTAAGGTTCATATATCATACTAATTTCAAATAAAGAAGAGCTTTCTATTTATTTTTTTCTGCCCAAAGCACTTGATTTGAAAAAACTGTTTTTACATTTGTGTTATTTCATCAAGATATATTTTTGATTTACATATGAAAGTGGCTGCATATGTTAGATGTTATTTGCAGAAGCCCTTTGCATTACAAATATGTGAGCAGGTTTTTCATAATTGACATTGTATCTTTTCAAATGTTGCCATCCAAATGTTAAATATCTGTATATCTGTCAATTTTTTTCTGGTTTGTGAATTATTATGTGACACTGCTTTCATAGTTCACAAAATTCTTAATAAAAACAAGTTTTTTTAAAATATGTATCTAATACATGATGCATTAGGTGATCTGCATTGATTTATTTGACTGCTAAATAAAACAACATTTTTGATGTAGCTCATCCGAAGCTCTACAGTATTCTGGTGTACTGACACATGGCAAAGTGAACACCTTCACCTTCCATTGACTTGCAGAAAGCATTTACTAGTTCCAGAATTGAGTTCAAAATATCACTAATGGCAAGTGTCTAATGTTAAATTTATGATGCCTGGCTCAGATGCAACATAGTGCAACAAAAGCAGGTTTTGAAGACTGGTCTAGTGGTAGTACAAAGTCAGGGTTTCAGCTCAGTCTTGCTCTTTTACTCTTGGACCAGTTGGAAGTACAGCAGAGACAGCAAATTCACTCAGCTTCTTAAAAATGCCTGGTGCAACAACTAACTGTTGCATAGACTGAGATAAAACAGAGGAATGGGTGCCACACTTACCACACTGACTGCTGTTCAGGCTGATGTCAGTGTCATTCACAGAAAGTGATACATCAGGTTCTCCATATCTCAGTGGTGATGAGAAGTGCTGTATTTGTAGGTGGTGGGAAAGATTGTTTAGTTCCTAGGCCAAAACACAATAAAGACCTTACAGTATTTATCAATGGTCAGATCTATTTTATTTCCACGCATGTCCAGTCCTGAACTACATGCTATGCTGAGCATCTGTGTGTTAAATAGAAAACAAATCAAAACAAGCACTGGTTATTCTTTCTTTCATCAGGTTCTAATAAGCAGGTAACTTGGTGCAATTCCAACCTTTGTTATGAAATCTGAATTTTAGAATATTCTCAGAAGATAACGTTCATATGTGGCTTACTTGCAATTGTTGCAGCATTTTCACATACTGCACTTGCCATTCCAAGGAAAGTACCATCTGTCCAGTCCAAGGTAATTTTGTGCTAGTTTCTCTGGGGGTTTTAAAGTTCTGCATTGCGTTTGTCTGTGCCTGTTTTCAGGCATTTTCAATAGTTTGTTCAATGTCATCTATTTAAGTAAAAGTACCTGAAGGATACATTTATAACAAGCTGCAAAAAGCCTGTGTACCTGCTTCAGAGGGCCATCTTTGATGTATTCAGATAAGATTGGTGTATTAGCAAGTAGAAAGACAAAACTACTTTTACCCTACTTCTTATGCTTATATCATATTGCCTTTTTCCAAACCCTGATTTAAAACCTTTCAGAGCTGTAAATAAAATGGCTGTTCAGTTGCTGCTTGCATTATTGTCCAGTGCAAGAATACTGATTCTTCAATGATTTAAGTATACCTATTTTAAAAATAGCGCACTATTTAATTATTGACTGTTTAATTCAAAGCATCATAAACCAATTTAAGAATGGATTAATATGATTGAAATGTAATTGGTTTACATGCTGTTGTGATGGATCATTTATTCAAATATATTCAAATTTACCACAGCAGGATGGGTGTTGTAGTTTGCGAGCTTTGTTTGACCTTGACCACAGTTTGACCTGGTGTTAAGAAGGGAGATTTAAATGGAAATGTGAAAAATGTATCTTTAAGTGAGGTAAAAGTTGAGTGTTTAAAAGCCATAAATTAATTAGGAAAGCAATATACTGACAAAAAAAAAGTTGTGTGTATTAGGTAGCATTTCTGTCTTAAACTCTGCAAACATTGCATTTATCTCTCCTTGGGAAATGACATAAAAATACAGATTCCTTCACCACCCCTCATTCTAGACATGTAATGGGGACTAACCTAAATAATCCATTAAGGTAAGCCATACCCTTCCCTGCATTGGAGCACACCCATTTTTACTTCCCAGTCTTCATGCATTGTCCCTCATCTGCTGAGTTATGGACAGAGGTTGTTTCGGTTCCCTGTGGACAGTTCTATATTTATGAAGTCTAGCAGCCACCATACACTTCTAAGAGAAGTTACTGGTGGTTGCTAGTGGTGACTGCAATGAAGAACAGTGGAAAGACTGTTTTAGAAACATCCTCTTGAATTTGTGGGGAAAAAAAACCAATAATTTGAAATTGCTGCTTTAATCTTGCTTTACACCATGGTTTAACTGTGGTTTGCAACTATTCCAGGTAATGCAATTGGTTAAAGAAACATTCTTCATTTTTACCTCTAGCTTAATTTTTTTATGGTTTGCATATTTTTGATAGTTCAGAGGAAGAAGGAAAAATATTTTTTGTGTTTTGGTATTGAAGGCAATAAGACTTTGAGGTCTTCATTTGTCTGTGGGATTTTATCCTTTGGAAAACTATGAAGTTTTGAATTACCTGACATGAAAACTTAATTTTGCAGTATATATATAACCATTTTCTACTTCAGGAAAGTAATTGTTCATCTCTAAAAGATTCTGCATGTAAGATAACTCTGGGTATATCCAATTTGTAGAAGAGGACAGAAGTTGTGTCATAGAAGCATCTTTGAGGTAGATGAGAGGTAACAGCAGTTAAGGGGTCTGGGAGTTAACAGGCTTTGATTGTGGCTTTGCTGTGGCCTTTCACTGCCTCACTTCTTCCATCTGCAGATGGGAGTAATGTATTTCGCAATGTTGCAAAGTTTGGTTTTGGATTCTATGAAGTTAATGCACATAATGCAGTCAGACACTGGAAAGGCTGACGAGTCATAACTCTAAAGGTTTTCAAACCCCAAACCAATAAACAATAAATGTCATGGTGCTTGATGAAGATTCCCAGTGGTGTTATTCCCTTATCGACAGGTGAAGTCATCCCGTAGTCATCCGGCACACCTGTGCAAGCTGGCAACAGGACCAAGCCGTCTCTTCAGCTGAGCCCAGCACCTGTAAAGATACCATTTAGCTTTCAAAAAAAAAAATAACAGGGATTTTCATCATTTATAAAATAGAAGGCATCATTTTGGCAAGATGTTAATCTCAAGTTTTGCCAGAATGATGCCCTTCCTGCAGCTACAAGCTTTTGAGGCTTACAGGATTAATCAAGCAGCTTAACCATGACACAAGAAATTCACAGATATACCATTAAAGATTCTCCCAAATGAAAAGATTCTTCTGGGCTATATCAAAAGCAGTATGACCAGCCAGTTGAGGGAGGTGATTCTTCCCCTCTACTCCACTCTTGTGAGACCTGCCCTGCAGTGCTGCGTCCAGCTGTGCGGCCCCCAACACAAGAAGGATGTGGCCTGCTAACGTGTGTCTAGAGGAGGCCACGAAGATGATTCAAGCGCTGGAGCACCTCTTCTATGGAGACAGGCTGAGAGAGCTGGGGTTATTCAGTCTGGACAAGAGAAGGCTCCAGGGACAATTTAAAGAAGCCTCCCAGTGCCCAAAAAGGCCGATAAGGAACCTGGAGAGGGACATTTTACATGGGCACATAGGGATAGGACAAGGGGGAGTGGCTTTAAACTGACAGAGGGGAGATTTACTTTACACATCAGGAAGAAATTCTTTTCAGTGAGGATGATGAGGCAGTGGCACAGGTTGCCCAGAGAAGCTCTGGCTGCCCCATCCCTGGCAGTTTTCAAGGCCAGGTTGGACACAGCTTTGAGCAACCTGGTCCAGTGGAAGGTGTCATTGCCAGTGACGGGGGTGTTGGTGCTAGATGGTCTTTAAGGTCCCTTCCAAACCAAACCATTCTAGGATTCTGTGATAATCTATGCTATCTGCTGGGCTCAGCTGAAGAGGTATTGAAGAGCTAATGCCCATTTGCAAGGAGCTCATATCTGCTGCAGCCTTCCCACTTTAAACCTTAAATAAAATGTTGAGGTATGGAAAAATGAAAAGTACTTGGAAATGGGTGTAGTCTGCCTAGTGATGGATCCATGAAGAAAAACACTCATGCAGTGAGGACACTGCTTCTTAAAATAAACTAGGAGACTTCTACTTTCTGAGCTTTCATTAAGTGATTGGAGCATGCAAGCCTCCGACATATAAACCATTGCAAATTGTTGCTCTTCCAGGAATTACAGTTTTTGAGGGTTGACACATCTGCAATGAATGGTCAGTGAAGAACTCCATTGTTCATCGTTTTTTTCCAAAGCTGTCATGAGTCATCCTACTTTCATTCCAGATGATAATCAGTGGTTTTCCATATAAATTAACCAATCTGCATATTCATTTCTATTCAAAATAGAACATATAAAATTCTGTGTAAGTGCAAAATAGATACATGTCATGATTTTACCCCATTTCAATTATTGGTTGATTTATATTGATGACTGTGGGGATTAGATCTGCCAACTGTGTTTTTATCTTGCACATCCATGGAAGTAAGAATTTACAATAAAAAACCCAAGGCCAACTATTTCATAACCACAAGAGAGCATAAGTTCTATTTTACTTTGTGAATTAATATTGATATAGTCAATTGAAAAGAAGATTATAGGGTTGATATATCTAGAAACAAAGGCAAGGTCAAAGATACTTTGAAAAGAGTTAACCATGGAAGGAAAAATGGAGAAAATAGGCACTGCAGGATGTTAAATCCTTGATGACTGTGGCCAAGTCCTGGCAAAGGCATGTGCATGTGCTGCTCTTCATGGACTGTGTGTAATCCAGCTGGACTCACAGAGTCCTGTGCATAGGAGACTAAACCTTTCTCTCCTGGTATCCTCCTCTTTTTCCCCCAGGTTGGAAGCTTGTAGCATGCTGGATTTTGGCATTTCCTGTAAGGTACTAACCCTGCAGCTGACTGCATGTGGTTACAAAAGAGTCCACCAAGACCTGTGAGAACACCCACGGAACCAGGTTTCCACTAGTTTGCTTAAAAATGATTAAAATCACTGCAGAAGAAAATGCAAAATTCTGCTTGGTGAGCACAAAAGAGCCCAAGCAGGACTTAGCTGTTTGCCGCTGCTCTAAAAAGGGACAAATTTCATCTGCATTATAGCATGGTGTCCTAGGAAGCCAACTTGGCTTGATAAAGTTGTATTGTTTTCAGTTGCCTTGTTCACTTCAGAACAGTCAAAATAGTAAATAATCAATAATGGAAAAGCTAGAAGCTTTCTAAAACAAATGTCGTTCTTGATTATATCGCCTAGAGGTAGAGGGACAATTGGGAAAAAGCAATTTATTGATTTTTACATTTCCGGATTGATATTAAACACAGAAATCTTGAGACTTCCATTTCTTTATTTTTGTGACATCAGATATATCCCATGTCACATTAATTCAGCGGCTTCAATATCAGCTGTTTCATGACTCTGTAAATACAGTTGTGTTCTACTTGCTCATCTGAATATATATATGATTGGAATTGCAACGGATATAACATTACTTGTGGTTTTATGCAATCAGTGGGATATGCAGATGACTGTGCACTGAGCCCTGTGTTAATATAAAGAGAGCATGGCAATCATCTACCCAGGAGTTATCCTGAGTGTCTAGCTACTGTCTTCTCCTAGGACCAGCTCTTTGCCTTCCTCTAAAATCTGATGTACTAATGCATCCTCTGCACTGATATTTCACGCTGTATGGTATGGGGGAAAGTTGGGGAGAAGAAAAATTTTTACAAATTGGTTGTATGTAAAGATCTGTATTTCCAAAGTATATTTTATTCATGCAATTCAGTCAACATTTGCCCCATGCTATAAAATTCCGAATACTGAAATGCAAACTGATAGTTTTAATTCAAGTACCTTTGCCTGGCTGTGAATGTTTCTACTGAGAACTGAGTGCTGCATATGAAAATGTGGTGGTCTGATATCTCCAGGGAAAGAGGGGGATATGTTCATTCTCTGCACAGAGCTAGGCAAGATGCCTGGAACAATTAGATTAAATGGATGAACAAAACATATAATGTTTTATTACTTCTCTGTCTTTTTTGAAGGGACTGCAAGAATTTTTTTCTTTATGTAAAGAAATAACTGGTAGTTGGAATGCTGCCGTTCGGAAATAATCTAATCTCTATACTAAATCAGAATTCAGGTTTTCTTTGAGATTAAACCTTCAAATCAAACTTTGAGGTATGTCTTCAAAAAAGGGAAAAGGGGGCTCGTATGTACATCTCCATGTGCTGTGAAAGATCCTCAGTTCCACCCCAAGTGCTAACTTCAAGCTAGGAAAAAGGAAAGTTATTTTATGAGGTCTTTGAGCGCAAACCGGTTGCAGTCTCAAGGGGAGAGCTCAGGTGAAGCTCAGGGTAATTGTGCACGAAGCAATAATCAATGGATAACTAAGGACTAAGTTAGATACTCCCAGCTAATTCAACAGTGGTATTGGTAAGGATCAAGATGACTTCTGCCCTTTGTTGGTGTTTATTATTTGCCTTGCTAATGTAAAGTTTTCCAGTAAAAAGCACCCAGTACCTTGACAGGACTACTGTCTGCAGATAGACATGAGCACAGGCTATTCAAACCTCTCCATGGAATTGCTTCAGACTTGACCTTGAGTAATTTAATACAGGAGTGAGTCTTGCCCAGTCTTTGGTGTCCACTTGGCTTGGGCATGACCACAGGGACTGATGTGCCATGGGCCAAAGATGATAATGCTTTGATTTCTATTTAAGACATTTTTCATTGACAGCTGGACTTCTTAGAAACTGTGTTAGCCATCCCCCAGTAAGGGCATAGCACCAAACTGGGCCATATTTTATGCACAATCTTTCCTTCTCAGAATGTTCTCCTAGACCCAAGTACTTTGGCATAGAAAAAGGAGGCTGAGGAAAAACTATTGATTTATCCAAAGTCATATTTCAGTCCTGAAAGTTGCTTTTTCTACTGCATCTGCCCAACGTATATTCTGGCAGTGAATGTCCCACAGAAAACACACACTTTTTCCAAGTTTTCCTTGTTCAGACTGCTTAAGAGTTGATCAGAAGTGAACCATGGAGAGATGAGTCTTCCTTGTCCTTTTCATGTGTAAATGAACTTTTCCTTCTCCCTGGTCCCTCCACAGGCTCCTTGCTGGGGAAAAGAGGGAGGACAGCTCTGCCCAAGGAGGGCAAAATAGTAATAATGCAATATTAAAGTAGAACTATACAGCAGTGAGTCCTTCATTTCTATGTTGCTATTTAAGATACAGAATTACCCCATTATGTGGCATATTTCATTGAAGAACAGTCTTCCCATCAGATGCTGGTTTTTATAAAGGTCCTAATATTGGTTCCCTTGTTGCATGCAGCACTGCTCCCATGTCAGCATAACCCAAGAAGCTTCAGATGGGAAAGTGTGTCAGGATTGGGTCTGGATTCTCTGAGTTACAACTGTCTCAGGCCCTCCTCGTCCTCTTCCTCCTCCTTTGGCTGCCTCTATTGCCTGCACTATATAAAAAAGGGCTCATCTTCATTCCAGTAAGAGCAGGGTTGCCACTTCAACCAGATACAAAGATTTTATGCAGCATCTGGGAACATCTTTCTGTCTTAGCAATTTTGTCTGTGTTGTAGAAATGTTTAGAAGCCACACCAAGAAATATTTCAAAATTCAGATGCAAACATCAATAGCTACAGCCGTATCTGTATCTGACATATATACAAAGCCACAGTTCTGCAGAGTGACAAATGCATCTCTTGCACCTAAATCATAGAATCATAGAATCATAGAATAGTTAGGGTTGGAAAGGACCTTAAGAACATCTAGTTCCAACCCCCCTGCCATGGGCAGGGCCACCTCACACTAAACCATGTCACCCAAGGCTTCGTCCAACCTGCTCCTGAACACTGCCAGGGATGGAGCATTCACAGCTTCCCCTGGGCAACCATTGCAGTGCCTCACCACCCTAACAGGAAAGAATTTCCTCCCCTGTTTAAGTTTTAACCCTTACCCCCTTGTCCTATACGGCCTTGCCTGTGAGGGGACCAGGGGTATCTCATGCTTGCTCTTGCTGGGAGCTCTTTAGCTGGGACCCACCTAATAAGGCAGCTGTTTTTTGGAGTGAGGTTTCTTGGACAGTTTGGGGCAGGAGACTTGGCAGCAGTCAGCACTGAGGCCTGGTGTGGCATGTTCTGGGTTGGACCAGTCATTTCCCTTAACAGCAGCAGTGATCCCAGGTCACCTCAGTGAAATAAAGAGCACAGCATCAGGAGGTGCTAATATTTTATTAGCAAGCTTTGGAGATTGCCCTCCTTCATTTACCTTGCTAACAAAAGCAAGACTACGCACAACCACCACGTGATGTCAAAGGGGAAAGCCTGATATTGCTTTTCCCCATGCTCGCACCTACCCCTCCACCCATGGGTGTGGGGATTGCCCTGTCAAGCCGGTATCATGCAGTTGTGTCCATGCAGACCCTGCTGCCCATGCATGGTCTCCTGCTGCTTCCACAGATGAGCAAACCCGGCATTCCCATCGCACACAAGCCCACACCACGTTCCTGGCGAGGAGAGCTGGACTGCTCAGCTCTTACTGAACTGCAACTGTTTCCATCGCCCCACAAAGAACATGTCATTGTACCAGAGGTGATGTCCTCGTACTGGAGGCAGTGTCCCCAAGTCAGCTTCCTCCTGGATGACTTAATGACTTATCCTTCTTTTTGACCAGAAGCAGCGATTTCCGGCCAGCATGCTGCCCAGCCTACACTCCCGGGCAGGTGAGCAGGAGTTGCTCCCAAGGCTGCAGTTCCCTCCAGGGCTGCGGTGTGTCCCTCGGAGGAGCCCTGGGGTTTTGCAGGCTGCTCCACTGGCCACACCAGTATCCGCTTCCCATATCCCTCCGTGGGCCTTGGCATCCTGCGGGCTGTCCCCCTGGAGCCCCTGTATGTCCCTTCTGCAAAGCCTAGTGTCCAGCACGCCATCCTGCCGTGGACCCTACTGTGGTGGGCAACCTTCCAGAGATGTCGTCTCCCCGGGAGTCCACAGTGTCCCTCCGTGGAACGCCACTGCGTTCCTCCCGGAGACAGCCGTGTCTGGACCTACATCTCCCCTGGGAACCGACCGCTGACACTCCCCCAGTGATGCCAGCGTTCCGTCCCGCGGAGACCTGTGTGTCCCTCTGCTCAGCGTCCTGTCCGCGGGTCCGCAGCGGGCCGGGGGCTCAGCCGCAGCACCCCCCCCCCCCGCCCCGACCCCATCCCCGGCCCCGAGGGGATAGCGGGGGCAGCGCTGCGCCTCCTCGTAGCTGGGCAGGTGCTTCACCTCCTCGTAGCGGGGCAGCGGCGGCAGCTCCAGCCCCGGCCCCGGCCCCGGCGGGGCGGCGGGAGGCCCCGCGTCCGGCAGCGCGTCTGGAGGGGCGGCGGGGCAGGGCCCAGGGCCGAGCGGGGGGCGGCGGCGAGGGGCCCGGGGGCGGCGGCGGGGCGAGGGGCAGGCGCGGCGGCGGAGGACGCAACCGGCGGCCACTAGAGCCAGGAGGACGAGCAGTGCCGCCAGCCTCCGCGCCAGCCACCGCGCCTGCGGAAGCCATGCGTGCCCCGCAGCCAGCCCTGACCCGGCTCCGGCCCCGCCGCAGCCATCCCGCCCGCACGGCACCGGCCCCCTCCCGCCCGCCATCCTCCGTGCCCCGCGCAACCCGTGTCCGGTCGCGGCGCGCACCTCCCGCGGAGCCGGCGGCGCTCCCCGCGGGTGCGGGCTGACACCCCGCGTCCCGCCCGGCGGCAGCGCCGCGTTTTATCCGCGCACGTCAGGGTTTTAGCCCTGATGAAAAATTGATGGGGCCATTTGGCGGCGGTTCACCGGCTAATGCGGCGGCAGCGGTGCGGCAGGGGGCACGGGGCCAGGCTCTGTCCCTGCGCCGCGGAGGCTTGGGACCCGGCAGCCCCACACCCCCCAGAGGGGTCACCAACGGGGCGTCCCTGCCACCCGAGCCTCGAGGTAAATGTGCCCCAGAACTTACCGCTGAGCCAAAACTTACCTACCCCGATTGGTGGCAGGATCCCTGGCTAGGGATCGTCTGTGCCTGAGGACATGAGGATGAGCAATACCAGAAGATGTGGGATAAACCCAAGAGTGCAGGGATGAGCAGTACTTGAGGACACAGGGATGAGTGGTACCAAAGGACATGGGGGTGAATTACACCTGAGGATGCAGTAGTAAGTAGCATCCAGAGACATGAAGATAAGTGGTACCCGAGCCCTTAGTGACCCCGTGGGAGAGGGACCTGCAAGATGCATGGCACTTAAAATGGACAACTGCAGTGTTAGAGCAGGCAGCGGCAGGCTGTCTCTCTGGTGCCTCTGCAAAGTAGGCACAGATGAGAGTGAGCTCCTCACTCTTCCTTTTTGTTGTTTTTTATTCCTACCGTTAAGGTTTCACAGCTGTTCACTTGTTGGCAAGGCAAGGGGGTTCCCGTTTCACCCAGTGGTGACCATTGCCCACACTTCTGGGGACCCAAGCCATCATTTTGTTCAGCCCTCGTAACTGCAGCCCCTTGGGTGCATTGTTTGCTGATTACTTTCAGCTCAATTGCAAAACTCCTCAGGCAACCAGGAGAGAAGAGGGAGGTCTACTCTAGTCATGGAAAAACTTCCTAATATGAAACATGGCAAAAAGTGACCAGTACTTTTCTGCTTGGTTTCCTCTAAGGTGATCATGCCAAATCTGATACACATCAGCTAACCCACCTACACGACTGGCACATGTAATGCATTTGTTTCCTTTGTCCTGTTTACTTGAGCTGCGATGATTTTGTTGATGATATTTGTAAGCAATACTCCTACTGTTATCCCTACATTTGGTAATTCATGCCTATCATACCTATTATGGATTTTGTGATACTCAGGACCAAAGATGGGAAGAAAACATTCTCGGAAGTGATACAGCATTGAGCAGAGTTTGCATAAAAATAATCTGAAAGGAAGGAGGGGGTAATGGTGCTGGGCTTCTGGCAAACAATGAGAAACCACGGTTTCTCTCTCTGTCTTCAGGGGTTTATTCTGCGTATGCTTCCTTGCTTTATGGGCATTTGTCCCTGAACCTGGGAGCTGGGAACCATGGGAGAGGTGAGCTTTAGGCACAGTGCCAAGGCAAGAGGATGGTGGCAGAGGAGCACAGCTCCAGCCTCAAGTGCTTTAGGACCAACCTGCCTGGGCAGTGCCAGCTCTGCTGCCCCACATAAGGGACTGCCTGTAGGGACCTTGGCCCTTTGCCTCTGGGATGCATCCTGGCCTGCAGCCAGGAGGATGGGAGATGCTGAGCAGCAGCTCCAGCAGCAGCTCCCTGCTGTGCCTGGGCCCACATTCACTCCAGGCTCTTGATAACAACTGATGAGATTTTTTTAAAGACAAATAAGATAGTGAATAAATAGCAGAGCACCTAGCAAAGCCTACCTATCCATCAGGAAAGCGTAGCGTTTAAACATTTCTGATAAGCTGTAACTCTGCAATCGGAGCACTATGAAATATTAAAGCCTGTTGATAGCTCATTAAAGTGAACGTTTTGGCTGGCACTCCAGCATGCACTGGACTTTGTTGCTCAGTCTGCAGAGGCGGCTGAGGATCAGTTCTGTGCCCTGTCAGATGAGGAAAACTGGGGCCAGAGGGAAAAGGGTGCTGCAATAGGAAGAAGAAGGAATTGGGTTTGGGAGAATTGGGGTGGTGCATCAGTGGAACTGTGTCAGCTGCTGGTTCAGCTTTTGGAAACATATGGACAGTGTCCTCTGCCCAGCTGTGTGAGGATAGTGGGCAGGCAGGGGTAATTGATTCCATCGAGAGTAACTGGTGTCAACTCCATGAGTAATGAAGCCATAGGCAGCTGCAGCTGCTAAGTGGAGATGAAGGAAAGGGGATTTTTGGAGGTGTGGCTGCTCTGCTGTGGGTCAGCATGGTGTGGGGGACTGCTTGTTAGCTCCCTGGGATGGTAAACGGTGAGAGAGAGTGGAGGGCTGCAGCCACTCTGGGATCCCCAGGAGCCCTGGCACCAGTCAGGGAGCTGAACCACTGAGCTGGCCTTGCTGGGGAAGCAGCAGCAGCACTGGGGCAGTGAACACTGGGATGCAGCAGCCCCCTTGCTCAGCACCTGTGGGGTGGCCTCGCCTCTGCTCCTCCACATGCAGGACTTCGACACAGGATAGTAAGCACTCACCTGCAGGTGATGGTCCAGCTGGGGAGCTTGAGGAGTTTACTGACTCACTTGAGACAAGGATGGAGGCAGCAGAGGCTCCTGTGAGATGTGCCGAGTGTGGGGTCAGATGTGATGCTTTGCCACATCTGGAGGAAGAGGCTATGGGCTGGGCAGTGCTGGTGGTGTGGTGATGTGCCGGGGTCCCCCCGGTACAGTCTGTTGCAAAGGCAGCTCTCTGCCTGCTACACGGAGCAAGTGTTTCAGAGCTGATGCTCAGGCTTGACACATCAAGGCAGCTGGGAGACTCTGGGGTTTAAATCTCATCCTTCACCTTGTAATTGTCATAAACAAGCATGCAACCAGTTAATTACATTTATATTTATAAATTGTATTTACATTAAAACTCCAACAGTTTGAACCTTCATACTGATCCGTACCTCTGAAAGCTTCTGGAAAACAATGCCATCAGCTACTGAAGTGTGGCAAGTGGCCCCGTATGCCGAAGGAGTCCCCATGTGCTCTAAGAAGTTTCTTCTGGTTAGATCCAAATGGAGTTGCCTTTATTCCAGGTGACTCTGAATGCCAGGCTGGTGTGTCATCCTGAAAGTGTTTTTGACAGGGAGTGCAATAGTAAAGCAAAGCATTGTTTCTATTAGCAGAAGCATCACTCATAGGCAATTCAAGATGCTTTCCAAATCATTATGACCTTTCTCACTGGCAAAAAAGAAATGAAGTTACAGGTGAGATGGCCCAGATGTTTGTCAGAAGTCTTGAAAATTGTAAGGTTGCTATAACATACAATTTTTCTTTAATTGCACATCCACAGTGTGCTGTTACCACTTACCTGTTTGCAACTGTGGCCCATTTAGATATCAAAACCACCAAGTAAGACACTGGTTACTGTGCTTGGGAGTGAGACCTACAAACCAGGCCCAGGCACTGTGGCACAGCACCTCCGTGCTCCCCTCCACCCCTCTCTGCATCATGGTTTTCCAACCCTCATCACGTCCCTGGCCAAAGCCAGGTGCAGCCTCAAGCATTTGTCTGCAGCTGGAAGGGTGATGGTGGGGGGGTAAAACCCCATGGGCAATGGGGAAAGCAGAGAAACAGTTTTCTGGGTAACTACCCAAAGTTGGAGAGCTGAAAAGCCAGGACACATTGTCACAGCTATTAGTTTCCCAGAAAGAAAGGTTGGCATAAGTTTGGTTGTGAGAACTGCATGGATTTCATTTTATTTTACATATATGTTACATATATAAGTATAGCTACAAATATTTCATTTATTTATTTGTAAATGATAAAGCAGAATATGTGTAAAGGAGAAGCATTTCTCCCTGTGCAGCCAGCCCAAACACAGGTGAAGATGGGACAATCTTGCCCATCCAAAATGCTCTCCTATTTCATGCTTCCTCCTCCTCCTCTGGATACTGGTGTGGATCTTCGTGGCAGCCTGGTCTAGTTCTGGTCATTCCCAGGCCTGTGAAGAGCTTTATTCTGTCTCCCAAGAACAACAGAGCACCAGGGCAGCACTGGGAGTCACTGACCATGAAAAAATCATCCTTAACAGCTGCACCCATTGTGCCTGCCCCATCCCCAAAATCTGCTCTTTTTAATAAGATTATTAGTTTTAAGCTTGGTGGCTGCCTGGAGTCTTGGGTAAACTGTGGGGCCACTGGGTTGCTGTAGAAGTTGATTTTCTCCAGTTTTACAGGGGATGCACAATCATTGATCCTGCAGAAATACATTGATCTAATTGGGGCAGAAGATCATTAAATATTTGACTTCCAGGTCTTTCAAATGGTGCCAAGGAGCTGACCCGGCAAAAGAATTATTTTGTAGTGCCTGTGATTGTCCCTGTGACCATTAGCAGTAGCTCTGAACTTGTCTTCACAGGAGCCTGCTACTTGAAATGCTTTTTGTATAATGATGCTGCCCATATGCATTTCCTTTTCTCTTATACGGGAAAACTAAGTGGGAAAAACATAACAAAGTGAGGTTTGTCTTTCTGGGCAAGACTCTGAAAGCCTTACATGTGGTGAGCAGCATCTGGTAGCAGGAATAATCCCATGGATCCATGGCAGGAAGCATGGTTTTGGATGGCAATCTCGACTGTAGATAGAAACAAGCTCAGCCCCTGCAGCTTCAGTAACATTATAATATCTAGTAGACTCAAACCTTGCAATAGTTGAGTCTTTTATAGGAATTATGGAGCAAATTACTGATGTGTTAGAGGATGTGCAAAGGCTTCATGTTGTGTTTTGGTCTCTGTTGCGGCCCTTCTGCAAGTATTCCTCTCCCTGGTCCCTAAATTGTGAGGGTGGTGTTTCAGGGTGCTGGGTAGTGATGCTGTAGGTGGGGCACCAGCAGCAGTCACACCATCCCTGTGGCTGTCTTCACAGCAGGCTGCTGAAATCAAGATCATGTACTTACCATTTCTGTAGCAACTGCTAAAGAAGCTCTTACAAAGGCCCATTGGCAGCAATCTCAGAGCACTGCTCAGGGTAAGTTCTACATTGCTTGAGTTAAACACACACAACTGAGATCTGTGGCTTCACATTTTTCAAGCACATATGCAGCTGCAATAAGGCTTAAAAACCAAGAAGATGACTCTGCATGTCTCTGTGTGTGTGTGTGTGTGTGTGTAATATATATATACATATATAAAGGCATTACCTCACAGCTCAGAAATCTCTACTGCCAGCAAATATTTGCTGTTAGACTATTGAGAAACAGAGAAAGTGAGTGAGAAAGGCTGAAACACTCCTGCCTGACTCTGATGCCTTCCCAGGCTAGGTCAGTTCTTCTTTTAACACGTTTGGTTGTTCTTCCAAAATGAAATGTATTTTTCCAATTAAACAGAAGGTGGAAATATTGCAGGGCGATGATATTGGTATCAAGTGTGTTGTCAGGTTTCCCAGCCCGTCACAGTTAACATATCCTATTTTATTCCTTCTACGAAAAATAAACATAAGAAAGACTGAATTGTACTACTTCTGCCCTTGCAATAATTCCTTCCAAATAGGACTTGAAGCCTTTGACTCTGTGGAAAGACTCCCATTCATGCAGTGAGTTTTGGCTGAGGCTTTTAGTGCTACAAATAATGAGCATCTCTTCCTATAATGCTCACATAATGAGGATGATTTGATCCAGTTTTCCTTCTGAATAGAATTATATTACTTTCTAAAAACTATTCCAGGATTTTAACCTTGATCCAGCATCATCCTTAAGCACACATTTAATTTCAAGCCCCCTGATGGCAGTAAGGCTCCTGGGAGGCCGGCCGGTGACTGGCAGAGTGCGGTGGCTGGATATATGAGCAGCTGAACACATAAATGCTGAAATGTATTAAAAAGCAGTAACAACCAAAAGGCAATAAAGGACAATTTGTCACAGCTGGAAGGATCACTGCAGTGGTCTGGAATAACCAGAAAACTATTTCTTAAATCTTTTTTTTTACAGGGGGCAACGTTTTTCCAAGCCGTGCTCCGCGTTAGTCATGCCGTTCCTCAGGAGGCTGCCATGATCCAGTCATGAATTTCTGAGATGATTTCATCTCACTGATATTTACAACTTAGCCCAAAAGCTCAGCCTCTTCCTATTATTTGTGGTTAAATATAGCAACGGATTCTTTCCCATTCCTTTTTCTCTCAGAGCGGTTTTTCTGCCACCCACACAAATCGCATGAGTCAGGAGGCACACGAAGGAGCGGGTCCCAGCTTGCCGGGCCCTTGCCGGCTTCCTTTGTGTATCCTAGGCTCACCCTGAGCATCAGGAGGTGAAATAATGTCTGTCTGCTTGCAACTGGGGTGCAGCCAGAGGCGCTCACCCCACACCCCAGGGATGCACAGGGATCTTCCTCACCTCCATCAGCTCCCTCATCCTGAGCAGGGTCACCCTGGCTGCATCCTGGCTGCTTTTCTGTCATCCCACACTGGAATTTTAGGCAGCCCCAGTTTTTGTGTAACCCACTGCCATGGAGGATGTAGGGGTCACTAAGACTGAGGCAATGCCCCAGGGGGTGGGGAGGGAGCACTGACCTGCTGAAGACCCTCTACCCTTCCCTTCTGTCTTCCCCTCTGTCTGAAGATGCTGTGCTTCTACTAAATTAAAAACTTACCTCCCCGGTTTTGTCAGCAGTTGCCCAGACTCCTCAGAGGCCCTGTGCACAGGCGACATGTTGCATGCAGAGGGTTTTTGCTGGGGTAAATCCAACAGCCACCCCAAATAAGGCCGGTCAGGGCATTGCCTGATCAGCAGATCAGTAGGTTGTTAAAAATTAAATAAAAAGAACAAAAGCTGATGGCTGTTTTGCCAGGGGTGGGTGTGCGATAGCAGTGGGGCAGATGAGGGGCTGTGTGCTCATCAGGGTAGCATCCTGCCAGTGCTGCCCACATGAAGCAACGCATCCCTGTGAGCATCTCTTAGGAAAAGCATAAGAGGGAGGTATGAGGATGCTGAGGATGAGGGGGGCAGTGTGGGGGTAGCAGCCACAGGGGAAGGATGAAGAAACGGGGGAGGTTTGACCCTGCTATATTTAACTGCAGCATTTATGTGCTGTAAATAACCCTGCTGGCCTTGGAGGTGGCACAACAAACAGGAAAGTCTCCGGTAATCCTCCCTGCATTCACTTCTCAGGCCTGCTGGTCACCATGCAGCTGGGCTTCAGTGGGTCCCTTTTGGGCAACCCACATACTGGTGGGTCTGGATGCAAAAGAGCAAATATTCAGAGCTGGGAAATGTGGTGCGTGGGTCCTGTCAAGCCGAAATAGCACATTTGCTGTTTCCTCCCCAACGCAGATCCAGCCCTGGCTTTCTGTACAGACTGGGTTTATTAGCCAGGGTGCATTTGGGTGAGCTGATGTTTAACTTCTGAAAGTCAGGATAAAAATGGGAAAAATGTATCATGGTTTTGCTGTTGAGAGAAGAAAACCCCTCCACGCTGCGTACTGAGGTTGCTACTGTGAAGCTCAACCCTACCAAGGTTGAGGAGCACAGGAAGGGAACAACGTGTGGGATGCTGATCCCAGGCATGGATGAAGCAGGGGCTGCGGAGCAGGGCTGGGGGTGGGAGATGGCCTTGGGCCCTCCTGTTCCACAGAAATCAACCAAAACACACAAACAAAAGAAGTAAAAACAACTGAAGTGACTCCTCGTGGAGCCCAAGGCTGTGGGTACTGGCGCCTCTGTGAAGAGACACCAGAGCTAGCTGATACCAAAGAGATTACATTGCTCAATAATTCTCTGAGGACTGGGTTAAATTTCTTTTTCTTCTTTCATTGCTTCCAGAATAATAAACCAGCAAAGTGTATTACACTCAGAAGCAGTTGGGTTGCTATGGATAAAAGTCTGGGATGGTTTTTACCATCTCTAGTGTCAACCTATCCTCTACTGCCCAGAGCTGTGGGTCCAGGTGCACCTTGTCAGCCTCTATGTGATAGGATCTACTAGTCATACCCTCTGGTGTCAGTGGGGTCCTCCCATCTACCAGACAGGTCAGAAGGATGTCCCTGTGCATGAAGGACCTCCCAGGAGAGGGGATGTCCCATCCCTGCCATCATCAGCCTGGCACCACTGCTCTGGCTCTTGCTGCAACTTGTCCTCCACTGGAAGGCTGCATCACTACCTCTTCTGATCCCCCCATAGTGCCATGCAGAACAACTCTGTGAATTTACTATATATCCATCTGCTGGTAGTTAACCTCTGGTCCTGCTGAGCCAAATGTCTAAATCTGATGGCATAGGAAAAGGACTGCCATTGCCATAGGTGTCACAATGCCTTTTGCAAAGCCTGGCACTTACCACTAAAGCCAGTGTTTTAAATGGAAACACATATTTTAGTGTATTACAGGCATTGTCACCCCCCCATCTACTTGCTGTATAATTAATTCATTGCCTTTTTAGAGCCATTGTTTAATGTCTCTCCTGTTGATTTGCTATCTAACTGGTAATACTGCTAAATTCCTAACACCTTTCAGTGCTGTCTTACTTGGAGATGCTAATGGGTGCCTCACCAGTTTGGATGTGCTGAATGGCATTGGTAACCCCAGTTCCCATTTGTCAAAACGTCCCCATCCTTGGCAGTGTTCCATGCCAAGTTGGATGGGGCTTTGAGCAACATGGTCTAGTGGAAGGTGTCCCTGCCCGTGGCCGGGGGGGGGGGGATGATGATGAACTGAATGAGCTTTAAGGTCGCTTCCAACCCAAACTGTTCTCTTATTATATGAGTATATGATTTCCAAGGCAGCTCAAGCTATTGCTGTGCCCAGCAGCTGGCCAGCTGAGGCCCTGTTAGTGTGGGACCTGCTCAGGGAATTCCCAAGGGCTTCCTGTTCTGTTTCTGGTTTGGGTTGTGGTTTAAGAAAATACACACAGGTAAATTATTTGTATCTCAGGTTTTCCTGCTAAGGGTTTGGAGTGGAAAACTGGCCCTGGGAACAGGCAGCGAGCATGCTCCCACATCACCTCACCCTCAGACAGCACCACGCATCTACTTTTTCATAAATGGACACAAACTGATGTAAGAAACAAGATTTTCAGTGAGAAATAGAGATTAGCATAAAATGGGTTTGATGGCATCAGTACAGGCTGGAATAACTGTAATTATTTTGGCGTGGAGGAAGAGGTTTTTCTGGCCCTGCTTTGTAGGTCTGGTCCTCACTTAGCGAAGCCACTCTTTTTAGATTCCTCCCGTGACAACAGTTTTGCATCACTGAGACCTGAATTGTCATCTGCTCAGGCGATGGCACATGGAAAGCCCTTAATTCTGACCACACTAGGCAACATTCTGAAACAGCAGCAATTCAAAGCATTTCTGACAATTAAATGGAAATTATATAATTTTAACAAAATAAGCTGCATGGTAATTTAGTGGTAGAGGAGAAGAGAGTACTCAGGAGCACTGGAGTATCATTCGGGATATGGAGATTTTCATGCACCACCTCCAGATAGGTTTTTTTCAATGGAGATGGAAAGCTCAAAGTGCACAGTTCACGTGCAGTGCCCGTCTATCAGTGTGGGGCTTTTTACCAGTTAAATACGATTAAAGAAGAGATTAAAAATGTGTGAGTCTGAGCCCAGAGCATCCTCATCCCTTCCTGTGCCATGCACGGCATCTCAGCAAGTGCTTCAGTGCAAATGAAGGCATGAAGCATCCTGCAGTTTTCGTCATCTCTTGGGGATCCAGGACGAGCACATGATGTGGAGCAGAATGGAGTAAATACAATGAATATCCAGTAAATACAGGTGGCATAATTATGAGACACAGGTGTTCACCAATTTCTGTGTAGTAGGAACTCCAGCAACATATTTATGGCTTTTTCAGCTACAAGAAGATGGCTGTTTGTAATTACTTCTCCAAGTGATGACACGGTGTCACAAATGGTTATATATGTGTGATGTTTTCATTTACAGCTTCCAGACAAAAGCCTGTCTGCAGAGAAGTTAGTGGAAATGAAAACCAGCCAATGCCTGTATATTATACAAAGGCCTGTATGCAATTATGAAATCAGAAATAAAGCAGGATGCAGATGGAGGCGTTGGGATCCGTCCCCTGCTGATGACGGCTGTATTTCTTTTAGCTAAAATCCAGGAATATTTGCTGTGGCTGTGGTGTGTGACCTCTCCTGGGGGTCCCTGGATATCATTTTGAGGAGAAACACCGACTTTCTGGCCACCACCTTCTCAAATATTTTGATGCCCCTTTATACATATTTTACTGAGGAGGCTGACACATGTCTGAGGCTAAAACTCCATTTCTCCCTCCTCTTTTCGTTTTCATTTCCCTCCTGTGCTCAGCTGACCTTCCTTTCAACCGTGCTTCCCGTCTCCCTAGAGCCTCAGCCAGAGGTTTTGTCTGTCCTTTCTGCTGCATCCAGCAAGTTCCTCTGGTTTCCTTCCTCTTCTTTACTGGCTCGAAGTCCTCCTTTCTCCTTGCATGCTCTCACTGCAAACAGCAGCCTTTTATTTCAGCAAAAATCAAATTCCAAATAACAAAAGTAGCAAAAAAAAGCCTCTTAAAGCAACTGGGTTTATTTCCAAGTGGGAAGTACCAGTCAGCATCTGCTTCACTGGGAGACGGAGTAGAGACCCAAGCCCACATCAGCAGTAATGCTGGAGTGACACAGCACCACAGCACTTTCAGAGTCATGTCACCGGGAATTGTGCTTTTTAACTTAAATATTTTTAATTAAAATATGAATAAAGCTTCCTGAAGCTTCAGCTGTCAAAAAAGCGAGTGTGAGATTGATTTGTCATATGCTAGGGTATACATGGGGCCGTGTCTGTACGTCTGATGCACAGGGTATGGGATGTGGCCAGAGAAGCTTCTGTAATAGAAAAATTAAGTGCTGGAAACTGAATAAAAACTGTATCTACAAATCTCACATATTTCTGCTTTACAAGATAACATGTTGGGAACTGAGCAATGAAGTAGGAGCTCAGGAGCTTTCCAGTGAGCCCTTTCCTACCATTAACTGAGTGCTGCCTCCTCCGTGACGCTCTCATCCCCGCAATGAAGCATTTATCTATCTATCTGTTTATTTATTTATTCAACGAAATGAGCCCTTTTCCTCCCCAGTGAGCTGCTGTTCTTGCTGCTGGGGCCGGGGAGCTGTTGCCATCTGCAGACGGATGCGTGCTGGTGCTGGTAAGGCTCGGTTCAGCGGCAGCCAAAAACGATGCTGAGGCAGCTTAAAGGGGTTTGGGGACCAGGGGCACACATCCTCAGTCTCAAATCTGCCAAGCAAAGCACCTCTGCTGATAAATCCTCTTATCTCAATGGCTTAACAAGGCTGGAGCTCCCTCTTCGTCCTCCCCTTCATCATCTCCCCCTTTCCCCGGTGCTGTTTTCCTCATCTCTGCAGAAATGAGATGGCTGGTCAGCCTCTTCTGCAATGGACAGGAGCTGGTGTAAGAGTCTGGGTATGATAGTATGGGGATCCTGAAACACAATTCATGTTATTTACTCTCTCTCAGAGGGGTGCAGGCACAGGACTCTGTCTGGGGCATGGGCTCCAGCTGCACTGGGCCACCAGAGCTGCCATAGGGAACAGCAGCACCACAGCATTTTTTCAGTGGTGGGCGTGAGGCCTCCATCCCATTGCCTGGGACCACCAGCCCTGGTTCCAGTACTGGTGGGCTCCGTTTCCCTTCTTCACCCCTGACCACTTGCCAAACGCTGGAGCCGTACAACAACCCATGACCCTATCGCCTGCAGAAATGCAGCTGTAGGTGCCAGATAAGTAAATGTACCAGCAGAAAGCTATTGGAAAATATTTAGGGGATGGTTTCACCTTGAATCAAGATGTCTTGCTGTGATACATGACAGTACTGAGGAGGAAGATGTAGCTATTGGGAACTTACAGTATTAAAATTGATTCCTGCCTTTTAGGGGCAGGACATAATTCTTCTGCTATCAATAAGTAATGGTCCCACAGCTGCAGGAAGAGCATGTTTAACTTGAATATGGAGCAAGAGCTGGAGAGCAAAAATCTAATTTCGTAATAATGAATAATGACCTGGTCAGCGCTTAGGCAAAGCTGGCGATGGGGTTTCAAGGCAAGCAGTTTATTAGGGGCACAGGGGACATGTAGGAATGAGGAAAAGTTCCAGGCTTTGGAAGACTGACCAGATGCTGCCCCTCTAATTTGAACATGGCTAATTCCACACTTAAGCTAATTGCAAAGGAATTGCATGCGAAGTATGTGACTCCTTTGTCATTTGAATGAAAAGATCTCATTTCCTGACAAAGGGGATTTAACCATGGAGTATAATGTCTTGTCCTGAGCTAACAATCACAGCCCACATCTGAATTTTGGCACAGGGTACTCTCACAAATTAATGTATGAATATGTGAATAGCTGTTCTCTGAACATATTCAAACAAATTCTCTTGCTTTGCACACATTTTAATGATCCTATACATGGCTGGAACACATGTACTGTTGTACTGGGATGGTGCATGGTGAGCCGAAAAAAGCAAGATTGCTGATTAAGCTTTTCTTAAAAATTATGGGACCACTGAGGAGGTGAGAATCAACTCGAGCACTGAAAATCCTTCAGCCTTGTGACTCAGTGTGTCATGGCTGGCTTGGGCAGAAAAATACCTGGGACCATGAAGTGGATGACTCAGGAGCATTTACATCACTTTTGTTTATACCTCCTTCTTGTTTTCTGTAAGTACTCTGGTAAATACAGTAGTTGCTCAAGTAGTACCCAAAAGTAAATGTGGAGAGTGTTCTAAATAATAACAAGAAGAATATAATTTATAATGACCTTTAATAATAATTATTATAATAACAATAATTAAAAGTGTCATTCTCAACGTCAATGCTGAAAAACCCGCTTCTGAAAACCCTGGTCAAATCTCACCCCTCAGACAAACTGCTACCTGCCATGTATTTGGCACATATTACTGTGTTTATGTGACTTGTCTCCATTTATAAAATCGGGTAGTCTCCAGTGGAAGTGGCATTGATGGCTGGGACAGAGACAGGGTTCGGGGGATATATCTGCAATCGAGGAGGGGTTGTAAGAGGGTCAGGATGCTCTGGTTAGCTCTGGGTGGCTGTGTTCGTGGTACTTGCCCGAACAGCTCAAACAGAGCCTGATTTTGAGGTGAAAAGTGTCTGACACCCTCAGAAAAATCTGACAGCATCTCAGAATCTGCAACCTGAACCCTCTGTGGAGTCTTGGAAAGGGTTCCCTCAGCAGACCTCAGCAATAGGGAAATCGTGCTTCCTCTTGGAGAGGTGAGGCAGGAAAACCCCATGGTGCTGCCTGTGAGTACTTGTCTGAGTTGCAATAAAGAGATCAACTTTCTCCTTCTGTGGGAAGAACTAGATTATCAAATACCATTCATGCTACCCAGAAATCACTATCAGTGATCACTATCCCTGTCCTTGAAAGAAAAACAATTTATGCTTTGGGAAGTTGAATTCAAAACCTCTCTTCACCACCACCACTGCATGACTCCAGTTTGAACTGGTAAAGGGTTGGTGCTGCAAAACTGGACTGGAATTTGCCGGTGGTAAATCAGGCCCCCATAGGAAAAGACTTAATTTGAGTGTTTTGGACCAGGCGATGCAGCTGCTGTGCGACTCTACAAACAATGCATGCTGGGCTGAGCCTGCCATGGGGTAATTTATGAATAATTTGTTGGCACAGTTATCAGGATGTTGATTACATGAATATATTTTTTTAAATTTAATTCTGAGAATGTCTGGAAAAAGTCAGGAAAATAATGGTTCAGGACAGGCACCCTTAGCAAGCACTGGGTGGATGGGGCCAGGACAGACAAAATCGCCAGCCCAAACCCTCTGCATTCCACAGCCATCTTCCATTTCTTGTTTCTCTTCCATCTTGCTTTTTTTGTTTTTCTTCTTATTTACTCTTCATTGTGTCCTACTGTGGGCACTTATTTTCACTTTCAAACTCCTGCCATTGTTTCACAAACTTTTTCTGCCTCCTTTAGTTTGTTCCAGGCTGGATTTGCCAGTGCCTGGCCCAGCAGTATGGTGTTGCTTGCAAGGGGATTTCCTTCAGTGACTTCTCTGTCCTGTGCACCTCTGCCCAAACTGACCTTTTATGTCGCTTTTCCAGTAACATTAAATGGTTTTGTTATTTGGTTGGGTCTCAGTCACTGTTCTACGAGTGCCCTTTGCAGCCTGAGCATCATAGCTTGTTCCTGCACATTTTTTCTGAGGATATGGATGTTCCAGAATTGTTTGGCAGCATGGGACTGGCAGGATGCAGTGGCAGGCAAGGACTGTGGCTGGGTGCTTGGAGGAGAGGGGCAGGGCCACATCCAGCTCGTGTATACCCAGCACTGGAGGAGGTGGGAACTGCGCCCTTCAAAGGTATCTGGAACACCAATTGGAGACTGTTTACTTATACACTTATGCTTGTTTATAGAGCTTATATTTTTTTTTTGGTGTGTGCCCTGGGCAGACACAAAAGGGGTGCACCGGTACCTCACCTGTGCCCAGGACCTGCTTTGGGTTTGGCACAAAGATGGTGCTGAGATACGGCTGGGGCTGGATGAGCTTGTGGCTTGAAACAGTGCAGCACCTGTGATGCTCCAGGAGCATTCCACTACCAAAGTGCTTCTGGTGGAGAAGCTTATATTCCCTTTCTTGAAAGAATACAAAATTACTTACGTTCTGCTGCAGGTTTGGGTTGGGTTTTGTCTCTCTTTTGTTTTTGTTTTTCTTTTGGTTTTGTTTTTCACACGCAACTCTGCATCTCAGAGGCAGATCCTGACAAACCAACTGGCATTTTCTCACCCTGAACGTCCCAGCAGCGTGTGGAGCTGGCGACGGTGTTTCCCCCCAGCAGAAGATGGCAGGTGCTGCCAAGGCCGCCCTGGGCACTGGCATTCCTCATGCCCAGCCTGCCCGCAGGGTTAGCATGGGGAAACGGGAGTGGCACAGCCGCCGTCAAAGGCAGCGCCTTCCTGCCCTGTGTTTGTTGCCTGGGTTCCCTAACAGCACCAGCCAGGGACCTGGTTGCTGTGCCAGCCTGTGTGCCCGAGCTGGGGCACGAACTGCCATCTCCCAGCAGCATGGACGGGCTCTGGTGCCTGGCCCAGCAGCTCGGTGTGAGGGCGGGGCCAAACACCCTGTGTGCGCTGCGGTGGGGTGTTTTACTGCATATAATATCATATACCTATAGCTGTTAAATAGGTAAGCCGTGCACACAATGCCTTCTATTTTATTCTCCATATAATAACTAATATGTTCTGTATATATATTTACGAAGGTATAGGTATACCATATATATCTGTATCTATACTGACAAGAAGGTGTGCATATAAGCGACACATATGCGTATGTGTGTATAGGTCTGTATAGCATATGTCTAGTACATTAGTAGCGTACATAGTACACATACATAGTGTGTTTACAGACAACACCTATACAGCACATGCATAGCCAGCGTGCCTGTGCAGCACCTGGTGCACACGTGCGTGTACGCGCCAGATGTATAGGGGCATGGGTATGGCACACGCACACACACACACACACACACACACACACACACACACACACACAGACAGACAGACAGCAGCGCACCCCCGCCCTCACCTCCAAACCTCCGCGAGCGGGCCCCGTCCTTGCGGCACCACAACCACGCGCGGGGCCGGACGCGCTCTCCGCGGCCGGGCTGGGGGAGAGGAAGACCTCTGCACGGGGGGGCGGAGCCTGTGTGTCGCGTCAGGCGCGCTCCAAGCCCGCGCGGCTCGCGGTTCCCGCCTCCCGACGCAATGTCCCGCCGCGGGCAGGAGCCTGGCAGGTGAGCGGGGGTCCTGGCTGCCTCCCACCGCGGTTCTCCCCGGCATCCCCCTACCTGCATCCTCCCCCACCATCCTCCTGGTGCCCCCACCGTATCCGCTGCCCTTCCCGAAGCCCCACCTGCACCCCCAGCCTCTCCCGAAACCCCACCTGCCCCCCCCAGCCTCTCTCGAAGCCCCACCTGCACCCCCAGCCTCTCCCGATGTCCCCCAGCATTCTCCCTGTATCCCCCCAGCATCCCTCCGGCACCGTCCCCATCCCCCCGCACCATCTGCATTCCTCAGCATCCTCCCGTGTTCTCCAAACCCCAGCCCCCCCTTCCACCTCCCCCAACATCCTCCTGTTTCCTGCAGCCCCAGGACCCCCCTTTCACCTCCCCCAGCATCCTCCTGTTTCCTTCAGTCCCCAGCCTTCCCTTCCACCCCTTCCTTCGTCCCCCCAGCATCACACCCCCTCCCCATTGGTACCCGTCCCCCCATTTCCCCCACCTTGCCGTACCCCAGCGAAGGTTTTCTGCCCCGCGCTGGCACAAAGCCAGAGGGTCTTCCCCCACTCCACCCCCCAGAAAAACATCCTTAGCGGATTTGGGTCATCAGACCCACCCTTGCACCTGCAGCGGGGTTCTCCGAGCACCCCCGCTGCTAGGCCAGGTCCCGGTCCCGCTCGGCATCCTCTCCTTCAGCAAACAAAGGCGCTAGGCGAGTCAGCGCCGTTAGCGCTGCGCTCCGCCCCGCCCCGCCCCGGCTGCCCTCCTCCCCGGCTCTGCTCCCTCGGCTGTGCTGCCCTTGGCTGTTGCCGCAACAGGCGGCAGCTGGGGCCGTGGAGAAACGAACCTATTTATCTCTAGCCCCTTAAAGCTGTGCCCGCTGTTTTGCTTCAGTGGGGATGGGAAATAACCCTGTGACCCTGCAGCTCTTGCAGAGCAGGGGTTGTGGGGGCAATGCCTTTCTTCCCTGTGGTAACTAATTGCGGGCAATTTCTTACACTGAATAGGGCTGTTTGATTTTTTTCTTCATGCTTTTCTCCTCTGGAGTGTGTTTTTTAGCTTAGGAGGAGGGAAATGCAGCTGTGAGGGGGTGTGAAGCCTGCTGCAGGCAAACGGTATTTAGTAAGCCAGCACCTGGTGGAAGGGTTGCGCAAACGGCAACTGCTAAGGTGCAGTTCTTGGGTATTTGCAGGATTTTTCCAGATCTTGTAGATACTATGTGATTATTTATTTATTTATTTATATATATTTTTTAAGATACAGTTTGGAAGCACAATCCCTGTTGTGTAATTTCCCATTTATGCCAGCGATGAAACCCTTACCCAGCTTTTCTTGCATATCTAACTGGCCACAGCACCGCTTTCGCTGCCCTTGACCGACAAACTCCTACAGCTCTGAGCTGTGTGGGAGCATTCCCATGCAGCCACCTCTTTTGCTGTGCTTTGTCCAAGGACTTCCCTTGCTTGCATCGCTTTGCCTGGTGCCTCGACCATACATTACGGGGTTTATTGTCCTGCCTCTTCCATTTACCACTATTAATTTTTTATGTTTTAATTTTGTGGTTGAACTGTCCCAGTCCATTTGTCTCAGTCCAGTGCAGTGGACAAGGCTCTGACCCCTGCAGTGATGCCCACTCACCCCAGCGGCACCCGACTGCTGCTTTGCCATCATCAGTATCCCTCAGCATTTCCAGGGTAGCAGGGAAATCCCTCTCCTGCCTTCAGAAAGGCAGGGGAAAGGTACTCTGGCGTACAGCTGCTGCCTCAGCTGCCCACTGGCAGGGCAGAGGGGCTGAGACGTTGCTTGTGCCACTGAAACAAAGGAGAGCTGGATGTCACCTGCTGGTTTATAGTAACTGTCTTCCTCAGCAGCAGCTTTTATGGTGGTTATTCAGTGGGGCTGCAGGAAGGACATTGTGGACCTTTGTGGAGCTCCATGGAAAGGTTTCCAGACCCGATCTTTGACCACAAATGATAAAACCGGCACACTTCCCCTTTCCAGGGGCGAATGGAGACTGAAGGTCAGTCTGAATTTACCATGGGCCACAAATGTTTGATGGGGTCTGTTCGAGTCATCTGTCACATCTGGGCCACAGTGTTTAGCAGAGCTTTGTGCCTTGCTGAGGAAGATTGTTTGGATTGCTACCAAAACTGACCAAAGTCCAGGCACTTTGCAGAGGGGGCCAGGCCGGGCCAGGGGCAAGGGCTTGTGCCAGTGGGAAACCTGTGTAGCAGAGTCACTTGCCCCTTGTAGGGTCAGGGCAAGAGCCAGGGACATGGGTAAAGAGCATGATAATAGAGAATTTTTAATCACCAGCCCCTCACCTTAAGTTACCTTACAAGGTGACCTCCCCAGGTCAAAGCCAGGGAGCAATGCTGGCAGGTGAATGCCCACTTGTGTGGAAGTGCAGGACAGATCTGACAGATCTGCTCATGTATTTCCCATTTTGTCTTTCAGCGGAGCCGAGTCTGTCTCTTCAGACGAAAAAGGTACAGTAACTTTGTGAAATACAGCACTTCGAAAGGGAATTGTTATGAGAAATGCCTGTCCTTTAGGATGGAAATGACAGTAACTGCTGGCTTTAAAAATTGCTTTAAAAACACTTTAAAAACCACGGTGTAATGCCTTAAGTGAATGGGTAAGAGCTCTGATTTTTTTATACCAATTTTTAAAATTCACCATTCCTACTATATATTCCCTTCCTCTGATCTGCATAATGCAAAAGTGTCAAGAGGAGTTAAATCTTTTTCAAGCCTATAACTCCCAGTGACTTTTCTTTTGCAGAGATGGTGGCTGGTGGTGCAGAGGGAGAAAGCTCCACTGAGGAGCACCCAGCAGGTGAGCACACAAGTGGCTGAGGGCTTTCCCTGCATGTGGGGTGGTGTGGCCAGCCTTGCTCCACCATTTCCCTACAACATGATAAAAACACAGCATATGCATTGCTGCAGCTCCTCAAGCCACTTCCTTTGCAATACTGGTTTCTCTTCAACTTTGTCAGAATAATTATTAAAGCCACCTATGGCGCATCCACATGAGTCATGTCACTGATGGGACACACCACCTCCCAGCAGTGCTTCTCCCTCTTCACATGTGTGCCACAGAAAACCATAATTTAAGTGGGTGAACTGGGATGTGCCACAAGTGGAGGTCCAAAATAGACCCACATTGTATAAAACATTAACATTAAGCATCTTGAACATGACATGTACCCCTTAGAAGGGAGCGGGTGGCCCCTAAGTCCCCTCTCATGCTGGGGTTTGATGCGCTGATGCTCCTCCACCTCAGTATTTTTTCTATTCTGTTACATTATCTAACTTGCTGACCAGCCTGTTGTATTTAAACTTTTAGTTGTATCCTTTTAGTTACCTGTGGCATTGCTTTATTTCATTCTGCCTGTGACTAATGGGATGTAATTTTGTTAAGGAGAGGACAGTTCAGAACACAGCTCTAGCAGTACCTCAGAAGAGGAATCAGGTGAGCATTGCATTGTGACTTATGTATTATCTCTTTTGAAGATGTATGCTTGCTTTAAACCAGCTGTTTTTTATGAGAATAGCCTCAAGGTTACTGTCTAACAATTCAGTGATTGCATGCTGAAAAGCAGAATGATATTTTTGTGAGGAAATGATTTTCTAACCATTCAGTTTTGAGCAAAGCAATAATAGAAGAGCAGCAGCTAATGTTGCTTTAGCCTCAGAGACACAATACACGCAGATGTTTTTACAACACAGTAGTTGTCCAAACACCAAGAGGCTATAAATCTGCTTAAAATTTGACAGTAAAAGTGGCAAAACAGGATGGACAGGAAAACAATTAAAGGAAGTGTTTGCTGTTGATGAAAAGCCTGCGGGTTTTTGCTTATATGGGTTACACCACTGGCAGTTTATTCTGGTTTCATACAAGATTGGTAGTCTTTAATGAAATAATTACAAAGCTTTTTCTCATCAGATGCGGAGGAGTCAGATGGAAGAAAGTCAGGTGAGTGTGCTTTTATTCTGTTCCTTTTATCTGTCTTACAAGGCCAGCACAGATAAGCGATGCACGAGGGTAATGGTACGTGATGGCAGGAAAGTGACTTAGAGCTGGCCTGGCTGTCACCTCCATGTCTTTTGTTACAACAACTTGCTAGAGAGCATACCCAGGAAGGAGGGGCACAGGGTGCATGTGAGCTGCACGCTTTCTGCCTCTGCAAATGGAGGGCTGTGGGTGCAGGGCAATGCTGGAAGGAGCTGAAGTGAGCTTCCACTCATCCCAAGTGGCCCCGCGTCACTGCAACCCCTCTGCAGCTCAGGGCCTGAAATAGCATGGCTGCAGGAAGGGAGCCAAAACACTGGGTGGTGTTTGCCTGATGTTTTCCAGGCTGTTCGCTGCAGCAATACATTTTCTGCCTCTCCCACATCTGCCTGCTCCGGGGGGTGTTGATGTCCCAGGATGACTTTGTGACAGCCTGCCTGGCGTCCTGGCTTTGCAGGGGAGTGTTAGTGGGACAGGGAGCAGAGGCAAGCAGCACACCAGCAGCCAGCCCTGCCTTACACCTTGTCACAGCAGCTCTGCCGCTCGGCTCCTGCAAAATCCACCCTTCAGGCTAAAAGCTTCCACTCGATGTGTCTGTGCTTGCTTTTGATTTTGTTGGGGGTTAAAGAGAATTCAAGCACTTTGGAGACGAATACACTGTAAATAGTGTGATTACCTGCTCACTAGGAGTGCTGCTGCCAACTTCCGTGCCAGGTGGTTGAACTTTGCACTTGGCACAATGAGACTTATCCTGGGGGTGAATCTTTTTAACCCTTGTGAAAATTCTCAGTCATTTGGGCAAGTGATGAGCTTTTGACAGAAATTATATCCTGGTATTCATCTTCATCCCTGTGCCAAGCCTGCACTTGCAGGTGTGCAAGTGTGTGTTCAAGAACGTAGTCCTAGGAATATTCTCCTTAGGTTTTTGTGAATGTAAGATAATGAAATTGGTGGGTTGTCCTTTCTGAACATGGGAGCAAAATCTGCTGGAGGCTGAGGTAATTGCTGCAAACTTCTTTTTTGTAGATGAAGAACAGGAGAGGGAATCACTACCTTGCTGCAATGACTCAGGTAGTGATGGATCTCTTGAGGGCTGGCTTTTGTTTGTGTTTTTTTGTTCCCCCCCCCCCCCTCCCCCGAGTGTTTAATTACTTTGCTTTTAATGATCTTCCTCTTTTCTCACTAGAAGTGAACTGCCTGCCACCCTGTGAGCACTGCAGAAATGAAAATGTACGTTTATAAAAACCCCCAGTGCGCACACTTTGCATGGGGTAATTTGCAAATTGTAATTCTGCTCTTCCATCACCTTTTTAGTTATATTTTTTTTCTTTTTTAATCTATTTATAGGGACAGAAGGAGCAAGTGACCCCTAGGAGACTTGCTGGAGGACAATATATGTATGGATTTCTTTAATATAATGGGTATACATGTACATATCAAGATACTTCTGTCTTTGCTTTAAGTGGGAAAACAGTTTATTTGCTGCACAAATGCAATTGCAGGTATGCTGGAAGATGCCCTCAAATTCTTAAAGAAAAACAATGTAGAGCAGCTGCCTGTGCTGCCTCCAAATCTTGGTCCAAGAAAGCTCCTGCCTTGTCTTGCGGCAGTAATTAAAATCAGGTGCATTTTTATGTGCTTGTTTTAGTCTGGATCGCATGAGGGGTCTTGCCCTGCTTCACAAGAATAGTTGTCTTCTCCCTTTGCACTGATCCTGCGTTTTGGATCCCAGCCTTTTTCTCCTCTCTGGCTTGGAAGTTGTCATCAGTGTGTGACCTTGATGTTGACACTGTGTGGCTGGTGTTGTCCATGTATGATGTAGATGTTGTCAGTGTACGATGTTGGCTCTGACATTGGTGGGAGCTGGGCTGAGCGTTTGTGTAGAAGCAGCTGCCTTATTTGCAGGAAATGCTATGCAGAATGTTCATTACAGCTATTTTGCATGCACTGGGTGCTCCTGGGTAGTTTTTAACGGTTCAGTGACAGTTTAAATGTGGAGACAAGAGGAAAAAAAGCAGTGGCCTCTGTGCTATTCAGATAAAGTTCTCTGTGCTTGTTGTGAAGGGAGTTTCTCGGTTATCCCTTGCAAACGTATTTCTGTGGTATTTACTAGGCAGTGGAAACCAAACTAACTGGGTTGCTCTTCCCCATGTCAGAATGCATCTGGACACAGAGGGGACTTACCAGTGCAGCCTCACAGGCTTGATTTTTGAGGTAACGAAAGCCGTCAAAATCACATACTCCCTCTTATCCTGGAGCAAATATGCCAACCTCGTGGAAAAGCCATGGATTGTGGGCGGCCCCCTCTTCGATGTGCGCTGTGACTTGGCCCCTGCTCTTACCTCCATCCAGTTTCCTCACTCCCTCTGCCTTGGTGGTGAGTACTGGCCACTGGCCCGGTGGGTGCGGAAGGCTGCCAGCCCTCCGGTGCAGGAGGTGCTTAGGAATCCATGTGTCCCTGCAGATCATGGCGCTGGCATGGCCTTCAAGGTTTTGCACATCAAAGGCAAGGGTGCAGCTATTGAGCCCTCAGCTGACTACTCAGCCTCGCACGTGAAGTGGCTGGTGAGCTCGCTCTCACCGGTGGGACCTCTCATTCAGAGCCAGGAGCCGGTGCAGTACCACGGCGCTGTCATCCTCTACAAAGTTGTTGACGAGCATCCCTCCTTATCCTTTCGTGTCTACGTGGCTACAAACAACGACTCCTTTATAAAGGTATACCTTGTGTAGCATGATGTGATGCAGAAATGCTGTCAGGGCTGGTTATAGGGGTGCTACATGGAGGATGGGGTATGGCGAAGAGATGTTCTTCTCCTTCCCCAGTGTTTGCATGCAAAGCTATATCTATCTCTATGAGATTTCCATACCAAAAAGGTCTGCCAAGTTAGGAAATGGTGTTTAAGTAATTATACTGGCCAACACGTTCATTCATGAGCTGCTATAAAAAGAAACCTGTTTGCCACCAGAATCCACAGAGCTCAGGATTTATACCTGAAAGAGCTTCTTGTCCTCCCATCCTTTCCCCCTTACAATACATAGTCAACCGCTAGAAGAGGACAGCAACAAATAACTTTCCTTTTATTTGGATTGTGATCTCTTTTGTCTAATTTCACCTATAGAGCACAATAGCTGAAGAGGTTTATGTGATGTTTTGTAAGCATGGTGTTTAGTGCACAGTTTTCTGTAAAGTTTGCCCTGTGGAACAGGTCACAGCTGTTCTATAGAGCTGAGGCCACAGAAAAGCCCAAGGAACCACATTAACACAGGCCTTAAATGTTAATTCCTTTACTGAAGTAACCTTTAAATCATCTTTTTAAATTTTAGGATATCTCAAGAACTGTAAAACATTCAAATAAGAAATTCATTAAAATTGACAAGCCCCCTGTGTGCCAAAAATTACTACAGAAGGGAAAGAGGTATAGATTAGTTTGTGAGCCAGAAGCTGAAGTAACTCCAGAGGTAAGTCCTTTACACAGCCCTCATTTCATGCATTGCAGCTTCATTAGAAACATGGCACAAAATCACCTTTCTTGTATGTTCCTGCACTGGCACTAAGAGCATATTTCACATTCATTTGCTATCACTGTAGAAAGCATTTGCTCCTTAGAGCTGTAAAATTTTGGGAAGAAATCCTGATGCTAAGTTCAACAGCATCTCTCTGGGGAGACTGGAGTTGGGCTCAGACCTGTGACAACAGCCAAATATTTCCTCTTTATGTTTTGGTTAAATATTTATTTTTAACATATTTACATTGTATAGGAAATTGAATTTGTTGATGGATCTCTCTTGAAACTAAAAAGTTACATTGAAGTCTACTTGGAGAAACCTGATGACTTCACCTTGTCTTTGATTGAGCTGGAGTCTGATGCGACTGTATGGAAAGCAAAACTCAGAGAGAGTGAGTCTTTGGTCTTCCCATGACTAGTTTGTTCCTGCTGAAAAGATGCAGGAGTTAGGGTATAATTCAGCCTTTAGATATGTCTAAATTTCTGCTGTAAAAATCATGAGGTTTGGAGCTCAAAATAATAAAATACCAAAGTGCTATGGGAGGTTATGTAGGGGATGTTGCAGGAACCTGCAGAATCCCTCACGAGCAAGTGAAGGCTACAGGAGGTTCCTCTGCTTTGGTTTTACTTATGGAGAATAATGTACAATTAGATTGCAGTTTCTATTGCATATTATGGATGGCATCCTGCAGCATGTTGGATAAGAGGGAAAAAATCACCTCATTATACAAAATCTTAGCTCAACAGCCAGAATCCACCCAATAGCTTGGTTTTGTGCCTGAGAATTGTTTGATGTAGAGCATAGCAATGGGAATTCCTGCCTCACCTTTTGTTTCCTCTGAAAACTGTTTCCCAGGTGACTGGATACATTACGATCAGAACAAAAATGAGCAGAAAAGAAGTACAGTCAGTAAGTTGATTTCAAGATCAGTTGGGGTTACCTATTCTTTGTGTACCTCGCTTGCCCAAGTGATGTGAAAGAAGTTACATCACTTCTTGCTTGCTTCTCAGGTGTCAAAAAACGGAAACCATCCCTCAGCATTTTGGATGACGATGCGCTATGTAGCAAAAAGCAGAGGACCGGCAATAAAGCAGGTGGAGTGTTTCTGTGTCATTTGTAATAATGTTTTTATTTGGTTCGTTGGTTAGTTGGTTGTTTTTTTTTGTATCCCTGGAATTGAACCTGAGCTTACTTTTTAAAAGACTTCCACAAATCTGAGCATGAAATATAGGAGAGGAAAGTGCTCCTTTTATAGGTGCAGAATTCATGCCTCATTTGTATGCTTTGCTACACTTGTCATTCACTCAGGAAGTAAATGGTAAGAAGCAGCTAGGAAGTTTCCTTTGTAAGGGTCAGCTAAAATGTAGTTGTCTTGTAAGACTGGGAAATAGTGCCTGTTTTTGAAAGGGGTTTCCACTACATGGCTCAGATTTTGCATTTGGAGTATCTCCTGAGCTGTAACAGGCTGAGTTTGTCTGAGAAAAAATCGGCTCCCATTTACTGTTGGTTGATAGGTAATGTCCTGATGGTCAGAAGTGCTGGGTGTCTGGGAGCTCCCACTCAGAAGTTACTCATTTACTAGTAGTTACTTGAAAAAAATACAGAAGAAATCATGTTAGTTCAATAAGTAAATGAAAAAAATTATCAGAAGTAGCCAGGTACATGTTTGTTTATGGGTACGTGCAGCCAGCAGAGGGAGAGCTTCCATCCCTCAAACCTTCAGTTTTATGTGTAAGTGGTGACACGGAGAAGGAAGGCGGCTCTGTCTGTGTAACAGCACGGGCTGAGGTTTCGGAGCCATTGAAATTAAAAACAAACATCCCCTTTCTGGGGCAGCTGTAGGGTTCAAAAGCAGCAGACATCTGAACTTGCCGTGAGACAGCAAGCGCTTAGGATAACCTTAATGTTATGTGTTTTAAAATCTCTGGGTGCTTGGTAACCTAATGTACCAAGGGAAGTTCATATGCTGGATGAATAGCTGCTTATAGATGGGGAAAAAAAACCCAACCCTTTACAGCAGCCAGCACGCAAGCAGATGCTGTCATCTTCATGAGCTAGGCTTCCCAGTCCTTCAGGCTCTTTTCTCCAGTGCTGGGGTCTGATGTTGCCAGCTGATCCAAATAATAAGATTACCTTCATTGTATGTCCCCTGGCCATGCACGGAACTACAGTGTAATTTGTTCACAAGTTTAACAAGAAGCTAAATGTTAAATCTGATTTTTGTTCTATGTCTTTTCAGGTGGAATTGAAACAAGAACCTTAACTGACCAACAGCTGATGGTGATTGCAAAATTGTTTGGTAGGCAGTGGAGAGAAATTGCCATTGAGTGTCTTCAGATGGAAATGAAAGACATTGAGCAGATTCAGGCAACAGAGGATGAAGTTAATATGCAAAAATTTCTGCTGTTAACTAAGTGGAGAGACAGAGAACAAGGCAATGGAACTGCTGAAGCTTTGTACAAAAGTCTCCATGAAAAAGCATCCTATGAGATACTGCAAGCACTACAAGGTATTGCCTTCCCATTACATTTATTTAATTACATGAGCTTGTTTCAGATGTATTTTTTGAATTCTCATCATAGAGTTTACCACATACCTTGTACACATTTTACTACGTAGGTAAAAATTACCTCCCTTCTCATATTAGCAGTTACTTTGTTCCTTCTGACATTTTTATGCTTCCCTTCAGAAACTGGTATAAATACTATTTTTGCACTGATTGAGTTGAGAGTACTCAGCATGACCTGGCTGTCGTGGTCAGTGTTATATACCTAGTCCAATTCTTGGTCTTCTCTGGAAGTCCTAAGAAGAGATGTTTGGGTCTTTACTTGTATATATTTTAGGAACAAAAATTAACACTTTCCCCCAAGGGATGACTTAGTGGTTTGGTCCTGCAGATCTGTGTGTGTGTGTATGTTTTTCCTCACTGTCCATGGGTGCTCCCACTCATTTCTGTGGGACTTCTTGCATTTGCTTCACCTTCTGCAAACCAAAGTTGTTCATTGAGCTGAGAACTCAGCCAGCCAAGGGGAACCTCACTTAAAATCTAAATATATTTTTATTTTCTGGAATAGACAAAACTCTGTTCTTAATTCTCCTTAAAAGCAGCCTGGCTGCAAAGGGTGGAGAGCTGCTTGTGCTCCCTCGCTCATCTTGCCTTCGCAAACCTGTCTGTGCAATAGCCTTGTGCTGTCTCATAGGGTTTTAATGCATTTATTATTCAACTGAACATTGCAGTAACTTCAAGAGATCAGATAATCCATGTATGTTTGTCCATTGCCTTTCTTCAGGTTTCTCGGCTCAGTGCTGAGCTGGTGAAGCTGCATCTAGGAGTAGAACGATGGGAGCTTCCCCAGCCGACCATTATACTTCTCTGGCCACTTCCCCTGCATCTTGCTTGGATTTGGGAAGGAAGATGCGAGGCATCACTACTGAGCGGAAAGTTTAGGCAGAATATTCGCAAGAAATGTGAATGAATTTTTGCATGGATGTAAGCACACTTAAGACTTGCATGAGCAATTACTCATGTAGTGAATCCCAGCATTGCAGCTGGCAGTGCCGGGCTTCACATACAGGGAAACCCAACACTGCCACCCTGCTTTGTCTCATTTAAGCTAGTCCTAAAAGACATGAACACTGGAAGAAACCAGCTTACCTTGTTCAGGTATATGGTTATTATCTGGAAACATTTTTATTTAAATCAGGGAAGACAGGGAGAAAAGTTATACAGAAACTTTTGTCCCCTTAAAAAAATATTGAACTGCCAAAATCATGTGGTACATTGTACTTCTTACAGATACCCAAGATCAGGGAAGAATAATCCTAAACTTGCAGATAAATTCCTTTGCATAATCACTGTATATATACATAATTACTGTATATACTCGTGTACATTCACTCCTTGTTAAGCTGTGGTTCTGTTTTCTAAAAACCTGAAGTGTGGTTTCATGGGAGCACCACTATTAACTCTAGGCAGCTTTGAATTTTCTCTGGGAATTTCCTCTTCACTCTTTTCTGTATAGTCTGTCTCAATTTTTATGAGATAATTTTTTATGTTGTATAATTTTTTTAGTATTATAAACTTTTTATACTTTTTTTTTACTTGGTTAATTTTAACTTGAATAGAATTAGGTGCTTAAACTAAAATAGGAGAAGCTAAAATGTCTGTGAAGGCTGTTACTCTGTTGGCAATGCACGTACTGCAGAATTGGAAAATGTTTGGAATGAATCTTATTTGCAGAAGAGAGCAGCAACCTGATGCAGCATATTGTCTTGTTTCTAAGACATGGATTCTTTTGATCATCTTCCTCTGCGTATGTTTATGAAAGAAGAGACATACTTTTACAAAGTAAGGATTAAAAAGGAGACATTTACACTATTTACATATGATTTTTTATTTATATATATATATATATATATATTTTAATTTTAGCTCTTGGATGGAATGTTGCAAGGCTGTTGTATGTTTCCGACATCTTTCCAACCCTTGAGGCTCCACTGGTGCATACATCCAACAGGGTGGCTGCAGGAAAGGGCTGTGTTGGTGCCCAGGACCTGGCAGGCTCTTCTACCAGTGGAGTATTTAGGAGGAAAAAAAAAACCTTTGTGGGGCAGGGAGGTTGATGTGAGTCTCTTCATCCCTGGGTGGAACTGCCTTTAGCTCTTCTCTCTGGGGCAAGTGGGTGGACATTGCCACTGGGGACCTTTAAGATACCCACTAAAAAACAGAGCTCTAATAGGACTCTCTGGTCAAAAGCAAAAATCAGTAGATCTGAGCTGGAAATAAGACGGTTATTTGTAATAATGAGGGTAACTGGCTAGCATAGCAGCTGGTCAGAAGAGATGAGGTCTTCAACATTCAGGATCTTTACATCAAAATCAAGAGGCTTTTTTTTTTTAAAAAAAAAGTATTTCTGTGGCCTTCAGTTTGGCTTTGTATGCTTCTTGCATGCAGAGGAATTGAAATATTGCAATTGCATCACAGCACCAAAGTGTGAGGTTGTTCTTACCTTACAACTTGATCTACACTGTGGGTGTTCCATGGGAGTAGGGACCATGGCCCTAGTTCAAGCAGTGGGAGTTTATAAGATTACATTTTAAGGGCTAGTGTGGTGTGCAGGTAACACCAGCGCTTGGGGCAGAGGTGAGAGGATGAGGATAGCAACTGTCACCTCAGCATTTGGAAGATCTGAGGGTCCCATCAGCCCCTCAGCATCCAGAGGGGACTACTTAGGGGTTCCTAAAGAGCTGGGAGAGCAGAGCCTGGAAAAAGAGCTGAAGACCAAGGTGCCGGTGACGATGGGCAGTGAAGGCAGTATAGGAGTCGGCTGGGTTGTAGCCAAAGTCAGTGTGCAGCTGAGGACACACCCACCAAATAGGGGATAGATGCTGTTGTCCAGGCTAGCTTACATGCTGCAGGCAAGAATTGGGAAAATAATCATTCCAGCATCCCTTCTGGCCTTCAAAGCTATGGATAAATCCTTGGCTTCCTGAAACAATTTCACTACTGATTTCAGTGGGGCTGGGATTTCACCCCAGAATCTATGAACTGCCTGGAAAATCACAGTAAATGAGGATTAAATCAAGTGGGTTGCTTAGAGTGCATAGTCTGAGAGGAAATCCACAAAACCCATGTCTGATGTAAGTAAGAAGGTAGAAACAGGATTTTAAAATACGGTATCAGTGCTGAAAGTTGCTATGGGGTATATTCAAAGTATTTTAAAAGTATTTGTGTTATATCTCAAGGAAAAAAACCACTACAATTTTTATGCATACTTTTATTAGGCAATAAATAAAGAATATAATAAATAAATTGATTATTATAAATATGTTTCAATTTCTGAAAATCGCAGCTGAATAAATAAGAGAAATTCTAGTTGAGTGTTTGGTGATTTGAGAACATTTTGGTACCACAATGTAGCTTATATTCTAGAAATCCAGAGGTTTAACATGATAGCTTAAAAGGCACTCACAACACCTCATTAAAACATGATTTATAAGAAACAGAAAAATTATGCGCTAGATTCCTTAAAAGTCCCCATCTGCCTCTCAGGGTATTGAGCCTACAATTTCTTCTCCAAAGCATCCTTAGGTCAAATTTCTACCCAGAGTGCTGGAGGGCTGGGCACTTACAGCACGCTCTCCAGAGAGGTCAGGTAGTTTATCATCCTGTCAATGGTGATCGTGCGGATTTGGAAGGCATGAAGGATGCTGCACAGCCTCATCCTCCCTTTGAAGGAAGTGAGCCCTGTGCCTGCTAATGGCTGCGGTGCACTCCCGCTACTGGTCTTCAGGGCCTGCAAAGAGGTCAGGGTGTTACAAGCTATGGCCAGAAAGTGGCTAAACCAAAAACCTCTTTAGTTTTTTTCACCCGAAGTGATAAATTACAGGATTTAGGAATAAGAATGTATTCTCCAAAATGAAAAATTTGAAATATTTAATGTAATTAATAGACCTTGGATAAGTTTTGAAATATTTAATGATATAATTAATAGACCTAGGATAAAATTTGAAATATTTAATGATATAATTAATGGACTTAGGATGCACACTTGTACTTTCCTTGAGACAAAAATGTCCATTTGTGCACAAATGCTCTTTCAGTCCAGGAATAAAGATGCTTTTTAAATAATATGCCTATGGCTGGCTTTGTCTAGCGACCCTTTAGACTGGGTTCATCTGCCCATAACCAGAATCTCCAGGCTATTGGGAGATGCTGTGCCGATACAAACACAATTAACTTTTGTTTTAATTAGCTTTTGTGAAACAAACAAACAAACAAACTTTTAACTTTTATTCCCTCTAACCACTAATAATATTTGTCAAAGTTCAGTACATGCGATGTCGTATTTGGTATACCAGATGTATTATATTTCAGTATTTGGAAGAGAAACAGAGCTGTGTCCCTTTTACTCTATCTTTTACTCTATTTTTGAGTTCTCTGTGGAAGTGGCAGAAAATCCTGTACTGTGTCTCACTGTGAGAGCAGAGCAGTGTAAACAAAGGAGCCATAGAGAGGACATAGCAGCAAAGGAAAAACATGAATTGTGACACACAACTCGTAAGAATCAAGTCCCTTCTAGGAAAAACAGCAACAGACATTTTTTTTTAATTACCAGATTAAAGAAAAGTCACTTTTTGACTGACTTCAGAATAGAGCAAACTGGATTAAAACCCCTGGTTTAAAACAGAAATACTAGAAAGGAAGGAGACAGAAAGACTTACTTTCATCATTTCATCAATAGTTGCCAGCACCTCCTGATCATTGAAGTTCTTCAGCTCTGCCCTGTAGGCATTCAGATCCTTATGGATGCCCTGCAGGCATTTACTCTGCAATAATCAGAATTATTAGGAAATGTGTGAATCCATTGTTAAATGCTTTAAACATACAACGAGTCAACAAAAGGGTTCTTTTGGGAAACTTGCGATTTACCATATCAAAAGTAGATCTTTCCAGCACTGGACAGTTTCCAGTCTGCAAATTAAAGAAATGAGACATGGTGATTTTGTGGAAGTGTGAATTATATAGCTGTTCCATGAAAATATGATTCTGGAACTTGATACATTTTTTTACCTCTGGATCCTCAGATGTGCAGGCTGTTATTGTATTCATTTGATTCTTAGTGATATCCTCAAGATCAACTTCTTCAAGGGTACATTCAAATCCCAGGGTGCCGAGATCCTGTGTTAAAAAGGGGTCACTGATTCAGCTTCACCGTCCTGTGTGTATATATATATACATATATATACATATATATATAAATACACACAATTTACATGATGCATCACAGCTGTCTTGCTGAATCCTAGGAATGAGACTGTGTAAGGACTGTGGTTAAATACAAGAGGCAGCAGAGAGACTAAGGGGCTGAAATGCATGTGACAGTACTTTCAATAACTCACCACCACTTCCCCTCACTGCCCCATCCCTGCCTGCATACCGCTGCTGCTCCATCACACCCTGGCTTGGTACCCTCACCACCCTATTACCACCTGCCTCAACACCACCACTGCCCCGTCACCGCCTTCCCGTCCTCTCGCCCGCCCGCCAGGCCCCTCGCAGACCTTCACGCGGTGGAGAGAGGCGTTGGCTGCCGCCAGCAGCTCCCGGGAGCGGATCAGCTCATCGGCGAGGCGGTGCCGGGGGGCCGGCGGCGTCGGCAGCGCCCAAGCGCGGCCTGGCAGGGCCAGCGCCAGGCAGACGGCGGGCAGCAGCGCCCAGAGCCCTGGCCGCTGCCTGCAGCCCCGCACCGCGGCGCTACGCGGCGCTGCCTGCCCGCCGCTGCCCGCGCTGCGGCGCTGCTCCATCCTGATGCCGGAGAAGTGCTGCTGGGGCCGGCGCGACAGCGACAGCTCTTATAGGGGTGGCGAGCGCAGGAGTTCCCCATCTCATCCTTCCCTTCCCGTTGCAGCAGCGGGTCGCTAAGCGGACTGGGGGCAGCCAGCACTCATCCCGAGAGCGGCGGGGCAGCCGTCCGCCGGGAATCCCGGCACCGCGGGGCGGGGGGATGTGCGCAGCGTCCCTGGGCGGGGGCACCAGGATGCTTGGTCCCGGGGTGGCTGCCAGCCCCTCAGCCTGGCCGAGAGGGTGGCACTTGTAGAGGCTGGAAGCACTTTCTTCAGGACTAGTCCCTTTGCACGCAGCCTGCAGCGAGCCTGCAAATAAGAATTAACTTAAACCACGTGTGTGACACACACATAAGCTTTTTCATTTGCATTCTTTACTCTTAAAGGCTATAACAGTGAGATGTCAGTGATGAATATTAGTGAAAACCTGCATGGAAAATTGCTTTTTGATGATATACTTGGTATAATCACCAACTATGTCAGTATTACTTCACTTGCACGTGGCCATTCTTAGCCTGTGTGAAAGGCAGCATAAGACTTTACTATCTGTTGAGTCTGCTGCGAAGTAGATTGGAGTTTTACTATTGACTTGGAAAGGAGCAGGATGAAGCAAGAGTTTTATATTGCATTTTCAGATTCCTTTCATTAACACCTTTTTTCCCCATAAGAAGGTTGTGCTGTGTCTAGAGGGTGACTTTGCTAGAATACCAGCACTGCATAATTTTCCAATTTCGCTGTGTGTTTTCCACTTCTACACTAGTCATTGGGCTGTGGGCTGTGGTTTTAATCTGTGTAGGAGACTTATGTTTTTTTCTGACACAGAAGTGGAAGAGACCTTTGGGATATGCTTGTGTGCGTGTTCAGCTTTCCAGGTTTCTTTGCCCAATGCTCAGTCACTCAATGCTCACTGCCTCAACAGCAGGGCATGAGGTTTCTCTTCAGATGGGGTGCTGATGCACAATCTGAACAACAGCCTCTTGTTCATGGCATTCCTGTACTGCACTTAGGCATGTATTGGGATATTAGTTAGAGTTCTTCATCAGAAAGGAGGAACATTTAGTCCCGATACCTTCAGAAGTCTCTGAATGCTGAAAGTTGGCTGGGATAGCAAGAGCATCTTCCCAGAGAACTTCATCTCCAGAGGCCCCCCAGCAGCCCCCAGCCACTGGGGACTGAAAAACACAGGCTACACAAGTAGAACAACCACGCAAGTAGGACACTACTGATTCCCTTTGATGCAAAACCTTGAGCTATATTTTGCTTTCTTCATGTAATAGCTATCTCTAATGATACATGGGACCACAGATAATTTGCAAGCCATGTTCTGTTGTCGCACAGGTGTTTCCAAAGCAGAAATGCTTTCTTGGCAAGTGCTCCCTCACAGTTAGAAAATGTATTACTGAAACATGGAGTGGGTTTAATTTACTGATAAAGTGCAATATATCCTAATACTTGTGAGTATTTCTGATTTTCCTGGTAGAAGAAAAAAAAATTGAATGTTGATACATTTGCTGGTTTACAAGTAGGAAGGTTTTTCTCGATTATCTATAAAGAACCATGCCCAAATGATATCACTGTCAGCAGTCATTTATTTTTCTGATAGCATCTGAAACTGAAGTCCTTGCCATGCCGGGCTGCTGAAGATCCTTGTACATGTATTGCAGGATCAGAGGCAATAAATCCAGAGATCTACTGAAGCCCCAGCATCACACACTGCAGGCACAAATCTCTCCAGAACGGCAATCAAACAGGTATTGTGCCGAGGGTCTCCAGGGCAGATGCTAAACATGATGTTAACGTAGTGGTTGTGCTAGTTTGGATGGGTGGTGAGTTGAGCTTGGCCAGTTTTTGCTTCTTTTGCCTGATTTGTACCATATCTGTATTCTATGCCTGTTTCAGCTATGGACTGAATGCAAGTGCACTCCTGTTTAAGGCGATTATTTTGTTGAGATTTGTCTCAAAGTAATGTCTAAGATATTAACTGCTGGATGCTACCAATGAGGTAATAGAGTCTTAATGCCTTTTTCTTTTTTTTGGGGGGGGGGAAGATGTTATATCTGGTTTTCATTCATAGTCTCATCTATGCATCTGCCTCCATCTCAGACTCCTATATTATGTATATAAAGGAACTTTTTACAAGTGCACATAGTGACAGAATAAAGAGGGATGACTTTAAAGTAAAAGAGAGTAGATTTGGATTAGGTATTAGGAAGAAGTTCTTTACTGTGAGGGTGGTGAGGCCCTGGCACAGGCTGCCCAGAGAAGCTGTGGCTGCCCCATCCCTGGCAGTGTTCAAGGCCAGGCTGGATGGCACTTGGAGCAACCTGGTCTAGTGGAAGGTGTCCCTGCCCATGGCAGGGGTTGGAGCCAGATGATCTTTAAGGTCCCTTCCAACCCAAACCATTCTATGATTCTCTGGTTCTATCTCTGACCAGTCTTGAGTCTGAATGGAGCACCTCTATAATCACTGTGTGTGGTCTGCTCTTTGCCTGTCTGCTTGGCTTGGGGCAAGTGTGGTCTTGTGGCCCCATGCTGAGGAGGAAGCAATGCAGCTCTGCGTCAGGGCTGGTCCAGTCCCAGGCACTAATGATCTTTCTGCCTTAGCTTCAAAATGGAAATTATTGTAGATCCATGCATGGGCTGGGCTTTGATGCTCCTTAGTTGTTATATATAGTCTGACATCTAATATTATTCTGGGGACTTAAACATAATAACATTTCCTATGTTGGCAGCATCCAAAAGTGGAAAGCAAACTCTTTTGAAATTGAAAAAATCAGTGTCCTTTTTATGGCATATGGTGTCTTGATCTCAGGTACCAATCTCAGCAGGCAAATAAAGGATTATAAAGGTGGAGTGATGCATTTGTTATTAAAGCAACAGAAATAGGGATATATCATGTACACATTTAGAGGTACAGTGCAGTAATTGCATACCATGGTCTATTAAAACTGTTAGAAGATGTATGATTTTTACATGAGAAAATGTAATTCCTCTGGCTTTATTTCAGCTATAAATTGCTCTTGCTGAAATTAACCTCCAGAGAAAAATAAGAACCATTCTGGATCTAGCTATAAAAATGTATTTCGACTATATTGTAGTCAAAACTAGACAAAACTCTTTTCTTGGATATGCTGCACTCAACCAAAACAATACTTAAAAACCCTATTTGAAAAAGAAAGAAAAACCTATAATAATAAAGAAACCAATTAGAAAAACCCCAACCCCCAAACACCTCAGTTCAGTTTAGTTTTGAGGACTGTGTATGCGAGTGATGAGAAATAGGATATTCTGCAGCCACACTGTTCTAAAAAACTGGGAAGTTCCTGGAAATGTGTGCTGACATAAGGTACTGCAGTGCTAACATTTTGTTTCAGTCTTGGCTTGCCTTCTCTCCCCTCTTACAAATAGCAATCTAATTTTTGTCTTCATGGTTGCTCTCAGAGTCCAAGCCAAACGAAGACCATGTTGCTTTCTGGGTAAGCTGCCTGTGAAGACCCATGAACACCACACGCTGTCCTCTGCATTGTAAGCTGTGTGCTGTGGCAAAATGGCCATGAAGGATGTTTCCTAATGGGGTCTCTAGCTGTGTGGTGTTATTTCTCCTGTAACATGTAAAATTAAATATTATTTCTCCTGTAACATGTAAAATCACGTGAATTTTCTTCACTAGAAGGTGATATGAAGGTCGTGTAGCCTTTCATGAAGGTCATGTAGCAACTTGCAACTCTATCTTCAATGGGAAGAGATGGGTTATTTGTAGGAGAGTCCTATTTCCTGTAATTATAATTATATATAATTATGAAATAATTATATACATATAGAAATGAAAGCTGCAGAATTATTATATCACAGCTAGGCTGACAGTTAATTGTAGGTAGTTACTACATAAGAAGAACTGCAAAATGTTGTGTGGAATAAGATTTTTGGATGCATCAGTAAACAAAACTAGTTTTTCTACTATTTACTACTCAGAACATATGAAGGATTGATCTAGGATCATTGTTTTGCTCCTGGATAATTTTTTTTTTTAAGATCTGGGACCAGATATCTCACCAAAATAGCCTCATTGACAGAAGCATTGTTTCTGATTTATGTTGGGACCTGATGGCTCCATAAAATGGGAAAGTGAAGATTCAAAAGAAACTTTCCTAGTGTCTTTTGGCTGTTATTTGTGGTGTTTATTTATTGAGGAATCCCCTGAAACACGTAACCTTAGGCATGTGTTCAGGCTGCTATTTCACTGATACATAATTAAATATGATATCTGAGTTGAAGTGGCTTTCCTGCACTGGCAGTTAGGGCACCAAACCTCATAAAATCTTATGTCAAGCACCTGTGTCTCTTGGCTTTTCTTTCTTCCAGCCATGGCTGGAGTTGGTGCTATTTTCCCCATGACCCTGCCATGTTCTGCAGCATCCCTGCTCTTCACTGAGGGTTTCTGGTGACTGCCTGGCAGCTTTGTTTCTTTAGGTGGATTGTCCCCAGCTGGACTGGGGACCCCCAAATTCAGCGGGTGTTATTTGCAGTCTTCATTACAAAGCTTGGATCCACATGCCAGGTTACAGCCATTTCTGTGAAAGGGATGGAGCTGGTGGTGACCGCTGAATAGGTGCTGTGGCTCCCTAAAGAGCACACAGGGATTTTGAATGGTTACATTTTGGGTAAGTAAGTTCTCACACTGAAACAGAGGATTGCTTGAAGAGCATTCTAGAATTGGGGAAAGGAAGTATTCTTTTTCTGAATCAATTTTTGCCTGATGTAAGCTGGGAGTTATGATTTTTTTATACCCTAACTTTTACCAGCATCCTTTTATAATTGGGTCTAGGAGCTGATTTTCTTTCCCCATAATCAGCTGGCTGCATTTACAGCAAGGTAAAGGCAAAGCTCTCTATGAAAGTAACATTAACACCAATCTCGGCATTGTCACTCTAAGGGATCACCATACTTAGCTCATGATGCTTTACAGAAAATAAAAGATGTGGGCAAGCTCCAGGAACCATTACCCAACCCACAGAAACAGGGTTGGTGACGTGGGTGAAATCCTGCATCAGTCCTGTGGGTTTTGTTCTGAAGTTTTATGATGTAAATAGAAATAAAAAGCTCACGAGGCTGGATGATGCTGCAGCACAGAGGGGCAGGGAGGAGTGGCTGCTGTGGGTTGGGGCACTGCGTTTATCCCATGGCCCCTCCATCAGAGCATAGAGCAGGGGTGTCTCCCCTGCCCAACATTCTGGGACCTCAGGACTACATGAGATCCTCCTTTGTCTCGTTGTCTTCTCTGCCCCCAGCCTTGGCCCTGAAAACACCCGGGTGAGTAATGTCCTGGTGCCAGTGGTGCCCGTGGTTTCGTGTGGGACCCGTGGTTTCATGTGGTGCCCGTGGTTTCATGTGTGGGGAGGAAGCACTGGCCTCTGGTGAGCACAGCACTGTCAGCACTCTCAATAGTCCCTCTTTCCCTCTTAGTTTCTGTTTCCATTCTCTGCAGCATTTCTCTCATCTCTGGGTGCCTTTTTTCTGTTCTTTCATCTGCCCAATTTATCTCCTGCCCGCAAAAGCTCTCGCAGGCTCAGATGCTGTTTGCTGACCTGATGGGCACCTGTGATGGAAGAAAGGGGTGACTAATTTTGTTATCTTCTTTCTGGTTTAGTATTTGCTGTTTCAACTGGCAGTGGTCTTGCACCCAGGGAAGAAAAGGAGCATTGATTTTGGTTGACCAGAAGAGGCATCAGTTTTTTTTTTGCATTTCTTTCATGCAACATGACTGACTGCATCACATTAATGATGTATTCAAGCCTTCACCCCATCCTGAAGAAGCAGGATGGGAAAAGTGTTCACGCTTTTGGTGCTGAGCCAGTCGATGATACGACACCTGAGAATACTTACCGAGATGCACAGGTCAGAGTCTCAAGTGCCTGGGGATACTCATATAATTGACGGCATGACTCAAGGTTACAGCATTGGTTAGAGCATTCCCTGGTGAGAGTGGGAACCGATCGCCCATCCAAGAACACACATTTGATAGGAGTTATTCCAGCACCCATTCCCCTGGGGAATGCTCTGCCCAGGATTTCACACCCAGGAGAAGCATGCTGTGATGGGTTGAGCCCTCTCCTGGCAGATAGTTTCCATACAGGGACACATTTAATATTTTTTTAAATACTTTTGGTGAGCATTAAAAATAAAAAATGCAGTCTCAGTGAACTGAAGCCCTGGCCAAAAGGAGGTTATAGTCCCTAGGGCTCTAGGAATGGTGGGAAAGTGGCCTTAAAGCCATTATTAGAAGAAAATACAGTCTTTCCATGAGCAAAACCCAGCACTTCTGGCATCACAGGTGGTGTTTTGTCTGACAGGCTCAGTCAATGTGCTGGGTGGATGGGCAGGGATGGCCTGGACCCTGCAAAGGTTACTAGGAGGGACTGGAGCAGCTGACATGCTTGCAGGAGTAAGGATTACATGTGTGAGTAAAGTACAGATTACATGTGTGAGCAAGTGCCATTCAACTTCCAATATTTAGTACAACAAATTAATAGAACATGTTTTAGCCTTCTTAGGCTAAAGATTATTCGTATTTTAGCTGCTCCCATCAGGTCAGATAAGGGCAAGCACAGCTGGTAACAGGTACTGGAAAACAGAAGCTTTTTGTCCAATTGCTTGAGGAAGAGAGATCACCTAGCTCATGTGTGCTTCTCAGGGTAAATTATGTTCTCTGTGGGTTCTCAGGGTAAATGATGCTTTGTGTGAGCAGTAATTTGTAAAGAAACATTATGGAAATACATGGACAAACTTGCTTGCTCTGTTTGCTGAATCCCTGGGGAAGGCATCCACCTCACAGGCAAAACAGCCTGTGACTCTTAAAATCCTGAATGAGAACATTGAAGGTATTTGCAGCAGCTGCTCTTATTGCAGCTCTGGCTTGCAGCTGCCTCATCCTCAGAAATGAAAAGGGGAAAGATAGCAGAGGTGCATGAATCAGGGATTCAAGGTCATTGGGTGGCAGTGGGGCTTTGCCATGCCCATATGGAAAGACTGGGAAGCATTAAACAGGTTTGAATCCTAGCAAATGTCATGTGAAAGCTTTTAATGTCTGTGCCAGTTATTTAATTTAAGGGATTTTTATTTTTCCCTTAGGTGTGTAATGATTCTTCCCTTGTGGTTGTCTTGTGGGTGTTTGGACCTCTGTTACCTCTCACCATAGCCTGTTGTGTGTGTGTCACCTGTGCTGGTTAGACAAGATGAGCTATGAACCCCTAAGTGGCAGGGAGTAAAAGAGTTTGCAGCTAACGCAAAGAAGCTGCTATTCACATACTTGTGGAGCCATAGGCACCTCTAGGGCAATGCAGGGGTCAGTCACCCAGCCACAACCAATGATGTTTTTCCCTTGGTGAAGGCACCGGGAGCTTTGTTCTTGCTCGTGGCTACATCCAGCTGCTGGCCTGTGAGGGCTTTGCAGGAGAGCCAAATCATTTCCAAGTGGTCTGTGCTAAGCTGCTGGTGTAATGTTGAATTCAAAGGCAGCCCAAATACGATGGCACAGCCTCTAGTCACATCTTCCAGCCCCAAACTTGTGCTGCAGGCTCTTGATCTGTGCACAGACATGAGGTCTGCTGTCCCTTCCCCTACCTCATGATGCAGCGCAGTGGGATGGTGCAGGATGAGTGGTCTGATACTGTGATGTGGGTCCCTCCCCCACTCCCAAAAATAGATCTCTAAATGGTTTTGGAGCTGCAGAGTTCTGCATAGCTCCTTGCCAGCTCTTACTGCTTTGAAGGGGTGTCAGTTCTCTGCGGCCAGGAGTGCTGGTTACTCCAGCAAAACTCCCGGAGTGTCCGATGGGAATTTTTCCAAGCTAGTGCCTGGCTGGGGGTGTCAAGTGCTACCTCCACGGTGGGCTGAGGCCAGCACCTGGGAAAATTCCTCTTCCCACAGCTCTGCTGGCAGTTTCCCTGACAGGCAGTGAAGGAGTGCTGAGCTGGCTGCCTGGAAATGGCTGCTCCCCGCAGGCCGTCAGCTCAGGAGATGCGCCCGAAACTCTGCAATTCCCTTTTTTCATATGGCTGTAGCTATTTCACTTTTCATTTGAAGGCATGTTTCTTCCCCAGACATGCTGTCATTAGGGAGCTAAGGGGTAGGTGGCAATGACCAGCATGGTGCCTGGGCTCTGCTGCCAGTCATTCATGGCAATTGCTCCACTGGCAATAGAGCCAGCATCCCAGTTTTGGTGTCACAGATTAAAAGTCATGAGCTAGAATAGGCTGTGCTGGGTCAGAGACTTGCACCACTGAGAAGTGGGACAATTTATTTTTCATCCATCCTTTTTTCCTCTCCAAAGCTGAGACTTTTAAAAATAGTATTTTACCACTAAGAAGGAGCTGATGGTTGATATAAGAGAAGAGGGAAGGTCTAACCCTATCAAATGACCAAGGAATGCTGCTTTAGCACAAGACTTGGTACTCACTGGCAATGCAACCAACAGCTTTGTTGCCAGTGGTCCTGCCCTGCATGCAGGATGTCACCAGTCACATCTGGAGCAGCTGGCAGAGAACAAAGGGTCCTGCACACATGGGTTTCACTTCGCTTTACAATAAGAAGGAAGAGAAACTTCCCAGGAATTGGTGTAGGCTTCTGCAGGGAAGCGAGTGCCGACCGTAAGACCCCCCACAATGGCTTTTCCTGGGGGATGCCCTCTGCAAAGCTTTAAAGAGGTAAAAAGCAGCTCCTTCATGATAATTGCCTTCTCTAAAAAAAAAAAAAAAAAAAGGAGATAGGAGGGGAACCCAAACCGCAAGGTTTGCTTGTGAGGAAATGTCTGGCTTATAAGGCACATCTCTGATCCTGAAGTCTGATTTAACATCAGCAGGACCTTATCTCAGACATCAGGATGGATTTTTTCTTTTTCAAATGCAGCATTTCATACTTTATCAAGCACAGGGGAGTTTAGGACCAAGAAGCAGATTTAAAAAATAAAGAAACCTCATGTTTTGAGACCAGCTGGAGGCAGGCAAGCAAAAGCAAGCAGAATTTCCCTTGGATGGCCAAAACTGGCTGAGGGGAAGGGTGTTGGAGGGGAGCGTGATGGGGGCAGGACATGGCACGCTGAGGAGCAGGTCCTTTTCTGCGCAGCTAGTCAGGCAGCATGCAAATAATTATTGCAACAGCTAAGAAACAAACTCCGAAATCGCTTCCAAGCTGCACAAAGCCCTGTGCCTGTCCCTTGCCCCAGTAGGGGACAGCAATGCCCAGGTCTCTGCTGGGCAACGACCTTTCATGCCTGATGCGGCTGGCAGCACCCTGTGGCTTCTGCATCCCTGCCCAGAGCCTGGTGCAGTGCCGTGCCCATGGCACAGGCTGGGTGTGATGGGGCCATGCAAGTCCCGGGGCCATGCAAGTCCCAAGGCCATGCTATGCCTGTCAGGGAGAAGGGGGTCATACAGATTTCATGCACATGTTGCCCTGTGTTCCCCTGCCCTCAGCCGGCCACACCAGACAGAGGAGATGGTGCATTTGCAGCCGTATATTACAGCTCTGCAGCCTTCTTTTTTTCTCTCCCAGTGCTATGAATTATATATGTGTTTGCTGGGGAGTCACTGATCTCTGGAGTCTGCATCACTTCCGGCTGCAGCTGACACTGGTGGACGTTTTCCTTCACTAGCACGTCCAACCTACCCCGAGCTTTCCTTCAGCCTTTTAGTCATTTGAATGTTTTCTCCAAATGAACACGTATTCATTCCTCCCCTTCCCCCCCGCCATTATTTGCAAGGGGCATAGGGCAGGGGGGCTGCTTCAGGCACTCTGTCATAACAGAAGCTGTGTATTACTGTTCCTGCTGAGCTCACCCCTTGAAAGCAACCTTCTGACTGAGAGCTCTCCGAGTCTCCTTTGGGGAATTCGGCTCCGGGGTTACTGCACTGATACTGGGAGTCCCAAGTGGAACTGTGTAAATGCCCCATTCATGGAAGAAAAGCATCAAAAAAGAAAGAAAAAAATCGAGGCAGAACAAGAACCCCAAGTTCTCCTCAAGGATGCAGCTCTCAAAAATCCCACTGTGAGGAGCTACTCCCTGTGAATATGCAGAATTAGTTACAGGCAAGTGCAGCTGGTGCATCAAGGGTAGCAGTCTGTGTGATGGGGAGCTTGTGGGACCCTCAACCCCATAGCCCCATCCATATGCAGAGTGGTAGGTGTTTTTGCTTACTGTATCAGCTATTTTTGGTGACTTCTAGTCTCAGGAGGTACTTTTCCTGTTGCACACAGTGCACGCAGCCTGCAGAAGGCAAACACTGCCAAGTTTGGCATCTCATTCAACATAATTTGTATTTGGTGGGGACAAGGGGAGAAAGAACCAAAAACCCACCCAGGAGGATACAGGAGATTCTGAAAATGGGACCGATACCCTGAAAGAAACAGGTGACAAAATACAGACAGACCATGACAGGGCAGCAACTCAGAAACCACGCAACACCTTTCTGTTTTAAAAACGTCATTTAATCCATTAATTCCACAGCATTGCCATCATACACACCAGCATGACACCTCAGTACACGGGACACAGAGCCAAGGAGATGCAGTTACCCAGAAACACACTTTTTCTTAAAAAAACCACCCCAACCCCCAAAGGGCGTAAGGGGGAAAACCAGCAATAGGTGACTGGAATAACTAGTTCTCTTCAGCAAGTTAAAGGCACTTAGCAAGGGAACAAAACTCCAGCCTGATCAGGCTGCCTCACCCTGGTGCCCCACAACTGGGCCCTGGTGGGTGCGATGCCAGGGATGATGATGCTGAGGGCTGCGGGTGGTCCCCTGGGAGCACCTGGGGCTTTCCGGCTTTTTTTTCTTTTTGAAAGCTGAGAGCAACCTTTTTGTATTTGGGGATTTTGCTGTTCATGCTTTAAATCCAGTGGCACGCACCTCCTCACCAATACCTGAATAGCCGCTTCTGATGGAGGCACCAGCTCTGGGCTCCGCGGTGATGATTTTGGCCTCAGAGCATTGCAAAGACAGCCTATTACAGAGCAGAAACATAAACCCCAGCAAGTCTCTTCACATGCAGGCAACAGCATCAAGCCAACCAAGAGCTACAGGGAAACTAACACCCCCAATAGACATATTTTTTTCTGCATAGTTAAAAGAAAACAAGAAAAACCAAACCAAGGAGTTTACATCATTGCTGGTCTGCAGCTGAACCCATCCCAGCATCTTTCTGTTAAAGCCACACCCCTGGGGCAAGCACAGCCCCCTGCTCAGGGGACACTGCCCAGCAGGCAACAGAACTTGGTCCCCCACAGGGGCTGCAGACAGGGGACAGTCCACTGGAATGCCCCCAGAGCAACTCCTGAGAAAGGAAAAACAGCCCTAAGTTAAACCAACCCTCTCCCTCACTGCCCCACTAAGGGCCGGCACTTCTATAACCTGCAAAAAGGGAGGGAAATCATCATTTTATAAAATACATTCTTGGCAGGGGATGAAATTTTAATGCAGCTCATGCTTTTCTGAAAACACCCTGAATAAGTCATTAGCCAGACCCTTTGCTAAGATGAATTTGCCCCCAAAATAAAAAGAATGAAAATGTGTGAGATGCATGTCTGCTGCTGGCTATGGCTGGGCAGCCTTAGGAAGGGGCTGGCCGAGCTATTGCATCATTAAATCAAATAAATGAGGGATGGAGACAGACCTATTAGTCTCCCCGTGTCCCTCTTCCTGTACGTGCAGGGTAGGACACATCCAGCACTCAGGTGATGAACACAGCTGCTAATGGAGAGCCCAACCCAAAGGCAGAGAGGTGAGCAATTACCATATATAATACATTTAATATGCTGCTTTGATTGTTAACATGGATTTTCTTTTTTATTTCTGACATTGGTGAGTCATTTAAATATTCAGCCTAGACAATAAAATAGAAAAAGAAACCATCTACAGTATGTGCCTAATTATTCTAACAATAGTCACGACATTACGGCCCAGTGAATGTGATTATAGAAGAATCTCTTAAGTCCATGTCATACATACATTATGAACTTACAAATAACTCTACAAAAATTCTGTCTTCTTTCCATGATTTCATGTGATTGACTAAAAAAAAAAATAATTTTTTTTTGTTTTTTTTCTGGTGATGACAAATTAGGAATTGCACATTTGCTTCAAGGAATACATCACTGGTGCATCACTGAAGTCAACCACTAGGCAACAAAAAGACGTATCATATGAAACAATTTTTTAAACTTTTATTTTACATATTTATACATAAAACTTTCAAGGTAACTCTCTGAATCCAACCGAATGTTAATAGTACATCTAAAAATGCATGTCAGGTAGTCAACATTCACAAAATGTTGAAAACTGATTAAAATATACATATTACTGAAAGCTACAACTTCACTACGAGGCAGGCATGTATTTTTTGACTTTTATAGCACCGTCAAGTACAGTTTCTTTATTTTAAAACTACAGTGAAGAATAAAAAAGTAGTCAATGGTAAAATATCATTCAAATGAAAATCTCTAAACAAACAAAAATAAAGTTAAACTACCCTTTCTTCTCACCCATGATTTATAATGTTATAAGTACTGTACATTTTCTGTAATAATATTATTAAAATGCCTGATATTTAGTGGCACGAGTAAAAAAATTAAAATAAATTAAGAAGCAGAGGCCAATCACCGGACATAAAGCTTCGGACATGGTCAATGACTAACACTGGTTTTCCTGTGCGCCACTGTGGACATCAGAGCTTGGACACACAGAAGCAAAATGAAATATCGCTCGAGCTCTGCTCCCGGGACTCCGGGGTTCATTTTGCCGGCATCTTCTCTGCCATGTGCTTCTGCTGACTTTCGGCGTGTCTGTGGGGAGGAAAGAAGCTCTGTTTTTCAGCATGCTGAGGAGAGGTGGAAACACAAACCACAGGCTGGGCTGTGCTCCAAGCCAGCATCCCCACTGCCCTGGCAGCCAACCACAAAAAACGTTTTCCTGAGGAAAAAACAAGCACCGAGCATGGGATGTGTGGTTTCTGCCCAGGCTCCTTCCTGGCAGGAGGGGATCAGGAGATGGGTAAAAGGGAGAGGAAACCCTTCCCCAGAGTAGTTTTAGTCAGCTGGGATCATTTCCTCTCCTCCTGCAGGGATGGCCAGGGTGTTTGCCCCCCAAACAATGCCAGAATGAGGGGAGCCGGTGCCTCCCACCATGCACCAAAGCCCCCACCATGCTGACCAGCTTCCAAATATCAATTACTAAACTGTCATTAACTGCATTTAGGAAGCAAGGCATTTCCTGAAGTACAGAAGGAGAAACAGATGCAAGGTGGTGTTGGCGTTTGCCTGCTGACCCAGCTGCTTCCTCCATCCCAAACCTCCCCTTTTCATCGCTTGCTCCGTAAGGAAAGCAGTGACAGTGTGTCACAAGACTCAGAAATGACAACCTGCCTGCTTGTCCCAGGGAGCCACCAGCCCCCAGGCAGCATGAGAAATGCTCCCAAATCCCTCAGCTGGCAGATACTTTACTCAGACTGAACACTGACAAATATCAAACAGCTGCTATGCAGCACCACAATGTTTTTAAATAGAAACAAATTTAGGCCACATTTTTTGCAATCTTAATGCTTCAGTTTTGAAACCATAGTCCTGGTGTGCTGACAGTAGCCAGTGCACCTTATTTGTCACCTTCTTTTTCCCCTAAAGCTTTCAGTATTAAAGTTTCTGCAGCGCATCACTAATTATCTAAAAGAAAAATGTGTCTTAAGCCTTGACTGCCCAGGAGATGAAGTCCTTTAGGAAACCCCCCTATATTCTGCAAGGCTTTCTATTTTACCAGCTATAGAACATTAATATGAATTCAGAAATTCTCCTGTCAGTCAAGTCCTCCTGGCAGGAGAGGCAGAGCGGCTCTTGCTTACCCCAGCAAGAGGTATGGGTTGGCATGGGAGGCCACTTGGATTGTTTTTTTGGGGTGGGGAAAGGGGAGGTTGCAGCATCAGTCCTTTCCAGGCTTCTGAAAAGGAAACACCAATACAAAAGCATGCACCAACACCTATATTTGGGGAGCTCTTGAAAACTGCTGACAGCTTCCAGAACTCGAGTGCCCTGATTTCTTGCTTTAAGAATAGAGAGCAGTGTCTTTCTTAGCCCTTTGATAGCAAAAGCTTTAGTACTGAAATTCTGCTAGAAGAAAAACCCTACACACTGCCAATAGCAAGCTGGGACCTGAAAAGAAATACCCCGTGGAGCCTCCTTCACCTGGTCAGATCCTCAATGTCCACCAGCATGGCGTCCTGCTCCGTGTGCAACTCGTCCCGAATGAGAAGCAGCTGCACCAGCTCCTCGTTCAAGCCTGGGGATGGGGAGAAAGGGGATGAGTTTGTGATGTCCCAGGGAACGCTGGTTTGGGTCCCATACATCATCTTTCCCCACCACATTACGCAAGCTGGTACCGAGAACCAGGAGGGACCTCACTAAAGGATGCATGTTTTCTAGTGTAAGCCCCTTGACGCTGCATGCACTTCCTTGCTTGAAATAGCTTAATGCAGCAAGAAAAATAAAGAGGAATTTCTCAGTGCTTACAGTCTGCTGGTTCAGCTTTCTCTCACTTGTGGGCAATAACCCTGAGCAAGAAACAGGCTGCAGAAAGCATGTGAGCTGCTCACCCAGGCAGCCTCGGGTTTAGCTTTTGAATTCCCTGTGGCAATGCAGAACATGCTGCCTACTTGTCCCGGTTTGGGGTTACTGTCCAAGCTGGTCCCTCTACTCAAGAGGAAAGTTTGTGACATTGGATTCCTTCTTAGGGTTGTGTCAAACAGTGAGGAGGAAGAATACAAAAAGGACCATGTGAAAAATTAATCTGTGGGCATTGGCTCCCATGAAGGCTGTACCTGCCCAACACTTGCTGACAGAGCTGCGGTTTAGACTGTTTAAATACAGCTGTACTGGTTTAACACCTCTTCAGTCTGGGAAGCAGGCTGAACAGACATTAACAGTTATGATCCCATACTCGGGTGCTTTGTAAAGTGAACCTAAATATTTTTTTGCCTTTGAGGCACAAAATAACAGATCACAACTCAATAGCACAGCTCTTCATCCTCAGTGGGCTGCTTCCAGAAGGGATGCCAATTAACTAACACGGGGAAGGAGCAGCACAGCAGCCCCCAACCAATGTGGATTTTTTTACCTACAGCCACCAGTCTACCCCAAAATGGGGATCCCTTGGGGAAAGAAAACCCTAGATCCGCTCTTGGAAAACCCTGAAGCCAAGCAAGAGCTTTAAGAGAAACTGAAAACAGGAAAGAAAGCCAAAGCAGCCAAAACTGGAGAGAACTCCTTTGTGCACCTCTTCCATATACTCATGTTATTATTACACATTTGACAATACTTCTGTGTGTATCCTGGAGAATTGTTTTTAATTAAATGGAACATACTGAAGAATAATTAAATAAGTATCACTTACTTTCTATCTGTGAGTGGAGATCATTGACTATCACTTGTAGCTGCCCGATAGTCATGTCTCTTAGATCAGTGGGTTTTAAACTTCTCTTCATCAGGCATTCACTTATATGAGGCATATGTGGCAGCTGAAAAGACATTTTTAGCTTTTTACTGTTTTCTTCCAACTATTTGCATTTCTATGCAGCAGCAGTTTACATTGCCTGTATCCCACTCTCAAAGCATGCAATTGATGACTCCACCAGGACTACCACACCAAGCTGAAACATCTACACATTTGACCCAAGTCTTCAAATCTACCAGCATCAGCAATATACTGATGTAAAGTGAGGCACAGGCTATGGCCTGTCCAGGATAGGATGGGAGCAGACTATGACTTGGAGGGTAAGCAGCATCATGTGCTGGCCTCAAGGCATTAACAATCTTCATGCTTCATTATCTCATTCCCTGCACCCATCCTGCTCCTATAACACCCGATAAGACAACCCATGTCAACCCTTCAACTCCTGACAGCAGTCCCTATCTCCACTGCTCCTCTGCATGTCTACAAGCACTGTGAGCAAGCACCATGGTTGGTGTGCATGTCTCGACAAGCGAAAGCAAACAGCAAAAGGGCTGGCATTACCCCCACGCACCGTCCCATAGCCCCCACTTACAAGATCCGCTACCGGTGATTTCTTCCTGTTCTGTTTTTCCACCTCAACCTGCATTTTGGCCATGGGTTTTGCCATAGCCAAGGCCATTTTGGCTTCAGCTTGAAGTTTCTTTTGCCTGGTGAGGAAATCCATGTCATCAAGGGACTCTGACTCTTCTTCCGTCGTGTCTCTGTCAGAGTAGGACGAACTCTGCTTGCTCTGGGGAAGCAGACATGCAGCTGTTACAACCCCATTGCACCAGCAAAGTTTGCCATAGGCTTAACATATTTTTGTGCACTTAAAGTGGTATAATTTCTACAGAAACAGTGAAAAGCACAGATTATTTTTTTTTAAATTTTAATCCTTAAGATTATCTTTAGAAAACAGAGTAATTCCCAGATAGATCCCCCTGACTACTGATAGCAATTTGAGCACTTTGAATGGAAAGAGCCAACCAGATCAATACGTGTTGAAGGGACAGGCTGGTTAAGCTGGAATTAAAAATCTGGGGCCACAATGTCATATTTACAAAGGAAAAGTGAAGAGAGGAAAGCTGATGGGAGCTGATACCACTTCATATCCATTACTGCCCTGATAATTATCAGAGCCAAAAAGAAAGGGAGGAAGGAAGGAAGAAGGAACACCTTCACATGAAGGCATCTACTCCACAGCAGCTCTGTGCTAGCTATGGGCAGTTCACTATCTGCCCTCAGCACCTCACATTTCTTTAAGTGGTGGCTGAAGATGCTGCTCTGGAGTTTAACGTTGCTATTTTAATACGATCAGTTCTTTACCAGCTTCCATTTTGGATGCCCTATGGTTTCCATGCTCTGGAGCCTCTGCAGGAGGGGTTCCCAAACCTACCATGGGAGACAATGGCGTATCCAGGCTGGTTTCTGTCTTGCTGTCATCAGCATCACTGTCCTTGTCACTGCCGCTGTCATTCACAAAGCAAATCTGCAAGTTCATCCCACTTTGTAATCTGTGGGGGAAATGAGAGAGGTAACACCACAGCCCGCCCATGCCAGGGCTGCCGCCGGCAAACTGCAGCTCTACCCACCACACTGATGGATTACATGGACAAGATGCCGCAGCACCATCAGCAGCGAGTTGTTTGTGTTTTGAAAGGATGCTGTTGTCCTGATTTTGTATTGGCCTCAGGAAAATATTACCATTTTCCCTGTTTTTAATTTTCAAGAAGATGGTCATTCCAAAGCAGCACTAGGACCACGATTCCATGGCAGCAGGGCACAGGCAAGTTCCTGCTGCTGCCCAGGGCTGCCATTTCTGAACAGCAGTTAACATGGGACTGGAAACTCGGTGGCATGGTAACAACAATGCTTCTACCACCATCTATTGATGAACTTCAGAATTACTAAGATACTGCAGAGCTATTGTCATCATGGGTGGCTATATTATTACATGAAGTAAAATATATATAAAGTTTATATAAAATGAATATATTAACAAAGAAATATATTTTAATAGAAATATAAAATATTATTATATAAAATAATGTACTAGCAATTGAAAGTATTTATTCAGAAGGGTAATAAGCCTGTTTACAGCAAAGAGGCACTACTGTATCACAAGCGATTATGACTGTTTTCTGGACCTTCTGCTCCATCACCTGGTTTGGACAGGTTAAGACCACCCAAATTCACCTCCGTGGGAATTATTTTCTCAGGGTAAGGGATTCCCAGTTCATGCTGAGAGAAGGGAAAAGCACTTTTAAGGCTGAGAGCATTCTGGCTTTGGCTCACACAGTAGTTATCCCCCCTGAGCCACTGCAGAGCAGGTCATCAGCCATGTAACACACATTTTAGGGATGCTGAAGAGCTTGGCACACCAAACTGCAGATGGACCCCAGGGCTCCCTCTGCTCAGATCAGCCTCAGGAAGCAAACAAGGGAACAGATTTTTTGGACAAGAGGGTATCTGTGAAAGCCCACGATAATGCTCACATTGTGGAGCAGCTCTGCAGCCACAAGCCAAGCCCATGCACCACAGGCTCTCCACAACAATTCACCCATCTGACACCAGGGTCAGGCCCGTTTGCCTCCCTTCCTCTCTGCTGAGACTTTGCACATCTTCAAAATTCATTAAATATTAACCCCAGAACTAGAGATTTTGGGGTAAACCCTATCAGACTTCTTGGTGGATCATACTCTATCACTGCCTGCTGAAGATGGGGCAAACTCCCCACATGTTCTGTTACTCCTCGTTCCTGACAGAGGGGCTTATATTGGTACTTACAGGCAGCAAACTTTTATTTTCCACTGGTTTCAGTGGAATTTCTTAGTCACTGTTACCATAAAATAAATAGCATTAATAATTAAAATTGTTTACGAAACACTAGCACCCTGAAAGGTGGTAGATGCCCCACCACTGGAAACATTCAAGGCCAGGCTTGGATGGGGCTCTGAACAACCTGATCTAGTTGAAGACATCCCTGCTTATTGCATGGGGGTTGGATTACATAGATAGCCTTGAAAGGTCCCTTCTATCACAAACCACTGAATGATTCTATTGTATAATTCTGCACAAACTTTTAAGCCATGGTGCTCAAACACCGGCACCCAGGCTGGGGAGCAGGATACACCCTTGGCTTGGCTTCAAATTGCATTGCATGGAAAGGGCAGAGAAACTGTAAAAGGGTCTGCGATTCATGCGCCTTTCAAGAGCATGACCCCCACACCCAGCAATTTAAGCAACTTAAGTTCTTTTATTTTGTATGCAAGCATGAGAGCAATGGTCCTACAAAGTCAGCATGCAATACTAATGCTTTGCCTGGACTATGAATATTAACAAAACACCAAAGTGTTCAGGTACAGCTGGCAATTTCTTGTGGCACAGCTGCCAAACCCTGCCACACAGTGTTAATTAGAGCCGTGCTATAATTACAAGATAGCAGCTCCTGGTTTAGCTGTAACTACACACAGCAAAACTGTTTTCCCTTTCAAATGACTTGCAGTTCAATTTAATTTCACAATTGTACCTCTCTGGTGTAATAACAGTATTCCTCTTGGCTTTATGCCTCTCTAAGACTTCTTCTCCCGCACCATGGCAACAGGTAGATCTTCTCTCCCAGTGTGGGAGGTGTTTGATGCTTTCCCAGTGCCACGTGTTATTCCTCAGCAGCTGAATATAAACAAGCCTTTCTGGAGTGTATTTGATGTAGGAATTTTCAAAATCAGAATAAGTGAGGTACCCATGCTATGCAATGTGCCAGCCCCATGGATGGAGCAGTGTCCAGTGAGCAGAGCCTGCACAGAACATGAGGACATGGAGGGGAGGCAGGAAGCCACGTCTAAACTCATTTTTTCCATTCTCTGATGCTTTCTGTGCATGAGATTACTTGCTGAACCCTGCTGAACCAGGGCTAACTATCATCATCAGATCTGTTTCCAACGGGCTGCCACCTCCTGAGCTACTGAAGGAAGGTGAGCTTTCATAAACTCATGGGTTTTCACCAAGCAACACCATGCTGCCTGATCCAGGACTGCTGGGATGACAGGACCATTCTCAAAACCTGCCCTGCTTTGGACATGCACATCTGGCATGAAACCAGGCATTCAGCCACTTCCACCACCATTCTTGGTCTTCCCACTCCCAAAGGCAACGCCCAGTTCAGGGCAGAGATTCTGAATGAAAACCTGAGGGAAACCTAACTCAGGAAACTTAGTTCATTTGCTTTATTCCCCGAGCATCCAATTATCTCTTCTACACAGTTTTAAACTTATAAAACTAAACAATAAACTAATAGCACATTATTTACAATTATTTACATAATGTACAACTATTGAATTTGGAGCATAAGATGTTCTAAACCAAGGAAAATTCAAGAATATGTCTGCAAGCAAAACCTGAGGGATTCTCTGAAGGAGAGATTGCAGGATGTCCCACTGGAGGCATCTCTCAGTTTTTGGCCTCCAAAGAGGTTTTGGGTTGTGAGGCCACCTGGCTTACCGAGAGGAGAGGCTTGGCTTGCCGCTCTTACTGCAGCTGGTGTAAAGTCCCGGGCCATCATCAAAGAAACTGCCCAGAGCCAACTTCTGTCTGATTGACTCCCGCTCATTCTTCTGGGCCTGAAAGGGAAGTGCGACACAAAGGATGAAGCTGTGGATCATGCCAGTGTGCACAAAGCAGAGCTGTCTCACCTGCCCCATTGCTACGCTCATGATGCCAAGAGTCCCCCACACTATCTCCCATGCTTGGGTGGACCACACAGCCCATCTCAACAGGGAAGCCCATCTGCATCTCTCCACATACTGACAGATCTATATCTATATATGCACACACATCTGCTATATACCTAATATATCACAGAATGGTTAGGGTTGGAAAGGACCTTAAGATAATATATACACTGATATCTGTACCCATAGACATATACAGCCACTGAGGCCACACTTAGAATCACAGAATAGTTAGGGTTGGAAAGGACCTTAAGATCATCAAGTTCCAACCCCCTTGCATGGGCAGGGACATCTCACACTAAACCATATCACCCAAGGCCTCGAAACACTTGCACCATTAGCATCCTCCACCTCCCTGAGCAGCCTCCAAGACCACACAATCCTTCTGCCAAGGTGCTTAGAGATGCAGTTTTAATCATCATCAAATTATCCCGTTTTTTAAAATGTATTTTTATGCATATTTTTTATCTGAAATTAATCACCTATCAATGGTTATGGAGAGGACTCTGTAATCAATGTGCAATAAATGAAAATCACAGATCTAGATTCAAAATTAGTACCAGTACTATCCCAGTGTCTGTCACTAATGGATTATGTGCCAAAACCAACAACAAATTCATACAAGGCAGCAAGTTATTGATAGAAGGAACATTCTGAAGCCCTCAAAAACATTTAATTTTAAAATAACACATAATATCCAGTCAAGGATACCCAACAAAAGAAAACATAGCAGCCAAGCATAAGCTTCTTCCACAGGGTTAATTAATATAACTGTGCTTCCCATATTTCACCTAAGTAAACGTAAAACACCTCTTTTTCACACAAGGAAGTGAGCTATAACAAAATGCAAATTATTAACTTAAAATAGCTAATGATTTCATTCCAGCTCCAGCGCTGACTACGTACGTTATCACACTGCACATTATTATTCTCAATCCCTTGCCAAAATATATGCTTTGTTTGCAACCTAACTCCTTTTATTTAAAATATTAAAAATAACCCACATGGCATCAAGTGATGTAATATTCCCAGGTTCAGCTCCCAGCTTCCAAAGTTCTACCCAGACTGCCCAGGTATCTTTTCCTAATTTTTTTTTTCCCAGCTTCCATTAACTGAAGCCTCAGTCACATGGAGACAGTTAGATTTAGCGTTAAAAATAGCCATCCCTGCTGGTGAAGGTAGCACAGTGAAAAAAACCCAAACAAGTAAAAATGAGTGAGAAATATTTTTTTAATTGGCTGAAAGCAGAGACAGGGTTGCCTGTGTTGATTCTTCATGCATCCCATCTCACATACAATGCATGTGGGCCTCTCTCCCATGAGTGCCAGCTGCACCCTCAGTGCATCAATATTTCATGAAGACACAGATACTCAGCTTCCCCTTTTTTCCAACTCAGATGAGCCTCTCCCACATCTTCCCAACTACATCTCATTTTCCTTGTACTCCAAAAGAAATCAGGAGCCCAATGCACATCTCCACCTCCTCTTACCCAGCTGGGACAGCACATCCCAGCCTCCACGCCAGCTGGGACCACTCCCTCTCTCGGCAGTATACCCATCTACTCTGTGTGTGCTGAAAACCACTCTTCCTTGCATTATAATACACACAAATACAGGCACACTTTTACATATTTGCCCTTTCAGATGGGGCTGTCTCTTCAGATCTTTTTAATTTTGCTCCATTTCCCACCGAGATACAACTGCTCCCTGTATGACATCTGTACGTTTAATCAATGTGCAATTTGTTTTCTCCACCAGGTCATTACTGAGGATACTAAATAGCACTGCTCCCAGGACTGAATTCTGAATATCCCATTTTATAAACCAGACACAGGCTAATGACCATAAAGAAATCAAGAGTCTTATTTGTTATTATAGAATAGGGAACAGTTGCTAAGAAAGACAATATACCTAAGGGAACTAGATTTGAGGCTTTAGATAAATTACCAAACAGCTGCAACATACATCCTGAGTTGGGTAGTGAAAACTATAAATTGAGAAGGAAAATTGCAACTGTTTTTTTGACTATCAAATATACTTACTTGGTATATAAAAAATAATGGATTAAATATGCAAAATGCAATGGTACTAGGAAGAAATATATAAACCCATGTTATTTATGTATTTTGACACTGAATCAAAAACTTACGCATTTCTGAAAAAGGCATCTGGTGTAGAGCTGACATTTGTTTCCGACAATTATTTTAAACAAAAGGCTGCTTTTTATTTTTAAGGCAAAACAGTTTTGAACGGATGTTTTCCCTCTTACTGTTAGCCTTCCAGTTCAGAAGGTCAGTAGCTACCTTTGTTTAAGTATATGAATAAAACACAATGTCAGACTATGGCCATGACTGCCTACATGTCAATGCTTTACACAACCATTCCAGTAAAGGCAAATTTCCAGGAGAGGTTCAGCCTTTCCCTGTAGTGGACTCAGCACACTGTTTTCCAGGCTGTCACCTGCTGTAATTATTGCTGTTTATAAAACTATTGCAATCACCTCTTTGGCATTTGCAGATTATACAGAACCATTTGTGCTCTTTACCACCCGCCTCCAACACATGACGGTACCCAGCCCATCTCCAATGCTCTGCAGCACCTCAACACAAAAAAAACTCCAACATTTTTGGTGAAAAGCCTGAATTTATCCCATATATGCCTTCTTCCAGAACAATCCCATTCCTGGGGCACACGATGATACAGTTGATGCTGGAGGCTGTCCCTGACCAGCCTTCATGCTGGATGGAGAGCACTGCCCACAGCGATGCGCAGGAGGTTTCTGCAGTTTTCTGGGAAACTAAGCAAAGTCCGTGCTGTTCATGTCACTTAAGAAGTAGCAGCCAGACTGCTCCTTTCACCACATACCACTCCACGCTATTTAGCACGCAGGCACCTCTACTAGCAGCCTTTACTCACTACAGACTTCACCCAAAACAGCACGCAAAATTGCACATGGAAGATTTATTTGGTATTGAGGTGCAGCAGTGATTTGCCAGGCTCCTTGTCATGCTCTGTGACACCCCACTTTGGGTAGAGCAGCCAGCTCCTAATAACTGCTGGAGATGGCACTTCTGGAGTTGCACCAATCGGCACCAAACCTAGACCAAATACCAAGAGTGCTTTGCTAAGGTGCTACCTGTTGGAGAGGGAGAAGTCTAATTACACAGTGAATTACAGATTAAGGGGTGCCAGCAACACTTCAGCAGGGCCCTGTCCCATCCTGCCAGTGCCATTGTGATGCAAGAGTTAAAATGCAGCAAGGCCAGCAGAGGCTGGATGCACCAAACAGGGTGTACAGCCGGTGCCTGGCCCCAGCCATGACACAGCCAGGCCACCGAGGCTATTTTTGCCAAGGTCTGTCATTACCAGCCATGGACAATTACTATATTTAAAGTTCCAGAGGCTGCTCCACAGGCAGCACCTTATTTATGTCTGTAAAGTACAAGTGCTGTCACTGGATTTACAAACAAAAATTGTAACCACAGAATATTTGCTTTTATCTCCTTTTCTTCTAGGTGGATTTGCGGGTAAATGCAAAACCAAGTCAAACTTGCGTATCTCAAGCCATGTGGCAAAGTGCCTTAAAACCCAGGGGTTTCGAGCTACGAGAACGCGTTTGGAAACATGTCTTTATATTTTATCATAAAGTTATATATAAACACAGGGAGAAGGTTTGCTGCTGGTGTGTTTAACACCACCGAGCATTTCCCTGCTTCAGCACCTGAAACCCAGAGCCCTGGGAGGGTGCCGGGCACAGTTTTGGCGGGCCTCCTCTTGCCAAGGCGGCAGCTGTGGGCAGACAAAAGACTCCTTTTTGTCTCTTACCTTTTTATAACTCCCCTCCCCGGCCGGCACGGCTGCTTTCCTGATGACGTCACCCATGCCATCACCCTCCCGACTCATCTCCTTCGCTCCCTGGTCCTCACGTGGCCAGTGAAATGCTCCCGCCAGGGCATCTCAGTCCTTCCTCCGCTCCTCAGTTAGCACCATGGGATCAAGTGCTCGCTCCCAGAGCCAAGACCTGCAGCAGCCCACCGTTCCCCGTCCGGGCTGCTTCCCCGGCTCCTCTCGCCTCCCAGCTGCTCCAGAGCACCTTGCTTTTCCCTAATAAAGTCAACAGCAGTGCTAGAGCCCCAGCCAGCTAATGAGAGGAAGGCTAGGGCTGTGCAGGCCAGGGAAGCCGTGTCCTTCTCCAGCCACTGCCAGCTTCAGATAAAAATAGCCCTCGGCAGCTACACATGGGCAGGAAAAATCCCGGTGTCTGATGTCAAAATCCAAGTCCGACAGCGTAGTCATGGCCAGAAGGGTCAGGAGGAAGGGACTTTTTCCTGGGGCATTCACCATGAAAGTTATCCTAATGAATTCCCAGCGGCTGGAGGAAACTGCCTGCGGCTGGGGCTATAAATCCAGCAGAGCCAGGGCAGTCCTCAGCCCTCGCATGGGTGCTCAAGGATAGGCAGTCACAGCAATGTCAACCACAGGCTGAAATTTTCACTCTACATGAAACACACCAGAAAGGACCCCAGGGAACTATTTCTTGGCTAAACCAGCTTTTTCAGGTGAAAAAAAAAAAAAAAAAAAAAGAGTTTCTAGGAATTAACCAACAGAACTCACAAAGGCATCCAGCCTTAACCTGCCACTGGTCTTGTGGGCTCCCAGAGCCTGGGGACCCCTGCACTGTCTGGCCCGCGATCAGGGTGGCCGAGCACTCTAGCCCTGGCTCCTGGGAGCTCTGCAGGCTCAGCAGCCCCCAAAACTGCACCGCTTATAGCTCCAGCTTGTGCCCCCAGCAGTCCTGCCTGGAGACCTGCCCTTCACAACACAGCCCCAACCCTGAACAAATCCTGCCTGGTCCTTGCTGAGATCCCATCTGTGTTGCATCCATCACAGTGGGAAACGTTTGCTCTAGATAGGCAGTGAGAGGCAGAGATCACATGCTTGGTGCAGCTATTTCTATAAAGAATCATAAGAAAAATGGAATTTGAGCAATTCCTTAGTGATCCTCAAAATACAGCACAACAGCCACAAAATACTGATTTCTGGTGTGACACATCTATCCTGCATGCTAGATGAATTTTAAGAGTGATAAAGTTTACATGTTTTGATGATATATCCAAATCGTGCTGACATTGTTTCACCCCAAATGATTATTCTAGTTAGATTAACCAGCTCTACCAACATACAAATTATGCACCATGGCATTACTCTACTCTGAAGTTTCAGGAAAAATAATAAACAGGACTTTTTAAATTCCATTCTTGTCCCAGGACAAGTGCTTTGTAACTATAATTCCCAAATGAAACAAAGTTGTTCTCTGGATACTTCATTATTTTTAGTTCCCTTCCACCACTGACTCATTGTGTTCTTTCCTGCTGTTGCTAAATTAACTTCCTCTCCTGGCTGTGGGATTGGATCCTGACACAATAAATCTGGCAAAAAAAAACCCCTCAACATAAAAAAACAAACCAAAACATCGCATAGCCCTAGAAGAAGGACGTTTTGGCCAGGAGCACTGGGCTAGGGGCTGAGCCTGAAACTTGCCATATGCTTACCCTGCAATCTGGGACAAGTCCCCGTATCAACCTGCCCTCATTCGTTGGACGGGAACATACCTGATGTCCTGTGTCTCCTCCCTGGCTGCTGAGGTGAGTCCCACGCAGGTCCCACTGTGCCTGTGGTACCCAACACACAGTGGGGGATGCTGGGTGGGCACACGCTATGTGTTAGGCCACCCTCTCTGAAAACTGATATCAAAGCCCCCCCCCCCCCTCCCCGCCAAGGAGACGAAGCAATGCAGCCTATTGAAAATACATTTAACATTTCTCATTCACATTTTAAACAATGTTTTATCCCCCATCCCAGGTCAGGCCAGTTTGCCTTTTCCCTGCCCTCTGAGCTGGGATGTTCCAGGACCAGCCTCGCAGAGGAGCCTCGCCCACCCCCTGCGCAGATCCCACACAGCTGGTCTGAGTCTCCAGTGAAAACCCAGCTTCCAGCAGCCACCTCATTCAAGGCAACAGCAGAAAAAGGAACCTGGTTAAGAAGCACGTCAGCGAGTCCCTGCGTCCCTGTAACCATTGCTGGAGATATATTTGGCTGCCCTCCTTGGTAGCCAGGACCAGACCCAAAGCTGCACCTTCGCCTGAGAAGCACCCTACCCCCCCCCCCCATCTATTTTATGTAGAAGGTTTAAATAACCAGAAAAAGCAATGATGGGGGCTAAAATGTCAGGTAGGTTTCAGGTTGGTGTCGCTAGCCAAGGACTCCTCGTATGCCAGCTTGCATCAGAAGGCAACTGGCCTCTATGGCCATAGCTGCAGAAACAGCCTCTCCAGCAGCCAACGGTGATGCTGGTGGAGTTAGAGAGAGGTTGTTTTTGTTTTCATAGCATGAAGGGAAAGCTCAGAAAGAGCATATCTGGAGCACGTCATCTGGGAGTGCACAGGAGCACATGGACCCAGAACTGCAGGGAACACACAGGCTAGGAAAGGCGTCCTTAAGCAAGGCATGGAAATAGGACACATCAAGTTTTATGTGCTTTAAAAGTGCACTGATTGTTTATGGACAAGAGGCAGCTAAATTTAACTCCACCATGCATTCGTAATGCTTGCTTGAGCCAATGAAAACACCCCTCAATGCTGTTGGGGTATACTCCACTGGGGAAGAAAACAGCTTCCCCGCCTTTCTGTTGGGGATTAACTCCCATATCACCAGTTACCAAGCTAATGGATAAAACCCCTCAATTCTCTGCGAACTTCAGTGAAAGTGCTCCAAGCATCCTCCCTGCCAAACCAGTGCATAACCATGGGGCACCTGGGCTGAGGTATGGAGCTGGCTTCCAGATGCATAGAAATCTCAAGTCACCAGAACTATTTCACAAAACATTTTATTGTAGAGGTTCGAATAAATCTCTTCAGAGAGGTCCTTCACAGCACAGCATCATTCCAGAGCAGAACAGCCAACCCAAGGCACTTACAGGTCCCTGCAAATTTTGGGATGAAATGGACTTTACATTGACAGAGGGTAGATTTAGATTAAATATTAGAAAGAAATTCTTTACTGTGAGGGTGGCGAGGCACTGAAACAAGTTTCCCAGAGAAGCTGTGGCTGCCCCATCCCTTGAAGTGTGTAAGGCCAGGTTAGACAAGGCTTTGAGCAACCTGGTCTAGTAGAGGATGTCTCTGCCCATGGCAGAGGTGGTGGAATGAGACGATCTTCAAGGTCCCTTTGAACCCAAATCATTCTATGATTCTATGGCCATGCCCTGCCTCTGATGATGTTTCCCTGAGCTCTAGCACACCAAATGCCTTCCACCTACTTTGCAGAGGTTTCTTTTTTCCATCTGTCTAAACAAGGCGGCCTCCAGCCTCAGTTCTGTATAATGCAGGCTTTATTTTGTTTTATTGTAATTGGTTTGGAATGCAGGGTCAGTGCGCTCAGCCACACAAACGGAGGTGCCTCTGCTGTACCACGACACAGCATCCCTCCAGCGTGGCAGTCACAAGTGAGAGGCCAGGCTAGCAGCTCTCCAAGTCTGCCAGCACTCCACGGTGGGTTTTGTGTCATTTGAGGCTTTCTCCAGTGCCCATCCTTGGGATTATATTCTGCCATGAGAATACGTATTCCCTTTGATGAAAAAGATGATAGTCTGGTATTTCTATACTGCCACGAAAAGCCTACAAAACCCTTAAGATATCAAACAAAAGAAACTTAATAAAATCTCAATTTTTATTATTTATTAATTTATTTTTAAATGAGCACTTTGCATTTTAACCTTGTAAATATAATGGATTAATTCTATGGTTCAGTGCTTGCTGAGATCCTGGAGGGGCAGGTGCCAGTCATCCTTGCCTGGTCTATCCATGGGGCAGCCAGCCTGACCCACACTGACATCAGCACCTCCTAAACTCACAGCAACACCTGCACCTCCACACTACAGGGGTCTTTCTAACACTCTTCTTAAGAAACATGCACAAACTTAGCATCACCAGAGTCAAACCTGCTGCAAGCACGCAGACCAGGTCCCAGAAGAACCCCAAGGCCAGGCAGGATGCACTGCACACTCCAACCCACCTAAGAAATCATTTCTAAGCAAATAAAATCTCATTTTTCCTATGGGAGTTTTTTTTCATTTTCTTTGCATGCATAAAGCCCAGTAACATCTCTAGACCCACTCTCCTGCCAGCAGATACCTCAGACCGTGACTGATGCCAGTGCATGGAGCCAAATCCGGTTCCCATGGGCAACTGCCTGTTTGGAGACTCCTGCTTATGCAGGGACACTGGGTGCTGAAGGGAGGGGTTTCTCTGCTTTTAAAGGCATAATAGGAATCAACCCAAGAAGATGATGTAAATCTAGATATATCACCCATTTGTACAGCTGTGGCAAAGAAACACAGATGATGCCAGCAGCAGGCTGCCAAGTCCTGTTTTTGCTCCATGCAAAGGTGGACCTGTCGGACAATGCTGAAAATATGTATTTACAAAGGAAACTGAAACACTGGCTGAGGGTGCAGGCAATAAAGCACTGCTAGTACACGTCAGAATAAAACCTTTATTTCTGTATTAAGGCCTGGATTTGCATGCTGGCCTTTTACCCTGTGTGAGCTCGGGACCTTACAAAACATTAACCAACGCACATGAGCTGACATTTTTCTTGTCAAATGGCAGGAGTAATACGGAGCCCTAAACAAAATGTTTGGCATAGGAAAATTAACCAGGATAAAACAGGAAAAGAGAAATAACTAAGGAAAAAATATATGTCATGAAGAGCAGCAGCAATCTGCATGACTCCAGGATGAAGCCATGGGAAAGATGTCAGATGCTGGGACCCCCTGACTGTGGAGGGCCTGGCCTAAATTCAAAGCCTGATTTAGCCACATCCAGAACTCCAGGAGGCCCTATGGCACCTGCACGTCAAGAAAGCAGCAGTGACAGCTCATTTACGGTGTGAAACAGGATTTTCAAGGCCAGAGACAGCATTCCACAGAAATACCCTCCTCTTCCTCAGCACCCACCATCGCTGCACCCCGTCCTCAGCACCCTGCCTGCCGTGGAGCTTAAGTCCTAGCCATGATGTGGTCATGTCAGAGCATTTCTGCTGAATTACTCCAAAACAAACAGGTTTTCAAGTTTTTCCCTGACTTGCTCCTCTATTTCATTTATTTTTATTTAGCAGCTTTGAAAAAGGGGTGCAAGGAGGGAGGGAAGCAGTTTCATGCTGCCACCCTCCGCCCTGAGGGCACTCCAGGCAGCCACCAAAATCCTGTCATTGCTGGCTTCTAGCCTGATCCAAAACCTGGGACTGCCAGCCATGAAAGGATTAAAACTTGGCCTTAAGGTTAATGGTTTGGGAGGGGGCTGGGGTTGCTCCTAATCTTTGCAGTATCACAGGAACATTTTTAAACAGGTATCATTTGAAAAAAATACAACCCAAAACAAACAAATGTTTCTCTGGACTTTTTTTTTTCTACGGTTTGCATGCTTTCCGTCTGCTTTCGCTCTAATATTTATCAGTTTGGAAGAGAGGAACCAAATCATAAACAAGCAAGTAGATTAAAGCAGATGAAAGGCAGCAGCGCTGCCATCACAGCAAGCCCAGGGCATTAACACGCAGGGATGCCGGCCAGGCCTGTGCCGCAGCCGCCGCAGCAGCTCGCCATCGCTCGCCCACCACCACGGACCAGCTTCCACCCGGGAAACAATGCGCAACCTTTAACCCTTGCGTTCCTACGAGTATGCTGGGAAAACACCCGCTGCACCAAAACAATGGCACCATTTATTAAGTGGAGAGCAACAGGCTCAGAGCTGCAGAAAAATCAGATCCCCTGAAATAGAGACTGAAAAATCCCTAGGGTTTTCTTTTCTTTTTTTTTTTTTTTTAAAGGAGTTAAAAATGGAAACTCATTTCCAGAAGCATTTTATAGATTGAAAACATTCAGTGAAAAATCTCTTCAACTCTCCTCTCTCTGTACATATGTATGCTTTGGTATCTTATCCCTTCATGATATATTTTGCAATATGAGATATTTTGTCTTAAAACACAGATTGAAGTTTGAATTAAACATGGTGCTGGGGGAAAACAAGGAGGAGCCGCTGTTTCAGGCAAAGCCCCATCTCCTGAGGGTACAGCTCTGCAGCTGGGAATGCCTGTTGGGTATTTTGCAAAACACACTCCACTGCACATACGCAAACACATTTCTCAGCATCGCCATAGCAGATGGACAGGAGTTTGTGCATTTACTAACCTGCCTGTACCATCGAGCCCTAAACATGCCATTTCTCATGCAGGTGCACCCTATGGCACCGACCTTCTCTCCAGAGAGAAATGAAGCCACAGTAATAGCCACTCCAGGTCCTCACTTGCCCCATTAAAATAAGCCTGATGCTGCCCAGCAAACACGGCTGTCAGTGCTGCTGCCTGCAGCACTGCTGCCAGGCCCCAGGGCCCCCTGCGATGGGGGCAGCCCAGATGGATGCTTATCTCGCCCCCAAACCATCACCAGTTCTCTCACTGATTATTTAGCACAGCAAGAACCATGACGAGGCTGTATTAGAAAACAATTTATCTTGTGGGTCAGCTCTTGAGCTTCAATTAAGCTGGAAAGCACAGAGAAACACTCAGTTTATTCCAATCTAAAATTTCCATCGCTCTTCTACAGCAATGCCAGAAGCACAAAAATCGCAGCTTGCTCACTCACACGGAGGAGTTTCACCCAGGCAGGCAGTAAGCGGGCTGCTGGGTGCGAGGCGCAGGCAGCAGGGTGTGGGCAGTGAGGAGGACGCAGGCAGCGGGGTGCAGGCAGCTCCTCCGGGCGAGCGCACCGTCGCAAAGCCCCGCAGGCGGAAGGTTCTCCGCAACACGGCAGCTTCGAGTCCTCTGCACTACGAGCCCTGGGATGCCTCGGGAGCAGGAGCCCACCGTGCAAACCCGAGCCGGCGGACCCGCGCTCGGCTCCGGGAAGGGGGTCAGGCCGCTCTAGCTCCTTACCTGGTAGGAGCAGTTTTCCTGGTGGACCATCTCCGTGCATCATCCGCCGCGGCCGCCCAGCCGGCAGCTCCCGCAGCCGCCGCGCCGCCCCGCGGGGTCTCCGGCCCCGGCGGGAAGGAGAAGGATGAGGAGGATGGGAAGAGAGAGAAGAACGGACAGGAGGACGAGAACGTGATCCCGGGCCAGCCGCCCGCCGGTAAGATGGATGCTGCCGCGCTGCTCCGCCTGCGCAGCGGCAGCCCCGGCGGAGCGCGAGGGGGGGTGTGTGTGTGGGCGCCGGTCCCGGTCCCGCCCCGCCCGCACTGCCGGCACAAAGAGCGGGGGCTCCGCGCAGGGCGGGTGTCAGCCGCACTCCTCCGGGGGAAGGGAAAAACACTCCAAATGCCTCCTCCAGGCCCTGCCCTGTGCCGGGGCAGCTTCTTCTGCCCGGGGGCGATGCTGCGGCGGCCGCAGTTCCAGTCCCCTCAGCTGCAGAACCGGCCCCTGCGGGACGCTAGTGAATCGCAGCCGCCTGCCTCGCCTCCCCGAAACGCGGCGAGACACCAGGCCGCTAAATAAATAGCTGTCAGATACCTTTATTCTACACTCTGCTACAGAAATATAGCGCAGCCTTTTCTGGAAAACGCTCTGCCCTACATTTACAGCATTTCCATACCTCCCCGGTGCAGTGAGGGTGAGCGTGGAGCTCCTCCCATGGCACCCGCTTGGGCTGGGCTCTCACCTCAGGTGCGACCCCATTTCAGACGCAGGGAGATGCAATCCTGGGGCTGGGCAGAGAAAACACCTATGCTCACCACAGTACCCTTCTCCCAACACCAACAGGCCCTTCTCTAAACAAATCTCCCCAAAGAAAATTGGGGAGAAACTGGAAAAAATCTGAAGACTGAGTAAATATCCTGGCTCTGCAGATGCTTTCTGCAGGGCGATGGGTGGGCTGAACCAGTGGTTGCAGCCTGGGGACAACGAAGCCCCTCTGTAGCTTGTCCATCATTACATGCCTATATGCAGAATACTTCACTGCCATTCCAAAACAGCAGTGTAAGATTATCAAACTTTCTTCTCTGCTTGCAAGCTCAGGCTCGAGGCCTGGCATGCGGAGGGAACCAAATGCTAATTTTGCTTTCTATTGTAGAAGTCTTTAATAGGAGAGACTGGAATGAATGAATGGTGGGACAAGTGGATAGTTCATAATTCTCTGCATTTGCAACCTCAATCTGCTGAGCACCGGTTTGTCAGGTAACTCAGGTTAGTTCAGTTCGACTCATTTTCCAGGGGGTAACACATACCCCAAGAGCCTCATCTGGCTTGGGACTAGGCTGGCTGTGGCCCCAGCTGGGGGTAAGGGGACAGCATAAGCCCTAATTTTGGCTGGACATGGCCTATTCGAGGTGCACCAAAATGCCCAGAAAGTGCTTGGCTTGCATCCTGCATTGAGCACTCTTACCCAGGGAGGCAATAGCACTTTGGCTTGCAACTAGAAGAAACTCTGTGCCTGACCTTTGTTAGGCAAATAGGGCTTTACTGTAAAGGTGGTGAGTTACAGGAACAGGTTGCCCAAAGAAGTGGTGAATGGTCCATCCCTGGCAATGTTCAAGGCCAGGTTGGACACAGCCTTGGGCAACATGGTCTAGTGTGAGGTGTCCCTGCCCATGGCAGGGGGATTGGAACTTCATGATCTTAAGGTCCTTTCCAAGCCTAACCATTCTATGACTCTATGATTCTTTATTCTGCTTCTAGTCACAGCCAGCTGTGGCTGAGTTCAGAAATGCACATGACTGTGAAAGCCAGAAGCACTTCCTCACAACACATCTCGGATTTGAGTCCCTGCACCAGATGTGCCTCTGAAAGAAAGAAAAAAAATAGAAGAAAAGCCTTTGTAGACTCATCACTGCCCCAGCTTTCCCAACTTCCCACCTCACAAACAGGCCAGAGGGAGCTGCTGTGGGTGGACGGAGAGTCCCTGGAGTCCCTGCACAGCAGGGCAGCACAGATAGAGAGAACCCCTCTCAGCTCCAACCTCCTCCCTAGTGCCCTCTCCCCTACAGGAGCAGAGCTCTGGAAAAAATACAGCTTTCGTTTAAAAAGAAAAAAAAAATCTGCATAAATTTTTAAGAGGGGATGAAGTCATGCCTGGTTTTTACTGGTTCTGCGCAGAATCCCATTCAAGTAGGCAGCTCATTCCAGACATCAAAATAAAAAATCCTCACTTTTCAATACATTGCATAAATCTTGGGCTTGCTTAGGAAGAGTATCTGTGGCAAACTAAAAGCAGCTCCAGGTATTACATAATCCCTAATGCCATTTATTATGTGCATCACAAGAACTCCTGAAATTAGTCCCTGCTTCCCACGTGCAGGTCTATCTATAACGGCTGTGACTCAGAGCTGCTCTGCGTGCAGCAGATCCCCGGCAGGGACTGCACCAACCTCTCTGCACCTAGGTTTGGTGTGGCAAAGGGTGACCCCCCCCCCCAACCTATTTAATAGGTTATTGCTTTTTCAAAATCACCCAAGAAAGCACTATGTTTGGCTGCAGAAACACCACCCATTTGCAGCAAGGCTCTTCCCTCCAGGGCAGGGAGTCTCACCGAACATTGCAAATGCAGGTGGAAAAGGCCAGACATCATCCTCAACCTCTGGATTTGCTTCTCTGTTTTATACCCATTTGCAATTATCCATTCAGAAGTGATGTGGGCAGGTAGGTAATAATTAAAGCAATGAGTGATTAAATTGAGTGAAAAGCTTCTGGCAGTTGTCCAGGTGGGTCGATCAGAAACGATGCTCCTGGATAAAACCAGTGAACAAGCACTGCTACTTTCTGCAGAGCCCCAGGTAACCCCCAGGGACTCACAAAAGCCCCTCTCAGGTGTGAAGAGAAACTTGGGTGATACCTGCACTGCCTTCTTTTCCCTTTCTTATCAAGGCACCCTCTAACTTAGGGTGTCTTGTACCACTTACAAGATGATCTAGACAAGTTTTCCTGAAGCTTTCCCTGAAACCATCTCTACTAGAAATGTGTGGTTCAGAAAGCCCCGGGGCAAGCTGAAGACACTAGCATGAAACACTTCTCTTCAAAACCTCTCCTCCAAAGAGTCTGGAAAGACACTGCTCAGGGCAGAGTCAGTCTTGGCTGAGCAGCCCTCCAGCCTGTACCTGCACTGCTGTTAATGTGGGCCACCAGGAAGGGTCCCGGCCTGACACGCTGGGTGCTTGCAGGGCTTTAGGGGTAAAGACAGAAGATACTCAATCCCATGATGCAGGGAGCAGCATCCCTCCACTCACTCCCTGCAGACACACCACCAGGGCAGTTGCTCACAGAGAATGAAGTGCAGCTTGCGCAGGCACATTCAAATTCATGTAGTGAAATAACAGGATTTCATTAATTACCCATCTACAGAAGGAAAAAACACCTGGCATCCTCTGTCCTAGGGGAAAATGCGTAATTTCTGATTCTGTGCACATCTTTTCTGTGGCTTTTTTTTTTCTTTTTTAAACTTACAGAAAGTGCCCTGACTGGGTCCCACGGTACACCCCAACCCTGGCCCTCTCTAGCAGCTGTATTCGCAACACAAGGTGGTAAAGGCAGACAGAGCAGTTCCTCCAGGCAGGCTGTCCCGCCCGCCCACATTGCAGCCTCACGTTTTTTTCCCTGGCTGCTGTGCCTCTGCCTCAGGACCAAGGAAATCATTAACAGGGGAATCGGGGTAATACATGGAGGCTATTGTCTCTCCCATCATCATTGCTACTTTGGGGAAAACATCCCTTAAAAAACAATAAACTAATAAAGCTGTGCAGTGGAGCCAAAACCTCCTGTTCACCCTGCCTGGGAGCAGGGGGCAGCCAAGCAGGGCATGTTCTCACCACTGTCAAAGGGAAGGAGCCCGGATGCATTACTCACATGAAAGCCACAGACAGCCCTTTTTCCTATGTGTTTGTCATTTCTTGCTGTCCCACACATATATTTTTACACACACGTGTCCTGCGCTGTGTGTGCCTGAACCCTGCCAGACGCAAGGACTTGCGCAGCCCTTCAGCCCAAAAGCTTTGTAAGGGGAAAGAGTAGGAGCAATGTTTGTTTGACAAGGCAAACTAGTGATGTGCTTCCTCATCTATGATGAAAACACCAGAAACATTTTCCTGCCCCGTCATTCCTCAAGGGGCCTTATCAGGGTGACCACTGGGAAAGTTTATTTTCAGGTTTGTTGCCCAACCTATTTGGTTGACACAAAAAGCTAGTCTAAATTAACAAACTTTCTTCACATCTCAAAATAAATATGTACCTAGATCATGCAACAGGTAAAAATGAGGGAGGAGTTGAACACTACATCAATAGCAGAGGGAGAGGCAGAGAATCTGCCCTGAGTGAGCCCATCCCAGCCTCTCTGTGATGCTGCCACTGACCCAGAGCCCAAAGGCTTGCCCAAGCACAGCCAGCTTGCAGGGAACCAGGAATTATATGCAGCGTCATGGGATTTCAGCTTTATTTGCTGACAATTTACTGGGAGTGATGGATTTAGCTCTTCTTTAAGCCAAGCTAAAGCTTTTCCACAGTTTAAATCTAGCAAGAAAAAAAAAAAATTATTTTTTAATCAGTTAATACTAGACATCTGCTTCAAAGGGGAGTATTTGTTTGGATTTCGCTCATATATACTTTTTTATTTAAGGAAGATGATGCTGAGCCATTTTTCATCATTTTGGCTGTGTTACTATTCTCTGTGTGGGGATAAACCTCTGATGGTTTATGAACCCAAACAGTGCTCTTCCCTCTTCCATGCCCCTTTTACTTCCATGGAGGATTCTGGAATCCTTTACAAGCAGCAACTTTACAAACCCTTCCTAAAGCAACTGATCTTTCATTTACGATAGAAACTTGTGTGCTGACATGTTAGAATAAAACCCTTCTTGGTCCTCTGAGGACCAAATATGACATTATCAGAAACACATGGGGAAAACCTTATAGGGAGTTGCTATTATTTTGGAATTCCTGTGTGACCAGGGAATTAAGGAGCACCAGGAAGGGTACCCGTTGCGTTTTCAGTTTGATGCAGAAGCGCACATCTTGCACTTTTAACAGTCTCATGCTCTATTTTTAGCGGTAAGAGATTCATCCCAAAATGTCAATTTTCTACACGTCCCACAGACGGCATCCTTGCCTTTACATAATCAAACCATGATTTTTCTCTTCCCTCAAAACAAGGAACATAAGGTTACAGTAATTTCGCATTCTGATACCTCTGATGCACAGGATGTCAAACGCTTCACAGAGAATTGGAGTGAATAATTTAAGTAACCCAAGTATTTATAACTTTCTGGTGATACAAAAATGACAAAATATATGGTAAACAACCAGACTTTTCCAAGAAACCCATCTAGAAAGACTTGATGATACCATTGCACAGGATTCATTTTCGATTATCCAATTCATAAGCTGGATCACAGATGCTTAATAGAGAATTTACAAGTGGGCTCATGATGAGCAGGTATGACAGCCCACCAAGAATCAACTGTTGATGAAAAGAGAACCATTTCACCTACCAGCTCCTAAGGATCGTGAGGGGATAGCAACACAAAAGCTACATCTTCCTCTCTGCAATTTTATTACTATTGTTAAAAATAAACTATTGTTTTGGAAATGCAATATTCATGGTATATAAATTGCTATGAAGAACATGAGCTTGGCAAGGTAAACCTCTAAGTTTTTGTATTAGCTACTCAATAAACTAAAATGTTACAATCCACCTAACTCTTCAGCACTATCTCTGTCCCATCTGGGGGAGGATCTGTAGCAAATCCCATCAGCTACAACAGTTTTTATAGCACTTTTGGCCTGTACACACAGTGCCATGCAGGGGACCCGACACTCAGTGAAAGCAGAGGGTTTCGGTTATCTGGCATAAACCACACATCACTCAGCCACAGCCTATTATTTTTACATTGCCTCAACCGAACCAAAAGCAAATTTCACCCACCGGCTCTCCCTGCAGCCGATGTCCAAACCAGCTCAGGCCAGCAGCAGCCCCGGCTGGCTGATGGACCAGGATGTGCCCCTGCCCAGTGCTGCCTGGACCAGCTGTGCCCAAGCTCATCTTCCTGTCTTTGCCAGGAGCAGCCATGTACTGACAGCCAGGGCATCTGCACCTGGCATGACCACACTACTGGCTGTGACCTGCCAACAGCCCGAGCCCCCCAACTTAGGCTCAAAAGCCTATTTTCTGTTCTGAACCGTGCTGGGGTGAGGGGATGCTGGCACTAGAGGGAGGCACCCAGCAGCTCCTCAAAACATCTGCAATGTCACATAAAAGATAATCAGAGCTGCAGCTGTATAAATACTGATACAGAGTAACTGAAAATCATTAAACCATGAGCTCCAAGTAATGGCAGATCTCTTTGATAACAAATTTGGTAGAAGTTTTTAGCGGGGCTAATAACCCAGTTACATGTTGTCAAATTCCCTTTGCTGTGCACTACGTTTGGGCTCACTGCATGCAGCTTGCAGGCAGGCTTTCCTACCCCATTGCCCCCACTTTATTGTTTTTTTTATTTTCCAAATGTAATTTTTTTTCTATAAACCCAAACTGCATTGGGCCCCCACTACACACCCATGCATTTTAAAAGCAGGTAGCGAGAGGAATTAACGTATTTTCTGATGATGAAGAGAGAAGAGGGTTAAAAAATGACATGGGAAGAGGGAAAAAAATAGAGAGAATTTCCCTGAGAGGATGAAGGACAAGGTGGCCTTCAGCTTCCAGACTGGGCACAGCAGGAATTACATGGAAATGTTGATGAGTTGGAAGCACGTACAGACATCCCACGTGTTATGCTCAACACTTAGCAACCATTAAGATACTGGTCTGGGGCCAAAAGCACATTCTGGATCAAATATTAAGCCCTTTTAGTTGTGGCAAAATCCCCGAAACTCCAGTCTGGCCATGCAGGCAGGCAGACCACAGTATAACCTGCACCTAAATACTGGCAATTAATTAATCTTCAGTGTGGCGTGTACCAACAGGCTGCACTTATGTTCATCCAACAACAAAAATTAGGTGCTGAGTTACCAATTATAAATTAAGCCTCTGACCCCATGGGAGTCAGAGGGGAACATCTGTGGACAGGGATGGGATTATCCTGCTACTTAGTCACCTTGAGCTCACCTATTTGCTTCCATTCCCCTCATGCTTTCTGGGGCTTATTTATGGGCTGGTGGGGCTTATTTATGGGCTGGTTTTATTTTGAAACTCATTTTAATTGCAAACTGAATGGTAAAAGCACAGAACAGGGACCTGCAGGCTGAAGAAGTAAACAAACCATACTACTAGCTTACTCTGAAATTAAAAGTTTCTTTTTCAAACAGCCAAATACCATAATATGAGTATACTAACAGAAACAGGTAGCAGTAGTGTCCGTTAAGTGCTTCCTCAATAAAAGTGTGAGCTTACAGAGACAAACCTCCCTCTGAGTCATGGCTGGGATAAAAATAGACGGAAGGGGATTTTTCACACATCTCTGAAGTGTGATGTCCATAACTACAAGCTTAATGACACAGCCTGGCAGAAAGCCATTCTTTCACTCTTTTGGGGTGCATGTGTCTACTTACGCTATGCACACAACTCCCCCAAAATCAATAAGCCTTCAGAGAGGTTCAACCCCCTACACTGTTAAGATCACGGATTACTGGAAGGATGCGATTACTGTGTGGGAGCAAACCCAGGTCCATGCGAGTAAAGCCTGGCTCTCCCTTTAGGTTTCTTTTACTTTGTCAGCTTTTTAGAAAAGGGATGTAAAGATGATTTTCTGAGTTTGACTCCCAATCCCACTGTCACTTGAGAAAGAAAAAAATAATCCTCTTGGGCCGCAGCAGCGTGTAGGTCAAGAAGCTGATTATACCTAATGGACACAGCACATTTTGCAATAGATATTGGTTACAAGGTCCAAGAACAATAGCATTAGCAATAAAAAACCCATCCCTGCCTGTTCCTGACACCACAGCCCTTCCATAGGAGACTGTTAGGTTGCAAAACCAGTATTTGAAGTAAGAAGTAAAGTTATCCCCCTTGGTAGGGCAGGCACACTAAGCATGAGGCTGGAAAAAGTTAAAAATAACAGGATAAGCAAGGGTGGATCCCAGCTGAGCCTTATTAGTCATGGAGTGAGGGAGCCACGCGGGGCTGCTGCCTGGTGGCAGAGCAGCACCATATAAGAGCAAGAGAACCACTCTTGTCTCTGAAATCAGATTTTTCCCCTCTCCTGTTCTGCCTCAGGCACTCTTTTCCTCCAAGCAGACTTGCTCTGTCAGCCTCCAGCTTCTACTAATAATACGGTGTATTGTTTTCTGTGACTCTTTAAAGGGAATAAAGAGATCATGGTTGATTCATTTTAGGATGTCTGCTGGAATTGGACCAGTATTGACAGACAAGCATGCGAGGGGTTTATTATAGTGGAGGTTTTTTAGTTGTTTTTTTGGTTTTTTTGTTTTTTTTCTTACTTACACCATCTTTGTGTCTAATTGAGCCTTTGAGTTGAATGATGTTTTGAGTTACTGATGGCAGCAGTGCCCAGCAAAGGCAGTGCTTGCTCCTGGAGATTAATTTGGATGAACAGAAAAGGTAACATGCAACTTGCAGTGTTTTACCTTGGGATGAAGCCACAAGATGGAGGGATCAATAATCAAACACAGCTTAGCCTCACTCCACAGGGAACTTCCTCCCAGGCTGCTCCAGTAGCACTTGGCCACACAAGCCCCATTCTCCCATCTTCTCCTTGGTGCTAATTGTAATTAGAGCATCACATCAGTTCTGCCATGCTCCACCCAGCCAGCACCAAAACAAGCAGGGCCATCACCTTGCCAAGGGAACACAAGCAACACGGTCCAGTCCCTCAGCCCACCAGATGTGGAGCAGCCCTGTGCCCAGGATCTGCTTGGAAGCTGGCGGGTGCTGAAGGTATGCCTCAGGGCCACCCCACCCAAATTCATGCCTCTTCATGGCGTGACCACCTGGACACCCACCAAAGCAGCTCCCTGCAGCTTTCCAGCACCTCAGATATGAAAGTCCTTGGGCGTGCTCAAAATACCTGTGAGCGTGAGTGGGGAGCAGGACGTCATCCCTGCACAGTGAGGCTGCATTTGCACACAGTGGCTCCTTGTTCCTGAGGCCAAAACACACAGAATTACCATTTGTTCTCATGATAGGGGCTGTCTTCTGAGCTTCTCTAAGCATCACATTCATCCAAAACAGCATTCATCTCTCCAAGCCCCTTTTCCAGCTGAACTAATGCGCACACAATGCCTTTAGGCTTCACACACTTATAACTTTCAAGTTTAAACGGAATAACAATAACTAAGCAGTGAAATAAGGCTTTGGTACTTCAACACTTGTAAAGACAAATGAAAAGTCAAATATAAAGAAGAGAGCAGTGCTGCAAATAAAACCACTGCCCTGGCCCAATTTCAGCCCTTGCAGCTGGCCAGGGGAATAGGAGTACTCACCCTGTCTCGTGCCCTACCACAGCCTCTGTGTTTAATGGCATACTGGATTTCTGCATTTAATGTCAGGGACATTAAGCCCACCATTACACCTTTGCATCACTGAGGTTCTAGGTCTAAGCCCTACCTTCTGCAAACAAGCACAGTGATGTTTTTGCAAAGCTTTAGGAACTCCACAGCAATCGGGTATAGGGACAACCTCTTAATATGCCATTAAAGAGAAGCTGTTTCTGGGCCTCAGACTCCCTCTACAGAGAAACTGCAGTTTAGATTTTTGGAGTTTACCAGACTACCAGTGCAAAAGGAGTGGGGGAAAGCTGCTCACAGAAGCAAAATGCTCAGAGAAGGTGTTTTATTTCTGCTGCACAGCTTATCTCTCCGTCACCTCCACTGGGAGCTGCAAGCCTGGAGCAGAAGGATAATAAATGACATTTTAACATGAAAGCAGAGCAACAGCCAGACAGAAGCCTGTGTTTTTAAACCAAGGAATCATAATCACCCTTTCACTGGCACCTTCACACTGAGCAGCATCTCTACAGAAGGCAGCTCACGCACCTGCACAGCCTCTCTGTGCCCCTGCACCTTCCCCTGGTCTGGCTGTGGTTCTCTTCTCCATCAGTTCTCTACTAAGCACAGGTAAAATGTCTTTTGGCCCAAAGAGCTACTGCTGGAGATCAGAGAAAACTGTGTGATCTGTCCTTGCTCTTCATGGTGGTTGGCTGCTCCAGGGAAGGTGGCTTTGGCACCTGATAGGTCACTGTTTGCTCAGAGCCAGCCCAGACAGAGCAAAGCAAAGCTCTTTATAGTAAATGCATTTATTTGGCATTTTGTTTGTCCTTGCTTGGGGCCACATTTCTGCGGGCTCTAAGAAGTCATCTGGTGTGCATGGGCTGTGCTGGAGCTTGCATCAACACATCTAGGGAGCAGAGCTTTGGTCTGACCTGAAGCCCCTGGCACAGCTTGATTTTCAGGGGACAGGAGAGAAAGTTATGGGGGATACCAAATACCTGAGTTATGGGAGGCAAAAGAGATGGAGATGAGAATGCTAGCTGCTACAGCAAAGTAATTACTGCCTAAGTTACAACATAAATTAGCTCGGCTGTTCAGGCGCTGGTTTGGGGAGCAGAGGAGTGCTTTGCTTTGCTGCAGTGGGCTTTACTCCAAGGAATACTCATCACCACACTGGAAACAGCAGCAGCATGTCAAAAGGCACGGAAATACTTCTGGTGGCCTTTACTGTGGAAAGTTTATTTTACCAGAAGATGTTAATTCTCCACCAGACATGTGCTATGTTACATGTTTACTAGTTTTCCTCCAAACACATTAACAAGCAAAAAACCTTTTCATAAAGCTACAGTTACTACGTCAAGTTAGCTGGCCCTTCATCTCTGGGATGAAATGCTGTCCCTTGGGATCAAAGCAGAGGCATCTGCAGGATTGCATCCAGACCACAAACTACTTCAGCCTTGACTCCAGTTTTGTTTGGTCCAGTGCAAAACATGAAAATAAGAGTAATTAACAGGCATGCATTAAGCAGTGTGTTATAGTCTACAGACAACTATGGCTGCAAGCTTCGTGGCTTCCTAAAAGCTTAGCTGCGCCTGGCTGCTGAAGCCCTCGAAAGAGATTTTGGACACTGCAGAAGCTCTTCAGCCTCTATTATTAGTATCAGCAATTTCAATTATATTAACCTTTAGCTAATGCTATGTTCAAATAATTTCATGAGTACAAAAGGGTATAGATAACAAGGCAGGAGGGACTGCAAGCAAAGTGCCAGAGAGGATGGCAGTTCAGATGCATTCTGAAATGGCAGTGCATCTCCTTAAGGGTAACACAGCTTTCTCCTTCGCGTTGTACCAAGTTGTGCAGAGGGCTGGGATGGGGAACGGCCCTAGACCAGCACCACAAAAACTCATCTCACATCTTTGCATCAAGCAAAATATGTATGTTTATATGGAAGTATGGCCTATAGAGACAGAGAGGAAAATGTGGGAAGCCCTCATCCATGTCTTACGGACAGCCTGGGCTAACAATTCTTGGGAAATTAGTATAGAATTCATCCAGCCTTTGTGCAGAGAGGAGGACTGGATAAACTCCTGAGCACCTTTTGGGTGCAATTTAAATATTATTAAGGCATAAAAATATCACCCATTTTGTTCATTTGAGGATGCATTTTAAAAGATTTCCATGAGAAAAGGGGGACAAGCTGTACAGAGGTCTGGTTTGCAGGTGCATGCCCTGATTTTCACCTGCTTTGCCCCTCCCAGAAGCAGATAACCAGAAAAGATTCCTGAGTTGTTTTTTCAAGGCTACAGGATGTTTCCCGCTGCTCAAAACAGCTCCCAGGTCAGCCTACAAAAGTAACAAGCTGGGAGTCTTCCTCCCAGGAAAAAGCCTCTTTCATCTTTGCAAGGCACAGCTAGAATCTGGCTTTACGATTTTCAACCTGAGAAATAATAGATGAGAAAGCAGAAGAAGAAACGACAGGCCAGCTGGATTGTGCCAGGATATATGCTAAGCCACTTGATATTATGCATTAATGCAAATGCACAGCACAGAGAATTCAGTGAGGTAAAATGACTCACAGATTATTATTATTCTTATTATTTTTAAACTACTACAAGCAGTTTATCATCAAACTATCAGGCAAAGGAGAGACAGAAGAGGATGGCCACACCTGACTCAGGTACAGAATTCTGATATTTCCCCAAGTCCCTCTTTAATAAATTCAATATAGGATTACATTAAATAAAAAGTTTAGATTATATTTTTAATAACTCACTAAAAGCACTTCAATTCCCTACAGGCCATACACACTTGCAGCTTTTGTATGCATAAAGAATTAAGCACTTTAATATAGTTCTCTTTTTTTAGCATTGCTATCTACCAGCTGGGAGAGGATTAAATCTCAGCCCGGCACTTCCCTTTCCTCCGCAACCCCTCTGAATTGCAGCTATTTCCTCCAGCCCAGCCAAACACTCGGATTTCATTTTAACAAAGCACAGACAAGCTAAAATAAATGGCCTTAGTGCAATTTTCTTATTTAAAGGAGATCTATAGATCACTAAGCAGGAAACGCAGATTGGTGATATAAATAAGATCTACCACTTCTGTGACACAAATGACTCCATAGGCACGACAGGGAAAGACAAAGCACCCCAAAATGATAGAAGCACTTGAAAAAGCTGAAAACCCTTGAGGGGAAGAGTGATTATGTAGCACCCCATGTCTAAAGCAACAACTGCAGGTAACTGCAAGAAGGAAACTCATTTTCCACAGAAGCCATCAGTGCTTTGCTTACAAAAGCAGGACTGATTTCAGATCTAGGTTAGCATGAAAGCTGGAAGAAATATTTTCAAATCATTTTAGTTATAGCTAAGGAAACTTCTCACACACAAAAAAAAAGTGGAATTATCTGCAGATTTAACAGCCAAAACAGACCAAACCCTGTGGGAGAAGCTGCACCCATTCCTCAGCAGTGTCATTCTGCACTGCACCTGTGATGCTCGGCTAAGGATACATTTTTGGGGGAGCAGCCCCAGCCACAGTAACTCACAGTCCACAGTGGCCAGCCTTGGAAAACACTAAACTGATCAGGTGACGTGATCATTTCAAACAGCTATTTGTTTTAGAAAATAAATACCTATCCTGAGACATTGGGAGGAACTGGGAAACCAGATTTCCTGCCAGTGGTGACTATGCCTAACTGTTTAACGTGGGAATTTTTTATACCGTCACAATAGGCTTTTCCCTCAAAAAGCATCAAAAAGTCTATTTTTGCCACCAAAGATAAAATGGTGCTCCCTGTAAACCCCCTTTTGGCTGCACCACCACATCCTGGCCATCTATAAATACAGCAAATTGCACAGCTAAGTGTATAAGCTTATTTGTTAAGACAGTTACCAAACAGAAGTTTCCTGACACAAGAAAGGAAATGCTTTTATTTCAGTAGGGGAAGTCATAGGGTATCCAAACACAAACTGGTTTGGAGTTCATAAAGCTTATTTTACCTAATCAAAGGCAACTTAGCCAAAATATTCCTAAATGGTTGATTTCACATGTAAGCATTTACAAACCAGATCACACAGAGCAGGGAGACTCACTTGGGCTTTCTGTTTATCCTCTTTTTTCTGAAGATAAGAGAGGAAATCTCAAGTATCACAGAAACATAGAATGATTTGGGTTGGAAGGGACCTTAAAGACCATCTAGTTCCAAACTGCCTCCCATGGGCAAAGACATCTTCCACTAGCTCAGGTTCCTCAAAGCCTCATCCAACCGGCCTTGAACACTTCCACTCGCTTTGGGTTCCACATGTTTGTGCACAGATAAATACTGAGCCGCCTGCCTGGGTGCCAGCAGAGTGAATGTGGTGTGAGAGCGTATCACAGTCCTGTGTTAACCATGCACCCTGCCCACACATGGGCAGTGCACACTTGCTCCAACTGCCTCCTGTACTACAGGCACCGAAAAGCTAGGTGCTCCTTTCCCCAGTAACAAAAGTGATACTGGAGGATGCACATTTTCACTACAGCAGAAGATGCTGCTGTGTCAGAGGCACTCAAAGTGTAGGGAACTGGGCTCCAGTGCACGCAAGCTTTAAGCAGCATCTCTGCTCTGAAGCAACTCATTGTCGATGCTATGTGAGCACCCTGAGGAGTTATTTAAAGCACACCATGAAGCAGTACAGATTGGCTTTGCCTCAAAAATCTCTCTCTAGGTGCTGTCTACAATACCAGGTTATTGCAGGAGCATTGCTTGGCTAAGGTGCTCCAAGCCCATCTGCCTCTGCAAGAGACGGGGACCCAACTTTACTCCACTGACACTACTTTTACTGATTTTTTTTTGCTGTTAGGAGAAATGAAACACTGAATGCAGTATTTCTTTCCAGTTTCTACACAAACTTTAAAAAATAACCAAGTGTTGCACTTGATTTTCCTACCAGCAGCCAGTTAATGCAAAACCGCCTCAGATCCAGGCAGAAAGAAATAAGGAAATAAATCACAACAATTCTTGCTGTCTGTATCACTGCTAAGCCAATTCTGCTGTTAATATAAACACACTTGGTAAGGTTTTGGGGAATTTGGAATATTATTTAGAATACTTAAATAAGGCGTTTCAGCAGGCATGCCTGAGGGGTCTGTGCAACAACTGTGACCATTAGTTCTGGCGTTGAGGACGGTACTGTCATGCAGATGCAGGACCATGAAAAAGGCAGACATTCTCCACAACAGACCCAGAGCCACTTGTCTTCCTGCCTGCCTGCCTGCTCCATGCAGGAAGGGCTGCTCCATGTTTAGCAAATCATTTCTTGCCATTCCAGCTCCTCCAGCAATCTCCACCTGGTTAGACTTCAACCCTCTTGCTTTCTGCTTGCTACATTTATTTTATTACCTTTTCTAAGTGCCTGCAAGAGTTTGAGGGCATGGTGAGTTTAATACTTGTTCCTGAAAGGCTCTGTCAGCAGCAGCTGACAGTCACTAATGGGATGGAGCTATCCTGGCTTTCGAATGCTCCTTGGTAGATCTCTAATGTGGTCTGAGTTGCACTGAATAAACACTTTTCATATGTTTTTTTAAATTCCCTCTGCCTATAATCTCTCTCTCCACTTAAAACATTATTTCCATAGTGCCAGGTGTTACAGACACCCCATCTGACTGCCAAGCAGCGTGCAACCACAGTCACTGCTGTCTGTAGCAAAAATAACAGGTTTTACACAGCACAGGTCAATTCTGAGAATTAAAACCCCTACTACCTTATGTTTATCACACCAATACCCAAGAAATGGAGGCATAAGTACATAATTATTATAAGTACATAATTATATATATATAAAAACATATATAAAAATAAGTGTTCTTGCTGCCTACTGAGATTTCAACTCACTTAGGTTTAAGTGGGAATTTGAAAGTATTAGTGAAGGTGCAGCAGGGGAAGGGAATATAGCTCCTGACTGCAGAATGCCTCAATTTCAAGATTATATCAACATAGCGATGTTCTGAGACAACAAAAAATTTGAATTGCCTACAACTCACTTCTCTCTTTTGAAATCCTTGGCATTTGCTGTTTATGATACCAAATAGGAAAAATATTATTTTAAAATATACTCACTGGCCTTATACAGCCAGCAACATAAAGAGCACTCTTCAGTATCACATACAAATACACGAAAGAGAGATTTACTGTTGCCCCCAATACAATTAGCATTATAACAGTCCAACTTTCTCAGCTTTTCTTAGTGATTTCTGTAGCCCATATGAAACATTCACTTACCAATCGACTGGGAAGCACTGCCATCTTGCTGGGGTCCATCACACAGAGGAATTCACATAATAGTAATACTTGGAGAATCATTCATCAAAAAAGAATTGGTATGCTGTCACCCCATGTATTTAGCACTTTCTTTAATGAAAGGCTCTGCAGCAGGAATGGAGATAAAGTTTTTGCTCAAGTTTATTAATCATGGGCATGTTGCCTGACCCAGTTTCAGAATTAGAAAACATACATCTTTCCAATCTATGTCATTACAAAAGCTCTTCAAGCAACAAGCACTTCAGAGTACCTATAGATGTCTTCTTAGCGTAATGACATCACACACTTTGGCAGAATCATTAATATCTTGCCAACCTCATCTAACCTTTGAGCTGGGTGGAAAGTGGACAAAGTACAGTGCTGCTTTGATTCACCCTCAGTAGAACATGGCACCAATGCATCTTCCCCTGCAATACACCTCTGCAGGTCCCACAACATCCAGGGATGCTGTTACAAAGCAAACACAACTCCCTGGTTTGACTGAAATAACAGTATTTTCCAAAGCTAAAAGGTTTGTTTTTCATATCAGCTAAGCCTTAAAACAAATGAACTGCCCTGATGAACCTCTCATCACAACTTTGACTTTCTTCAGTGGCCTGATGAAGAGTTAAATGGTCAAATCGAATAGGTAAAACAGCCATCAGGTGGAAAGAGAAGATCTTGCCAGGCCTCTGTGGTGTAGCAATGACAGAAATGCAATTTCCTGCAAGTCAGAAGTCTGATTTTGAAAATCAGTGCCAGAAGTTAATGCACTGACAGTTCTTGTCTGGGGAAAATTGCTTCCAGGCATTAAACCCCTAGCTGTTACTCCCTGCTCTCAACTCTTGTGGACAATACAATACCGAACATCATCTAGCGATGAAGAACCTAACACTTAGAGCAAACTCAATCAAACAATTATTACTTACTTTAAGCAAGAACAAACTCACCTCCAATCTTTAAGCAAATATTTGCTTCCTAAATGCCAGGGACAATGCACTGACTGAGGCAGAACAAAGCTTTGCAACACATGACATCAAGGGTCTGTGCTTGATCACAGCCTTAAGGTCTGGGCACCCCTGCTACACTGGTACTCCTGTAGGGCTTTAACAAGCGCCCACTGGGCGCAGAAACACCACTGCTTGCTCCATTTCTCTATTCCCTCTTACTAACTTGGTCTACACATCTCTCCTTCCACAATGGGTGCTCCAACCCAGCCCTCTCTTCAGAGCTGACCTTCCACTCCATCAAAACTAGAACCTTGCCCATGGCCAATTAAGAAATTTTTGGAAGATTTCATCCTGTACTGTAATACATACTTCAGATTCATTTCAAATCTTCAGTGGCCATGAGAGGAGAAACCAATAAAGAGCCACAGGCAGACAAAACAGATATTTACATGGTCCATGATAACTCCCATCCTACTAGCTTTTGGCATCTACTGTGCTAGCCCTTAAAGGCTTTTGCAGAGGTTCCCAACTGTTTTCAAATGCAGACCTGGAGCTCTTCCAACATACACATAGTGAATTTAGGGCTGCCACCACTGTCTCTGGCTCTTCTTCACTGCCTTTTGGGGTCCCCCCACAAAGCAGTCCACAGACTCAATGGGCAGTTGGACACCAACCAAACACAGCTCTTGGTAAAGCAGGAGCACTACGCCTGCCTCAACTAACTCAAGACAGTCTTGAAGACCAAATAAGCCAAAAGGAAACAATTTTAACTTCCTAACATGCTGTAAGTACATGAGCCCACAGGCCTGAGGCTAAGGTGTGTGTCTGGCCAGACAGTGAGGATGCTCGATCTGTTGTTTGCACTGCCAAAGGTACCAGATAATGGGCACCTATCCATCTTGACAATGCATATGGAAATATTTTAGTGATGAAAAGTTAAAATATAGACACCAGCACACACTTATTCATACAGCAGATTTCTGCAGAAGTCCTGGAGGCTGCAGAGATGAGCTTTTACTGCCATTGCCTGCAATAAGCCTGCTTTGTGGACAGCAAAATTCGTTCAGCAGTGTCATACATGTACAAACTGTCAGAAGCACCCAAGTCTCTTTGAGAGGGTAAGCTGGCTGGCTGGCTGAGCCATTTCCTCTCCTGCAAGTGTTTTTTTTAATTGACTATGGAATTTGCAGATATTATTTTCAGAAAATACATCCTATTGATTGTAATTACCATCCTCGGAGATGCAATGGAAAGAATATTAAAACCACTAAAGTTGATTTGGATTTTATTAAAGCCATTAGTGAAACAGCAAGCAGAGCGCTGTTGTTTTCTGAGCACCTCAACAGCTCCTAAGCACCATAAATCATTTCATGGTGCATTTGTTACCGCTTTGGATAAAGCCAGGAGTTGAGCAAAGGGAAAATGGAGAGGCTGACTTCATGCAGCTGGGTGATGAGACTGGTCCAAGCATCTTCCTAATGAGCCTTCTAAGCACTGACTGTTTTCAGGAAAGATGTCATTTCTTTTCTTAGGTAGATGCCCAGCAGACTCAAGAGCCATCTAATGCAACCCATTGGGCTTGTGCGTGTCAGAGCAGACTTGCAGGGAGCTTGGCTGCCCAACTGCAGCTCCAGAAACAGTCATTTCACCCTCACATGGGGAGAAAGAAGGAGACATCCTCCATTTCCAGCCATCATCTTCCCAGGGGTACCTGGCTCACATGAACCTTCCCAGAGCCACCAGACTGATGTGGCATTAGGGTAGCATTTACAGCAAGCCCACATCTTGAGAACAACCTGCCCACAGACATGGCATAGCCAGGATGGACAGACCAGCAGCTCGGCACCATCCAGCTGGGTTGGTCCTGTGCTTCTCTCACCAGCATCATTTAATGGTGCTGCTAACACCAGGCAGAAGTTGCCATCCTCTTTCTGAATGCTTCTGGTCAGAGCTTCTTAGCCACCATTACCCTGTTTATAACCTGAGGAACCAACTTTGGTCCTCACATCTCATTTGTGTTCTGTAATTGCATCTGGAAGCTAAACAACAGTCACAACCATGTAATTAATATTCACTCTCTCCAACCTTCCCATCAACTTGGGGCACATACAGATATGACTGAACGTCCCTCTTCAGCTTTAATGTTTTATTTATTTCACCTGCAGGCCTTCTGACCCCTCCTTGCAATTTTAGCTCAGATCTTCCTTGCCTAGAAAACTTCCTAAAACCCTGTTAGTGTTTTCCTAGAACTATGAATTTTCTTTTCCTGTGACTCCAGCCCTACCAATATTCCTCAGCAAGGACTTAGCGTAGGTCACTGCAGGCTTGTTGATCACCAGAAATTCCTGAAATCAGCTTTGAATGTTGCCAGCCAAGGACAGGAGGCAGGGACAGAGCAGGCAGGGTTCCTCTCCCAGCACCATACCTGACCCAATAGCAAGGAGTGCAGCACGAGCTGGGCAGCAAAGCTGAAGCCAGACCAAGCCATGGTGGGTCCACCCCTATCCCACTGAGGTGGCCTTCTGCCCTGCCTTCTCCTGAGGCACAATATAAAGCAATTAAATAAAGGTCCTAACAGCAGACAGAACTCCTCTAATTTCATATAAGATCTCAGGATTTTATTTTCCTTAACAGAACAGCTTCACTGGATTCCTGTTAACATAAACCAGCCCAAGAAACACTTCTATCCAAAGCAACAGCTGCTTTCTCATCACATCCCTGGTGACAAAATCATTTTAGACTACACCAGCCAAGGCCTATAATACTGAAAATTCCCTTTTTCTAATATATTCTGCTAGCAGTTGGAGCAAGCTAGTCCATCTTCTCTGTAGCCGCTTCCTTGATGGTTTCACTTCATGATTTTCATGTTTACAAACACCTGGAATTCCAGCAGGGCAAGGCAAGGTTTTGTTATAAATAGCAAGATACTGAACTGCAGGAAAAAGTCAAGGGCAGGAGAAAAAAAAAAGAATAGAGATTTTGTCTTCAATATGGTTTCAGTTAGCCTTGAAGGTACTGAGTTCCAGCAAATCATGGGGCATATGTCTGGCTGCTACAGACGTAGCCCAGCCATGTGAGAGGAGACAGGGGGTACCATAGAGGCATCAAAAACCTCCTCTCTGGGCTGGCCAGGGGGCAAAATGCTGTTTCCCAGCAGGGTCTGGGCTGCTGGCAACAGCCCTTTCCCTTTGCCCCAGGTGGCATGGAAAGAGCAGAGCTGGAGTATCTTCTCCTCTCTGTGAGCCAGGTGAAGGGGAATCCCAGCAATACAAGGCTGAAAAAGTAAACCAAAAGCTTTCTTGTTCAGATGTCTCCAGGACCACTGGTTGGATGGAGGGCTGAGGAATGTCTTTCCAGGGCCAACAGACACTGAAAAACTTGTCTGCAGAGTGGAAAACTCCAGCTGCTTACGAGTGTCAGAGGACTGACAGTACAGCTCAACCCATGGGAGATGCTCTCAAGGTGCTGGGCTCCTCAATGCCCAAACCCGGGTGCCCATCACAGTTCAGACCAGCTCTACATGCGGCTGAGCGCTTGGGCTGCAGGGCACAAGTTGTGAACCCTCACTCTCAGCAGGACAAGTCAGGGCAAGAGGCAGCCATGAATGCCTTCCAGTGCCTTTGTGCTTGCAGGAGGGAACGGAAGGATGGAGATGAACAGACAAAATTCCTTAGGTGACACCTCACTTGTCTGAGCACACACCCGGAGGCAAAGAGTTTCCAGCAGCTCAGGCAGCAGGAGTTTATCAGATAATGCTATAGAAATAACCTCCCAAACCACAAAAATGAAGTAGGTTGGTTCGGGTTTTTTTTTCTCCCCTGAAGCTGAATTTCTGCACAAATGACTATAATTAAGGATGTTACCTGTCAGTTACCCAGGGCACCGAGGCTACAATGTTCAGCCTTTGAAAAAGCATCCTACACAGCAGCTGTCCCACTCGTCTCTCATTTATCATATCCTTCACCCACCCAGATGTCTCATCAAAGAGTTGTAATTCAAGGATTTCGGGGGAAATCCCCACCTCCCTGAGCTGCATGACTTCACAGGAAGTAAGGGGATGGAATGCCTTTAAAAAAAAAAAAAAAAAAGGCTCGCCAGCAGCGGGGCTGCAGGGCACGGGTGTCGAAGCGCACATCTGCCATCAGCGTGTCACCACCGCCCAGGGCTCCCGCAGCGGTTTCAGGAGATTCTGTAAATTGCTTTTCATTCATACATTATGGAAGAGTCTCAGCCGGCGCGGTGTCACAGGCGCGTGTGCTCTGCTTGCTCATCTAAACACTGCTGCGGCTTGCATCTCAGAAGTTACATACAATCTTTTAAAACATTCTGTAAATAACGCGACCACTTAATTTACCGGGTTTTCGGTAAAAAACACGGTTGGAGGCGTCATCGCGGCTGACACCAGGTCCTCATCAACCTTTACAAAGGAGAACACACACCACCCGGCTGCCGCTCCCCAGGCCACGAGAAAGGCTACTGCTCCCCAGCCCCTTCAACGCAAAGCCACCTCTCAAGGCGGCTCGGGCGGTAGCGGAGGCGCCTCGCTTCTGCAGGCACCGGCTGCCCCATCCCCGGGGCCGCGGGGCAGCAGCGCCCCCGCCTTGGTCCGAGGATGCTCTCGGAAAGTTGCCTCCTCCGGCCTCCCGCCTCCCCAGGGGCACGACAGCACCGGGGTTGGGGGGCACGTACCCACCGAAGCGCGACCCCACGCCGCGCCGGCGCCACCGGCTGCCGGTCCCGGAGGAGGACAACCCCCAGCCCCGTGTGTCCTCTCCCCGTCCCGCTCCTTGCGAGGCCCGGCTTCCCCGGCGGAGACCCCACGGCCGCGGCAGAGCTGCGAGTCACCGCCCCGGGGCGCGCCCGCCCGCTCCTCCGCCTCCCGGCCCAACTCACCGAGGCGGGGTTGGCTCGGCGGCCGCGCTCCTGCTCCCTGCACTGCAGCCCCGCCAGGTGCCTCTCCAGGGCTGCCCAGTCCATGGCCGGCGGCTGCGGCTCCCGCGGGGGCTGCGCCCCACCGCCCCGCCGCCCGCCCGGCCCCACCGCCCCGCCGCGCCGCCGCTCCTGCGGGGGCAGCGGCGGGGGGCGCTGGTGCGGCCGCGGGCGGGCGGTGGCAGGGCGGCGGGGCGCGGAGGCGGCGGGCGAGCCGCTACGGCGGGCGGGCGAGGCATGGCAGCGGGCATCGCCGGCGGGGCAGCGCAGCGGGTCCCGGCGCGTCGGCGGGGAGGGCAGGTAGCCCCCTTCCTCCTCCTCCTCCTCTTCCTCCTCCGAGTCCTCCAGAGCCGCCAGGTCCAGGCTGCTGGGGGATGGCGAGGACTTGCCCTCCGAGCACGGCGTGGCTTTGCTGGAGTTGGACTCCGAGCTGGAGCGGCTGCTGCCGGCGTCGCTCCCTAAATCCATCCCATCCTCCCGGGAGTCCTGCCGGAGAGAAGCGAAAGGCGCCGCGTCAGAGAAACCGGGACCGGCCCTGCCTGCCGGGCACGGGAACCGCCGGCCCGGGGCGGGCCGGCCGCCTTGCGGGGGCCGCCCCCGCGCACCGGAGCCTCCGCTGCCGCCGCGGGGCGGCCCCGGGCGGGCAGGCGGGAGCCGGTGGCGGCCCCGCGCTGGCAGCGCCCCCCGCGGGCGGGAGCGCAGGGGAGCGGGGCGGGGTGGCATGGGGCGGTGCTGCCCGCCGCCGCCGCGGGGGGAGCCGGGGCCGGGCTGGGGTAGCCGCCGCGGTGGCGCCCGGGCCCTCCGCCCCGCTGCCTGCAGGCAGGGCCGGCGGCGGGGCGGGCACTGCCGGCCCCCGGGCTGGGCAGAGCTGGGTCTCCGCCTCCTCCGGAGCGGTGGGAAAAGCCACTTGTCTACTCCACAAATCCAGCTCTCGGGGGCAAAAAGTAGTTTTGGAAAGAGGGTGGCATGTGGCACCTTTCGCCATCGCGTCAGGCTTGGGGTGCCCGGGTTTGTGGAAAGGCTTCGGTTGTTCATTACAATGAGAGTGGCATCCTCCAGCTCATACCCGAGGGATGTACCATGGCTCACGCTACAAATCACCGCTTCTCACACTCTCCATTTCTCCGATTTTTTTTTTGGTAGTAACTAGTTAAGAGTAGCCTATAAATAACTGCTGAAAAACCTAATCTACTTTAAATATTCTGGGTCGCTGAAGCCAAGTTTAACATGCAAATGTTCGCATTCCCAAATTCATTTAAAGAAGACCTTTTAAGAATGCGTCGCCGAAATGGAGAGCGTTAATCACACAGAAGAGCACCTTTACCGTGGTATTTGGGAGATGCTGCAGCACTCACTTGCCCTCTGAGCTTTGGGTGGCAGGTACTTCCAGACTCAACCCAGCACATACAGTGAGGAGAATACAGGGGATGGTAAACTTCTTGCAGTCTGAAAGAGGGAGAGCTAGCAACTAGTCTTAATTATAATTAAATTCAAGCATTTAATTGGATCGAGAGGTTTGGGGGTTTTTTGTTTGTTTTGCTGTTTTGTGGTTTGTTTGCTTTTTTTTTCTCAGAAATAGGGAAAACTATATAAGAAAAACATTGATGGGGTTTAAAAATGTCCCATTGCATAGGATGGTGAGGGTGATGCCAAGCACCAATGCATGCCAGTGTACATTGTGTACACCCAGGGAGTGTGTGCAGGTCTGGTGTGGCAACGCTGGTGGGAATCTGTCCTCTGCAGTTCCCTGCCCCAGCAGTGCCACCACCCTGTGTGCACACAGGGGGTCCAGCCTGGGTATGTCAGTTCTTCCAAAGGGAAGACGGGGGAAGAAAGGAGACATCTGCATCTGGTCAACTCCAACTCCTGGGAATTTGAACTTGTTGCTAAGTGTCTGTTTGTCCAGAGGAGAGGACAGACCTGCACTGGGCAGATGACATACCTACTCTGCTGACTCACAAGTCTTACTCAACATTAACCTCTTTGCCAGCAGTGACCGAGTGCCATGAAAAGACAGGATTTCAGTTCCAGGAACTCATACAGAAAACCCAACACCATGAGGCAGAGAGAAGAGAGAGGTGTAACCTGCTTGAAGCTAGGGCAGAGACTTGGCCTGAAAAGTTTTAAGTGTCATGGAGAGAGCCTGCTTTTTCCCCTATCTAAACATGCCCCTTGGGGCAGGAGACCCTGGCTCCAGCCACAGCTTGGGAAAGATAAAACGGGACTATGATGCACAGCAAAGAGTAACATGGTTTATTTCACCAAGGTAACATTAACCTCTCTGGTTAAGTGTCTTCTACCAGCTGCTCCTCCAGGTTACCTGCAGTTACTCCCTGCAGCTAACCCAAGTTACTCTCATGTTAACTGAGAGCAGCCACATTTAAGGCTGCATCCCTCCTCTCTGCTTGCCTCCCAGCCTGCTGGCACTTGTGGTTGGGACTCATAGAATTAGTAACTGTGCAAATGCAGTTTTAAAAATAAATCCAGCAAATGGGAACAAGGGTTGAGCCGCAATCCTGGAAATTGATTATATTGGCAAGATTTTTACCAGTTGCACATCTGTAGGGTTAGGAGGGAGATTGCATTTGACATTGCAGGGCGTAATTCTGTATTTGAGTCTTATTTAATATGGCCACCACCCTAAGAAGTGAGTATCTGCTGAGCAAAGTGGAGGAGCTTCCTCACTGGTTCCAGTCTGGCAGTCACAGTCTGCGGATTTATTTATAGGATCTCGTGGTGTGCCTGATTGATTAGGAAGGTTTCTTGTCTTCAATGCAACGCTTGCATTGACAACATCTTGTGGAAGATGAATGAGCTTCTCTCCCTCCTGCGTGGCACACTGAATTCCCCACTGCAGCGGTGATGCTCAGAGGGGCGCGGTGATGCTCAGAGGGGCGCGATGTAGGCGGCAGCCACCTCCCATTGCAAATTTGCATGTTCATGTAGAATGAGGTGGTTTCAGGCATTGTGACCATTGTTCAACCAACACAGTTGACTCGGTTGGCTCCACAGCACTGCTTTTCCATACTGCCAGACCTTGCAAATGCCTGCCTGCTGCCCTGCCTTCAAACGATGGCGTTCTTTCATGAGCTTAACAAGAATGCACATGTCTGATGATTTTCTAAGTTTCTCTCTTTCTCTTTAATCTTGTAGTGAGCCTTCTACATTTCTAATTACATATGGAAAGTATATTTCCACTTGACCATTCACAAGAAGAAATCAGATATTGTTATTCAAAACACATACGTAATTTATCTCTTCTACAAGCCTACATCAAATAGGTCGCTTCTCCAATGCAATGAAAAACTTGAAATTCATATGAATTTTAAAGGGTGAAGAGTGTGAACACAAGCCCTTGTAGATGAAAGAATATGCTTTACAGTTATTTTATTCAGTGCAAAGGAGGTTTTAATACAAACAAGACATGTTGAGTTTACTCTGAAACAGAAATATATCATAAAAATAAGGTACTTATGACTTTCACTGGATGAATGCAGGGCCATTTTAAAACCCAGTTTCTTTATTATCATAAGCTATTAAATTTATTTCATTTTACCATTTTGGCACTACTCTAACCCCATTCTAAAATGCATTTTGTGTGCTGTCTCTCTCTCTCTCCCTCTGTTTCTCTCCTGCTAAATTGCAGAAAATTGTGCGTCGGGGAGGAGGAAAGCAGGGAAGTCATAACCACCCTTAAGCTGCTTCCTTCTCCTGGCCTTCACAGACATCATCTGAATCTGTAAGTATGAACACATCTCTTGCCAGCTGGGTCTTCATCTCACCTGCCATTCAGCACTCTCATCTCCACCTGGAGTTCCCAAACCTTCAGCAGCCCTACACAGGACGTGCTGTCCAGTGCAGATGTTGAGATAGACAATGTAGGACCATCTGCCTCACCAGAAAACCAGTGAATTCCTGGCATCACTTAGTCCTTGGATAATGACTCAATGCAGCAGCTCATGATGGCTTTGAGCACAGTCAGTAGCGAATGCTGCCATTTGATCTGATATTTTTTATCCAAATACTTTTCGATTGTGACTGTTTAATAAGTTTGATTGTTTCCCAGCTTTGAAAGTCTGTCTTTCCCACCTGGCTTGCTGATTTAGTCTCCGCTGTCCTAGAGGATCCCCAACCATAGGATCTCTAAGTGGGCTAATTCAGTTTGGGCTGCATCTTAAGGGAAGAGGGGTGAAACTGTCCTATGGGTACTTTCAGTTGAAACTGGATTGTGTTCCTCATAGTGAATGGACTTGATCCTTGTACCTGTGCAGCCTATAGACAACTGAGAACCCCAGATTAGACCCATAATTGTTGCAAGGAAACTGTGTGCTTACTCTAAAAGTCTGGCTGGGGTTTTGGGGGCATTTCTCTTTAACTGACTTCCACACAGAGCTGACCACTCTTATCATGCAGGTGGGGACTTGCCAGGGAAATGATGCTGACCTGCCCCAAGATAGTACAGGAAAGCATAAGTTTCCTCTGAACACAAAGAATTTATGCTTCCCACCACTCCTAAAAAGGAAGAAGACTGCACTGAGCTCAATGCACATTTCCTTTTCCTGATACAACCTCTCTGTGTTTCCATGTTTTTTTCATCCCACGGGTGGCAGAAAGGTTGTCAGCCTTTGCCAGGAGTCTGTGTTGGATCCCAACACACACACCAGCGTGGAAGTATTTCCAGAACTCTAAACTGGCCATTTTTGTTATGGATCTTTTTTCTTTTTCCCATTCCTCCTCTTCTATAAAAGTTTTTTGCTACGCATTTTGTGGGTCCATCCTTGCTGAGCTCACTGTGGAGGTATTCTAATATTTTGTTACAAATAATGCATCTGCCAGCTTTTGTATAAAGTCTAAGCCAAGTGCAATAGCTGTGGTTTCTTCTTACTAAGCCTGCAGAAGCTGGAAGGGTCCCTGGCTTCACTCATGTCACCGCCTTAATTCTGAGGCATCTTTAAAATATCTGCCCTGGTAAATATTCCATGTTGAAGGAACCAAAGCTGTCCACAATGTGGCGTGCCCCATCTGGGGAGGAGAAGGAGGGAGGAGAGTCCACAAGCTGCCTCCATCCAGGGTGTCCCTCAGCAACACCATCCCATGCACACCCCCCAGCTTCTCCCCACAGCTCCGGAAAAGGAAATAAACCCCTTCTTTTTGGTTGGAGAGGAGCCTGTTTCTGTCCTGCTGCAGCATGCAGATACCATGGTGACAGACACCTTCCAAGATTACGAAAGCAAACAGGAACTCATGAATTTGTGTTTTAAGGCCAAATTATATATAGGAGCAACACACACTTGACATCTGTCGCTGTTTCCTATTAGTACTCTTTGCTTGATTAATCCCCTGCAGGCAGCCTAGCCCCCAGTTAGCTCACGCTTTCTAGGCTCTGTTGGAGAGATTTAACTCTTGTGCAAGTCAGCCCTGGTCTGCTGCCTGTCCAAGCTGTGCTGAACTGTGCTGAGCCATGCTGAGCAGTGCCAGCCTCCCACCCATGTCTTACAATGCATCGAAGGGAGCAGGACAAGCCTCTTCAAGATCCTGCCACCAGCTACCAGAAGGGTCAGGGATGACTGCGGGAGGATGGACCCACAATTTAAGGGCATTGGAGTATTCTTGTAGTGTTCAGCTGCAGTTGGTGTTATTTAGCTATTTTCCAAGGTGATGCTGAGAGTCCCAGATACTACTGAGCAGGCATATCAGTTCCTCTAAAATAATTTCCACAGACCTCAGAGTAGGAAGGGAATTAAAAAGTCACTTCATGCAGAAGTGATGACTACAATGCATTTATAAATACACCCATTTAAGAGGTGCTATTCCCTTCATCAGTGGTCCTTGGTGCTGCCTGCTGCAGACAGTACCCACACCTCTACCACCTCCTGCTCATATGTGCAGCCTGGGCACTGATGCTTTGTTTTATTTTTTACCTGCCCTATCTGTCATGATACTGACCACAAGGTCTTACCTATAAGATCTTCCCACCCATGGGATTTCTGCTGATTTGGGAAAAGGCATGCTCAAACCTAACTGGGGCTTCTTGCATTGTTCCAAGTGAAAGAGAAGAAGATGCAGCACTCTTCCCTGCCTGGGTGCTAGGATGGGAATTTGCTCACCACTTTGGTTACGGGTGGTGTTCCAGCCACTTTTAAGTACTGCATGACCCCTGGGGCCAGCAGCGTGCATCTCCACCCAGTAAATAAAACCAGAAAAGGAAGAAAATGAAGTTGCTTTGGCTTGAGAGTAGCAGGGGGAGAGCCTTGGGATAAAAATATTTTAAAACAGTCTACAGATCAGAGCAGAAATTCTGTGAACCCTTCAGAGAGATAAATGTTTTGGAAGAGCGGGTGCATGTCCAGACCACTTCTGCAGCTCTGGCTCCAGCCCTGTGAGTGTGGTCCCTCACAAACTTTTCAAAGCTCAAGCAACCAATTGCCCTTGTGTGCTACTGACTCGCCGCATTTGGTATAAATTTGCATTGCATCTGGTATTTCAAACATTTTTTTACTGATTTACTACTGCTTACTCATACATAAAAGGTTGTCTCCTGTCTGTAAATCACAATTAACATCCTGCAGTCCCTGCACACTCAGATTATCCCTATCATGGGCCACAACCCTGATGGTTTGGCATCAGAAGTTAGCAGCACAAGGATGCTGAACTGCTCCATGTTTCCCAGCCAGCCCTGTGCATCCCCACAACTGAGACTCCAGCAACAAACAACAAAAGCTGCCCCTGAAACACACAAAATAGCACCATTTCATTTAAAAACTGACAGCATGGGGCAGTCACCTGCAGCCTGGTGGAGCACAGACATGCAGTCTGCCTGTCTGCATCCCTCCCTAGGGAGCTGGAGGGACAGCACAGGGCAGCTCACATGGCTGTAAGCAAAACCTTTGCAGGAATTGGTTTTGTACCTTGCCATTTGGATTTGCAGGTTTAACTATTTAAATTTAGCAAATTAATCCTTTCCTTAGTTTAGAGGGGGGATAAGGAGGAGGGGAAGTCACATGAGGCAGCAAGAGTCTGAGTGATTACGCTCTCATTAAAGCTTTTCTGCTGGTAGGATAGGTAACAGAGGTGGAGGAGAGGGAAACGGCAGCATCTCAAAACTAATCCCCTCCTAGGTTTGGTTCATCTTTTTTTGGCTCTGACAGGATCCAGTTCCCCGTACAGAGATTTGATTTTTACAGCAAGAAAAGCTGCTGGGATGGCTCATTCTCTCCCATTCTTTCCCAAACTCCCTCACTGAGGCTCAGAGGATATGAAAGCTATAAAAATGGCCATTAGTTGTGCCCTGATGCACCTGTGAAGACCACCTTGTCTCCTATCCTTTGTACAAATTGGAGAATAAAAGAGATGGTCCTGCCAAGACTGGTTTTCCTCTAAATAATTTGCTGTGGGATGGAGGATGAATAAACTAAGTGGACGAAAAGGGCAAGCTTTTTAAACAACCTCTTGTACTTGTTTTATTTAACCCATTTGATAGGCATCTCTGACCAAGCTCAATGAAAAATTAACATTCTAACATCTGGGGAACACTTGGAAAGGTAATGGTGGGGAAGAAAGAAGAAAGAGCACACCTCTATTTTCAGAAGCACTCACCATACCTTTCTGCTTCTCAGTGTGTTATGAAGGAGAAAACAAGCAAGGGAAAAAAAATCACCTGAAAGTAAAATTATTTCTTGATGATTTTAATAAGGTAGAACAGAAAAGGGCTGAAATCTCTTGAGATCTGTCGTTCAGGAGACCAAAGCGGACAGCCAGTATAACTAATTTTATTCCCAAACACTGTGAAATGTGCTGAGACACCAGAGGGTTTATCAATGCTTCAGAGCAAGGCAAAAATTACCACCTGAATATATTTAAACCAAAATTATGCTGAAATCAGAAGGGAGTGAATACTGCTTCATTGCTTTAACAAAGGTGCATTAAAGGCAATTACCAAAAATACCCTTCAAGGATAAATGGGTTGCAATTAAGTTATTACCAGTCTGGTGCCAGCAGTCCCCAAGGACTGCTCAGAGAGCAGTTATTTCCAGATGAAGATTTCTGCTTATCCCTTCTCCTTTGACCCCTCCTGGTGTGGATGTCCATACCCTCCAACACCCTGCACCTCCAGCACAACACCACCCCATGCACCCAACTGTCCCACTGATCTCTGGGAACACGTGTCATCTCAGGGACTGGGAAGCTCAGATGGGTTGATGCAGATGTGCTTGGTACCTTAGAAACCTGACCATCACCCCTTCTCCTCCTCTCAACCAAGCCAGAAATATGACTGCTATCCCATATTTTTCCAGCAATGACACATTGCTGGGGTTGGTTGACGCTTGGTGAAGTTGTGAATTCAGTTTTTCTTCTGTTCTCCATCCTGCCAGGACTGCTTTCCCTGTGCCAGTTCCTATCTGACAGGTACAGGAGGGCCAGTAAAACACTTAGGGTAAACAAAAGGCAAGGTCGGTAGGGATCCTCCTTATCTGTCAAAAGGCCTCTGGAATTTGGTGTAATCATCAAGTCTGTGGGGAAAAAAAATGCCCTTTTATAAACTGGTTTCACAGACACATGGGTAAGGAATGCAAATAAGGAAATAGCTGAAATACTTCAAATGCTTGAGTCTGTAACAGCACTGCTGCATCTTAATATTTATGTTGGTAAGTGCATTAACTCATGAATTTCAACATGTGTGGAGAGCGTTGTAGTGTTCTTGCAGAGAAACCCATCCTGCCCGTGATCCTTGGGGCATAAGGAAAAGCCAGGTAAAAGCAGATGTGTGGGGTGAGGGCTGTGGGTCCCAGTGTGGGATCAAGGGCTGCTGGAATGGGAAGAGAGAAAAATCAACACCTTAATTAAGTTTTAACCACAGAGCAATATCTGCCTCAGGGGTCTCCTGTCATAGCTCGCTTTTGAATGTAGCTATTAACAAAGCCAGGGAGGACAGCACTCAGCTCCATCAGTATTGCAGCAGATTTCATGCCAGCTAGCTGAGCTGATGCTGGTAACATTTAGAGCAAAAACCAACCTTCAGGAATTTCTTCCAACTTTTTGTTGCACCCCAGGCCATCCAGTGGGCCCTGATTTAGGGCTGAGACTTTTCTGCTGGGATCATAATTATCTGACAGTGAATAATTTCTTGCTCAAACCTCTTAAATGGGACTCACAGAAAATGGTTTGAAAAACAAAGTCAGAATAGTCCTACAAAGTCATGTAATCTCTTCCCAAGCATCATTGTTACCAAGAAGTTTTACCATCCTTTCACCACTATTCAGCTTAGCTCAGGGTGGATTCAGTTAAACATAAATGGGTCCACTCTAAAGCATCCAGAGCCTGGGATGCAGATGAGACCTCTGCACCAGGAGAGGGGAAGGTGCAATTACTGCTGAAAGAGATATTGCTGCAGGTGCCCTTCAAAGGGTGGGATCAGGTTCCATCAATCTGCTCAATTACCATTTAATTTTGAGTCTACAACTATTGCTGATTCCTGGTTTCCAGTCAAGGGCAATTATCTTTTGTTATTTCTTTGTCTCTGCATCTTTATGAGCCCATATACATTTAGATGCAGTTCAGGTTTACAGGAGTACATGCTGCTTCTTTGCTTTTCTCTAATGATTTATGGTATCCTTAATACAGTCATTCACAGCAATGCAGTATTAACATAACAGCTCAATAAACATACTAAGAACGAACTGTTCTTAGTTTGGGTTCTTTTTAATTACTTCTGGATTTCAGGGACGAGGCTGAAGTCACTGCACTGCCTTCTCCTCCACAGCTTTTCCTATTATTTATTTCATTGGGGGCAGCTTAGTACTGGGTGGCATATGCTGGTCTGCAGGATGCCTACAGTGCACACTGTGAAGGTGAGTTTCCTTGTCTCTTCTCCTTTGCTCTCCTTTTCTGCTTTGGCTGCTGAGACCTGTCTGTGCAGAAGGTATGACCTGGACCACAAGCACATTTGTTGTGGTCTGGGGCAGAGCTAGCAGCCTCCCCAAGCATCTCCCTGCAGTTATCCCCAAAACCTACTGCACCTGTGGGGCAACCACATGGCAGCAGGAGCAGCACAGAAGCCCAAAGAAGCACCAAGGGGTGTTGGAATCTGCAGCTGCATGGTTGTAGATCCCTTTCAAGCACCAAATAGAACTGCTTTCCAAAATATATGTGTATGAATGACAGCCGCCTCTTAGAGGGCAAATTTTAGTTAAAAAGCCTTCCCTCCATCATCCCTTGTGTTGCATAAGACTAAACAGATTGCAAACACGGAAAGGCTAGGAAAGCCTTATCTGTTATCACACCTAAACAGCTCTGTGCTCATTCAAAGGCTGATTGCAGGCTTTTTATCCACTTGGTTTTGCAACATACTGCAAAGCTGATGACCATCAATTTCTAATGTACCACATTAGGAATCTGGTCACCTGGCACTGGGAAGTATTTTGGTACTCATCTGTATTCAAAGCAAGATATGTAACTTCAACCCCCCCCCCCCCCATGACACGCAAAACCAGGGAAAATAAAATACATAGCTACAGCAAATGTAGCTGTGAGGAAAAAAAGCCCTCTTCCCTGATGGTGAATTATACTTTGCTTGCAACAGATGCAGCTCTTTATATTTGTTTTCTGCATAAATCTACATATTAGCCTGAAAGCAACTCTATGTGCTTTGTCTTGCCTTGGTTTCATCACTCACTGCTCTTTTCAGCTGATTGCCTTCAAGTGCAGGCTGGGGCCTCCAAGTGCAGCTTCCCTCCAGCAAACATCCCCATTTTGTGGCTTTTCCAGTCCCAAAATCACAAGGAGGGAGTGGGTGGATATGGACCACATATGACTTTGCTGCATGCATGGTGGATGGAGCCTGTGATCTTTCTTCTTCTGTTGGCCATCAGTCCCTGGCCAATGGGGATGTCTCCTCCCCAGCCCTGAATGATGGACAGAGTCCTGGTGCTTATAGAACCCAAGAAATGTGGAGGGACAACCTGGGGTGGGTGCTGTTCTTGGGCTTGTTCTACAGTTTGCTTTATATCATCTATGATTATTGCATGATGCCAACTGGATAGGCTTCCCTGGAGCTGGGCTGACCAGTGAGGATGGCTGTTGGTGTGCAGCATGGCTGCAGCAAAACCCCAGCACGGATGGGCAATGGCTTTGCCCCAGGAGCCTTGTTACCTAAGAAAAGGTAGAAGTGAGAGCATGCATGGGATGCAGGGGGTGGGAGGAATGTTTTGTAATCTCAGTCAGAAAAGGTGAAAAGGATAGGTACCGAATGCAATTATCTTATTAAATGCTGAGCCCATTTTTTCCAGCTTTTCTTAATCTCATTTAAAGCTGTTGGTGTCAAGCTACATTATTTTTAATTGTTTTTACAAAATGTATCTGATGATTTTATGGTTTTCTCTATAGGGTCTCCTGGAACATAGTTCTCTGAGAGAATTTATTTTCCTCTCCTCTAAGGAGTCTTATTTAATATCCATACGCTGGAAATTGAAGCGACAAAGCAAGTAAACAATTACTGCAGTGTATCGTTAATGGGAACAGCCTTGTCCTACAGCCACAGTGAACATCCTTACCCTCATAGGCAAGAGCCTTGTTTTGCTCCTTGCCAGGACCCTATCTGGACTTGCCAGTTTAAGCAGCTCCTGCTGTCCCCAGGAAGGCTCAGTGATAATCTCTTTTACTGGTGCTGGTGGAAGGGAAGGCAGCTCCAGCCAAGGGCTTGCTCGGTGGGTGCTCAAGTAAAAGCCAGGTGAAATGAGGGATGCCTTTGTGGCCAAGTTTAACAACTAAAACAAACCTCTGCTCCTTTTGCAGGGTGAAAGCATTGCCTGCAAGCAGCTACAGGGCATAGGAAGGCATGTAGGGAAGTCTCAGGCACCGGCAACAATAAAAGAGGGCATGGGTATCAGCATTACTCCCTCCCCCTGGTGCTGTAAAACCATTTTCCATTGCAGATGACAGATGCAGAAACTCTTGCCAAAGTGGGTTTAAATAAAGTTAAATAATGGTGAGCTCTCACAGGAGGAGCTGAAGGCTATGGGATTTAAAGACCTCACTGTTTGCAGGAACAGACAAACATGCCTTTTTTTTTTTCCTATGAAAAATTGAAACCCAAAAAGCTCTGTTTCTGAAAGCTCTCACTTTGGAGCAGCAGGTCAGAGGGATGCTGCTGAACTTAGCACACAAATGCTGGGGTAGGACAGCCAGGATTGCCATGACCTATTACCCTAGAGAAGAGATCTATTTCTGATACATGCACTATTTAAACAGAGGTATTGCTAGCTAGTCTCAGGCTGTAACCCATTTAGGCAAATCTTCAGGCATAAAGCAATGTCATCTCCAGCTCCTGGCAGCTTATTCACCAGTGACACACCAGCACGACACAGCAGGGCAAAAGTAGACTTATCTACATTATCACAGAGGGAACAGCATGGTACATATTAAAAGACTAGATTATTGGTGCACAGGGATAATTTCCAGGTCTTTAGGCTATAGTTCTGCTATGGGCAGTTGATGTGAGCTCAGAGCTCACCTCCACTGGGATGGGGAAAGAAATTCTCTCCTGTCTGTCCAGACAGAGGCTGCAAGAAGATGGGCAGGGAACACTGCCACAGCCAACACATGCTATATGCACTCAGCAGCATGCTGCCTTCTGCATAAGGTACAGTGACAGGCAATATAGTCCTTCAACTTCATCTGAGTCTTCAGGGCAAGAGGTCTCCTGCCCATGGCCATGAGAAGGATTATTACTGACATAAGCTCTCTATATTCCCCGGCCTGAGCCCTGTGGTGCAGCAAAGATGACAAGCACTCAGTGAGATGGAGAGAGATGTTATTGCTGAAAGCATCTCCTCCAGTCCTATTCTCAGTGAGGCTTTAAGGTATAGACTGAAAACTGAGATAAAGATGCTGGTATTTTGGCTCAGCATTAGGGTTACACTGTGTCTAATAGAAGAGGCTGGCTCCCAGGCAGATGGCACATTCGGTTTCCTACAGTCATTCCAGGATAATGTCTTGAACAAACCAACTGTATCTATTTAAATGCCTTAATAATCAACACACCGAGTGCAGGAGTTCAGAGGTGGTAGATTTAATCCAGTTTTTGAGAGCTTTATCTGTTTATTTTACAGACAGAAGCTCCATCTTCAGCTATTCCTAAACTGAAAAGTGGGTGGGCTGGGTATTTCTGACTGTGCTGCAAGAAAGCGTGGGACCAGCATTTGCATTCCTCTGCAAGAAAGCCAGGTAGCAGAGCTAAGGCACAGAAGTACCTTTCAGCAGTATAAAGCCTGAGTCTACATTACTTGGAACAAAAAAACCTGAGGTTAATTCTCAAGACTGACCCAGACTGTAAAAAGGGCAGGGCAGTGTGGCACATCACTGGCGCGTATCCCCATGGCCTGTACTGCAGCCTGGGCTTTGGCAATGGCCTTGTGCTGCCAGTTTTCCCACTGGAACTGGAAGTCAGTGAAACAGAAAGTGAATAATCCTCTTAGTGCGGCTGGAGCTGGCTGCCATTGCCTGTGCTGTGCTCCAATTAGCACCAGTGGCTAAGCCTCACCAGGGGTTTTGTTATTAATTACGGGAGGGAGGAAGAATTGATCATGCTTAGCACACGACTGCTTGGGCTGGGAGAAATGCCCTAAAATTACTCACAGGGAAAAAAACCCCGATGCCTTGAAAGCAGCACTGAATCATCACTGTCCCTGCGATGGAGGGCAGACCCATCCAGCCACCCCCCTGTAGTAAGGACTGGTTCCTATTTCTCGTGCCAGGGCTAACCAGACACCCCTGAAAACCAGGGCCAGGAGCACACTCCTGAAAGACCAGAGCTGCTTTCCCCTGGGACTGGTAGATCTGGAAATGGGCTTGAGGTGTTGCCTCTGCCTCAAGAGCCAGCAGTGTGACTGGAGCTTAGCTTTTGCTGTGCTTTGCCAACCAAATCCCTTTCGCATCCAGAGGGTCAAACTCTCCACAAAATCCAGCCCAAGTGTTACTTTTGTGTCAACAAGCTTTTTAAATTGGAAGCTCACCCTTATCATTTTTTTCCAATTTGACATTTGATCTACAGTTATTTTTTTTTCAAACACAGGGTTGCAGAGTACCCTGGTTTGTGTCAGTGTGATTTCTGGGGTGTCAAAATTACACTGCTCTCAAAGGAAAAATCTTGTTTCCCCATTCTAAACACAGAATTCAATAGTTTTCAATTATTTTCCTCCTGAGGAAAAAAACACAAGAAGGCCCTCCAAGCATGCACAGGACAAGATGGGACTGGAGCTGTAGCATCCTCTTCTCCCTCCCTCCAGCCCAGCCAGGGAGAAGGACCCATCACACCCAATCCCAGCTGCCAGCTGGTCTCACCTGGCCCTTGTCCTGGGCACTCTTGTCATCATGCTTCCTGAATAACTGATTTATAAGTTTTAGCATACCTGATACCTTTCCCATTTAACAGTGAAAACCTGTAAGAAATGAGAGTGTACTTAAGATTAAAAGAAACAGGCTGCATTAAATGGGGAGCTGCTTCAGTAAGCACAAACCAGTGCATTCCACTGGACTGCTAGATAAAGTGGTGTACATCTCTGAAGGGATGCAGTGCTTAAAAATAGGCTGCTTTGTCCCAGATGCTTTTTGAGAGAGCTCAAGGTTGTTACACACCATAGGAGAAGACCTTTTCCTCTTCTGCTCTGGATATTTTGCAGCTCTTTGAGAAGAGGTAAATGTGAATACTGCTGGTAGCAAGAAAGTACAATACTGACAGCCCAGGGTTTGCCATGGTGAAGAGGATCACTCTAGGCTGCCCAGCTCTGATGACACAGATGCCTTATGAGAATGGCTGAAGAAAGCACTTCTTTCCAGGAGCTGCTTTTCCCGTATTTGCCATGCTTGGATGCTTTGTGAGAAAAATTGGACCAACACAGGAGTGCTGCTGGTACACATGTCCAGAGCAGGTCTGCCTGGAGGTCCTTGTGCAGGAGCTTTCCTCCCCTTATCGAATTCATCAAAACAAAAAGCATGTAATTCTTACATGAAACACAATTGGAAAGAGATTAGCCTCAGAATGAGATTAGGGGAGCTATTCAGTGACTGGGAATTAATTAAATGTGCAGCTCCTGGATGCTGGGTGCTGGAGAAAATTAAAATAACTCTTGCTGGGTTGGGATGAAAAACCCTTTTAAGACTGACAGACAGACAGCACACGACACTGGGCTCTTCCCATTTCAAGAGCATAAGCTTATTAGTACAGTTGTGTGCTCAGTGCTCCTTGGGATCCCATTTAAGGAGGTCAGAGGCAGAGGTGAACAGTGATAGCAGCCTACAGATCCAATTAGGAATGACTTTCACAACAGGCTCCTTTTCATTTCTGCCGTGGTTATTAATGCCTCCGGCTAGACCTGGTTTGCAGGGCTGAGATAGATGGGAGCATTGCCCACCTCCTGCGCTGGACATGGCTCTCTTGGGGCTGGAGCCACACTGAGCCAGAGGTAACTGCTCCCTTGGGGCCAGCTCTCGGCTTGGGCAGAGGGAGGAGCACAGTTTCTCCCTCTCCACCCTAGGCATGATATCCTCAGCAGTGGCATGGATGTTCTGCCCTGGAGGACCTCCAGCACACCAGAGGGATGCTAACCACAGCTGAGGAGCAACTACTGGCCCTTGCTGTAGCTATCCTGCTCTAGAAAACATTTCACAAACATTGGTTCCTCAGTGCCCTTATCTCTGGAAAAGGGGACAAAGCAGGAGCAGGGCCAAGTTGTGCTGTCAGGAGCCAGAGAAATGCCATTTCCCCAGTGTATGCAGCAGCTACGCAGAGACTCAGGATGAGAGCTTGGCTTTGCAGCCTCCACGCTTCAGGCTTTTGCCCAAACACAGCCCAGGAGTTCCCATGTGTGTGCAGCTTTCCAAGGATCACACACTCATGCAGTCTGCTTCCTGAGGGTATACGTGATATTTCCAGGTAGTAGGTAAGTACAGTATCACTTTTCCTCCATGCACAGCTCCAGCAGTCTTTCTCCTCAGTGCTCAGTCTTGGCAGGGCTCAGTCTTACAGGGATGTGTCCTCCTCTCCCCTCAAGAATCACTTTAATTTTCCCTGGTCATGGAGGGCTGCCCATGCTGGTGGCTCCCACGGGGTTTCCCAGGCTGGAGAAGCCAGTGGCTCATAGCACAGGCAGAATCATTTTTGCTGTGAGTGAGATTGGAGCCTGATTTCCAACCACGAATTTTGCTCAAAATGGTCCAGCTGTTACCAGGAACGTGGTTATGTGAATATGTCTTGTCTGAGTCATTAAAACAAATTAAATACTACTCCTATGGCTTCTGGCAGTGACCAGCAATACCCATACATTGGATTTCCCCACAGAATTGCAGCCACTCTGAAGCTCTGGCCTCTGTGAGACACTAAACATCCACTTTTTACTTTTTGGAGCCCTGAGCGTTAATACCATGCTGAGAGGAGCCGAATGTGCACCTTGTTAAAACCCGATTAAAACAGACCCAGAAGAGAGCCGGCAGGGGGCTGCCAGCCCCACAACCCCCAAGACTGACATAGACATTCCCTCTCCTGGGCAGGGCTCATTACCCATCCCCAGGTGATTTTTCTGATGCCATCCCGTTGTCATCCGTACAGCATGGATGGAAAGTATCTGAAAGATATAGCACGTGCACTGAACAGCTCCTTCCCTCCTGTGGTGGGGAAACGGGGTTTTCCCCTGGTGCAGAGCAGCATCTGAAGCCAGAGATCGATGCAAGAGACACAGAGGTGGGGCTGCACACTTTACCAGCCCCCAGAGAGCCCCATGGACCCTGTCTGTGAGCTCCCACCTGCCTCTTGCTCCTCCCTGCACACCTTCCAGTGGGGCAGCTGCTTGTTTCAAGATGCTGAGTCACAAAGGTAGCCAAACACCAAAACTAACTAATATCTGTAGCCCCTCACACTTAGAAACTGTAGGTAGAGTTTTGCCTGTCTGAGCAGGATGCATTGTAAGGAGCTACCCAGGTCCCCAAAGGCTCCTGCGAGGCAATGAGATGCTTGCAGGTTCTCACTTGCACCCACAGCTTAGAAATGGTGCTGGAATGATTTCCTTTAATATTTCCAGGCACACAAGCTAGCTTAAGGTCACACCAAGAAATCTGTCACGTGCCCTTGATACACTCTTTCAGAAAAAAAATAGGATCAAGTGAAGGTTTAGAGTGTTGACTTAGGATTAATTAGGATCTCTCTCAAGGATCCAGGAGATTTGCTGTGTGTAGCTGTTGCTATTGCAGATTAATATAAGGTGCACCCACAAACACTTTGGGCTGCTGAATGGCAGACTGGCAGTTGCAATACATTTGATTACACAAATCACTAACTAATTTTACTGCACATCCCCTAATGTCTTTGCAAGGTGCTGAAAAGCAGCAAGAAATAGGCTCAGGCTGAGCTGAGGATCTGGAATCAGAAAGACTGAAGTTGTTTACTATCTTTCAGCTTTCTTCCCGGTTCCTATAGAAATCCTGCTGTTCAGACAATGTAAGGACTATTTTTAATCGTACCCACATGATACCAAAAGAGCTCAAGTCTGGACTTTCCCACTGCAATACAGTTTGCAATACTATCTGTAAGGTAGTGAGCCAGATGGGCAGTCGCACTCTCTGTCAGTCAGACTGGATGTTATTTAAGAGATCTGTCTCTCATACTGCATTTCTAGAGGTGGCTAAAGAAAAAAAGAGACTGGCCATCATGAAAGCAGAGTGCAGGCTAAAAGCATCTGATTTGCAGTGTACTCACATTCATCTTCTACTCCGGATTCCTCTTTCAAGCCATTTTGTGAGAGATCCCAGGCACTTGTCAGGCCAGGCAGAGCCCCACGCTGGCTGCCTACGGCTCCGCTCCCTCCTTCCCCTGCCCGCTGGTAGCCATTCCTCCGGGACTTGCCAGCTGAGTTGAAAAATAGACTTTTAATTCATTTGGCATCAAAGATTCCAGCTTAACTCTTCCCAGCAGCTGTCATGTCCTGCCGAAGGAGCTGCAGTGCCAATTGCTTCCAATATAATCTCCTCTCTGAACGACTAGACGATGCTTGAACTCATCTTAACCCTCCAGATGGATGAAGAACTCTCCGCAATGCCGGGAGAATATGATGCTGCTCTTTCCAAAAGCCTTCCCTTTTACATGCCTCGACCTTGCAAGGGAAATCCTGTCTCATTTGAATTATTCATAATACTTTCTGTTCTGCCAGCTCCAGCATACATTTTCAATCATTGATATGTCATGACTTTTTATCCTTTTGGAATTCTATCTTTTCTCCTATGTGACACTTTCAAAATAACGTAATTGTAGCTATCTTAATTAGTATTCATCTGATTTACCAAATTAAAAAAAATGTCTCCATCCTAATGCATGCTCTTCCTGATGGGAAATACCACTGAACAGCTCCGGGAACTGGCTAAAGCAGTACAAACCATGTTTGGAGATCATGCTTTTGGCAGCGTTTCCCAGCTTACAAGCCTGCCTTGTGATGGAAGACAGAGTAGGCTTCCAGCATCATAAGAAACAAAACATCCTGAGGAAGGTAATCATGCTGTGAACTCTAAGAAAGAGCTTGTTTTCATCGTTTTTAAGTAAAGCTGATTGTGGCATTCATGATGGTGGCAAACTGTGGCATTCTTGATGGTGGTGGCCAGGCCAGGCTCTGCTCCCTGCAGCGCTGCCTGGTGGGTGCATCCCTCCACCTCACACCAGGATCTGTCCCTGAAGCTTTGCCCAGTGATACAGTTTGTGGCAACAAACCTGAAGTCTGGAAGTGAATTAAACTGCACAGAGGATCCTTACCCCATCCACATGGAGCCCAGTTAGGATGCTGGTGTCTGAAGGTTCACCTCAGCAGCCAAGCCTCCCTCTCCCCTCAGATCTGACAGGTGCGCTCTCTCCCACAAACAATACTTATTAATTGAAAGTGGGATGGAGCAATTAGCTCATCACCAGGAGGCTAATGCTTCTCTCAGCTCCCACTGCTCAACTGGGCTGGAAGAGCTGAAATTTCTGTCCTGTTATCTGAAGAGTGAAATGACATTTCAGCAGCAGGGAACTCCTGCCAATAAAATCGCAGCCTGAACTCATTGCTTCCATTATCCTTTAAATTATTTTCTGTACTTGAGGTGGATTTATTGCTAAGTCTGGGTTGTATATATGAAAGGAGAAGGGTGAAGGGCACCTGGCTGCTCCCCCAGCCCCCCCCCCCCCCCACACGTGTGAGATGCAGGGCCTGCTGCAGCTATGATCTAGCTGAAATAGAAATAGATATAACCCACCAATTTCAACAAAATTCCCTTGTTTATGGATTTTACATAGGAACCAACACAAGAAATGTAGCTGGAACCTGAACTATTCAACATCCAGGACAGATGGACAGTTGTACCCTTGCAGCATCTTGATCCACAGACAGGTTTGTGAAGCTTTTCTACACTCCCAAGTTATTGCAACCATGTCTTATTTTCTAGCTAATAACCAGCCAACTAGCTGATTCTGTGCAGCCGGAGGCAGCAGTGTGGTGGAAGCCAGGTGGGTGGCTGGGTCCATCCAATCAACCATGGCAGCATGCCTGACCTCTATTCAGGATTGCTTTTCATCATGCCAGTGCTAGCATTTCACCTTTCACTTATGCTATGCAGGCACTGGCTGCCTGATCCAGCCCATAATTACATGGCAAATCACTGCACATTTCCCAACAGGTAATTTTCCCCCTCGTTCCCTCAGAGACGTGAGCATTGTAAATATTTACACTTACTTCTGCAATGGCTGAAAGTGTGAAGCCGCATTTTAGAACAGGCTGTCTTTGGCTTGAGCAGGAAGCACCTCTGGGATCCAAAACTCCTGGAAACTATTTGTAAGAGTTTAGTGGGATTTTTGAAACCACTGCTTGTGAACCAAGAGGTCATTTCTAACCAGCATGGCTGAGAGCAGCATCCTAATTTTACTGAAAGTGATTAAAGGTGGGATGTGGGGAGGAAGACCCTGTTTTATGTTGGCTGCCTACGTGTGTTTATAAAAATCTTTCATTTGCTTCAGATCTTCCATCTCTTTTGACAGGACCAATTCAGTGCTGTGAGAGATAATTAATGAACTGCTTATAATGTGCCATAAGGTTTGAAACAAAAAAGACTATAAAATGCAAAGCATTTTGATGCATAAACTACTGTATTTGGGCTCAAGGTAGAAATGACATAGAGCTCCAACTGCTGGGCATATACAAATTGCAAAGCTCCCCTGATAAAGGGTTTTAAACTTGAATCCTGCATCTAAATTTGAGTGGTGGTTGTGCTGGCTCGTTTCTCTCTGGCATCAGGTATCGCATATTTCAGTATTTTCTAGCATGCAGTTCAGTTTCACCAAATACTCTCAACATGTTGCAGTGACCTACACACAGCATAGTAACAAAGTCCTTTCCTGTGCTGGCAGCTGCCATGGTGGTGGGGAGAGGGAGAACTGGGGTACAAACCAGAGGCACCATGCCCACAGCTGAGGTGCAGAGCTGCTGGAGCTGCCTCGTCCCACACAGGGGCCTCAGCACCCATGGTCCTACATGGGCAGTGGGCACCACCACCCCAAACTGCAGTAATCCTTTGGGTCACTTAATCCCCCTTTCCAATATGGGATTAGGACTTTCTATAATGGGTTTCTGCTAATTCCTTAAGTGAGTGAAGCACAAACAAATATATCTCCGCAGCTAAGAAGTTTTTCTTGGTGCTGCCATCCTCTTCCCATGCCCATCCTTTGAATACATCTCAGCAAGCACTCACATTCCCCAAAATAATTGCTCTGAAGTAGTTTACAAGCGCATTGCCTTCCCTACTGCCTGCACAGACCAGAAAACCTGTGCTACCTGTGAGCACATTGCAGCACCTAAAGCAAGAAGGGAGTGAGGGGCTGGGCATGGGTTGCTGACAGTAGGGCTGTGGCTGGAGGAAGAGGCTGTACAAAAGTCCATCTCAGCTCTAGTATGCTTCTTCCCATAGGGTTATGTGACTTCCATCAGGAAGGATGAACACCCAACATCCGTCCCAGCCTGATGCTGAGTGTGGCACTCCTTGTTAGGTGCAAAATACTGTATCCTCCTCCCTCGGATGCTGCGGGCCCCGAGGCTAATCTCATAGTGCAAATAACACACAATTGTCTTGTGGGAGACCACAAATTATTTTCATAGCCTGAGTCCTGAAGAAGCTACCACACATAGTCAGTTCCGTCCTGCAACCCTGTGGTTCTGTGGAGTGAAGCAGCCCAGGGTTAGCAGGATGTCCTGTGGACTGGGGGGTGAAGGGACACTCAAAGTAATGAATAATAATAATAAAAAATAATCAAGTACTAATGGCATGATAACGGCATGGATTCAGCAGTGTGAAGCCCCTTGGACCCCTTGTTGCCCCCCTTGGGTGCCATGGAAGCTCCTGTGTCTGCCAGGGTCCTCGTAGCAGGGCCTGCAGATGCAAACGCTGCTGTGCTCAGGAGCCCCTCAGCTATAAACCTATTTTAGGCAATAACTTAAAAAACCCAAACCAAACTAAACAAAAACCCCAAACAGGTAAACATTTCTACTCTTGTTAAGCTTCCTAAGAAAGCAAGGAAACCTTCAGTGCATCTCTGAGATGCAGCTTCTCCACGGAGAGACTTTCTGTGTCTTCCCTTCACAGCAGCTGCAGGGCTGTGCTTGTGTTTAGCGAGGCTGCTCCTGCTGTTACAGTCGGGACAAGGCACTTGAGGAAGGCGCAGGAGCCTAGTTCCTTTGTGTACCGCAATTTCACCCTTGTGTAGTTGGATTTGCATTTGAAGTTGCTATTAACCACCAGGGAAACGAGGAGGCTGCAGAATTCGGAATGGCAAAAGAGGATGAAAGTAACCCAAAGAAAGGCTATGAATGTGCTGATTACTCCTGGCTGGGAAGCGTTGTTCGAAGCTGGTGCTGCTTCCCAGGAGCGAGGCAGTGCTGTACCAACACAATTCCCCATCAGCAAAATGTTCTGGCATGGAGATATTTTAGGGCTGGGAGAGCTGCAACTCTGGCAAGACGCAACAGGGAATAGCTAACAGCATCCTTTGCCTGAATACCAGCATGTGCCTGGGACTGGATAGGCACAAGGCCATGGGAAACAGGCCATGGGAGAGGTGGAAATCTCTTCAGAGAGCTAGAGGCCGCAATGAGGTGATGTTTGTTCGCTTCTGCAGTGCTAATGCAGTCTTTTCATCCCAAGGATCCTGTGTTAAAGCCGGCAGGGTGGGTTAGATGCTGGGATGCTGCACAGGGAAGTGCTGTTTCACCTCTCCATGGTCGCCTCTCCCTGCGGTGGTCCTTGCCATCTCAGGTGGGAAATACTCATGCTCAGGCCCCAGACTGCTGGATCTTCCTCTTTCTTTTCCTTCTTCGTGCCAATATAAACACAACCCAAACCTCCTGCATCTCCCCACACTCTGTGGCCCCAGGACTTCATGATATGGTCCTCACTCTCACCCATCACAAAGGCCTCAGAGGTAGGGACAGGGGGAAGGTCTGGCTGTCATATCTAGAAGGCACCTGGGCAATACATTTTGCCTGGCCTGTGCAAGAAACTGCTTATCTCAGCAGCATGGCGTTTGGGTGTTTGCTGCTCTTCACCAAAGAGGAGATGGGTTTCCTGGGGTTAGATTAAAGGACATGGAGACACACAGACCACCCACTGCACAGAGCCTTGCTATCTCCCATACCATCCATCTCCCACCTTCCACATGCAGAAAAGGGAAAAAAGGATGGCAGGCAGCAGCAGAAAGGTGTGGGCTGCTGAGCCATTGTCAGGCACATACACGGTCCAGGACCATGTATGCCCACACCTACCAACACATGAGTGCAGGCACCTTTGACAACAGAAACCCAAACCTCACAATATTGTTCAAGGCATGATTGCCAAAGGAAACCTGTGTCATATTTCAATTTTATTTAGTCAAAGGTCTGGGCTAAGTTGACCTGGCATAAATTGGTAGCTTGGAGGACTTGCCCTGAAGTGATCTGCATATATTTCACCGAGTTACCTTTAAAACTGCTGAGCTGGCAGTGCTGGCCTGACTGAGAGCTGGAAGGGGGCACCTGTGTTTCGGACTTCTTTGCCATGGAGGCCAGCACACATAGCATCCCCTGAGCCACAGGAGAAAGGCAGCATGGCCCAGGCTCATCGCAGGGGACATTGCTTGTGTGTCAAGGGGACGATAGCCATGAGGAAGTCCAGCTGCTGGTATTACATTTAACTCAGGGGCGTTTTATGGCATTATCCCAGAGCTACAGAAACCTTCTGTTAGAGAATTAAATTTTGGCCATATTTGTGATATTAAGTCACCCAGACATAAGTAATGATTCTTGCTAAAAAACATTCAGATCACCGTTGATCCCACCTGAATGACAGGACACTAGCTGTTTTCCCCTTCCCACAGCACAACCAAGTTAAAGGCGAAGTGGGCAAAGCCACAGTATCTCCAGTAGCAACATCTGCTCCCGTCCTGCCACAAAGGACCTAGTATCAGCATGTCTGTGCAGCAGCTCCAGGGCAGCTCCTCCAAACCAAGCCTCTCCAGGTGCTATGAGGCAGAGCACACCCTGCTGTTCTGCCCATTACGTGCCATATGAAATTGCTTCTCAGCCTTTGCTGCTTACATTTAAGGGAAGGGGAGATAGAAGACAGACAAACCGTAATCTTTTGTTATTGCTGCCTTTTCAGCCTCTCTGTCACATAGTTTTGGCAAGAGCAAGCAGCTACATGAAGTCCATGGGTTTCACACCATTCCTTCTGTTTTAATTAAATCCCACTGTCATTTTTATTTACTTAAAACTTTGCTTTCTCAGCCTGCTCGCTCAGCTCATGTTGTAACTATATAATTAGCACCAGTCATTATGCAACTCCCTAGAGTTTTCAAAATTGGCAGACATTTTTTATCCATTTTAGGCCTTTAGAATCTATCAATAATAATTTTGTGTAATTAAAAATACCCAATTTGCTAGAAAGTTTAGTTCAGCATGGCTGTTGAGCCATGGGCTCAATCCTGTTAAGCATTTTCCAGACCAGTGGTGGAATACATGTTCTTCTCACACCAATGGCAGACATTCAAGGGTTAACTGCTATATACTTTTATTAGCATGCTTTATTTCATTATTATGAGTGTATTGTGAAGTTTAATTGGCAGGTATATAGTACAGCAGATTAAAATGCATTAACATTTATTGCAAAGCTCTGGTTATATGCTTTCATTTATTACTGGTTGACTGTGGTTCACAGTAGCATGTTGCTTTTAGCACGGCAGCCGTTTACGTATACCACTGTAACTGCTCTTTGTTTATTCCCTTGATGCATATTGGAAAAAGACTTACTTAACAAGGTCTGATTTAAAATAGAACCTGCTGAATTCAGAGATGTGAGTAGCTTTATGTACAGGTTTGCAGTTTTAAGGTGAGGTTATGCAAACATGTATCAGACATAGCTGCAAGGCACTTGAGACTGTCCACATCTATCCCATTCCTGTAACACTGCGTGGGAGCAGCTCCCATTCCTGAGAAATTCAACAGCAACACAGACTGTGGCAAACAAGCATTCACAGAAAAGCCCATCTATCATGCTCTGCAACCTGCAGGTAGGAACCAGCAGAAGGAACAAGAAGGGAGAGGAGCAGCATGTTTCTAATCAAAAATCTGCTGGAAGGGCTGGCCAGGAAGGAACTACCATCCCAGCTCCTGCCCTTCGAGACATACTCTCAGGATCTGATGTCCACACAGAACAGAAATCAGCAATACACCAGGGATATCATACAATATGCAGTCTGCTATTCCTCTGCACATCTGTGTTTATGCAAAGGCAAAACTGCACAAACAGGACACAGGTGCCAGTAGTAAAAAAGGTGTAAGCACTACTACAGTGCTAGGCAGTGCCTCCATCCACATCTGCCCTCTGTCCAAGGCTATGCTGCTCCAGGGCGCCCATCACTAGCTCACACCCAGGGTACCCATCACTCACACCCTTCCTCTGCCTCATTTCTTCCACTATTGTAAGATGGTTTTCCTGTGGCGATGGACCCTGTTTGAGGTTTCTAGCTTCAGTTTAACACTACATCCCAGGATGCCTGGAGAAAAGCTCCTCAAAAGACAGATCAATTATATCCTCACATTATTAGCTGGCAATAATGGCTTGTTATGAAAACTAATATTGAGGCACTTTTAAAAAATGCTTTGACCTGATAAAGTAATGTCTCCTTTATAAATCCTCTCTGTGGTTCATTAACCTGATAGATAGTGCCAGTTGCTATGCATGCAAAATTGTACGCTGTTTGAAGTGGTCTGCTCAGCCTACAGAGCCTCTCATACTGCCTCTTCCTCCCCCTTTGCCAGGGCTACCTTTGCTGGCCAGTACTGGGCATGACCCCTGGTACCTTTCAGTGCTTTTCGCATTCACTGGCCCCAAGTCAATGAAACATCAGAGACCAGGATAAAGCTCTTCCAAAATTGTTGAGCAACAGCATGACTTTTCAGGCAATAACAACTCAATCATTCATTTTAATTAAACTCTAAGAGGTTGATAGACAGCAGTCACCTCCAGAAGATGGTTATCACTTCAGAACTCTGCTTTAAAATTGCCTTCTCTGAGGCTACACTCAAAAATATCAGTCTAATTCCTCAAGCATAAAATATTTCAGTAATTATTCAAACCTTGACATGCCAGGCTGTGATTAATCAGAAATTTAATTCTAAACGTCTTCTCAGAGAGATGTACAATTGTATGAAACAGCATTTCCTCTTCTAAGAAAGTGAAAAAGCCAAGTGATAATGTGGCAGACCCCAGACCAGAGCTGTAGGCTGGAGGAGCCCCGAGCCCACCCTGGGCTGGAGCAAGAGGACAGCATCTAGGCTGGAGCACCAAAACCGCAGTATTTTAATCAGTCTATGCAGGAGGCAGCAGAGTTTTTGTTTGTCTTGACCATGCCATATCAATGAATGACAGAGAAGACAGAGTAGCTCCTGGTAAAATACCAGCCCTAAAGGGACTTTGGGTGGAAAGTGAAGCTGGAGTAAATGAAACCCATGAACACCTCTACTTGGTGTTGATGAATTAGCTACTCTTGAATCAGCTTAATTGCTAGCTTTAAAATTTGTGCCACAGTTTAGTACTGCTCATCAGTAAAGCCAAGAAGTGAAGGTATATGTGCAAATATACACATGCAAACATGTTTCATAGGGTGTAATCTATAGCAAGGATACACGTCCTCACCCTGCCTGGCCATCTGGAGCAAATGGGGAGTCTCTGAAAGCCTTGCTGGACAATAATAAATATTTTAGGTCAGAATCTCTGTGCTTCAGGGTTGCTCACTGCCATGCTGCTGCCTGCCTGTAACATAATGTCCTGGGTTCAGCAGTAGCAGTCATTTTTCCCCTTCTTGGTAGCTGGTGCAGTGCTGTGTTTTGACTTTCAGCTCGGGAACAGAGCTGACAACAATGATGTTTTGGTTTGGCCAAGGACTTTGTGAGCCTCATGCTCTACCAGGGAGGAGGGGAAGCTGGGAGGAAGCAGAGACAGGACACCTGACCCAAGCTAGCCAAAGAGGTATTCCATACCACAGCACGTCATGCCCAGGATGTAACTGGGAGTTAGCTGGAAGGACAGGTAGACTGCGTGGTTGGAGGAGGTATGGGTCGGAGCTTGGTCGGGCTGGCGGGGCGAGTTATCGGTGGGCTGGTGGTGAGATGTCATATTCTCTTCCCTTGTTATTTCCTTTATCATTATTATTATTGGTGGTAGCAGTAGTGATTTGTGTTATACCTTAGTTACTAAACTGTTCTTATCTCAACCCGTGGGAGTTGCATTCTTTTTGATTCTCCTCTCCGTCCCTCCAGGAGTAGGGGGAGGGAAAGAAGGGGCGGACTGAGTGAATGAGTTGCCTGACTGGGTTTAAACCACGACAGTTCTTTTTTGGCACCCAACGTGGGGCACAAAGGGTTGAGATAACGACAGATCTTACCGGATTAATAGTCACTCGTCACAATGCTGATTTATTGGCTCTCAGAGTTGTTCTTGTTGATCTCACAGTTTCAGAATGTTGTAACTTACTTAGAGCCGGTATTTGCTGTGTTAGTGTTTATCAAGTGTGGGGCCTGGGCTAAGGTTCTTGTCTTACTGTACCTTATGGCAATGACTTGTAATACGGGTGGGCTCCAGCAGCAGGGCGGGACGGACGTGGCCGTGGACTTGTACCTGGCCGTCCGGCTGCTCTTCACCGTCCTGGCCCTCGCCCTACTCTCCATCTTCGTGAGGCTGCGGGGAGCCGAGGGGGAGCGGCCCCGGGGACCAAGCGGTGGCGGGAGCGGGCCGGGATTCCGCGAAGGGACAGCTGCCGGTGAGGGAGGCCGGGGCGGTCGAGGAGCGGAAGGAGGCGGCTGCCGAGCAGCGGGAGAAGGCGGCGGAGGAGCCGAGCCCCGCGACGGCCGAGAGCATTCCCCGGAAGCCGCCCGCCGAGCCCCAGGAGGATGCAGGAGACCACGCAGCATTTCCCCGCAGGGCAGAGGAGGAAGAGCTGGACTCGGGAAAAGAGAAGCCGGTGGTGGGAGAGCCGGCAAGCACAGCAGCAGCACCAGCCCCAGTGACAAGTACAGCAGCATCAACTGAGAGTTCTGAAGGTTTTGAATGGCCTTTGGGTATCCTTGGTACCTGCCTGCTGATTGTGATGGGGATCAGCATGTTGGCACACACACAGAGTGTGTTCTACCCACAACCATTTTGTCTGATCTCAAAAGTTAAGCAGAGTCAGGTTTGGGTCTTGTCTGGGGTTAGACGACGATGCAGGGGGACCAAGAGGTTTTCTCCAAGGCTGGACAGTCATGAGTGGCAGGGTGTGTGGGACAGTATGGGCAACTATCTAGTCCACTTGGCCCTTCCAGTGCTTTGGAAGCATCGGAGATGGAAGGCAGCTGTATGGAGTCCCCAGCAACAAGCTGCAGAAACTGCTGAAGGGGACAGTGAATTATTTTGAGCCTGGTGGGCCCATGGCACTTCAGGCCATCAGAGCAGAGATGCAACATAGAGGTGGACTCATGATTGAGGGGTGGACTTAGCAATGGACACTATTGCCCAGGTTATTCACGAGTGTGAACACTGCACACAGTCTCTCCTGCTCTGAAAGACTGTTACAAGAGATGGAGCCTGCCATCATGGACCAGATGGACTCAGCAGCTTTATAGGGACTGGTCCATGCACTAAGATAAGAGTGATGGTATATTGAAAATGTGGGATCTGAGCATGACGTGAATGGTATGGAATAAGGGGTGGATAATGTCCTGGGTTCAGCAGTAGCAGTCATTTTTCTCCTTCTTGGTAGCTGGTGTAGTGCAGGAGGTATGGGTCGGAGCTTGGTCGGGCTGGCGGGGCGAGTTATCGGTGGGCTGGTGGTGAGATGTCATATTCTCTTCCCTTGTTATTTCCTTTATCATTATTATTATTGGTGGTAGCAGTAGTGATTTGTGTTATACCTTAGTTACTAAACTGTTCTTATCTCAACCCGTGGGAGTTGCATTCTTTTTGATTCTCCTCTCCGTCCCTCCAGGAGTAGGGGGGAGGGAAAGAAGGGGGGGGAGTGAGTGAATGAGTTGCCTGACTGGGTTTAAACCACAACACATACCTTCAGAGCAGGGGTGGCATGGACTGCAGCATGCATCAGAAGATGACAGGCTAAGTTAGCAGGAGGAGCGGAAAACACAGGTCAAAGAGTGGTGCTGCTGCTATGGCAGGAAACCCTGACTTATACTCATCCTATTTACTTTTATATTATTTTCATTTCAACCTCTGACAGTGAGTAGAAGACTATGACACAGTAAATATGCCTGATGCATAGGGCAGCAGCATTGCCTCCTGAGAGAGAACTTCTGCAGTCAAAGGGACTTTGAGACTAAATCACTACTTCTGTTCACTTATAAAGGTGAAGTTCAGCTTTCTGCTAAAAAAATAATGAAGAACAATCTCAAACCAATGTAATTCTCTACTAACAAAAACCCACCTGCCTATCTGATGGCAAGTGAAGTGCCAAAAGCATCTAGGGATGCTGAACACAAATGGACTGGGGTGAAGCATTTCCAGCCCTTAGGAGATTTAATGTATAAAGCTGTGTTTTATTTCTCATAGCTATTCTCAAGCTGGTTTCAAAATGAATGCATCGCTTCATTTTCACATCTTTGTATTGCTTTGGGCTTCAAAATATCTTCTTTGCTGGCTAAAGCTGAGCTTACAGTAAGCCATCAATATCAGTCATTCAGAATTAATGCCAAGAACTCCCAGCTAGTATTTTCTTTGTCAAAAGAGGTCATTGGAGAAAGATACTAATAATTCTTTGTCCTTTGTAACAGTATTAGGATGTAAAAGTATTAAGCAGCTATTACATGTTATCTGGTATGTAAATGGCTATAATCTGAATTTATGAATGAAGTATATGGCTGAAGTGCACAGCCCACTCAATTGTGCAGGTATTACAGAACACTCGGGCTCATGTAGGATTTATCAGTCAGTTTAAATGTTTGCATTACAACAGGGACTGCCTTCATGAGTTACGTTTTGCAGAAGCCCGGAGGGCTCCCAGGGTATGGATGAGGCTGATGCTCCCCTGCAATATGCCCTGGCAGCGCTGTACTATAAAAAACAAATGGGAAAACTGGCTTCCAAAGGGAAAAAAAAAAAAAAAAAAAAAAAAAAAAAAAAAAAAAAAAAATCAACCTTTTAATATATTGCAGTCAAAATTTCTAAGGAGCTTTCTAGCACCACAGCTTTCAGTTTCTACAGCCTGTATGGGGTTTGAATGATTTGTGTTCACATCTTGTTGACACCAAGATACTTCTCTGTTATGCTACAATTTGGCCAAGTGAAAAAAGAAAACCCAAACCAAACAAACCCAACAAATCCCTCAAACCCATGTAGTTCACTGGTGGCCAGCAACACCCCAGCCCTTCTCTAACCCCTTCCCACACAGCCCAGACGCAGCCAGATGGCATCCTCACACCCATGGCACTGGTCATCCTCTGGACTGCAATGCCTCCGGCACGATAAGCCATCCAAGAAAAAAGTAGTGAAATGTTTGTAGCAAGGGCAAGTTGCAGAAAATTCAGAAATGGGAATTAATTTAAAAGCACCTGTACTGGGCAGAGTTTGTACATAAATCTCTCCCCTTATCTCTATAGGCTCTGTAGACTGCAGATGTGAGGGGCAGAAAAGGGACTCCCTTTTTCCAAGCCAATCCACTACCAAAGCATTCATGGACTAATTTGCTTCCAACCCCTAACACTGTGTTGCCTGCTGTCTTTTTACATTCCTAGTTATCATGATCCACTTCTTCCTTAATGAAGCTTGGAAAGCTTACCCCCATCATGGGGAAATATTCTCTCAGATAATGGTAAGGCCTATTTTGAATGCTTAAATTCTCTTTCTTAATGGACTAAAAGGAAGCTGTTCAATTTCAACTACAGATGATGGCATCCTCTGCTTCCTTACAGGAAATTCAGGCTGACACTTGGAGAGAGGATTCCAGGAGAGGTATCCTTGGTGCCCTCCTTCAAGTCTTTCTTGTAAGTATATGTAAAATACAGTGTTAGATGAGCATATGAGAACTGTGTACAAGCCACTACCTGCAAGCCTCCTTTAGGAAAAGGAAATGTATTTACAGATATTTGCTCTGCATTATCTTTTGCCATTGCAGTTGCTGAGGGATGGACTAAAGCCTCAGGGGATTCCCTCTGGGAAAAGATATGGGGCAAGAAATTCCTTACAGATTTTAAGAAAAGGGGAATATCATTCAAGAGTAAAATTTTCATTTTCAATGATCAGATTACACCCTGATCAAACACAAATAAGCTACACTGAAGAAAACAAATCTGAGAATTTGGCATTCTAGGTCCATCTGCTGTTGAAAATATGGAAATATCACAAAAACATACTGGCTTCAAAGTATGTACAGCACAGCCAGCAATGGGAAACACCACTGAGCAAAACAAGAATAAAAACCATACTGATAGAGTCAACAGTAAAAAATGGGTAAAAGAACCTTAAAAACATAAAAAACTCAAAACCCCCACAAAACCAACCAGGAAAAATCAGTGTGTGTGGGTGGTGGCAGCACAGAAAAAGAATACGAGAGAGAAGCCCCCCAGAATAAAAGAAGATAAAAATAAAGGGAAGAAATTGGATTGACAGAAGAAAGGACTGGGAAAGCTCCATGCTGTAGCAGAGTGACCAGAAAAATCCCACATACTAACAGGGGGAAGAAGGGGTGGGAGAGAGAGTGAAGAACCAGAGGTGGGATCAGACCAAGAGCTATGGGATGCTGTGCTACCATCTCACCTACTCTGCCTGTCTCCGAGGCCTATCTCTAGGCCCTGCAGCACTGTTTGGAAAAAGATATTAAAGAGAATGTTAACCATTAATTATTAAATAGTAGGGAGAATTAAAAATTGAAAGAAATGTTAGATAATTTAAAAAATAAAATAGAGCTGTGCTGCAAAGGGGGACACTGCATTCTGAAAAAGCAGGAAGAGACACTTCAGATTAGTAAATAATTAATATTGCATTTAATTTATTCATATATCTTTACTTTACTAATGTTCCAGAGAGAAAAGAAGGGCTTAAAGTATGGGACTGTGTAACTGTAGTTGCAAGGAGAGGGGAGGAAATGCAGGGAACCCAGGAGAACCCAGCAAACCTCTGACCACCAGCAACACAGCTGCTTTTTCTCTCCTGCACTTCCAGCATTACAACATATTTCACGACAGTTTTTACATTAAAGCTGTACTTTGATCTCCATTTATATCAAAGAGGTATCTAAAATTCAGCCCCGTTAAAAGCCATCATTAATTAAGCTATTCCTTTTTCAAAAGCAGACAGATGTGTCCTTCCCCATGTCTTCAGCATGAAGAGGAAGTATTACCGCAGCCCTGCATTGGGCTCTCCAGTCTATATCATCATAGAGAGAAGTATTACGAAGAGTTCCAGGCTCTTGCTGTTTCAGAGGGGATATGGAAGCACAGCAGGATATAAGCAGGTGCCCAGACTGGGGATTAGGCATCCACAGTGCTGCTGCTGCTGGTGAGTACTGTTATACCAAGGACACTGGCCAGGCACTTCTCCTTACTTTAGTAATGAACAGGGTGTCAATTAGCCTCGGGTATTATTTGCCCATTATTTGAGGATCTCTCATGCCCTGCAGCCTCCACACGTGGTCTCTGCAAGCGTTTGTCAGGCAGGGCATCAAAACCCCTGCAATGAGGGACAAAAAGCCAGGGGTGGCACATGGTCCTGACCTCCTGCTCCCACACCCAAGGGGATGTGCTGGCAGCTACTTTTCACCTCCCAGGATTTATCTTCAGACAAAACAAAGGAAAAAGCTGACAACCACCATTAATTTCTGATTTTCTCCCTGAACTTTGTCCAACTGTCTAAACTGAGTTTGGGGAGTAAAGTATTTTCCTCAAGCACACATAATCGGCATAATCAGCAAAGCCCTATCTTTTGGCCCCCTAATATGCAATGTGATATGATGGCACTTTTTGGAAATAGTTAAAATGATCTATAGTCATGAGAATATAGTCCCTGGGTAGAGGGGAGATTTATGGCTGTGGCTATAACAGATATTTTACTCCTCAGCAGCAATAAAGGCATGACTGAAAGCTCTACAAAATCAAAATAAATGCAGAGAATGAGGAAGCTTGTCAGGTAATAAAGGAAGTTCTTTACATCAATGGGGAATTTAAGGGAAAGGTGACTGGAGTTTTGCAGGAATTGTTGCACAAGCCCAGTAATGCTGTGTAATTACTTCCAGCAATACCAATTTTTACCTTGTCTGTGATTAATGCTCTATTTTAAAAGATGTTTAAGCTTAATTAAAATGTTTTTTGTAGATTACATTACAGTTTTGCAGATCTTTTATTTGCTTTATGATAAACAAATACCAACTACTAAATTACAGATGTTGGGTGATCACAAGTATCAAGAGTTTCTGGAGCAAAGGCTGCTTCTGTAAAACATCCCATGATTGGTTTATAACAGAACAAGGTAGAGAATCACTACTGTAAAAGCCTAAGCTGATGCCTTCAGAATGATGTTTCCTATGCTGGCAGTCCACCCACGGAGTCTCTCTGAGCCAATACACCAAGGGCTGGGAGCTCCTCATGGCCAATGGGCACATCAGGGAAAACAGCCGGTTTGCTGGCTCAGGGTCAAACCAGCCATTTCCCATCCATCAGAGGAAAAGATCCAGAGCAGTCTTCTGAGGTGGATTTCACAGCAAAGTTCCTAACTTCACATGATAACCTTGAATTGCAGAACAATACATGTGTTAATATATCAGAAAGTTATGAACCTTGAACTATGCCTATTATAATTTGTCCTTGAGTATAAATTTAAACCCTTTGCTCATTTGTTGAGCCTAATCACAGGCAAAACGTAACATTTTACACTGCCCTCAGTGATTTGTTAGTGTCTGCCCCAATAAAAAGCAGGTGCTGGTGTATGGGAAACCATTATTGTATATTAGAGTAAATACGTTATGTTCTTGTGATTTGGGCAAGTGAAATTGGCTGTCATCCATGAAGTACCAAGTCATCAACACCAAAATACAGAAAAGACTGCTTGAACCTCTTATAATAATGATGTCTTGCACTCACAGTATGCAAGAAAACCGTGTAAACGTGTCAGAGCTGGTTTCACGAAGTTTCTGGGTTTACAGCAGCCAGCAGTGCTGCTGGCAGGGCCGGAGCTTGGCACCTGCCATCACCCTGGGGATACATCAGCAAGCTAAGCAGTGCAAAAGTTGCAACCAAAAATCAGGGTGCATGACTCGTAGAAGCTTAGGCAGCTCATGATACTCTTGTCAGTGATACACAAGACAATCCCTTAAGGGCCCATGACACCAAGGTAATTTTTCCTACCTGTTAATTTAGCGTCGTCTGGTTGCTTGATGCCTTTTTAAATGAATGGGTTTGAGCATCTGTCAGCAGAGACTGGCATCAAACAAAGCTAAGGCTCCCTAACGTACCCTCCAGCAAAACCTTCTATGTGAGCTTCTTGCAAGAGTTCAAGCCCGTCTTAGCTCTTAAACCATACTGGACAGCTTATGTGGAAGAGGCAGAGGTTCAGCATCTGGTGTAAGGAAGCCCCAGGAGGAGCAGGGATCCCTTCAGTGCCCCAGCCAGCCTCTGGCACAGGGCTGCCACCCAGGGGGGAGCTCAAGGGCTTGGGCTGTGCCTTCCTGGTGCATTCTGCAGCAGCAGATAGTCCTTCACCTAGTGGTCACCTTGGGGTGGGCAGCCAGTCTTCCCCCCGGTCCACAGGTGGGTACAGGTGGTGTGCCAGGGCACAGCCTTCCTTGTCTGGGCTTTGAGAGCACCCTGGGAAGACAGATTTCCACTCCTGCACCTGTGGACTTCTTTCCAGTATTGGTATGCACAAAGTGTCAAACAGATGTTCAATAAAATGATGGTTTTGTGCTCTTTAACAAGTGCAAAGGTATACCATTAAAATAGGCAAATTTTCTTTTCAGCATAAAAAAAGAAAACAAACCTAGGCAGGAATGAACTTTCATGTGGCATCAGAGCCTAGAGTCACAAAGCAGACGTTTTACAGAAATGGTCCTGAGGCCACCTCTGAGATCTGGGCCACGACTGAGGTCCAACTAACTGCAGTCAAGACCTGGGTTCCCACCCAAGGCAATGTTGGAACACACAGGGTGCTGCATCTTTTCCCTCCAGCTGCCCCACAGCCTCTCCCATCTCCTGGATGGTATCCCATGGATCTCTCCACCACCTAGCACAGGTTTGAAAAACTTTTTTTGCAGAAAGCATTCACAATAACTTAAAGTATTTGTTTAGAAGCTGGAATTTGTAAGACATCTATAAACTTATCACCAGAAATAACATCAACAATTAGATCCCTGGAATTAACCTTCATTTATAAATTGCTGCATGTCTCTTTCAGGACTGAGCATTCCTCTGTTGCTCTGCACTCTCCCCACACTCAGCTAAGGAGTTCCCAGGCAGTATTTTATCAAGGAAACATGTCAGGGCCTTTCTGTTATTGCTTCTTATTTTGCAGCATTAGCGTTAGTTACTAAAGCAAAGCATGTATTTTATTTTTCCCCTTGACAGGAGCCACTGAGGGCTGTTGGCAATGGGAACTGGGGTAGGAACAGCTGGTGCACGTTTAATGTGCATTGTTGAGTTGTTAACACAAAGCTGTTACATGCCTTGATAAACACATAACGGGCCTCATGAAATTAAAAGAAAATTAAAATGCAAATGTTTATACAAGATATATTCACCTCCCCTCTACTCCCCTCTTTTAAAAAACACTCACACCTGCAATGCAGGTGAATAAGACAGCTGCTCCTATGATAAACTACAGCTTAGAGCATCATGGTCATGCCACCAGCTGATGGTTGGGCACAGTGGATGGGAGATAAAGGGACAGCTGTATGGCTCTACTGGACCATTGCTCTGTTTGCAATTAACTGCCCAGCTGTAACAAGGTGGTACTCTTTATGGCAAGGGTGTTGCTTGTCCCAGCACTGTTATGGCAGGAGCTAGTGGCTCAGTGCTTGGGCACAGCAGAGAGGGCTGAAATGGGTTGCCCCCAATTAACAAGCAAAACAATAGGTGAAATACATAATAGATTCATTCAATTAAAAGAAATTATGCTCCAGTCATCTTGGTGCAGATAGCTCCTTCATTAAATCTACACCAATCACATCAGCTTGAGCCTGCTTGATACGCAGGTGAGTCAGGAATAAATCTTGGGAAAAGCCCATCCCAGACAGGGAAATCTAAGGGTCTCTGGAAAAACCAGAGGTAAAATTTGGGCCTAGGGGCACCCAGCCACAGATGTCTTCAGTCCTACAGCACTTAAGACCACTTAACCTTGCAGAATTATTTGAAGAATAAAGTAGCATTCAGTCCATGTTAAATAAGGGACAGGAATCTGGTTCCTGGAGATCTGCTCTGTTACTGCAATTATCATCACTGCCTCTGGGAATATTAACCCAAATGGAAAGAGAGGAGGCGTTTTTTTTTTAAGGAGCTGTTTCCACAATCTGATGGACACTCTCCAAACCACCAGGTCCCAGGGAATCATGAGAAATTTTCCATGAGCATTTGTTCAAATGCATAAGCTTCAACTAAGGATTTGCTTCTGTTTGTGCTTGCATTTGCTTGCCAATGTTAAGTTTTTTATTTTTGTTTTGCTAGCACAGCTATAAAACAGGGCAAAGAGGTTCATCTGGGCATGCAAGCATGTCCCAGGGCAGAGACTGTTTGGACCCATCTCACTTTTAGTAAAAAGAAAGCATCTGAAATGGATAATGCAAACACCTTAATTCTCTAATTGAGATAAAATCTGATATTTTAAACTAATACTGGCAGACCAATTTGTCTAGACCAGAACTATACCACTACCCACGAACAGAGGTTGCTCCACTGGTATGTTCATACAAGACCCCAACAGTATATACAGGAAAGTGGCAGCACAGTGCCATACTCTATGTTCCCACAGTAATTCCTGATATTATCAAGTGTGGAGTTGTTAAAGTTGTGGCTTCCACACATGAAACAGCATTGGCTTGTGTTACAGTAACTCAGGTACAGTTTCCAAACAGGCCCATTTTCTACACTACTGAGTGAGAGCCGATAAAAGGAGTCCCTTAATGGAAGGTAGAATAAACCAAGAGCTGTGAAAAGCTGTGGTCAACACATACCCATGCACAGCAGCACCAGGTGAGCCATCAGCAGCTCTGCCTGTACAGGGCTGTGGTCACACATGTCAGTGATTACACAGATGAAAAAATACTGAAATTTCACTGCCAGCAAAACTGGGGCCTAGCCTGAATTTGTCTTGGTAAATCAGTTGCTCTGATACAACAGATTTTTCCATTTTTTAGAATTGAAGAGAGCTTTTAGTATTAATATTCCTGATTATATACAAGTTGTGTTATGCTTTCATACGTTTTATTCTGAAGAGGAATCCCTAATTTGTATGCACAGCAACATGGATAATCTCCCTTGATCCACAGCAGCATGTGAGTAGGTCACTAAAATGATAACATTTAATAATTTGTCTCAAGAGGTAAATTATTTGGTTTTTTTCCTACTCTGCATCATTTGAATGCAGCATGAATTGCTGTAGCACACAGTTCCTGCTACTAAGCTTTGATATTTAGAGCTGATAGTTGCTAATTCTGTCTAAATCTTCTCTGAATTCACCCTCTGGTAAGGAGAATCTTCTTTCTGGGTGAACCTCACTGTCCACTGTGGATGGCTTCTGCCAGTTCCTCTTCCCAAATTTTTGGAATGTGCATGAGGGCTCTGCAGCGGGAGGATTGTCAGCTGCCTCCTGTCCCCATTCCATTTCACAGCCACTTCACGTCCAGCATCCCACAGCACTGGTGTGTGCTGCTTGCTTTTGCTCAAAAGCTCAGATTACCTGAGGAACTATTCATTTACCAATGTACCCTGTTGCAGCCCTGTACTAACCTGCATCACTTCCATAAAGCATCTACTCTAGCCACAGCATCAAACATCCTCTTCGTGATGGTGTTTACTACTTCTAAGTTTCCCACCCACAGAGACTGGTGCGGGACAGGCAAAGAGCTTGCCTGCAAGGGCAGCATTACCTGGGATGCCATGCAGGGGATGCCCAATCCAAGCACTAAAACACTGCCTCTACTGCAAGGGTGACTGCAAGATGGATATGCATAGAGAAAACCACCAGCTGGATTTTTAATGAGCACAATTCACTTTCTATTCACAAACACAAGTCAAAGTCTTTCTAAACTTCTTTCCTGGTGGTCAAACTAAAATGCATTCAGAGCAAGTAGACATAGATTTCTATTGCTGAACACACACAAGTGAAAAAACAAACATATATGAAAGTCCTTAGAAGATTCATATTTCACATTTGAAACACAGACATGAGCAAGCACATTTTTTTTCTCCTCCACTCAGTAACAGGTGAGGCAAATTACCAGGCATTTTTCTTCAGAGATGCCTGGGATTGCCCAACAGCCTGCTGTGGTGCTCCCCAGTCAATATGTCTTATAAAATGCTTATTCCCATGCACTACAGCTTTACTTTTTCAAGACAGAGTTTGCAGACAATATCTTCTGAGGTCTTTGCAGTCCTTGGGAAGCTGCAAACCCCATTTAAACTCAAGATTGTCGCAGCAGTACTTGACAGAGAACATTGCACAGTCTTTGTCACCAGTTCTAGCTAATAGGGTGCCAGAGAGGAATGTGGCAGTAAGGGGTGTGACAATAATCATCAGATCTCTTAAAACCCACCCAAACCAAAGCCCATGTCTTTCTCCTCTCTCTCCCTACTAACACCAAGGTGGAAGTCTCGTTGCTTGTCTTGTGTTTGTACAGAAGCTGTTCCCATCACACACAGCTTGCTCATGCTTTCTCCATTTCAGCTTTTATCTTCATGAACCAAGATATCCCTTCAAATGACAATTCCCATCCGACTTTCTAGTTTGGTCAGCAGAGAATCAAGACTGACCTCAACCACTTAGGTTTTGGTGTAGCTCTCTTACCATATTTCCAGGGAGGTCAAGAGGGAAACAGCAGTGTGTTGGCCATTGGGTGTATAACTCTGCTTTGTTGTCTGAAAAATCACTAAGAATATGAAATAAAATTTGAAAGACTGACATTTCAGTTCAGTATTTAGAAGCTCATTTAAATATAACTGGTCATTTAAACTACATTTTCCTTTCCTTAATACATGAGTCAATACAGATGTGAGGAGATAACAGGGTGCCCTCCTGTCAAACTTTCTTGGAACCTATGATTTTTTCCTATATATGATTTTTTAATGTGCATTATAGGAAGCTGCCTCAGTTCTAGAAAGCAGTACAGGTCATTTTTCATCTTATAAAGCCGTATGCCTGCTGCCTCTGGGCAAGATCCTATTGCAATGTGCAGGTATTTCCATATGCTAAATCCTTTCCTTCCTCATGGCTTTCACACTACTCCTTCAACAGACAATTAAGCCTAGTGTATCTCCTTTGCAATTTGCCTATGTTTCTTTAAAAATGTACATTACTAAGCATGCATAGAGCTTGCAATGTAATTGAAGAAAGAAAAGCAGACAACAAAAAAAAAAACCCACACCTCAGTTTTCCTTAAGAAGTTGTAAAATATAAGAGAAAGCCTCTTACATACAAAACTTAACATTTTTGCACATAGATCACTATAAAGTTTTCCATTAATCCCCTCATATGAGATGTATATTCTATTGACTAGGACCAGCAGAATGTTTAATTAAAACTGCAACTTCACTGACTAAGAAACTTTTTCTCATAAGATAATTAACACATATTAAAGTTGTAGGGTAGGGAAAGAATCTATTTTAAGCTATGCCTATGAGGAAGACAGTCTGAATTCACCTTCTTTATGACATTTATTCTTACTGCTGCTACAAAGTAGGTCAATGTAATTAGATCTGTTTGCAAGAAATTACTGGACTAATTTTATTTGCTGAAGTTTTGAGAACAGCCAACAACTCCAGTGGCGTGGCTGTTAAGGAGACATCTCAAGTAGTTCTGCTAAGACCACAGTTCATTTTCTCAATTGCTTCTTCCATGGTGTCATTTTGCCCTTTCCTCAGCTTGATGTACTTCAAAATTAATGGGTTCGTGGGTCTGAACATGTAGGGCATTGCCTTTATTTTCTCCTCCCTTATTTGCAGCACCCATAGGATGAAGAAAGAAAAGAGCTTGATTGCATTAGGATTTCTGAAACTCTTATCCCCGTTAGCAAAACTCATGGCAAGATGATGTTATAAGGACATGATTTTACATTGCAAGTAGCTAATTCAAGTCCTCAGGACCAACTTTTCAGAGGCACCAGTGACCTGATTTGCACATTGTTTTTTTTTTATAGCTTTGGGAGCTCAAGGCTTGCAGGTTCAGACTATCCCCTAGTACTCAGCAGTCCCAGGGGCTACATGGGAATGTGTGTGGAGCACAAAGCACCTGGGCAAGAGTATAGCACAAGGCAAGGAGCAAGGAATATAAGAAAAATGTGTCATGCCTTCAGAGTAATGGGTATAGAGGAACACTTTTTACTGGTCTCCCCAGACAGTCAAGAAGATTTGGGTCCAGTGCTCCATAAACTAGTGCAGCCAGCCTCAGAAAGGCCAAAGCTTCATGTGGAGCTCTTTGGCTGGTCCTCTTGCTTTATGACCTTCCCTTAACCTGCCTAGTTGCCTGCTTAGGAAACAGGTAAAAAAATCCAACCAACCAACCAAAACTAAACCACAGAGCTAACTGTCATTGCCTTTCTAAAAGGGCTGCCCTGAAGAACTCTTGAAAGGGAAGAAAGTTACAAAATACATCTGCCCAGTCCTGCAAAATTCTACACCATGCCTCCCTTGTGCTGCTTGTCAGCAACACCTCCAGTCTTGGGGAATTCACAGGTCCCAGGCAGCAGCAACCCATGGCCAGTCCCAGGACAGTGGTGGCCAGCAGAGAACAAGACAGATCATAGAATAATTAGAGTTGGAAAGGACCTCAAGATCATCTAGTTCCAACCCCCCTGCCATGGGCAGGGACACCTCACACCAAACCATGCCACCCAAGGCTCCGTCCAACCTGGCCTTAAACACCACCAGGGATGGAGCATTCACAACTTCTTTGGGAAACCCATTCCAGTGCCTCACCACCCCCACAGGAAAGAATTTCCTCCTTATATCCAATTTAAGCTTCCCCCCGTTTAAGTTTTAACCCGTTACCCCTTGTCCTACCACTACAGTCCTTAATGAAGAGTCCCTCCTCAACATCCCTATAGCCCCCCTTCAGATACTGGAAGGCTGCTATGAGGCCTCCATGCAGCTTTCTCTTCTCCAGGCTGAACAGCCCCAACTTTCTCAGCCTACAGGAGGTGCTCCAGTCCCCTGATCATCCTCGTGGCCCTCCTCTGGACTTGTTCCAACACTTCCATGTCCTTTTTATGTTGAGGACACCAGAACTGCACACAATACTCCAGGTGACGTCTCACAGGAGCAGAGTAGAGGGGCAGGATCACCTCCTTTGACCTGCTGGTCACACTCCTTTTGATGCAGCCCAGGATAAGATTGGCTTTCTGGGCTGCGAGCACACACTGAAGCCGGCTCATATTCATTTTCTCATCAACCAGCACTCCCAGCTCCTTCTCCACAGGGCTGCTCTGAATCTCTTCTCCACCCAACCTGTAGCTGTGCCTGGGATTGCTCCAACCCAGGTGTAGGACCTTACACTTGTCATGGTTAAACTTCATGAGGTTGGCATCAGCCCACCTCACAAGCGTGTCAAGGTCCCTCTGGATGGCATTCCTTCCCTCCAGTGTATCAACTGAACCACACAGCTTTGACCTGTCTGCCTGAGAAATGCACACAACTGACTTCACAAGGAAAAATAATGTGAGCGTAAGACTGTCTTAGTTATACATTAATGGGATGCAGAAGGTGCCTTTACTGTACCACAGTTCTCACTTTCTTGCTGAAGGGAGGCAGTCAATATCTCCTGTGGGAGACATCACCACTGCTCCCTTCCACCCACATCCAATCTCCTGGGCAAGCTCTGGGCAGTGCCTGAAGAACAGCACACTGGCAAAGCAAGAGCCTCCGAGACTTGTATTATTTCTAGCTTGCAGCTAATGGGTACATGAAAAACCATTCAAGTCATGAAAAGGCCATTTATGCTGGTAATAACCTATATCCCTGTTGAGCAGGACCTGGCTACAGATGCTCAGGCAAGATCCATGTGGCAAAAGAAAATTATTTGTGGAGTTTCTAGGTTATTAACATCTCAAACCCCCTAAATTATCTAAGCAGCATATATCTATGCAATTTTTCTGCTACTGATGTAGGTTTTTCTCATTAATCCTCTCACATAATTTTAAAACCACAGCTCTCTTCCTTTTCCCTTAGTGACAAAAACAGAGCCATTTTTAAAAAACCTGCTTCACAATAATCAGTTAACAACAAAAGTATGTTGAACTGCAGAGTGACTTCATATAGGCGTAGACTTTGTATAGAGAAAGTATGTTCAGCTTGAGCCCAGAGGAGTACTGAATATTTAAAAGCAATAAATATCTGATCTTAAAACTAATTTATTCTACAACCTATCAGAAAGATACAACTGCTTTTAGATGATGCAAGTCTAATCAAGGAAGTTATTATCTAGTATAATAAAATTATCACATTGTAAGAGACAAAAGAAATGCCTACTATAAATGCGGATTCCCTCCATCCTAATGTTACAGCAATCTATTCTTAGGTTTAGTCAAATAGATAAGTTTAATTTGCTGGCAAACAGCTAATCAGTGAGCTCAATTCAACTATAAAATGCAGAGTCAGCAGATACATTAATTTGCATTTTTAAGGTAACATCACTCAGCAGCACTGACAGAACAAACCTATGGTTTATTAATAAAACTTGGATAACTATTAATTGCAAGCTGTAGTACTGTGCTTGGGTATGGAGGGTGCTGTCTGTATTGACTGGAGTGCATTCTTGTGTAACTGCTGTGATGTACAGGAGCAGGATGGGAATGATGATGGGTACATCTGAAACACCCTGGGGCAAATGGGAAGCTTCGAGTCTGCCCCAGCTGGAATTTCTCGTAATGGTAGAAAGCAGAATCAACTGCAAGGTGTTGTGCAGGAAGGTAGCTGTGTACCACAGCTGCCATTGAGCTGATTTCAAAGGCAAAAATCTGTTGTGCAAAATAAACACATCCCAAGTTAATTGCCCCGACCTCATGCTGCACATGAGGATCTGCCCTCTGCTATGCCACTGCTGGCTCTGCAGGGGAGGTGAGGGCAGAAGTGTGCCCTGTCATTTACCTGAGGAACAGGAGGATGCCGGTGAGGCATCCTGCTGCACCCCCAGTCCCAAAGGGGACAGTGCACCATGACACCCACCATGGTGGGGAGAGGCTGTTAACCAGGGAACATACTTGGGAGAAAAAAAATAATTCTTTTCAGTGGAGATCCCAATAAAACTCATGGTGGAACTGCAAATGGACTGCATCAATAAATAAAACCAGACAGATTTTGTTGAATATTACTGGCAAAGCCAGGGGAAATGTGACTCTACAAATTACTGTAGCAGTGTTATGCAGGCAGCCTGGTTTTGTGTGTGTTTTGTTTTTAGGAGTAATACTAAACAGTCCATCAAGATTTCAGTCCTTTCAGCCCACATAATCTACTTCTGATATAACCCTTTGAGATAACCCTCTGCTTTTGATATAGCCCATTGAACTGGCCATTTATCTCAGTTTCCTGTTCCCAGTCCTATGACAGCATTTTGTCCTTTCCATGTGCTATCCCCCACAATATAACAGAGAGCAAAGTAATTGCCTCAGTTTGCTTTCCCTCTTATTTTGGAATAATTATCTGAACAAAATTTTAAGAAGCAAGTGAGAAAATGCCAGCATCAGAGAAGCTGCTGGCAAAGCTAATTGCCTGATATGCTTATGTAGATGCAAGTTAAAACAGGAGTTGAACTTCTGGAACCCTGCTTATTTCCTCAGAGGCATATCTATCAGTGTGATGAGTGATTTCAAAGCGTAGAGACATTTTTACCCATCTCCGTAGGCATAATTCTGTTAACGTGGGTAGTAAGCGGGTGCCTCTGGGCATGCCAGAGAGACTGCACCCAAATGGTAAGTAAACTTAGAGTATGCCTTTCCCCACTGCAAAAATGCTTTGTTGAGATTTTATTTTTCAGAGATATTAAAAGCCTGATTGAAACTGTTGTGTGACACCACAGGGCCCCCGGAGCTGGGAGCAATTGCTCTACCACCTTGCTGCTCCCCATAGCAGAGCATCATGTACCACAACCATAGCTAAGTTTTAAAAGAAAGAGGAAAATAGCACTTTTCAAGTAGGTTTGTTGGGGTGGGTTCTGCAAACCTAATGCGCAGACCCCCAGTTCCTCAGCCTGGGGTTTCTCACCCAAGGGAGCTATGCCTGCTCCCAACCAGGAGCCCAGATCCTCAAATGTTTGAACTAAAAACTGGCACCATCCAGGAGGCAGATGCAGGGAGCTAGCTAGCTACATCCCATGGTACACACCTGGCCTCAATGCACAATACACAGTTCCCATGGTATGAATTGTAGCATATATTTTTCAGTGGACAATCAATAATGATGATCTTACTACACCTCTGATTTTTAGCTATGTTTTTACATGTGCCCCCTCCCTGCCCCTTTTAAACCACCTGAATCACAAATATGAAGCCTTAAAAGCCATTCTCACATTGGGGTTTTACTGAAATCCTACTGCAAAGTCCATGTGAATCTATGCAAATATATGTACAACATGATTAAAATAGAAATGCTGCATTTTCACAGTTTAATCAAACTGTAAAATTAATCAGTAGCATAGTTTATTTTACACTGCTTCTTACAGAGAACTGAATATGACCAGAACATTCCCCAAATTCATAATTGTTGAGCTAATGTAGTAAGTGTGTATGGAAAGGGACCCTCAAGACATGCAGTTGAGCCCCAAATTGCTTTTTTATTCGTGATGAGCCCTAGCATCATGGGAACACCAAGAACAGCAGCAGAGCTATCACAGGCGGCTAATTACTTTAGCAAGACCTGCTCTGCTTAGAATTAAAAAAAAAAACCCAAAACAAAAAAACAATCCTACAAAAAGCAGGTTCTACACCCAGACCTTGTGGCAACGTTTGTCCTTTGCTTGGCAATCCTCAACAAGAGCTTTGAGGACTGCCTATGTTACACAGCCCCATGAAAGGTGTGGGACCAGGCTTTGCCGTAACAAAATCCCACTGCAACTGAGGTATATAAAACAAAAATTGCTGCAATCATTACTCCTAATACCTTCAGAGCAAAAATAAAGAGGAAAAAAAAAACAAAACAATTGAAGTATGCCATTAATAGTTTTGGACACCTGTAAAGAGATTTTAGCACTGGCTTGAGTTACCAGTTCTGGCCAGCATGGGAACTTGCTGGCAATCAGTGAAACCATTTCTCATGCATGCTTCTCCTGAACACCAAAGGCTTTGAAGAATGACAGCACACAAGCTAAAATCCCTGGGAGGTACCAAATGTTCCCCTATTCCTGGGGTTAAAAAAGGCTAGGCGAGCTAATACCGAGTACAGGCAGAGTCAAAATGTGGACTTCTACAGACATCAAAAGAGAAAACATATGGTATCTAGGCTCAATACACATGTACAAATTATGGATAAGACTTTCCAAAGAATCCAGGAAAAGCCCCAAACCAAAACTGCTTTGTAGAAAAAGCAGTTGCATCTCAGTGTGACTATGACTTCTTCTTTCTCATCCCCTGCCGAATTTCTGCCTTTTGACATCTATTTATTGCAGGGGAATATAATACCAGAATCATACATTTTTCTGTAAATATACCCCAAAATAAGAGCACAGAGCAGGAAAGCCCCATTTTTCCAGTACCTTCTGCCAAGTGTATTTTGGCTCCACTTTGCCCATTCCTGGTCATGCCAGCCCAGCTCAAATTGATGATTTTGATGCCAGCAGTTCACCACCACTCTCTGGCACATACAGACAGACTTGGCAGTAAAGCATTTTATGAAGTTTACAGTTCACATGTTCCCTGCTGCCCACATTACGTGGGACAGTTCTTTGTTAAAACTACCCAGTAAGTGTTTTTTCAATGACTTGTCCAAGGGTCTTTTTCCAGCTTCTGCACCCACCTTTCCATTCCCAGTAGAATATTGGGGCATGATGCACTAGGACATCTTCTTCCAGGTTCAAAGGGTGACACCAAATGAGCCCCAGGTTCAGCATAAACAGGGCTGTCCCTACCAAGGACCACCCCAGAACAGGCCAGACTGTGCTGCCAGCTGTTTTTCAAACCATTCAAACTTACTTGCCAGGGTCTGGCATTTGCTGAAAGCCACTTCATCCTGACCCCAAGATGAAGGGCAGAAGCAACATGACATCTGCCCAGTAGGATCCCATGGGACCACCTCACCCTGCAGAAGTGGGCAGAACTTACTTATGAAAAAAATTTGATGGAGAATTTTTCCTGTCTGTCCTCCACTTGCTTGAGGACAATTTGCATGGTATGTTATCTGCATGTATGGCCACTAACTCCTAGCATCAGGAAAGTCAGTTTGGGGAGGGAGAGCTTGCCCAGCGCTGCAGAGGCTCTAGTCCCCATCAGTGGTTTGAATCTAGAGTAATTTAGACCTTGGAAATCCAGGTTGGTGCCCCTGAAAGTCAAACGAAATTCAGTATTTGGAGGAAAAAAACAATGTGGTGCATTTAAAAGGATAAAGAACCCATACTGCTACAAACCCATTCAGCTTCCCCAGACAGCCTAACACAATCTGGTTCCCTTTAAGGTCCCTAACCAAATCAACTGAGTATTAGCAACAGACTTTAGCAGAACAGATACTGCAAATAAATACTGAGCAGTTGGAAAACATCAGGAGGCCACAACTAGTTCTAGTGTTTTGATCTCCGTGTAGCAATGGCTGGGGCTGGAGGCCACCAAGCGCTCTCTCTGCCTTCAGGAGGACCTGTTTTCATGGTGTGCCATTTCCTGCCTTGCAGGGATGCCAGAGGCTTTCATAGAGTCTGAGTATTACGACCAGAGATATGTACCGTTTGCTTTTCAATGATAGGAAACCTAGACAAAAAAGCCACATTTACAAAATAAATTAGGGGGTGTGGAGGGTTGGGAGTTTGTGTGAAGCTGAACCAGATAATCAGGACAATACCACCTGATGGGAGAAGAGGTTGGTCTTGGTTTTACACACAGCCAAAATGCAAGTAGTCAGACAGACAAACCACACGGCCAGCTGGAGGTTTCCCACCTCCCCAGGCCATGATTCCAAACTCCAGATTCAGCATCATTCCTGCTCCCCTCTAAAGTAGCTTTCAAACTAGATGGAGAGCAACTGCTTGCACACCAGGGAGTTCCTAGTGCTATCATCCCCCCAGAAAAGATCCAAAGTCTTGTGCTGGAGCAGCTGTCTTACATTTCCTGAAGGACATGACAGCAGCACACAAAAACTCACTTTGCTCTATGACAAAGGACTAGTTCTGATCTCAAAGTGCTTCTGCCTAAGGACAGATGCAATCCTGCTGGGAGAAAGCAACACCTTGCTTCGATTTTTTTTTTTTTTTAAAGGAACAAAAACTACTTGGGTTATTGTCTGTATTTCAGGTCAGCGAGTTGAAGAGCTGAACAACTTGGACCAGGGTTTCCAAGCACACAGCTTTGATGCCAACAGAACAAGGCAAACCCACAGTATTAAGTTCTCCCAACTGAATCCACAAGCTCTTTACTGGGTTGAAATGTACAATTTTTACTTCATTAAAAAACAAAAACAAAACCACACCAAAAAAATCAACCCCCCCAAAAAACAGTAAAAAAAAGAAACAATCCCAAAACAAAAAAACTAACAACTCAATCCTCTATTGGGTTTTATTTTCCATCACATACAATTGCTAATGCCTAGTGACAATAACAAGCCTATACCACAGACACCTCAAACACTCGCTAGTCCATACCTGGGCACAGCATAAACAGATGGGCTTGGATAAATGAAAATCAATGAGCTAGCAAAGGCATCTCTCATTCAATTGATTCAGGCCCCTGGGAAGCAGGCACAGCAGCATGCAAAATGGCGTTAACATAGCACAAGTATAAATTTCACTCACAGGAAATACAGCAACAAAAACTAATAGCAACACAAATGCAGTCCAGAATAGCATTGATCCCAAAACTATTAGGTGATAGCATCAGATAACTTAATGAACAGTAAAGATATTTTAAGAGCAACAGCAGCCTGTTTAGCATTGCTTATTTTATCTCTGTACCATTCAAAACTGCACAACGCTGTACAGCTTGTTCAGCATGTACATAACAACCATGGTTTAAACACTGGTCTACAAACTGCATTTAGGCTTATGCATTCTTATAGTAGTTTACTAATAAAGTTTTTTCATAATTTCCCCCACTAGATGTATTGCTAGAACTTTTTACCACACAGCAAACATAATACTGCACAGTCACTTCCACATACGTTGTCATTGAAAAGTCCCCTAAACAACGCCTGTTGTGGTCTAAAACTGATGATCCATAGGTAAGAATGCATACTCTATCTCCAGTTTTAGAAGCCTGGGGGACTTGGGAAGTTGGTTCTCTGAAGTGGGGGCCAAGAAGGAATACAAGAAGTAGCTTGCATAGCATGTGAGAGTTCTTCAGGTTAGGACACCAGTGATGAATTTGTGCCGAGTTAACCTCCACATACTTGCCCACAGTTGCCACATATGGGTAAATAACTATTCAAGGTTTCTTTCATAAACATAAAATATTAGATATCTACTGTAAAACAGAAAAAAGGATATTTCCGCCAAAAATGTGTGTGTGTTTGTGTATATCTATCTGCATTTTAAATAGGGACTGTACCTTTCTGCCACTGAAACCAGTGGTTCATTTTTCATTGATTTCAGTAAGAGCAACACCCATGCCATCACATAGCAATGAATCAAAGATACCAGCCTTCAAAATAACATTGATCTGCTCCAGAGATTTACAATGGTTGTTAAAACACATCTTCAAGGTATACACAGTAAAAGCACTAAAAACTTAATGTGTTAGAAAATTTACAGCAGCACATCACAGCCAATGACAAGGTTTTCAAAAGTTCGCTGAAGTTTTCATTTGCATCCCTGGAAGAAACAATTGCTACAGAGGAACATAAGCTCAAAGCCCTGATAAACTCAGACAAAAAAAAGCATTACAGGTTGATTCCTTGGAGTTCTACTTGGAGGCAAATGTTGACAAAAGGTTAAAGAAAACTTCCTGCAGTCATGTTTTCCAGCTATCTGTTAATAGTTGCAGAGGAACCTGCTCAAGTGCTGGGTGCAGGCTGACCCCTTTGCCCCAAGTGCTTAGTCACCATGGCCCAGAGTCCCATAGACCTCAAAGGAAGGCACAGGGACAGTATACAGACTGGTGGGACACAGTGCTAGGTCAAATTAGAAGGCCTGGCTACAGATCTCCATCTTTAGCCCTGCCAAAGCCCCACATAAGCTATTTTATGCCCCACCTTTCCCCACAGTATTTGCCTGCCTTAAATCCCCAGCACTTGGTCACACCAGTTTGGAGCATAACCTGCTGTGCTACAAAGGAGAGCCAATTTGCCAGTGAAAATTTGCAGTTGTCTGTGGCAGTGAATATACAAACACCCTTTTCTCTGCAACTGAACTTTCAAGAATGAACAGTTAATGTTCTCATCTCCATGTCAGGCCCAGATGTGTGTGGGGCCTTGTCTCACTTCCAAAATATAGTGATTTCTATTGCAAAATATTGCTGACTTGCATCCTTCTCTTCCTAAAAAATGCCTTCTTAAGGGTCTGAGAGGTTGTACAAATTTGATTCCCTAGCTCCTGTGCCTCTTAAAAGGGCAATGATTATTTGTAGGAAAAGTCTTTTTCCAAAATAATGTGGAAAGAGCGAAGAGATACACATTACACTGTTCCCACACAATAAGGAGCCAAAAATGGTAAAAAGGACAAAACTGAACATGCATTTCATTATCATTTTTTTGATTAGCAGTTCCTGAGCCATAACCTCTAATGGCAGTAATTAACTCACTGAATTCTAATACAGACGCCATAAAGTCCCTGATGCACACTGGAGACTCAACATGCAGGGCAGCCACATTGCTATGCAGCTGCAAGTTTCAAGATGTTGTAAAGGATGTCAAGGAACAATAAACATGATTGAAGAGCTTGTTTGAAGGAACTGCTCAAATGCTCTTGCCATACTGTGAGCAACAACAAAAAAGGAGAAAACAGGCTTAATTGTCTTCATTACGCCTATCAGAAAGACAAGCTATTTGGGAAAGCAGCATGCAGGCTCACATCACCCAAGACCTCACTGAAATGCTGAAACTTGTCCTGCTTTGGTTTCTAGTTGTCACGGTGAGAAAAGGCATTTTCAGAGTATAGACAAAGGGGGAACTGGGTATAAAAGTTATTTTGTGCCTCTGGCAAATATAATCTGTATTATCAATTCCAATTGCCCCAGTAAAACCTCTTCCCAAAGAAGACCATCTTTCATGTTAAAATCAGGTTAGGTACTCATCACTACTTCTTTCATCTCCAAACTATGTGAAATCAGGAACTATACTAGAAGTTTTAAAGTCTTTCAGAAAGGTCCTCTAAAAAAGAGCAATAAAGACATGCTCTGTTGCACCAGACAGTACTTTAGGGGTTCCTCAGAAAGCACCTGAATTGCTCCTAGGAAAGTGTTCATTTAACATCAGTGTTGTACACACAAAACAAACAAACAAACAAACAAAAAAATCATTCAAGTTATCACTTCTGCATGTACCCCCAGCACATCAGATCCCCAAAGAGCATGTGTGTGCTCATGCTGGAGACCAATTGTACAGTTCAGCCCCATTGTATTTGGGTTACACATGCAGATTTCAAAAGCACTTTCATCACATTTAATCTCTCACAAGATGTGTAGCCTGCAAAGTTGCAGGCTGCTTCAGTGGAGTGCTTTAGACAAGGCTGGACAGGCAGGGTCCTGCCTACATGCCAACACACTCCAGAGCTGGGACCCCAAGCAGGGTGGCCCTGCAGATGCCCTACCTGAGCGTCACACGTCATCCCTTTTGCCAGGAGCCCAAAGGGAAAGTGAGTTGAACAACCATTGTCACAGACCAGTTGGGTCTTTACTGCAGGGGAAAGGCACACACAAGGTGGCATTCCTTTCCAAAGGTTTTTCTGGAACTTTTTCACAAGGAAAGCTCTGCAGGGGTTACAGATACCCCCTCTCCCCCTCACTCCTTTCCCAGCATCTCATCTCCAACCATAGGCAAGGTTTGGCAAGGGCAGCACACAAACTGGTGCATCCCCTGCTACCAGCACCATCCAGATCATTCAGCATTTATTTTCCCAAGTTAGGTCCCTTTCTTAGAGGCTGGGGAATTTCCTCAGCTGCTGCATTACCAGCAGCTCCCACCCTTTGCTACAGAAGCAGAGACCTTCCTCCATTTGCTTCCAGGCACAGAAAACACAGCCCTTAACAGGAAGATTAATTTATAGACAAACATAAAGCCATACCTGGGATCTCCAGAGACATGCTCTTATTCCACAAGGTGAAGCCTGCAAGCTCCCCCAGCCATACCAGCAGTTGGAGATGGCCTCTCCACTACAAGCTGCAACATCACAGCTCCTCACAAGAGGGGCTTTCATTGAGCCCATGAGCTCCTACTGCTGCACTTTTAGCATCACAGCCCCAATCAGCACTTCTATCACCAACACCACTAACCAGGTGGAGATGTTTCTGCTCCAGCTGAGAAGCAGCTCATTAAACCCTCATCACGACCCCACCAGAAAACAATTGCCTTTAAATACCTTATAAAATCCAACAGGCTTCCCTATTAAAGCTTCCCCACTAAATCATTTCACCACTTAATAGCTCAAGGTTCAATCTGCACTTGACTTCTCTATTTACTATTTTCATACTATCTATTACTGAAGGTAGTGGTCTTAATTAGATGCAATTACACATCTTCTGATTAAAAGCTACATGTATTGCATAAAAGACCAGCACTTGAGCAGCAAAACCAGCCCTGCAGGGGGATTGCTGCTAGGGGATAGTATTTCCTCTCCCTCTATGCCCTGCTCTGCCCTTACTGTAGCTAGGACATGTGCATCTGGTGAACAGTCTTTCTTCAACATTTCAGAAAAATCTAATATTTGCTCTTTGGAACAGAGCTTCTCCACCAACCATGTTTCCCAAGAATCCAGCCAGCACCCTCATCCACTGCCTTTATCCTCCACTTCTGTGAGGGTAATTCTTCATCCAAGAAGATGAAAGTGAAATACTGCAAACCTTGAATGCAGTAGTCTCTTCCCGGGGGGGGTGGGATTCTGTTAAATATGTACCCAAAAGGAAGATTTCTGAAGGCATTACCACCGGTACAGTAAAAATCCTGGCAAAACTCAGCTGTCAGCTCCCAGGCAGGGTCTCGGTCCTGCAGCATTGTGATGAGGCAGCCTGAGAACTCAGCAGCTGCTTCATTTAATTTGAAATGGGAGAGTTTTGAGGAGTAAGGAAAGGAGCAGTTTTGAATTGGCTGTGTGTTGTTTTGACATGCAGCCCTTCCCCAGGGAAGGCTGGTAGGGACACATGTGTTGCCTCTCTGAAGCTGCTAAAATGCTTAACAGGAAAGTAGCAGCTCTAAAAAAAAGTGGCATTTCTAGTCATGAAGGGACTCTGATGGGAAAGGAAACCTCTGAGAAATGCCACTGAAAAGTTAAACCTACCAGCCATTGCACTGAAATAAAATATGGTATTGATTTACTTTTTAAGTGATTAATACCATAGGAATGGAGCAGTCAAATTTTAGTTAATGTAAATTACAGTAAAGCAGTCTATAACTTTTTAATTGACCTGCCGGCTCTGTCGAACGTAAAATGGCAGAATAAATACTGACAGACTGACATGTGGTTGTCTGGATGTGGCAGAGAGGACTAGCACTGCAGGGTGAACACATCAGCCCACCATTACCTCCTCCTTCCCCCTCTTCCTCCCAGCTCAAGAGATGCTCATGAGAAGGCCCTACCTACCACTGGCTCCACACTCCCTCCCCACCTGTGAACACCTGGAAGCTCAATATAATAAATATTTTATATTGATCAGGAGCCTTTTCTATTCCAGGCATGGCATGTGGCTGGTGTGCATATGTGCAGAGTGTGTTAATTTATAGCGTATTCCCTTAAGGATAGTTAATATTGAACTTGAAATGTCTCTAGCTCTTCTTTAGATTGGGGAGAAGATCTCAGGAGAATGGTATTGCTAGACCTGATCATCAGTATGAGCTGTTTGCATGAGGAATTCCCTGGAAAAATTCTTGACTGCCATTGTTACGGCCGGCTGTTTAAAGTGTTGACTGAAAACATTGTTGTGGGCCATGGCAATTTTATAATATGCAGTAAGCATAAAAGTTGAAAATAATATTAAATTTTCATTCTTTTAAAATTAAGCTCTCTTCTTAAGAGCTTAAGTAGAAGTATTAGAAATAAATAAGTAATTCTTTGCTGAAACTACAGAACACTTGTTCACAGATTTTGAGCTACTTCACAAGTATTCAACTGATACTTCTTGGGCTTTGGAGATGTTTGATAATATGTCAAATTCCCACATCCTGTCTTCAGAAACTTCACCTAGCACTGTCCCTCTGCAGGGTCAAAGATGAAGTTAAATTTCAGTCACTTTTGTGCTTTATCTATCAAAATAGAGATAGTTTTGGAAATCTGATGGTACTGTTGCCTTCTGCTGTTGCAACAGCTACTGCAAATTTTCTTATAGTAAGGATAAGGAAGATTCACTGTCTTCTCAATTTGTGATGCTTATGCTTTTGTGCTCTACCCGAAGCATGTCTTACTGCAATTGATCAACTAAAAATAAGTAATATGAATATAGCCCAATGCCTTTTAAAGTTTCCCAGGAAGGCTATACCCCATCATGATCTTCTCTGAGTACCATTTTCCACACATCTAGTTATTTTTCTTAGTGAAGAGATGCAGCCATAGCCTTTGCCCACGTGTTCTAGTGCAGCTGCCTATGGGCAGCTGTCCTGGGTTTAGCAGGGTTTAAACCATGACAGCAGCACATCTGTGCTAATAAATATGCATTTAACAGATTGTAAATTTATTTGCATGGAAGAAAAAATAAAGTAAAAAAAGAAAAAAAAGATATTTACTGATCCCATGTAAAACTGAATTACATGAACTCTCCAGAATCCCTAGCTGTGTGGGACCATGTTTCCAGAACAGGTCTGTGCTTAACAATTGGTGACTTCGCTTCCTGTAACTCATGCTTACAGCTTACCTATGTTCCTTGCACTAAGGCATCTAAAATGATGTCCAAGATCACTGCTAGATCACATTGTAGATATCAGAAACACCACGTAATATCTCCAAAATAATTACGGACCTGACCAACAACTTCTCATCTTTTTCACACCCACAGAATTATTTTTCTTCCTTTTTTTTCTTTTTGTTTTTCCTAATGCTAACAAAACCCAGCCTCAGTTGCCTTACTGAAAATAACTGTCCTCCTCAGGGAAGCTCCTAGTACACCATCAGACTTTACTATCAATCAGAATTCAAGCAATTCACTGGGCCAAATGCAAAATGTAAGGGGATCTGGCCAAACAACGCATAAGATCTATTTTTTCCTCCTGTTAGGTTAGAGCCCACCATCTCTGGAGAGCAGCATCCTCCCAGCTGCCCACTGCATGCAGGACCGGCACACAAACTGGCAATTTGATAGTGATTTTATAGCAGAACTTTTCTGAATGCAGAACTTTTCTTAATGCAGAACCCTGTCATTAAAATCAGAAGTCAGCTGGGCAAGTGTGATGCTCCAGTGTCACCTTATTATTTGAGCTTTCAGTAGGGGAAACCAGTTTCAGGTTTGTGCTGAACAGCTTCAGTAAAATGATTGCTATTGTTTAAATGACAAAAAAAAACCAACCCAACAGATAGCAGTGTATCTGAGGACATCCCTGAGTGCCACAGTCTTACCTGGGAAACTTATGGGAAAAGAGACTTAACAAACAATACCGTATCTGTTCAGAAAGATAAGCAATCTTCATGGTATAATGAATCACTTTTTTATCAAGGGGGGGATTTGGGTGGGAGGTTGGGGAGGGAGTGGGAAGAACAATTTACTTTGGTGGTTTCCATTTCTCCCTTTACTGTCAGACAATCTAGCAGGCGGACATATGGACATATAGCCTTTTCAAATGAGAGCTGGCAGATTCATGGGAAAATGCTTTAAATATATTTGAGTCCAACACTCTTTATATTATTCATGGGGAGCATGATTTGCAGCTCTCACAGTGTCAATTTTTTCTATTAATTGTTAATGAAACAGACAGATCTCCTGGGGGCAGAGGGAGGCGTTGTTTTCTAATTTTTCAAATCAAGAATATTGTAATAATCCCTCATTAATTCAATCATTTTTCTGTCAGACAACTGCTGTGTAATTTAAGGGGTAAGGTTTTAAATAAAGATCCTGGCAAAACCATCAGGTTGATTTAATACATACCCCCATCTAAGTGAATTTCATAACCCTTGGAAACAAAATAGTCTGAAAATTAAAGGTAGATGGCAATGGAAATATCATAACTCCTCATATATGTCTTATTTTCTCTCTCCTCTTCCCACTCTTTTTCTTTTCCTATCAATCTCTTTTTTGTTTTTTGTTTTTTTTTTTACCATTTTGAAAGAAACACTAATCATGCATGCTCCATGTCTGTACAGTGCCTTAGGCTCCCTGGAAGATGTCTTTTCCATTTTTGACCAATTTTCAAGAAGAAACAGTAGAACTTGTCTGGTCAGCCCTTGCTGCTCCCCAGCCCTCATTTCTGCTTGAGAAGCAGGTTGGCAGAGGCAGTGCCAAATTCTGCTCCATCCTTGGCAAAATACTGTACAAACAGTATTGATGAAATGCTTGTCTCCTGTTTACTGCCTCTGTGCAGAATTATTTGCTGAATTGTGCAAGAGTTCATTGGTCCAAATGCTGAAACAATTGGATAGCACTGAAATGCAGTAAATGCCCAGATCTGTTGTTTTTTTTGGGGACATATTCTAAGCCATGTCAGTACTTAATGCAATGTTAATATTGGATAACCTCTCTAAAAACATTACCCAGTTTCCTTAACTGGTTGTGATGCTGGGTTCCCTCGTTTTCCTGGCTGTCACTTGGGGAACTCACTTAGGCACCCCTATCATGCAAACAGGAGTCATCTGCTTTACCTCAGCTTCACCTGGCTGGCTGGACATGTACTGCCAAAGCTAAAAAGTGAGAGGGTGCTATCAAATAGGTTTTGTTAAGAGGAGATATCATTGAACCAAGGTGAGCAAGGAAATTTTCACTCTCATTTTTAAACATTGCTACATTGAACCAAAGAGTTCCTCTGTAAACTGTTACTGAGGAAGTTTCTCAAGGCCAAGAGGAAATCTCTGGTCAAAACACAGCACAGCAAATACTGCAATGATGTCTTTGCATTGTGCACCCTGTGCACATGTCCCAAGCCTCAGGCTGCTCTGGCTTTCTGATAGATCTCAATCTCCTGTCCTCTTCCCACACATGGAAGGTTTTGAATGGTCCGATTTCCATGCTGGCAGAGACAGACAGCAGACAGATTTTGGTGATAAAATTTTGTTTTCAAATACTCCTATATTATTGCCACATGATCAAATTTTCAGCTTCTTATCTGTATAATTGCTTACAAAAAGTCCACATCTTGTTTTCCAGCTTATTCAACCAAAGAGCTGTCCTGGTCCTGTGTTAATCCTTCTTATTCAAAGGTCAGCACATCTCCCTGCACCACATCTCTTGCACTCCTTTCAAATAAATAAATAAATAAATATTAAAAAAAAAAAGGATGGTCGAGGAGATAAATAAATAAACAAAAATAATTCAATCCTTTGGGCTGATGCTGGACAAAATTATATTATGGGGAAAGTGTCCATAGTGAAATTTGCCCTGTTTGCTGTGAAGATCTTTACTGGGAGACCATAGAGGATGTTACTACATCTTACAGTGATGGAAATAATCACTTAATGCAATTCTACACTTTCTTTTCCTGAAATTGCTGCAGGTGGTGAGACAGAGCTCTTGGCTGTTTGAACCTTGCCAGTCACTCACCAGGATGATTATTCTAACTTGCCCCATCAAATCATTATTTTAATTAGAACTACAAGTCAAGAGATACAGATACTTAACAATAAATGTATTTTCCAAAGAGCTTCTTAGGTAAAAAGAGAAAATTACAGAGTAGTAATGCTCGCAAGCTGCAGAGAGGAATACAGGAAAGATGAAAGTTATGTTTAATACAGATGAAGACAAACAGAAGAGAGCAGAACATCTTTGCTGGGGCAGCCTTTTACCTAATGCCAGTCAGAACAAACCAGCCATGGTCAGAAGAGAAAGAAAGCAATATTTGACTTGCTGATCAAAATACTCTAAATGAGTTCAGCTAGGTGAGCAGCAGTGGAGGCCAGAGGGGCCAGCCCTCTCCTCCAGCTCCTGATGGAAGACATCATTCTATGCCCTCCACCTTACCTGGGAAGTGCTGCTTTGCTTCAACTTCTACAGCAGTCCATTAAATTGGAGCAAACCTCATGGGAAGTGCTGTAAACCAGCAGCACGCAGGTTCACCTTCACTTGGCTTTTAAGACAAGCTGTCTCAAGCATGAAGTGCAGTGAGCTTAACAAAATACCATCTGAAAGCTAACACTACCAGGCATGGAGGGAAAATGAGCTTTGAAATGGGACTTACAATTAGATCATTTCCTAAGGATGCACAATAATTAGCATTCCCTGAGTTGCTAGAGCCCCAAAGACTAATGAATTGGATACTGCTTCCCTTGGCTCCTCAGAAACATGCATCATCAGGGCACAGATACCCTCAGACACCTATTTTTTTAAACACTTGGTGGCTTGGTGCACAAGCTACTTCATGTGCATTGACAGCTTTAAAGGACTTCAGAATTTATCTGAAAACTGACTGATACAAGAAATCCTTTGGGAGATTGCAGGGAAGGAGAGTGTTAGTGTGCATACATGTCCAGCGCATGCAGGTGCATGTGTCCTGAAACTGCCACAATGTTATATATGAGAGTGGGTTGAACAAGTGAGGTCCTAACCACCCAGCGCCTTCTGAGCTAAATTCCAAGGAAAGAACACGATCAACAATATGTATTTGCCTTTATTTTACTTTAATCTCCTCTTCGATTTATAAGTCTTTCTATGGAGTTTTACATTAGCAATTTTTTTTAAGATCTCACCAGAGCTTGTACATCACTTTCACACTAATTGTTGTGAGCAATGCAAAGGCATTAGGATCATCAAAGTCTGAGAAGGGCTCCTGGATTCTAGGCTGTTGTATACAATTTGTCCAATGACTTGAACTGCTCTTAGAGTCTCTTGCCATCATTGAGCAAATGCTATTTATGTGGGTCTGAATTTTTTTAAATACTGGATTCAGCCAGCAACTGTTTCAATTGGTTTTCATATCTTAATAAGTGGAAATTGGCAACATCAACTGCTTTTCTTTCCTGTTCTCTTTTATCAAAATAAGTGTTGCAATGCTGAGTTCAGAGAGACTCCATAGCTATATCCCAGCTGCCATTTAATAAGCAATCTGGAAGATTTTTAGCTCCTCTGGAGAACAGGATGAATATGGGCAGTCTCTGGCATCAATTGTGCTTCAGAGTCCCACAAGTATTATCTCTCATAATGAGTCTTGTTTTACACTTTAGAGATATTTTTTAGGTATTAATATTTTTTTAAGATCATATAACTTATTGTAAGGGATTCTTAACATTTCACCCTTTATTTAAACCCTTTACAAGTGGAAGGAGGACTGAATACTACAGGAATTAAATGTTCTACCTTTTCCTATTTCAGCTGTTATTATCATATATGGACAAAACACACTGCAGGAAAATGTTGCGTGCCCCACCTCTATTCTTCAATGCTCACAGTAGTTACTTGGCATCCCTGTGACTGCTGCTGGCTGGTAGAGTGCAATGAAAGGCAGATAATCAAGAAGTCTGGATCCATACAGTGCGTTGAGGACCTGGTCTGGTTGCTGCTAGCTCATTTATACTGTAAATGTGTAATAATAGATAATGTCACATGGCAATTGCCAAAAATAAATATATGGTCCAAAAGGTTAAACTGAAGGTTGCTTAATCTGTATAAAATCATTGTTTTCATAAAATGAGTAGCTGATTAAACTTTGAAATAGCAAAAATAATTCCTTGAAGAGCCTCCATTGCTCTCTTAAGACTGATCTTTATTGGCAGAGGGGAGAATATGTCCACTCTAATGGATCAATTTAAATGCATAACGGTTAAAATAAACTCCTTAAAGTGTGTCTCCACATTCCTTATGTTGACTAGTGAGACACTGCTTTTTCCCAAAATACTGTATAACTGAGAGACATTTAAAGCAGAAAAAAAATAAATTATGCTGTCTATCTCAAGCTGGTCTATAGCATTTTCTACACTTAAAGCTATGATTGATTGTGTGAAAGGTAAAACTAAAATATGTTTCACATAGCTTTGCAGACTTAAGCCTCCTTTGTGGTTTTTCTTATGTGCATGTAGCATTCCCTAGAAATAAACTGCGGGGAAGAATAAAGCAGCAGGGAGCATAACAGAAAGCAAAATAAGAAATGAAAAACCTAATCACCAAAAAACCCCACCAAGGTAAACCAAACCTCAGTATTGTACATGTCCCCCATAAAAGACCCCTTTCTTGGCCAGCCCAGGCTGGTGGAAGGAGGGACTGGATGGTAAGTGCAACTCTGACAACACAACTTGATGAGACTTTGGGGACTGCAAGGTTGATCCTGTAGCATGGCAGATGTGTTGGTGTCACTGTTGCCACAACGCAATGTCCCCTTGTGGGGAGCAGAGCTTGGTGACTTGAACTTTTCCACCTTAGGGTCATTAGCAAGCTCAGAGTCAATGATTTATAGCAGAATTAATCAATTCTGTGTACTTTTCATTGGATTTCACTTTAAGAAGCTTAAATAAATACACCTATATTTAAGCAAATTTATTATCTGGCTTATGCATTACAATTTTACTTGGATGGAAAACTAGAGTGATCAAATCAAAGTCACAGGTAGGCTGGAAACAAATAAATGGATAAGAATGATCAGATCTTCAACAGCCATATAACAAATCCAAGAATGAGAAAATTACTTTCTGCTAGGAGAACTGATGCCGACATCACCTTTCTTCCAACAGAAGGCCCTGATTGAAACTGGGAAGTTGTCAGTTTGAAAACGTCTCAAAATTTTATTTCAAATACAATTACTTCAACTACAAGGCAAGCAGACTTCCTAGAGAAGATTTGAAATGGAAGGATTTGTCCAGTGGAGAAAAAGAAGAATGAGGTCCTTGACCACCCTTGCAGGTGGGAAAACTGGCACCTGCCTGTGTGGAAGGGGACCAGCTTGCTGCCATCTCTTCCACGAAGGAAGGGAGAAGATCTTTCTCTTGTGCTATGTCTTTGGTGCAGTAAGGATGCTGATGTCCCAGTCACTGTGCACAGACACAGAAAAGCTGACAACAACAGGGGGTTTATTTGCACTTGTGACTTTTCTCTAAAATGCCAACAACCAGATCTTGAAAGTGGAAAACATACACAGAAGCAAGCTTGCTTGGTAGAAAACCTATTTTTTATTAAAAATCAATTCCTCCACCCCATTTGCAGGGACAGCTAGTAAATTCTGAGCACTCAGCTTCAGATCTCGTGTGCAGTGAGATGCAACCGCTCCTCCCCAAGGCACTTCTCTGAATGTGAGTAATGCCCAAAGTGCTGCCATCTCCATCTCCCTTTGCATTTTACAATGCAGGTTCTCTATTCCATTCACCAACATTATAAATAACTATCAATTGCCATGTCACCGGGTGACCCAAACTCTGCTTCTCCCACACTCTGTGCCCTGGCACCCTGCTGCAGTCCTGCTCTCCCACCTCTTCTGCAGCAGCATGAGCATCCTTGCACCTTTGCAGGCTCTTTCTGGCTGCTTCTTCTAGCTGCATGGGCTCAGTGCTGCAGTCAAGATCTCACTGCTGTGAGATGTGTTTCCTCCTCACCCACTCTCACACATTCACTGGGATCTTGCCTGGGTTAGTGCTGTACTGAGCAGTGGTCTCACATCTCACACTGGGATCGCAGATAAAGCTTTAAATCTCAGTCAGAACAATTAAGTTTAGTTATTACAAGTGGTATCAGTAAATTTTATGCATGGGTGATTAAGATACCAAAGGCTATAAAATCATATGATAATGAGAAGAACAATCCTAACAGACTTCATTTATTGCCTTTTCTATTGCTGGAGACCACAGCCACTGCTGTAAATGTGTAAACTATACCAGTGAAGGCTTTAATGCATTTTGTCACTGATTTCCAGTGTCTGGAGGCCAATGAGACCAGGCTTTGTGTTCCATGTATTGTGTAAATAAGATTATTTGAATGAAAAATTTGCTTTATTTAAAAGCAAAGGTAGGGTAGTTGTCCACCAATTTGTATAGGATATAGGAAGGATCTAGTACAAAAATACACAACATGGGGGGGGTAAGACATGGGGGTAGGTATTAGACACCTGATCACACCTATTAGATACTTAATTGGAACAGGAATACACAGGCAAAAAGCCCACCGGAGGCTGCTGCTCATGCTTGTAGTCAGAGCAAATCCCCCTAAAAATCAACAAAAATAGCTGGTTTTGGGATGGGTAGGTGGGAAATGCTTGTAGACCATGTGGCACAAGTGGGGTCAACCTTCTCCTTTTCCTCCAGCATACAACAAAATACATGGCAAAGCACACCTGGATGGTGCCCCATTCCCTTGGGCTATCTTGGGCAGTGTTTGGGGGACCCTGGGAACTGGGTTTGGTTGTTGGGGTTGTCTTTTTTAGGTATTCTGCTCAGATTAGTCAAGCTACAACAAGCTTTCTTTCTAAAAAGTTACCCAAAGAAAAAAACATTTCACACATTTTCTAAACAGTCAGATGCCTTCAGGCTAAACATTCTTGAATAAATTCTGCTACATCTTTCCTAGCTGAACTGTAATTACTGCAACAGTAGGGATGAGTCATCACTAGCTGTAGTTTATCTTCTGGAAAATAGCATGTACTGTACCTAATACTGTGTGAGCTGGAACTAAATCTGCTACTTGCTCCAGTATCTTTATTATTAAAACAAGCCAAAGACAAGCTCTGTCATTCACATGCAATACATAGCACAAGCCCTTAATTTGCATTTTTCCTACAAGAATCATAATAAGAGATCTGAACTTGTGTTTAACTATCTCTGTATGCCATGTGTACAAATAAAGACTAACAGTCTCAGGACGAGAAACTGATGCTGGGGAGTAAAAGGTGGAAATAAAGGAAGAAATCCAACTCTGGGAATTTACCCTTTTCCTTTGGGTGCCCCCATGCGTACAATGAGGCTCTGGCGGTTGTGCCCCTTGGGGTGACCATCCCTGTGTTGTTCTGGAGAAAAACCCTGGGAACTGAGGGTTTGTGAGAAAGCACAACCTTGGTGATGTTATTGTTTTTTTGTACAGTCTCAAGAGTTCACATTTCCTCATTTCATATCTGGTTGAAACACCTTAATTTAAGCTTCTTCCATTTTGTTAAATTGGCATCCACATCCTAATTAACAGCTTCTGCTCCTGTTACAAGAGTAATAACTCTTTCCTGTTCTAGGTTCCCATCTAATTTGTTGTCTGCCAAAGACTTTAGAAATAGCAGCTTTTAATTAAAAAAAAAAGTAAGTCATCAATTTGTCTGTACCACCCCTATTAAAGATTTCTTTCACAAAAGTTATCATTGTGGCTTCTTGCAGTGAAGTATTCAAAGATCTGCTGCTGCTCTTAATGGGATAATCAAAGTGCCATGTTTACTTGTAGCTTGAGTTTTCTCACTAAAACTGAATTTGATCAAAAATTTATCTTTCCTTCAAGAGCACAACTGCTAAAAAGCCCCTGTTGCAAATGAACACATCACTCCCAGAGAAAATCAAGAATATTTTTGTAACCACATCAGTTTCCACCCCCAAATAAGGGGTTGCCTTTCAAACACCACGATGATGGGTAAATATGCAAAGCTTGAGATAACACCTGTGTCAGTTTAACATTAGGAAAAGGCAGAGATTTCCTATTTTTTGGAGACAAATCCTTGAGAACAGCCCAGATTTGTCTGACAGGCTGAAGGACACCAAAAGCATGAACAGCATAGGTACCCAGGCTCTCCTGAATGCTAGCAGCAGCTCCAGGGGTTGGTTCATCAGGTTATAAATAAGGTGAAGTTTGGCCACTTTCTGCAGAACTTGTGCTGCTGGGAAGATGCTGCAAGGTTTATTGGTGTGCTACAGAACTCTCTTATTAGTGTAGACTTCTGGGTGGTTGGTTTCTCTTTTGCGTGGTCTTGGTGTTCTGTATTTTGTAGGAGCGGTTTTTCCTTCTCAGATCATTGAAAAAAATAATAACAAAATTTACCTGAGTGGTGTAATTATCAAGTTACATCTGTCAGTGGTTTCAGCTTTTCATGCTTGTAGTCCACAGGACAGTTTTTCTTTTTTCCCACTGTCTGTGTTCAGGTGACACTTTAGGTATAATAGCACCTTCCAGTATTCGTCCCCTCACAGTCAGATTTACCTTTCCATGCTCAGATTTCGCTACTGTTCTATTTACAACCGCAGGCAGTTAGAAAACCAGTTTTCTCTTCTAAAATTAAAAACTAGGCTCTGGCTTTCATCAGCAGCATGACTTGAGGTAAATTAACTTTCACTTTGGCTTTTGATGGATGTATAATGAACTCTGCATTGTTCAGCTGGAAATCTTAGAGCTATTTTTCATTCCAAATGTCTTCTGAGCAGCACATTTGACAGGTTATTAAGATTTTAGTACCACTGTGGAAACATTTTTCTAGGCTTCTTGGCTAGGATCAGGAGAGGTTTACTGCAGTTTCTCCATCTTCACACCAGTCTGCTGATCTCCTAAACTAGCTGGTTTCCAAAATGCAGATTTTTTAGATTTATGCATCTAAGGAATATTTAATAATGATTTTCAATGCTGGTTTCTTGGTCCTAACCACCAAGCTGCACTGCACAAGGCTTTCACATCATTTATTTTAGCTACTGAAGTGTAGGAAGTTTAGCTATTAGTCACTGGGAAAGATCAGGTGTCTCTGAAGGATCTCCAGATTACAGAGCCAGGTAGATGCTGCTGGAGAGCACTTCCAGGAACTCATTTAGAGACCTGGACCCCAGAGCATCCCTGTGCTAAGAGAGAGGGCAGCAGACAAGTGCTGATGCTCCTGACTACAGCTCCCTGGCCTATAATGAGAGAGTTTTATTGTCTGAATTACTCAAACCTCCTCTGCTTGTGTGCTATTTCCCTTAATCTCACTTTTATAAAGGTTTTCATGATTTGCAATTTTCGAAGCAATTTACAGAACACATTTCAGCTTTTTACTGAAAGGACATCACAGCCATACATTTTGCTTTTTTCATCTACCATGACTTTATGAATTTATGCTTATGTACCAAAGACAACACAAAACCTTTCAATTTTGAAATGATAAATTACAATTAAAAGAATTAAAAATTTTGTGTATAAAAGCCAAGGAAAAGGTTAAAACCTTCATAATAAAGAGCATATTTGAGGAGAATAGAATCTCAACCTCCCTGAAGTCTGCTTCTCTTACATACTTTAATTTTGGTTACTAAACTGACTCTCTAGCAACTGAGAGTAGGTGAGGGAAGACATACCTATGGAAAGGTATAGGATAAGATGAGCCCTAAGGGAGGCAGGGAAGAGAGAGGCAGGTTTTGCATAAGAAATTGTCTCCAAAGGCAGTTTCCAAGTTTCCAAAGCTGGCACCTGGCAAACGAATTTCAAGGTTCTTCAGAAAGTGCAATCTGATAACACATAATATCACTTTCTTGAGTAGAAAATGACAAGACAAATGCTTTTTGCTCACTCTGTTCTAACTATTTCCTGCTGTCTGAGTCATCTCACCAGCCTCCTCAACTACAGAGATGTTACTGGTGTGTAATACCACTGACTGATGCCCTTGATGACAGGATTTTATGAGAGAAAGGAGTGGTCCAACAGTTTCATGAAAAAACAACATTTGGCCATATTAAAAATTATCAATTAGCATCAGCCACAAAGCTACCATGCAGTCAGTGCTGATCACAGGGCTTTCATAGCGTCTAAGCTCCAACCCTAACCAGCCTTATGTCAGTATTGGTCACAGCTATAATTTTTTGAAGTTAGCAGCTGGGATTAAACTGGTATAGCTGGGTATACTTCTAAACCGCAGGACAGGGACAACTGAAGAGAGCTATAACTCTTCCAGGATATGATTAATTATTTTATTTTTTTTTAATTAACACCGATAAAATGCCTTCAAACCAGAAGTTACGAAGTTGAATTTCTCGTTAAGTGTTTGAAGGTCCAAAGTTATTAAATAGAAAGTATTTTCAAACAGAGAATATTTCTAGAATTATTGCTCCTCAGTTTTTTTATTAACCTTTCCCTCCTGAAATGGGAACAATAAATACTATTTGTACAAGAAGAAGAACAGGGAAGGTGTCTGAGACTTGAAAGTCATTTGAATACCTATAACCCCACATTCAAACCTTGCCATCTATGGTGATGAACATTAAACTATAACAGCTTTGCTTTTAACAACCTTAATTCCTCTCTCCCTCACCAGGAGACCTGTTGTTTGCACTAGGATACTTCATGGATGAGTTGGATTTTCATATTTTCGGACTTTTTTTTCCCTCAAAAGCTATAAATCAGCATTTTATGAATGAATAAATCCCATCTGCCAGCTGTTAAAAATCTGCTTCAAGGCTATGATATCTAGGTCATTTTATTTCATTACTCTGGTGCCACCACCAATAAATAAACTTGTTACTTCACAACTAAGGATATTAAAATTTTCTCGAAGGGAACTGTTAAAATAAGCTGTAAACTTGCCTTAAAAATGTATATTGTTCTGACAGCATGTGGGCAGTCTCCCTATTCCATTGGCCTCGGCCTGGCTTTTGGGCTGTATATCATTAATTAATACTGCGATGACCATAACCCAGCAAACCTGGGAAACGAGCAACTGCCCAGCTGAGGTAAAGATGAACAATGGCATGTTTGAAAGTACTTGTACTGCTTTGGTCTGGCTCAGAGAATGATATTACGTGAGCCTTGGTATGTCCTAGACCCTCTAAGAGTGTCAGTCACAAAACATATGCACATTAAAATATGGATGAGTCTTTTATAGCTTGTTGAAGAATAATTTATACGTAAGTGAGAGGGTATATTTCTACTGTATATAAAAACAGATGCACACACTTCAGTGCTTCCCCTGCAACTGATGGGAAGCATCCTGTGCCAGCCTGAGCTGGGCAGTTTGTTGCAAAGCGTCAGACCTAAGAGAATAAATTTTCTGAAAATTGTGCACTTCAGAACACACATTTATCTCTGCCTACTTTACATGTACAGTTATTATTTGTGTGGGCAGCAGCCACTCTGCATGTGGATGATTAATGAAATATGTAAAAAAAAACCTTTTTTTTTTGCTACAAATATTGCACAATGTGTATGATCTTTTGTATAATTTGTGTCCAAAGCACATTTTTTGCCCCCATTCAGCTACACCCTTTGAAAGCTGGTTTGAGTAACTGGGAATCTGCTCCCATCACTTTTAGCCTCACACAATCTTGAGGTCAATATGGAGAACGTTAAAGTAGAATTTCTTATTAATAATATCCCTAATGTTCTGCCTAGTTTGGGTAAATGATCACTGATTATATTACGTATTATGCTAATGAAGTGTAAGATGCTATCTCCATGCTTGTCCTAAGCTGACACAATATTACCCCAGTGAAAAGGCAGAGATCCTTTTCTGGTGCCTATGTCCCCCCAAAACTGGGAATTGTTGTCACCAAAATAATTGATGCACAATACTTCTTGACATGTTAGGTTTTAATTAAACTGTATTTCAATTTAAAAGGGAGAACAATTTTAAGGGAATCTTTCTGCCAGATGGTGATTCTTAATTTACCTCAAATGTGTTGGGTGAAGCATGAGTTGTCCCTGATTAGCTGAGGTTGATCAGATGTGTAAAATAACGATTTTGCTATGAAAAATGAGTTGAAATGACTCATGAAATGACAAATGAGTGTTTTCCTTCATTTAGATTTGAGCTACTTAAAAAATATGACTATGTGGTAAGACCGAGTGTGGAAAATAACCACTGCTGATTCAGCAACTAGGGATGCTGTGAGTATTCCACGAGTTCTGTGTCTGCAGGTAGCTGTTGAGTCTTTAAACCAGCTTCCTTTCCACTCACTTCTCCCCCCTCCAGATTGGCAAAAATATGCTAGTTATGTTCCACAAAAAAAATTGTTTTCAATGAGCCAACTGAAATGTGACTTCAGCTTTTTTCCACTCTTAAGACTCCTAAGAAAAAAACACAGAACATATATTTTCATATATCATGTTTCTACGTCTAAGCAATTTGTACCAATTCTGTGTCTGGCCCATGAAGATCACAACTTTAGCTCTAGCAAAACAATTTTCAAGACCTAATTGGGAAATCTCTGCTGTAATAAGAGTGGATATTAGATGGCTCCTTTCACTTTTATATACTTTCATTTCTGTCAGCTCTTAATTTGGCATGCTTATTGGTGGTGAATTAATTGACTGCATCATACTGAACAGCAAATCATGCACACACCAGTGAAACACATGTTTTGCAAATTAAACTAAGAATGCAACCCATGATTTTTCCCTATATTAACAGATTATGAATTGCAATTTATTGCAGTGGCTGAATGTGAATCCAAAACAACCAAGTCTTGGATAACCTTTAGCACCCATCAGACTTCCACCCTGCTCTGCAGGGTGCTATGTGTAGACTTCCACTTTTTCAATTTAATAATTTTATTTTTTTTAAAACACTGGGGTTTTAAGCTTATTCTAGTGCCAGAAAGGATGGCGGTAGTGCTACAGCAGGGGGTCAGGATACCATGACTGCTGGAGAGGCTACAAATCCCTTAGCTGCTCTGGTAACCCTGGACCTGAGAACTGTGCAAGATTAAGGACCATGAGGTTATGTGGGAACCATCTGCAGTCACTGCAGAAACTCCCAAGAACTTTTTATGTAGGCTGTAAATAATCCTAAACCAGATCTGAACACGTTAGTATTTTACAAGTGGTGAAGGAGAATGAAAATATGCAGAAATGGGAGTGAACTCTGATTGGGTAAAGTGGTGCTGCCTTTTAGCTTTCCCGCAGTTGTTTTTTTCTTTCTATGACTATCAATAAAACTTTACCCTAGCAATAACTCATGAGAGATGTAAGTAGGAGGAAATTAGATTCTCTGATATCTTGATATTTGCCAATGCAATATTATATGAAAGTTTAGTTGGTATCTGAGATCCCAATCCTATCTGCTGGGTTGCTTCAAGTAGACCCATGGAGGTAGTTTTATTATCAGGTCATTGCTAACTGCCCAGGACATTAATTCCATGGTTTATACAATGACCCTTGCAGCCTTAATATTTCACCAACTCCATTGGAAACAAATTACTTTTTTTCAAGTAATTCGATTCAATGGCACTTGCCTGACAAAGCAGGAAGTCCCAACAGGAGAGGCAGCATTTTAAGATTCTCAGCCCCCATTTCATAGTGTAAAGGTCATCCTCTTACAAACCAGCCATGGCAATACTTGGGAGGTAACATAGCTAAATACCTCTTTGCATGCTACTGTATTTCTTAGAGAGCAAGGTTTTCAGTTTCAAACCCTTTTTTAATTTGCATTTCAAAGTAGCTGTAAAATACGAATTCCAGTGCAAAGCATTAGCATAAAGCCATTCAGTATTCTATATTCTGTCAAAAGTGCCAGAAAAAATTCCACAACCATTGCATTTCCATCTGGCAACATCTTCCTACCCTGAATATTTGCATAAAATATTTCTGCAATAAAGAAAAATTATGAACATAAACACTTTACATTATTTCCAAATAGATAACTTCTTCACAATTGTATAAACCAAGGAACCCTGCTATTGCAAACAAATTCCCTCTTTTGCAGCTATTTCAGAATAGTTTCAGAAAAACACTACCTACTCTGTCTTTTACAGAAATGACTAGGTAGATTTTTAAATTTATAAGATTCTTTGGTTTAAAACCAGTAAGAAATCATTGAACAGAGCTTCAACAAGGTGCTCCTCTTCACTGTAGGTTGTGTGCTCAGTTCTACCTCCATTTGCAGCTTTAGGATCACCAAATAATTGGAGTAAATTGGAGCACAGCATCATTTTTCCTGCTGGTACTCGATCTATGGAATTAGCCCTAATTTTTCCTAGCTACATCTTTGCAAGTTAACATTTAACCTGGCATTACCTGTTCTCAAAGAATTAGACTTTAAACACTGTATTTCCAGCATTCTTCCTGATCTTGGGCCACAGAGAAGAAAGTTACCATGCAGTTACAAGAAAACAGAGTAAAATTGAGAAAGAAAATAAATGGGACTAAGGATAAGATCTTTAATCAAGCTGAGAATTAAAGTTGAATACTGAGCTAAATTGTGCATCTGGACTATGATAGGCTAACAGGGAGATGGCTACCTGAGTCAGTGGGCGAGGAGAGCAGTATGCATTAGATGCCCATTTGTCACCATGGCTTTCACACAGATTTAAATACATCTGTGAAATCCTCCTCCACACATGATAAATCAGTTTATAAAGAGGCATCACTGAAAGGAGAGGGTGCTCCAGGCATTTAAGTAGTCAAAGTCTTGACCCAACACTTCATATGGAGAAGACTGCATAGCTCTGTTTGCACCATAGTCTATTCAAATAATTTGTGAAAGATACTACCATATTATACTCTGTAATAACTCTTTAACCCAATAGTGATATGGGTATGATGTTTGAAACAATGGAGATGAAACCTACATTAAACCAAGGTAAATAACTTAGGCATGTTATTTTTCCTTTTCAGTTCACCATCTGGGAATGTTATTCACACCAGTTCTGTTTAGAGCTTATTTCAGCAAAAAGGTCGTGTGTTTCAGTTGCAGAAATGAGGAATTTTAATGCAAAGCATATATTCTTTTTATTTAAACATGCACATTTCTGTAATCCTTTCCATGATCAGGTGTCAACTTTTGAGGAAAAGGAAGAAGGAAATGCAAATAAAAAAATAAAAAAATTGTGCTTTACATGCCTGTGCAGGTTATATGGAATAGGCAAACATTTTGTTCATGCAATTAATTCTCAAAAACTTTGCACTTTTCATGTTTTAAATGAACTTCAACAGAAATAAAATTTACCTGAGGCACAAGCTGTTATTTAACCAAGTAAATAAAAAACACCCTGTGACACCCTCCCCAGCTCCCTGATGGGTGCCCTGATTCACACCAAGTGACTGAACTCACAATTGCATGGCTGTCTGGGACACCTGGGGACAGCATATGTTCAAAACATACAGGAGGAGCAAAAAAGCCAACATGGTAAGGGGTCACTTTTAGACAATTATCAATCCAGAATACCCAATCAACAGCACTGCAGCAAAACCACTGCAGGAATTAGAAATATCAATTTTGCTGCTCAGTGGCTAGGGGTTCACACTGAAGTACACCTTCCAAAGGTACTTCCAAACTTATATGCAAGCTCTTTTATAGTCCTAAGGAAAAAAGAACATCATTAGGTTATGATAAACATTACTTGTAACTCAACCACATACAAAGTTTAGACTTGCACAAAATAATTATTAAAAAAAAACCTCTTTGAAGAGCTACAGTTTGAGAATAAACTGAGACACACAGGCTGAAATAAACCTGTCCAGATGTCATTCATTGTGGCATGTTTTAAGCGAGTGCTTTCTACAACCCTACCTCTCCATTAATACTGCTTTATGTTCACACTGATCCAATAAAGCATTATTTAGACTGCGTCCAGAAAGAGATTCCACAAATTCTCAGGGCCTTTTACATTGTTGACGTCAACCATTCAAGCACACAAGAGTTACACTGTATGGCAAAGGCCTCAGACAAATGACAGCGGTGCTGTAGAAGACCCAAATAATGCCCTTCAGTGATGCTGGAAAATATATTCATTGAGAGCCAGAGGCACTGCCATTCTTTTAGTAAGAGGGATTCAGTAACAGCCTCGTAATTTCTTTGACATGATTATACAGAATCTGATGCAATGCATGCCCTCTAATGCTTAAAATAATGCCTTTCTGTTTGGGAGAGTCAGGCCTAAAAAAGAGGCATGGCAGAAATATACAGCCAAAGACAAGCTAGTTGAAAGGACATCTATACCACATGCAGTGTTTGGGAGCAAAGGTCTATGCTTATGCTTGGAGGGAAACTAAGTAAGAACACTTAAAACTGAAATATCTCTTCATTGAAAAAATGTGAATATTCTTTATTTTCTGGAAAACTAAACTTCCTCCTGAAAACTGAGTTAGCAAACTTTGGGCTATTTTTACAGCATCAAGTTGGGTTTGGGGATGTATAGCGTGATAATTCAGGCTCATATTTGCAGATCAGTACCCTTATAAAGCCTTCTCCAGGAGGGAGAAAGAGTCTCTCCTGAAAGGTAACAATTCATGGATGAAGTACCAGTTGTCCAGTTCCCTTTCATTTCGGTTAAGGATCAGCAAAGGATCTGCTTCATTAGTAGAGAATAAAGGAGTTTCTGCAGATTCACTTAACAACTAAGTATATCAGGATTAAACCTACTGGATGCAAATACAGAAATGGAAATCACAAATTGGGATTTGTACTTGCAAAAATCTAAGCTCTTCTGAGCCTCATTGATTCTTACCAGGCTTAGAGAAGATTTAAATCTCAATCAAGAGATTCAGAAAGCTCAGAAATGGGAAAGGGCAGGCAGATGTCCAGAGCTGCCCAACAACAACTGATGTAACTCCACCCCATGATGTTGATTTCAAAAGTATTTTCGAAGAAAATCTAGAAAATATCTTACCATGAGGAAGAGAAACATCAAAATGGACAACAGATGGGCAAGAAGCCACACCAGGATTTCCAGTATTGCTATCTACAGCATTTTGAAAATCTTTGGTAGAGAAGCCATGGTCATAATTTTAACTGTTTTGCATGACAATGCATACAGCTTAGAATCACTGAGTTCTCCATAGCACTTCCACAGTGCATTTCAATTCCCTTCGAGGCAGGAAGTCTGTTTCTGAAATAGGCTTCAAGATTTAATCTTGGGGTTTTCATTCCAGGTTTGTAAAATTAAACACAAGAGGCATAATAAATGTCTCACAAGAGAATAGATCGCAAGCATCTTGGGCTGCTCAGGAATATGTACAGCAGGTTTTTACAGGTTGGGGTAAACAGCACTGTGGTGTTCATAAGTACCATGAATTTAGCAGGTAAAATATTATGACATGCCGATATATTTATATTTCATCATTGCACTTAGTCTGCATAAAAATAAAGTTATCAGGAAGGATTTTGTTCCTGCACAACATTCTCTTCCTTTCCATCCCTGAACTGTTCTTCAGAACAAGAAGTTTTTTTTGTTCCTTACTAAACTGGTAGTATTTTATCCAATAGACAGTACAACATCTAAGAATTCTCAACACTATCATAATCAAATATAATAATAATATAACACTCTTCTTAGCTTCTCAGGGTACCTAAGTAATTTTATTATTTTGAAAGTATCTTAACTACACCTTTATTGAACCAACATAAATATCTTTAAAGCAATCTTGGTGTAAAATACTCCTGAAATTCCTTGTAATACTTTGTACCTGAAAATCTATTTGAAACATATTCTACTGTATTGAATTTCTGTCTGAAACAGCTGATTTAGGCAGCTGATGGAGTATGGCAGGTGCCCTATTCATTGCGTTATCATTTTATACAGTCTGTCCGTAAAACCCCCAAGAGAAGGATGTGCTGTCTGTCCATGAAAAATAATCCACTGTCTGTGGCTTATGGGAGCAGCAACAGAATTTTAAATACCTTGGAAAGACCAAAACTTGGCCATTTACGTTATTCTAGCAGCATTTTTCTAGCTGAATGGCCATATTCAATCTCACAATGAGACGAGTAATGCAATTAAACCAGCACCATAATGAGGAACTGGAAACATGAGTTTTAGTTTGAAAAACAAAAGCTTCCAAATTTCAAAATAATGAAGCAACATGACTGTTGCACATGAGTGAAGAATCCATTATTAGACACAGCAGTAAAATGTCAAATAGAATATACTACATCAATATTCTTCTGTTCACCTATGGCTCTTTTGATACCCTCTATGTATTTCCTGATGTTAACTGCTCAGACCCTCTTTGTTTTTGCTCCACCCAAAAAATTCCCTGTCCAATGGGAGGAAAAATGTTTAATTAAATGTCCCCAAAGAAGGGACAATGAGGAAAAGCCAGGCATGCCCTGACTAAGGCTGTCTCACAAGCAGGTGGGCTGTGAGCTGCACAGCTGGCTCAGCAAGCAGGAGAGCTCTCTGCAAATGGGATAGGAAGTAAGCAAGAGAGTAAGACTTTAAACAGGATAGAACCATCCTGAATGGGCAAAATAAACTCCAAAAATTTCAGAAACCGCATCTGAAGAAAAGTTCAAGCCACAGTCAGGGGGGATAAAAACGCAACTGGTACGCTGGCAAAGCTCTGGGCACAGCTCAGTTCTTCAGGGAGGAAGCAACTGGAGTTTGTGCCATCGATCTAAGTGTGATTTTAGGTAGCCTGGCAGTACTAAACAAAATATTTCTGTGTAAAGGAGCATAAGATGAGAACAAAGAAATGGGATACCCCTTCAACATTTACTGTTACATGGGTAGGACAGTGGAAGTTTCAGGACATCCAGTGGAAGAGACTTATAATGGCTGATACTTTGGAGGCAAGGGAGAAGGAGTCACAGAAGTGGAAAAGAAGGGATTTTTTTTTTTTAAATTTTTGATCTCTCTAGTATAATCTGCTCTCACTCCTCGCTCAGTAAACATCTGTTTGAGGCCTCACAATAGAAAAAAACATAAAAGGAAAACAGTGAAAAGCAATTGGTGGTAGCAGAAAAAAACCAACAAGGACATACAAAGTTGTGAAAGAAGTGTGGTTACCCCTGCAAAGTGAAAAAAGAAAAGAAGAACCCAACTGGAACCTGTTCCTACTGCAGTCATGGTTTACACAAAAATGAATATAATATATAATGCAATATGTAAAATGTAATATATACATATACGTGCACACAACTATAAGAAATTATGTTCTTTGGCAGGCTCAAACCCCCTCTAGATATGAAAATATTTTCAGATATTAAGTCATTCAATCAAAGAAAAAATAGAAGTAATTCATAATAAAGAATAAACCCTGAAGTTTATAGAATCATGGAATAGTTAGGGTTGGAAATGACCTTAAGATCATCTAGTTCCAACCCCCCTGCCATGGGCAGGGACACCTCACACTAAACCATGCCACCCAAGGCTCTGTCCAACCTGGCCTTAAACACCACCAGGGATGAAGCATTCACAACTTCTTTGGGAAACCCATTTGTCCTGGGTTCAGCAGTAGCAGTCATTTTTCTCCTTCTTGGTAGCTGGTGTAGTGCAGTGTTTTGACTTTCAGCTCGGGAACAGAGCTGATAACAATGATGTTTTGGTTTGGCCAAGGACTTTGTGAGCCTCATGCTCTACCAGGGAGGAGGGGAAGTCGGGAGGAAGCAGAGACAGGACACCTGACCCAAACTGACCGAAGAGGTATTCCATACCACAGCACGTCATGCCCAGGATGTAACTGGGAGTTAGCCGGAAGGGCTGGGAGACTGCAGGGTTGGAGGAGGTATGGGTCGGAGCTTGGTCGGGCTTGGGGGGCGAGTTATTGGTCAGCTGGTGCTGAGGTGTTGTATTCTCTTCCCTTGTTATTTCCTTTATCATTATTATCATTGATGGTAGCAGTAGTGATCTGTGTTATACCTTAGTTACTAAACTGTTCTTATCTCAACCCGTGGGAGTTGCATTCTTTTCGATTCTCCTCTCCGTCCCTCCGGGAGCAGGGGGAGGGCAAGAAAGGGGGGGAAGTGAGTGAACGAATTACCTGACTGGGTTTAAACCACGACACCATTCCAGTGCCTCACCACCCCCACAGGAAAGAACTTCCTCCTTATATCTGATTTAAACTTCCCCCCGTTTAAGTTTTAACCTGTTACCGCTTGTCCTATCACTACAGTCCTTAATGAAGAGTCCCTCCCCAACATCCTTATAGGTCCACTGTTGTATTTAGATCTCTTGAAGGCCTTTGATAAAGCAGAATGGCCTTGCTAAAAAAACAACTTATATCAGAGAAGAAGTTTCAAGAAAATATGAAGACCTAAATAAATACAACATATGAATCTCCATCCATTAGGATAAAAGTTATAAAGACATGCTCCGAAAGATTTCAAATACAAGAAAAGGTTATTTTCTATGTCCCGTGTTGTTCTTTTTATTGAAGTCCTGGAAGAGTCACACCAATGCAACAAATCAAAAAAATGTCCTAAAAGCTTACTAAAACAGTAATGAATTCCATTAATAAATTTTAAAAGTGCTGTCTCTGGATAGTGCGATGTTGCTGGCTGCCACCTCACCCATACTTTTAAAGAAATCCCATGAACTCCAGGCTGTAACATTAAGTTAAACCCACCCAAGAATCCATGACTAGAAAGACACATGAGTTTACATGGTCCAAACAAATGAGATCATTGGGAGCATTACTTCTTCAGTTACACAGAGTTAATTTCTTTCCATTATTTCAAGACAGAGAATTCCCCCATCTGCTCTCCCCTCCACATGGCCAATTCCCAAAGGACTACCCCATCCCTTAGGAACCACCCCTGTTTCCACATTGGGAAGCTTCATCATATGCATAGTACAGAGGTGAAAGAATGACAAATGTTACCCAATGTGGGAAATGAAGTGATAATATCATCTCCAATATCCACAATATCACTTCTCAAACAAAACAATGACTAAATACATTAGAAAATTGTGTCTTAATCTATTTAGGTAAAAAAGATAATACCTCTGGTAATGATCCTCTCACAAAACTATTACTATTAGCACCCAGCTGTTGAAGAACTCATTTTGTAAATGATACTCTCCTGCACATTAGTGGCACAGACAAATAATATATGATCATTTTTAACAGAAAAACTGACAGACAGTTTGGATCAAACCGATTTTATAAACTAATATGTTCTTGGAATTTGACCAAAGTTAAAATGAACAGATAAGATTTAGAGGTCAACCAACCAAAAGGTAATTTAAACTTAACAAATTCAAGTTGTGACTAAGACTTGATAATTCCTGTATGGAAAGTTAATGTATCAACTTGATGTTAAAATTAAGACCTCTTCAAAAGGTTGGGCTTTAAGACCTCTCCAAAGGTTGTTGGGCAACAGCAGAGCTGCCAAACCTTCCTTTCCAAAAGCAATGCCTGTGCAGTCTGGGCTCACCTCTGTGATGCGCAGAGAGGGTGGGAAATGAATCAATAACAATGAGGTATTTCTCTGCTGCTCCACTTTGGGCTTTTTTCTAAAATTATAATGCCTTTGGTTCTGTTGGTTTTGTGTTTTTTTTTTTCCCTCAACGTGAGATAATTCACTACTTTGAGAGAAATTGCCTAAGAAAACAAGGGGTTTTACCTTAAATGTGTTCCTTTGGAAGAACAGCGCATTCTCCCTCCTCTCCTTGAATGTCATATACATCTTTATAATGAACTTTAGCTGACCCTAAGAAGTCATTTCATATGCATAAGCTCAAAAAGATGTAGTTACTGAAATAATAGATTTAGAATGTCATGAAGACCAAGACAATGTTTGCTATTTGGTTGCTTAAATTCATAGCAGTAAGGGAAATAGCTAAAATAGAATTTATTCAGGTAAAAATAGACTTTGCCAGTATATTTAATCTAAAAAAAAAATTTTATGAGCAGAAATAAATACTTTCTACTTTGGGAGGATATAAACTGGATATACTTGGAAAGATACACTGTTCTGTAATAGACACCATTAAAGTGATGCTGCCACATTTCAGTGTCAATATAACCACTAATATAATTTAATCGATCTGGCTCTGGCTATTTCCATAGGGTTTTCCCTACATACTAATGAGTTTCTATTGCATGGATTTTATATGTTAAATTCCTTCTGGTCCTACTAATCATGAGTGTATTGTCTGTTACTTCAACTTCTTACATTTTTTCCTCTATTTTATTAACATCAGAATATAATTAATTCTGGTGAGTGAAGTTAATTGCGTCAAGGAAAACCTGTGGCTGGAAATCTCCCTGTCTCAAATATTCTAGTGTTGGAGACATACCTCCATGTATCTTTCACACAAAACTGACAGATGGAAAAATCAAATGGCAACAGCAGTTGCTGGGAGGAAAAAGAATTCTGCAATCTTATCTTCTCTGTAGTAATTTGTATTTAGCACTGCAGGAATACTGTTACAGATTCTGTCTTGGAGCTGTGCATTAGATGAGTAAAGCAGTTGTGGCCAAGGGGGTGGTAGGGATAGATAGATATGTTACCTGCAAGATGCTGCCAGGTCAGAGCAAAACACAACCTCTGCTCAGCTTTTGGTTTTTCCTCTCTTGCCTATTCAAAAGTCATTCGCATTTTCCACACTGCTCAAATATTTGTCTCTGTATATTTGCCTCTCTGACCTCTGCCTTCTGCTGCACCATCCCCACACGTGGGGAGGGATGATGCCGACAGTTCTCTATATTTTGGATTTTTCAATGCCTGTTCTTCCCCAACACATCCTAGGAACCAGGATTAGTGTGTGCTCTGCTGTATTCCTTCTTCATCCATGCCCAACTCTCAAACTGTCACTGACACACACTATGCTAAAACAAATGTACTGTTTTTAAGACTGTCATCAGTACCAAACAGGGTAATCCTATTATGAGTCATAACACCAAAGTTAGCCCCCATTCCAGAAGTACAACCAAACCATTTTGAAGTGTCTCGAACAGCATCTCCCCGCCAAATATTCCTGCAGAAGCACAGTTCAGAAACATTCCATTAGACATTTTGCTTTCAACTGGATAATTTTGCTGTTAATAAACTGTAATGTGTCAATTTGACTAATCACATCGATAGTCAGCTTTCAACATACACAACTCAAAGAAAAAGAAATTTCTTGGCATTCTTCTAGCACCAGAAGAAATAAATTGAGATTGCCCTTTTGTATCCCAGCATTAAATAGCCCCATGGGAAACTACTTTCAAGAGAGTTAAATATGCATAGTCATTCCGGATTATTATGTGTATGTACACACATATACACAAATTTACCACAAAATACACAAATTCACCGCAAGAACTATTTCTACATAAAATCTCCATTCAGAAGATGAATGTCATATTAAGCCAGAAGCATTGTGTATTCTCTGATTACATTTCGAGCTGAAATTATCTGAAGAAAATTAAAGGGACTGAAAATAACATTTGTTTCCATGTTTACTTAATTTCAAATATTATCTTATAGCCCACACCAGTGTTAACACACCACGTTTCTCTCAAAATCATGAAATATTTGACTTCTAATTAAACCCTTTTAATCTCAATGCTGGATTTTTCTCTCTCAACTTTAACAATGCTTCCATCTATGTTATTCAAGAGCAAGTGGAGATTTTCATTTTTACATTATATAGAAATCATATTATAAATATTTATCAAATGGCTCCCTTTCTCCTTTGCTGTTCACAGATCCATAAAGCCAGCCTTATAGAAAAGATATAGCATTCCCCAACAGTCTGCTTCCTTTTAGGCGTAGCTTTTAAATACAAGATGTGGCAGTGTGCTCTCCCCCCACCAATCTGACCTTTATTTCCCATAACTCTGCACAAGTGATCTCACTCCATAACTAGTGGACAGCCCAGGGCCAATGGAGCTTTCTTGCATGGCAGTGGTCTGCATGCCAAGATCTCCCTTAGACAGAAACGTCTCAAAGTTACTCCTTAAGGTTGAGAGGCTCCTTGCTGCAACAGATTCTTAGTGATTGATAGCATGTTCAACTTTGAAATCTTAGCTAAGCAGTACAAAGAATTGATTGTACATGTATAATCCTTTAGACATGAACTGTTGAACAAGTTTGGGACTAAGCCTGAATCCAGCTGCACCTAAACTTCTCTCTGAGAAAGAGTTTAGAATATAAGGGGGCTTTTCTGAACCTCATGACTCAACAAGAGGGTCTCCCTGAGAATTCTGTCTGACCATGCCTTTTATTTAGTAAATACTCAAGGAAAGTCACTGACATCAGCAAAAGCACAGATACTAAAGGCAGGTGTGAGGCCCTACAAACATGCAAAAGCTGCAGATAGATTTTGTTCTATTTCTAGAACCAAATCTTAATGCATCACTAAACAAAATGAATGCATCTTTGAAGGTATCACATGAGGAAGGAAGGACAGGTAAGGACACTGAGCTTTTGGTAGCAGAGGTGGTTCAACACTTTGTCTTTTCCCAACTGGATATTTCCTTCCCATTGTCCTACCTTTGTATTATTAAAAATATACTGTTATTTCAGAAAACTCTGAGTTTTAGATTAATTTTGCTATGAAACACTACTAATCTATTCCAGGCAATCAGACATAATAGTAACAATTCTTCATTTGACCTTCCAGAACAAAATAATGAGATTTTCTGGTACAGACATCAGTATTTTGCTCAAGGGAGATTTGGTTTGCAAATATATTACATGTTATTATCATCAAAAGCATTAATACATTTATCACAATGAATCTCTCTGAGATTCTTTGTAATATTGAGTCACAGATCCATAAGCAATGAATCAAGGCACATTTTCTGTTTGGCATGAGGTCTCATTCTTCCAATAATCACAAATTACATTAGCTGGTGGAAGTCCCACCTAAACAAGCTGCCACCCTCCTACCAATGCTGCCTGGTTACAGAGGTAAAAAACTATTTTACAGTCCCAACTTGTACCCTGTACTACCTTAATACATGTCTTCTTGGAGCAACACAGGATTACTGGTGCATGTTTGACCAATTCCTGCTAATAATTTAATATTTGTTCTTGTTAAAAAGCCAGCCATAGAGAAAACCAAGGGAAGTAATATTTAGCTTGAGCACGGACAAAGCTACAGGTCTTAGTACTACTAACCAGCACAAAATCATGCTTATACTTTCTATTCTGCTTCTCAGAAGAATACTATTTGTTTTTCAAACATGTCCCCTCTTTATACCAGTGTTTTAGTGTTTTCAAATCCTTTGAAACAAGATATAGCAAGACCATAAAATTCTAATGGCTAGAACACACAATTTTTTTTTGCCTCCAAAATGAGTCAAATGAACACTTACACAATTTACTACAAGTGGGGACAATCCGCCTACAAAACAGAGAGTCCACACCCCATTAGAACATTTAGGATTGAGATATCACTAATGCAAGTCATTTCTTTCAAATCTTGAAGGCAGCATTTTGATTGAAATCATGTTTCTTTTGGAAATATTACTGAAAATTATGTTAGGCAGGAATACATATGGCTTTTCATCAGCGTGAGAAAAAAAGGATGCATTAATGGATGGAAAGAATCTCTTCAATCTTGTATGTTAAATTTAACTTTTTTTTTTTTTTTAATTATATAAATATTTAAAATAAATATTTAATATAAAACTTTGGTGATACTGCAAAAAATCCCAATGCCTATTTTCAGATACAGGCCCTGGAGGGCTGGGCTTTACGTTAAGTCAAGAAAAGTTTTAAACCTGACATAATGAAGCCTAGGTTTTACCCTAGACCTTTTTCTTGCTTCTAAATAACACTGCATTGCAGTATACAAAGCCAAGATTGCTTTAGCTAAAGGTGACAAGATTTATAAATAGGCAATATTAGGAAGCTTTTAGACGTTTTTTCCTTAAGCCATAAGGGTGATAACTTCTGGTAGAGAAAATTAAATATGAAACCACATAAAATCATAGAATCATCTAGATTGGAAAAGACCTTTAAGAGCATCAAGTATAAGCCTTAACCCAGCGCTGCCAAGTCCACCACTAAACCATGCTATTAAGCCACATCTATACATGTTTTAAATACATACAGTGGTAGTATTAAATAACAGGGTGGGGGTGGGGGGTGGGGGGTGGGGGGTGGTAATACATTCCCTGGGCAGCCTGTTCCAATATTTGACAACCTTTTCAGGAAAGAAATTTTTCCTAATATCTAATATAAACCTCCCTGGTGCAACTTGAGGCTGTTTCATCTTACCCTCTTATTAGCTGGGAGAAGATACCAACCTCCACCTTGCTACAACCTCCTTTATGGTAGCTGTAGGGAGCAAGAAGGTCCTGCTGGTCATCCTTTCCTCTGGGCTAAACAACCCCAGTTCCCTCAGCTGTTACTCATAAGACTTGTGTTCCAGAGTCTTCATAAGATTTGTTGCCCTCCTTTAGACACGCTACAGCACCTCAATGTCTTTCTTGGAGTGAGGGACCCAAAACTAAACACAGTATTTGAGGTGTGGCCTCACCAGTGCAGGGAGAAAATAGCTTCCCTAGTCATGCTGGCCAAACTAGTTTGGTACAAGCCAGGATGCTATTGGCTTTACTAAAGTCAAAATAAACAAAAGCTACCACCTTTCCCTCACCCACTAAGCAGGTCACCTTATCACAGAAGGGTGTCAGGTTAGTCAAGCAGGACCTTGCTTTCATAAGCCCATGCTGACTGGGCCTGGTCACCTGGTTGTCTACTACATGCCACATGACGGCACTCAAGGCAAACTGCTCCATAACCTTCCCTGACACGTGACATTGTCCAGGACTCTTTTTGAAAAATCCACGTTTCTGAACTCTCAGGCCACACTGCAGCCCCAGATCACAAGAGGCAACCAGTGCTAAACAAATGGAATATATTTAATCCAAACAAGGCAGAGTTTTAAAGTAAAATTTGTTAAAGGTTGGTAACAGCTAAAAAGGAAACTAATGGTTATCAAAGAGTTAAATAAGTTTTAGTGAGCAACATGCGGTAACAACACGGCTATTTTTTTTCTTTGTTCCAGCTACAGAAGTTCGCAAGTTATGAAGAAAATGTTCTGAACTGCTGAGTTTCTGTAGAGGTACCCACCCACATATTCTGAATACTTGCACATTGTAAATTTTATGATTTAATGAAAAATAGTAACTTAAATTCTGCCCACAGTAAGTAGGTATGGATTTTAGTAGTAAATCTGCATTAAAAGATTCCTATTTTGTATTTGTAGTAGAGAAAAATTATATGCACACATGATAAGTGGTGGAAGCTAGAAAGTCTGTATGTGCACCACTATTGAAGTATTAGAAAAGCTTTTATAAAGAAATCAAACACTTTGCGTTCTTTTACTCTACTACTTCACAAAAACCCTCTCCCTCACCAGTAGCATACTTAGTAAATAATGTGTTCATCCATACTAAGATTTTTTTATTTTTTTTATTCTAGCCCCAAGATACAAGACAAGAAATCCAGCAGATAAAAGGCTTAATATGAACAGAATGAGCTGCAAACGTTCAGAGAATACCAGCTTGGAAGAGACCTCAAGGTTCATTCGGTCCAACTTTTCTAGGTTTCTTTGCAGTTGTCTATTATCTTTGAAGCAGTGTTATGCTTTCATGTCCAACTATTTCATTCCAATTCTTACTTTTTACTTTACAGGATCATAGAATGTTTGAGGCTGGCAGACACCTATAGAGGTCACCTAGCCCAACCCCTCTGATCAAGCAAGGCCACCTTGGAGCAGTTTGCTGAGGACCATGTTCAGATAGCTTTTGAGTATGTCCAAAGATGGAGACTCTACAGCCTCCCTTGGCAACCTGGGCCAGTACTCAGTCATCATCACAGAGAAAAAGGTATTTCTTAATGTTCAGACATAACCTCCTGTTTTTCAGTTTGTGCTCATTGCTCTCGTCCTGAACAAGAGAATGAATATCACTTACTTGACACTGTAATTAACTTGAAGTAGCATTTCTTTCATTGTCAATAGTATTCTTGTGAGACAAAGTAGGAATTTAATTTTTAATGTGGATTTGGTTAATGTTGCATCTGCAGCCAATCTAACATGGGAAGAGGTGGAAGACCTTGGAAATTACTTACTGTGATATCAACAAGTGAGGAAAGGGTGATAACCATGTGGTCACATTTGGAAAAGTAAGTTTCATGTGTTTATAGCTGTAACAAGAGTGTTTCTTAGTAGAAAGTAGCCTAATCGAGCACTCCACTCAAGTAAAATAAATTATTGTGCTACAGGATCAGTTATTACCATCCCCCCTGAACATCTGCATGAATATCACTAGCAGAAAAAACACATGCTTTGTCATTGTGCCTGGGCAGGAGGGAAGCTATTAGAGAGAGAACCGCATTAAAAGGCGAAGAGCCCCGAGCCCCGGCTGCTGGAACACGCGGGACGCCACTGTCCGCGGTGCTGAACGTCGCAGTGTCTGTCAGCGGTGCTCTACGGTCGCGGGAGAGGTCCTGTGGAGCGAGCGCTGCCCCCCGCCACCCCTGGCAGAGAGCAAACCCGGGGGTCTGCGGAGGGCTTCGGCTTCTCTCCTCGGAAGTTATAGCAATGTGGGAGCTGGCTGACAGGGGAAATACGCCCGGCTTAAAATAACATTTCATGCACAGCAAAAGTCTGTTCTGCCCAGAGCGGAACAACTTAATTTTGTTTACCTGACAGTGTTTCAGAGTAAAGAAAAAAGGAAATAAAAAATCAGCATCCCACTTCAGTTCTATAAGAACTGTGTATGGAGGTAGTTTTGCACCAGCTTTTGCTTGTCTGTTGAGGATTATCAGGTTTTATGCAGCTTTCACTGATTATGTCTTTGTGACTGAGCCATTTAAAGAGTCATGAAAACAGGTCATAATCACAAACACATGCTAGTGGGACATAACTGACATCATCATCTTTTTTTTTGTCTTTTTTTTTTTTTTTTTAATCAGTAGATACAGATACAATTGTTCTTCTCCAGGGAAAAAGCAGAAGCTCGGCCACATATCACATTGAAAGGTACATTTTGGCACCTTTCTACACAATAACAAGAAATAAAGTACTTATAAGGAAAAACATTATTTTCAAGTCTATTATGTGTCTTGCTCCTAATTTTTTGATTAAAAATAAACATGCAAGAGGGAAAAAAAAGCAACTAAAGGTGGCACACATTCTGTTTATGTCTTCCTAATACAATAATCTGCAAATTGACAACAGATCTTTTCTGACAGTTCGGAAACTGCCTGTACTACCCACATGCTGTTAGCAAATCCTTTCTATGTTAACTTACAAAACAGTAGCTGACCAAGAAAAGTCTGTTTCCCATCTCATCACTCAAGCTATTTCCTTTCTTTGTCATTCTGCCCATTATATCAGTTTACTACTGGGAGGCAGGCCCAAGGAAACATTGCATACTGTAGCACAAACACTTGGAGGTAGTCTCATCGCTTTTTTCCAACAATGTTGAGAATGATTTATCTGTTTGTAAGCAGAAAGCATGACTTATGACCTGATAATTTGATCTACCTGAAAGGTTCTTGGATTAAGGGGTAATAAGCACTCTGGCAGCGGCCTGGGGAACTAACACTGCCTTCACTGAGCACACATACGTGTCTTATGACCTGGGTAGTGGCAGCCTTTTTGAAAGTCCTTCTAGGACTGGCCAGGGTAAAACAAAGAAAAAAGCCAAACGAAAGGAAAGGGGATCCATTCTTGTTTCAGGTGGGACATTACTAATATGTATCTGGAAAAACTATGGGTGAGATCAGCAGAGTCAACCACATAAGAGCAGTGCAGCAGACTAGACAGTTTGGCCTGACACTTTAAATGAAAATCAATTTATTTAAAGCATGAGATGATATCTCATTGCTAATATTCACAGCTTGTTATCCTCTTAAGTTTACCTTCAAAATACTAAAAAGTGAAATTCTAGACTTCATCAACTCTACAATGTATATAGTATTTCGGGGTTAGCATCATTTTTTTCAGGTTGTGAATTTCAAATTGCTTAGTACACTGCTTTATTCCTTCCTTATACATAGCTGATAGGGGATTTTATTTCTTTTCATTGTTTCTTATTTTATTTTGTGGTTTGTGTTATGTCTCAATGCCATGGCTGTTTTAACACAAATACATGTTGATTGGATGTGAACCTCAAAGAAGGATATTTTTAGTGACAAATATTCAGATCAAATTGAGTGTACTTTATTAAGCATAAAAATATGCCTAAAATGGAGAAAACTTTTCCAAGAGATGCATATGTTACTTCCCAAATAATTTTCCAGAACAGTAATCATTCCTCTTGCTATTTCAGCCACTGCACACCAGAAAAGGCTTACTAATAGTTCTGATTTTCCTTAAACTATATTATCTGCAAATATGTTTTAGAAGTTTAATAACAGAGCAACTGATTTCCAGCTACCTAGAACCATTCAAGTTACTTCTGATCAATCATTGTAAGTTTGAAATAAATTAGCCATTTTCCTCAGTTGGATTCTTACCAATCCTTAAGCCAGAGAGAGGAAAATAGAGGTGGTGCCAGTCAAAAATAAAACAAACAAACAAACAAATCAGTTGTGGCCTTGTTTACTACCTGGCATCTTTGAGCCAGCTAACAAAAGGACATGCATAACTGTAACAAAATGCTATTGAGGAATATAAAGAAAACCTGAGGAGTTTTTTTCCTTTCAGCACCCACAAGCATTCAGGGTCTCACATTCCAGATGACACTGTTCCTCTGCCATAAAATTGAGACAAAATACACAGGAGAATTTCTGGAAATTATCGAGACCTGGAGGTAACAGCAAAAATAAGGAATTGCTTCAACTGTGGGTTTTTTTACCTTGTTAGTCTAGTAGTTCCTTTTCTGTTTGACAAGTTTCTCACCAGCATTTAATTTTGAGGGCAACAGTTTTCTGCAGTTATGAAGGTAGCCAGCTGATTTAAAACAAGTTCAAACTTGATTCAAAGGTATAATAATTAATGATTTATCAAACTTCTGAGTTTTAGACTCAGACAATTAGGTTGTCTCTCTGAATCAAAATATGATATCCACAGCCAGCAGGGCTAAGCTACCACTTTTTGAAACCAAATACATAAAAGGCATACATGAAAGCTTCCATCACCCTCTATCAACAGTGATGAAATGATTGATGACATGGCCGGTGTATCACACTGGCCAGAGGCAAAGCTCATTTGCGTAGCTATACCCATCTCATGGGAACCAAATGGCTTTTGAAAAATCATACGAAAGCTGCTAACCATGACAATTATAGTACTGCTGATCAGAAAACATCCCCTTTACCGGTGAGCTGAATAAGAACTGTTCCTTGTACCTCCCCTCCAGCTCACTTCTTTAAAGGTACTCTAAAACTGTTGCTTTGTGTTACAGTTATTTTCTTGGCTAGGACAACAGGAAAATGTCGTATTTGATGAATTCACAAAGTTTTTGTGATTACAAATGAATAAGTGTCTGATTATTGGGAGTGCACAGCTCCCCTGCACTACGTCTAGCAGGGCTCAGGCCATCACTGTTAACTCCTCCCAAGGTTAGGGCTCATGCTGGTGCCCTGCCTTCCCAGCCCACACACAAGCTGTGCAAGAGCTGACAAAAGGCCTCACCTTTAATTCTGGGGATTTTTCTTGGTTGGTTGGTTAGCTTTTTTACTTTGAGTGTACAGGATTTTCTCTGGATTTCAGTTTCCTATTACTTTTTCTACTTCCTGTTTTCACTTTTTTACTTTTTTTTTTTTTTTTTTAGGAATAGAAAGATTTCAAAGGAGAGAGAGGAAAAATGCTTCTGAAACTCAGGCATCTCTCAGTCCTAATAATTCCCCATCTTGCCCTACAAGTCCCTCAGCTTTGTAGTAATAGTGTAAATGAGCTCAAAGATCTCCTCTTTCAACTACAAATGACCAAATGCCGTTCTTCACTCTCCAGCTACAGATCTGCAGATACTGACACTCTCTGCTGTCCTTCAACAGTCTGCATAAACCTTGGGTTTAGGTATTATTCATCCAAGTCATCATTTCAAAATTCTACCTCACCACAACTGCTGGTCCAATGTACTGGTATAAATAGATACGTGGTGCACATGGTTTCAATACCTATCTGGCCACAGTGACATTTGGTAGCCCACAGGTTCTTACTCATTTTTGGGTCATGAGGTGCTTTCTGGTTTTCATTATTTAATTAACCAACTACATTTTTGCCTCCTGGAACATTTAAGATACAGATGAGGATCTAGCAAACCCAAACACTGAAAGGCTTGTGATGAGAAAGGAAATTGAAAACCAGGATTAGATTCCAGTTGAATTAAGTAGCTGTGTTGTGACAGTGGTTTCTCAAAATTCTTCATAAATTTTTCTCTTCCTTCTGCATCAATGTTTATTGCTAACATGTTTTGATATGTGTCCTGGGTTCACTACTACTACTAACGATAAGGGAAAAAACAAGGGGAGAGAATATAAAAAAAGGGAAAGGGAAAAAAACAATAAACCCAAATGATGCACAATACAACTGCTCACCACCTGCTGACCGATACCCAGCCTGACCTGAGCAGCAATCTGCTCTTCCAGGTAACTCCCCCCAGTTTATATACTGGGCATGATGTGCTGTGGTATGGAATACCTCTTTGGCTAGTTTGGGTCAGGTGCCCTGTCTCTGCTCCCTCCCTGCTTCTTGTGCCCCTCCTCACTGGCAGAGAAAGAGAGACTGAGCAGTCCTTGGTTGGGGAAAACATTACTTAGCAACAACTAGAACATTGGTGTGTTATCAGCATTGTTCTCAAACTAAAGCCAAAACACAATGCTTCACCAGCTACTGAGAAGGAGAAAAATGACTGTTACAGCTGAACCCAGGACAACATGCTAGTTGTTTAAAACCTCTCTGAAAAAGAAATGGGAAAACTTCCAAAGAGTCCAGGTTTCAGTCTTCCTCTCTCCTCCCAACTTTTCAGAGAAAGACTGCCAGACAGCAAAAGAAATCTAGGAGACCCCATGTTGCTCAGCACAACATACATTTGTGCAAAGACTAGCAATAGGTATATTAGGGCACCAGGAGCACTACTAATGCAAAAAAATATATAATAACAACTAATTTGCCCATTTTAAAAAGTTTTAGTTCTGGAATTCTGGCCAAATTGAGGACTTGGGAGATGGATGTGTCTGACTGCTTGGTTATTCCCCAATTCACCCTTTCACCCTCCCCCCCCCCCCCCCCCCCCCATCCCAGTTTCCATCTGGGGTCTTGTAAGCACAGAACTTCAAGAGAGTGTGTCATTACAGATGGTTTCTCTGCTTAGATTTTTCTTTTCTTTTTCTTTTCTTCTTCCTTTAGTTTACCTCATACCTGAGCAAAAATGCAGCTTAATCTCATTGGAGCATTTAATTCTGCCGAAGTCTTTATTTCATTACAACAATCAATTACTCTGCAGGTCATATGTCAACAATTCAAGATTAATTGCCCCTGTTTTGCTCTGTCCTTATCCCTGCCCTGCTCTGAATATGACAGTACCAATTCCAAACTAAAAATATGTGACCTTTGCCATCAGGAAGGCATATACGTATTATACAGGAACATACTCACTACTGCATACGATCAGTCTGTCCTTAGTGTATGTGTCCAAGGGCTACCAAGGATGACCCAGCCCAGCTGCAAGAGGAAATGCACTGATAGCACTTCTGTGCACACAACGGAGCGCTCAGCCATGCACCCTAAAAACCAAGACCATGATTCACACAGGGCCACCACTATTTTACTTCACCAGGAGCAATCAGGAGACAAACTATACCAAACAGTGTTGCTGCCTTTTTGCTTTGTATCAGTAGCTGTTCCCAGACCTTACCCACAGAGTGCCTCCCCACCAGATCTCACACCTTCAACCATCTCCCTCTTAGGGCACCTGCTGAGCCCCCACACTGAAGGCTTCTCCTCACTTCTGTCATCTGCTCCCTACTTTCGTGGTGCCCTGCAGACCTCTCTAATGCAGACAGAAAAACATTTTAATTCAGTAGGTCTCATTTTTAGAAGTTTGTGATGTCTTTGAAACATCATTTGCCTGGAGTTACAATGCCTCATCCCAGAACTGAGAACCATCCTGCACATCAAAGTATGGGTCCCTCACAGCCTTGGTTATCACAGTAATCAAAGACACATTAAATAGACTGGGGTTCCTTTGCCTTCAGAGCAAACTGCAGGGTTTTTCAAAGGTTATTGACAGTCTTGGCACTAGAAAAGTGAAAGAAAATACTCCCATACTTGCATTAAACAAGTAGGAAGAAAAATTTCATTAATACAAATTAAGTAGCAATTCTAGTATCCAAGCTTATTTTTCTCACAAACAAATAATTCTGAGGCTTACTCATTTTACTTTGAAGATACTGAAAATGCATCCTTTCCCAAACCAGGTTACTGCTGGAGAACCTCTGAGAGAATCCGGGAGACACTCTGCGCAGCGTACGAGGGACCTCTTGTGGTGGCCAAGCTGCTGGCCTAGCTCTCCCGTATGGCAAATGCCAGTAGCAGATAAAAATTTATATCCAGATTTATACCGCTCATTAGAAGAACCTCATTCTTTTAATACATGAGACCATGAGTGTATAACCCAATATCACAACCCAGTCTATCATTCTGGTCTCCAGCTCTGAACACAAGGAAGGCATCTAAAAATAACACAGTGCAGTCTCAGTAATATTTTATTAAATGCTGTCCAATCTAATGCAGCCTGCCTAACCACAGTGTCACAAAAATAACAGCTGCTGGAAAGAGCTCATCTAGCTTCAATTGAACGTGGTTGAATGGAGGAAAGAGTCAAAATGTCTCCGTAAGTCCAAGACCAGGGTTCTTTGAACAAAAAAGCTCTGTTTGATCTGTGGGCCTGTGTTGTGCTTCACATTCAGTGGCATTGCTCCAATGCCGCAACTGAAGGCACTTAAACTAGCAAACATCTCTTCCTTGCATAGCAGCTCCACCTACTTGAAGAAACCCACTATCAATGATTTCTAGATACTTGTGGTGACTTCAGAAACCACCAAATAGCTGTCCTATGGCTGGCAACAGAACTTCCTATAGCTGAGCAATACACCCTCGTAGCAGGGATCCAAATAACGTGTTTGTATCTCTCCCTGTGCATCTTGGTCCTGCTTCTATTTAACTATGACAATTTCCATCCCATGTACTTTCTTTAAAATATTGAACTATTTCATGTACTCTAGTCTACAGTTCCCTCAAATCTGATATATTCTGTCACAAAGCTGAAAGCAGTATTTATAGACTCTATGTCTGCTGATTTGTTGACCTAAAAGATCCCACTCCACTTGTTTTCAAAAAACAGGCTGTGTACTTGGGTTTCTAGTTTTGAGTCGCATTAAAAGAAGTTCAGCCTCCAGCCACTTCACTGGTCACCCAGTCTGCAAGGTGGAACGAATATTTATTTCAAACCCAATTTTAATTTTTAATCTCTAGATAACTTCTTTAAGTCTCTTTTAGGGGAAAAAACCCAACCAACCAACCACAAAATACCAAAAACCCCAACCAAAACCAAACAAAAAACAACACAAACAAACAACATTTGTTTGTAGGAAAATCACCACAACTTAGGCTTTTGGAGAACACAAAGTGCTAAACACATGTGAAGATCCCTGCTTTCTGCAGAAGAACACACCACCATTTGGAAACACCTATTTCCCATCAAAAACATTGCTAATATCTGCTGAGATCCAGGTCTAACATGCACAGTCACACATTCAACTGTACTTACAAGAGGCACATCTACTAGCACATTTTTTTGAGCCACTACTACTCCTGTGAAAGTCTCTCTTTCATGATTAGCCCATAATTTCACCTTCATTTGTTCAAAGTCCTAGAAAGAAGCCCAATGAAAAGCAACAAATAGGAAAAATGGGCCCAATCGCTGTACTCACCGGTGTGCTGCTGTCGGAAAAGGTGTTCATGCTGATGGACCTGCTCATCTTGTCAGAGGAGAGGGAAGGTGGGGAGGGACTGCGCTTGTCCAACTGCTCGTGGTGTGGCAGGTCCTGGCGCTGCAGGTACTCACGCCATGCTCGCTGGATGCTGAGGCAGACACCGAGGCAGAGGGGTGCAGCCACAAAAAAGGATGTAAAATAAATATTCTTGACTGAAGAGGTGGGCTTGGGTGGTTTTCTCTCTTTGTTTTTTTCTGCACTTTGGTTTTTAATTTGTGTAATGATCACATATAACTACCCTCCATAGGTCTTATATTAGTCACTACTAGTATAACTTGAGGTAGTAGAAGCAATTCCTTATTTCAGATCTCTAAACCTACAGAAGTGATTTAAATTTGAAACTGCACATAACTCAGCAAATCTCTTACATCTTGCAAACACGATTTTGCATTTATCTGTTTTAAAGAATTAACAGCCTTCGACATACCAGCTTTCAGTTTATAAATGCAGGTATGGTTGGAAATTCAGAACCAGACCAATATCCTTTAAAATCTCCTCCAAAGAAACATTTGGGAATTGTGATAGGATCTCTGCTTCTGAACTCAAAACTTTGACCAGATTTCTAAAATCTGATGTGAAGTTCCGTAAACAAATTCTGTTTTCTGTGCCAGCCAGCGTCTGGTGATTTAGAGGAAACTGGGGTAGCTCTCACCAGGTGGCAGTGCTGGACCACCCGTGCCTTTCTGGAGGTGCCAGGGAAACCAGTGAATGATGCTGGGAACTAAAACTGCGTTTACAATAGTAATGGCATTGACACAAAGTATGTGGGTGTTCTGTGAATTCTGCAGAAAGGCTGTGCTAAAATCTGGCCTGAGGCTCAGCAGCAGCGCACTGCAATGAGCTAGAAAGGATGTCTGAGTAATTGAGAGTTTATTCAGGGTGATATCAAGTCAGTAAAGCCTTCAGTATGTCTGTTAATCAGGTACAGTACCCTGGCCTTCACTTAAGCTGTTCTCAGACTAGCAGGGGGTGCAAAGCTCTTGTCTGGGCAGCTCTGCAGGGAGCAGGTGGGAGCCAGTGTTCTTCCATCCTGCCTGCTCCCAAAGGGCTTGGCACTCATTCTTACTGCTGCGATGTTCCCTGGTAGGGGTTCCATGCCCAAAACCAGCCTGTCCCTGCTACCACCCACAGTTCTTGCACCCAGAACAGTGCTCACTCCTGAAGGAAACTTGCCAAGTACGGTATGGTTCAAATCAAAGGGTCCAAAGCCTTTAGCACAGATTTACTTTGCCTTAAGAAGAGTTTTTTTCCCTTTCCATTGCCTTTTTAACAACTGTCATTTCTGCTTCCATCTCCATAAACCAGAAAAACGTTTAGCATCCAGACACTGCTGAAAAGGCTTTTGACACTGGCATGTCCAACTTCTTGGTTTTGCAGGAGGAGGAGGAGGCTCAGCACCAGCACACCTACAACTTCTCATTGACTGCAGCGCTGGGAACTCCAGAGAGTGGGAAGTGCCTCTTGGCATGTAATTTTTACTGGTCAGAGAACAATGCTCCCAATGTACATGATATTTTGAACATCCCAAGGTTAAGGAAGTCACATATATGTATTTTGTTATTTTTTTAGGACAATGGCATATTCGAAACACAACTATGTTGTTAAAACCTCACCAGGATGGTTGCATTTCAGAGCCAGTCAGGTAGGTTAAGGCCTGTGTTGTTTTCATACAACAGCCCCAAAAAGGACAGAAATATCTACCAGAGCTCCCAAGTGTGAGTGCCAATGGAGAAGCTTTCAGTAAATGAACTTTGCTTAATAACCCCCCCATCTTCACAGCTCAAGTATTTACACTTTGCATTGTTTCTGTTTCAAGGTTTACTGCATAATACAAGTAGTATTTACACATTTATATTTACATCTACTTCCTATTTTAAAGCTTGGGATCATACTGAGGTTAAGTCATAACTACCCTTCTAGAAAGCTCTCTGAAAATTTGTTCTTTTGTCTGGCTGCATGACTGAAGGACACTGGCTGGATTTTAATTTGAAGCTTCATGTCTTTTTAATATTTTAATATAGCATTAATATTTTAATGTCCTGCAGTAGTGAGTTAGCTGTAGCTTTTCAAATGAAAGTGAAATTCAGTGTGTAATGTAGCAATGCATACAACTCAGTGTAAAGCTGTGCCTGATGTAGCAAAACTTTGCCATTTTAGCTCCCAAGTAGTTGGGGGCTTCAGCATAAAGATGTTCATATTTTTTTATGCAAGTGGAGCCATTTTAAGCTTTCTCTGCCTGCTGGGAAGTCCATAGGGAACATATTGTTGCAGAGTTAGTGCTTACTGAATGGAGCTAGCACCTGCACCAGGGCTGGAGAAGCAACACTGAAAGAGGTACAAAGAGGAGTCCTCTGCTCTGATAGACATGGGTAAGTTTTAAGTTACATCCCCAGTATTACTACCTGTTCTGTTACAGCACAATCAAGCCTTTTAGAATAATTGACCCCATGGTAAACTATACAACATGTAGAAATGTATTACAAAGACTAAAATTATTGCATTTGGAAGTTGTGGAGTTCATTACCAGAACCATTACCTTATCTCTTCCTTCCAGGTGATGCAGCTAGGCGTCATGCATATGCCTTGGCTGAGGGCTACCAAATGCCTCACTTTCCAGCAAAAACATCCAGATTTCTTACTGACATAGTTATGAGGCACCCCCCCCAGCTCGGAACCCTGGGTTCCTCAGACTTACACGACTTACACCTCCATCCCCACGCAAACCAAAAACTGCTTCTTGCAGAGGAGTCCCATGAGCTGCCTGGGGAACTTTAACCAAGCTTCATGTTAGATGTGAATACTACCACTGAAAAGACTCCTATTTACTTCTGCTATAGTTCTCCCCCCTTGGATGTTTTCTGTATATATGAAAAATCTAGCAGATTCTCAAATATTCTTTAGTTTCACAGAGGAAATCACAAAATTAGTGCAACTCTGAAGTTTAACATTTGAAACTCAGTTCAAAGAGAATATTCACTTACTTAAAGGTAGACAAGAGCTTAGTTAAATTGCTAAATTGAGGCTTTTTTAAACTTAAAGTTATGAAGAAATCCACAATGGGTACAGTCTTGATTCTGCAGTTCAAGAATTGGACAAACTCTGCTGTATTCAAAGGCAGAAATGATATTCTTCATTACTTACATTTTCACTTTTGATTCCAAGGGCTGTAAGTTGATATGATATTTTTCAATATTATTTTCTTCATCCATGGCAAGGTGATGGCTATGAAAAAGAAAAGGAGTTTGAATTGTCTCAGCATGACATTTTTGTAATCACTATGAATTAATTCTGAAATTTTGACAAGAGCATATAAGAGCTGCTTATTATAAAGCGTCTTCAGAGGAAGGCATTTGGGTTCCTGTGTCCAGCCCCATTTGACTGTTAACACAAAGTATGAATTTGGATCCATTTTCCAGATCAGTCTTCCCAAGTCCTTGCACTAAACCTGGATGCCATAGCTCCAGAGACAGACACACCCAGCAAAGAGACTGCTGCAAATAAAAAAATGACCGGCAAATATAATAGATATTCGTGCCAAATTAACTTTCATCCCTGGGGCTACATTTGAAAAGCTGGAGAGTCAAATGGAAAGTAACAGTGGTAATGCTGGTAGCAAATGAATTACATCAGCAAAAGCCATACAGGAATATGAAGAAAAGATTCTTTGTAATAAATCATGATCGAGGAATTGGTGCTGCAAACCAATTGCTTTGAGAAAGCAATTTCAAAATGCTAGAAGATCAAAATCAAACATCTTGGGACACTGCTTTGGATGGGACTAGCAACATGAATATTCACGTGAATATTTGTAAGATTAGACCCCAACCTGTGGAGTTTTTGAGACTTTACTGGGCACTTAATTACACCATTCAATCAGCAGCAGTTTTCAGAAATTATCCTCCTGTAACTAAAAATAAGAATTATTTATGGGGAGAGATGCAAAATCTTGAATATTTAGTGTATTACTAAGTGAAAAAACATTTTCTGCAACAAAGAGACTGTCCCTCATAAAGGGCTTGTTGCCTTAGAAAAGCCATTTCACTTTATCATGTGCAGAAATCACACATTTACCTTTGAAGCAAGTCTTTGCCATCATTGACCTGTCCCAAGCTGTGCTGGAGCCTTTTGAGCTCTTCCTACGAGGAGAGAAAAAACATTTCAATGTGCTTATGGGAAGTCCTTGGTTGACATTGTAGATTCCATCTCAACCTCAAAACATTGTGAATCAACCACTAAATAAAACAGTTCATGTCTATGGGATTGCTTTCAAATGTAGATATCCAAAATAATTACAAAGAAACCAATATATTTATCAATATGTCCTGCACAAGTCTGAAAAAAATATAAGATCTAAAAGAAAAACAATAGGCAGAGCAAAACAGGAAAGCATTCTTTCATGTCTTAAGTGTGTGTCTGCTTTGATTTGATAGAAGAAGGTCTTGGTAAGAGGGAAGAGAGCATCAGCTCATACTTTCAGGCACTTGTCTTTGTTCTGCAATCAAACAACATTCAGTCTCATAATTAAGAGAGTCACTGGCTGAGATTTACAGCCTGATTCCTTTACCAGGATATTTGCATCAGATCCTGTTTCAATAGCAGAGATGTCACAAATTTAACTGCAGATGCATAGCTGGGGTTCCCATGCTAATGTTCTGAGAAAAATCAGCACAGAGATTTGGCTTTAAGAAATAAATTTTATCTGACTGGCAAAGTTTTACTATTCAGAAGGGGTGGGAGCTGATGTGTGAATGAGAACCTGGTGCAATGAAGTGCATGATCCAGGAGATGCAATTCCTGGGCTGAGCTTCCTGTTCCCTTGCAGTGCACAGTCCCACAGAGTGCCCTGGAATGCGTGGGACATGCATGGGCAGAGCACACATGCCCGGTCTCCCTAAAGCTGGGCTGACAAGCAAACACTGAATCCTCCAGAGTGCATCCCTATGATGCAATACAAAGAGCATTACCACCTCGAGATGCAGGGATGTGCCTTCAGGTTTGTGTTTATGCATCAACTGTTTGATAATTAAGCAACATTGAAAGATGAGAAGTCTATGCAAAACACAAAGATGTTAACTCACTTCTTACAGCTCATTAAGTTAGGAATCAAATGTAAAAGCAAAAGCTACTGAGAGTAAGGAAGGAGGATAATTTACTTAATACCTACCTTGTGTACAGGTACAGGATTTCCAGAAAAGCTAACATTAGAAAGGCAAAACAAGGATATTCTCCTCTTCTATATCTTATCTGACCTGGGGATAAATCAAAGATTTTTGTTTCCAATAAAACTGCTGCTGCCTCCAGGAGCACAGCAGATCTCCCTTCTGCTAGCTCTCCTTTCTGCTTTCCCAATTAAAGCCGATTTTGTGAAACAGAGAAATTTTACGTGGCGCTTTTTAATCCTGTACAGGATTCAGCCCTTTTTGACATGAAACAAGATCACAGTTGGTAGCTGATTTATTCCTAATACAGCTTTCATTTCCTCCCAGCCTTGGAAGGACTATTACTGCAAAATATATTTTATGTATAAACTAGATTTGTCAAGATGACAAGTTAGAGTTTTCCCCAGTCTTTGCCCCTCTCGGTCTCCATCGCAGCATCATTTTGTGGACACGCTGCAGCTGATAAAGCACTGCAGATGATTTGGGAGGCCTGGCTGCTGCCTACTGCTCATCAGCCATTGGAAATGATCCACTCCTGAAAGTCCTTTTTATTTTTGCTTTCCTTTTTTTATTACCTGCTCTGGGGAACATTCTCTTCCTGCATATTAAAACCAAGCAACTTCCAAAATTGTTTCCTTTGAAGCACAGTTTATTTTAGAAAATAACTTTTTCTTCTCTCATTATTTGGCTGGTCATTTTTTCAGCACACTCCAGAGCTGTGTACAGTAATTTAGAATGTGAAAACAATTTGCAATTGACTTTATATATAACTCAGGGTGACAAAACCTGCATGACTTACATAAATCATTTCTTGTGTTTGACATCATTTTCTATTAACCTCAGGGTGAAGACTGAACAACAACAAAAAGTAAACACACTAAAATTGGTTGTGACATTTTTGACTATTCAGTCTTTCAATTAAACATCACTGGACTGTTTTATAAAAGCCCTAATATAAGGCAACTGCAAAACGGGCATAGCAATGTTTGCATAACTGAGGAGAGAAGTAGACATAAAATCTATACTAATTTCAGTTTTGAGTCATTAACCATGAAGTATTGATTATTGCTCCTTGAAACAAAATTTATGAAGCTAGCTATGCTGCTGTACCCACAGAAAGTGATTCAAATGCTCAGCCCTCAGCCCCCAGCACGGTAACTGATGGGTGGCAGTGACAGCCCCGATGCTGCTCTTCCAACCCACAGCCTTAGGAGATGCATCTCCCAGACTACACCAGGAGTGACCCAGCTGCAAACTCCAACTTCAGAAAATTAAATTGGAAGGGATCCATACTTCCGTTGGAACACATGATGAATTACAATGCCTCTACAAACCCAGTTATAATGTAAACATATTGTAAAATTTACTGCAGTTTTTGTTTTCCTACTTCGTATACTTCAAATACAGACATTAGTAGCAATCAGGTAGCTACAGACACATATAGATACCTAAGGAAAAAAAAACAAACAATGAGAGCTTGAAGTGCAAGAACAGTGTTAAAAGCAAACATCCTTTTCTAGTCTTTAAAAGCTGCATTCTACTTATGCATTATTTTTCAGCCTGTATATCTGTACTTTCAGGAAACTATTGTAATGACCTTACTATTGTCAGGAAACCCTGTAACCTTGTGGGACAGAAGAGGCCAAAGGGCTCAAATCTGTAGGGTCTTGACAGGGAGAAGCCTGCTTAAAAGATCTGTCTTGAGCTGCTCTGACCTGGCTGCCAGCGCAGTCCACACATTATAAAAGCCTGCTTGGCTTTGCTGTCAGTGTTTAGAGAAAAAAGATTTTGGGTCCCTCTGCCTTTCTCCTCTGCAAATCAGCTGTTTGGCTCCATGCAGCCCAAGTATAGGTTCTATGTGTGCATGGCCAGTGCATACACACAGAGCATAGATTTAGCAACCTCACCCAGCTGTCTTCAGCAATTTTCAGGGTCTTTTTTTTTAATTTAGGGACCCAGAGATCTCTGTAGACTTTGCTTGGTCCATGTCTGGGCTTGCAATGAAATGTCACCTCTCGTTTGATCAGCCACAGAGATGATGCCAGCAGATACAGGGTCATCAAGGCAGGCAGAGGAGCAGAAACCTAAGACAAACCAGACGCACTAGTCTCTAAATTCCATTTGAAGAAGTCTGCCTTAAAAACCAATTATTAACAGAAATTCTAAGGAAAGAAATCTGCAGACATTAAACCACACCTAGATAAATATTTACCTCCAGTACCAGGCAAGGATTCTTTTTTTATTGCTATACCCAAAAATCCATTCGAGTCTGTGGAGCTATTTGAACATATCGGCTTAGACTAGCACAGAGAAATCAGGGCAGTGGCCACATATTAAAAATTAATTTTCAAAATCCTTTTTGGACATGCATGCTATTGTTTGAGTATCTCTGCCTAAGAAGTCTGTCTCTTGCTGCTGAATATACAATAGTGCTTCCCAAGAGGTCAGAGAATGGAAATGAGAAGAGAAAGCTCTGATTTCAGTAGAACCACAGCCCAAAGATTGTAGTAAAAAAGGTTCCCCCCCAGCTGTTTTGGGTAGTTCTCTTTCATTGGTGCTCTTCCAAATTTCAAATGAAATTTTCTTGAATGATGGTTTTCTCTTGTGCAGAAAAACTTCCAATCATGTGCATTTTTTCCTCTCCTTACTTCCAGGTCACTTGATGAAACACCATGATGCCAATTTGAGATCTTCCTGACACAGAAAGGCCACAGTGACCAGAGAAACCCTACACTAGAGTGGCATGGCTGCTTTTGCGCCATCAGAACAGGATGCAACCTTCATTTTTGGCTGCAAGGTGCTAGTGAGCACAGGGAGGATACTGGAAAAGGGCTGGAGCATGAGCACTGCTTGACAGCACCTGGGTAAGATGCAGGAGGGAGGAGCACAGCCCAACTGCTGCCTTGAAGAAGAACTATGTCTCATCAGTCTGCCAGTGCTGTGCAGGGAGGGAGCTAGAGCCAAAAGCTTTAATATGAGAATATCAATATGGATCACTGGAGCTTTCGCAGCTGCTCCTGCCAGTGAACACGTTAGTCCATCATATCGTTCCAGAGCCACTGCATTTAAAGACAAATGTACAAGTTCTTCTCTGTTGCACTGACACAAGCATGTGCAAACCCGATCATTCCTTTCCCAGCACCATTCCTGAAGTGATGTCATGGCTAGGACAAGCACAGCTGAAGGCAGTCTGAAGCCAGAAACACTGCAGTACCTTCTGCCATGAAGGCCAGAAGCTGTGCAGGATTCATCCTCTGATCAAAGCCACCTGATGCCTCTTTCTGTCACCTATTAGGAAGCCAGTTTATAGACTTTAACTTTCTCACCTCCTGCCATTTTCCAGTCCTGTGGTGATCAGAGATAATGAAGCTCTCCCTGCTGCTGCTCACCTCACCCAGTCTACCATGCCCATCTGGGGACAGCGCATGCAGTGCTTAATCACCTTTAGGACCAGCTCTGATCCATGTGTTGTTCATATTCCAGCAGAGAAGCAGCAGCCTCAGCTGCTTTCCAAACATCCCAACTGCTTGTGTTTACTGAAAACAGTCCATTGCAAATGCTATTCTGAGCTGCTTCTGCCCTTGTCTGCTGTTACCCATATATTTAAGACTTTGTTTCCCATTTAACAAATAATTCCCTCACACACTCTTTGTGTAGCCAGGAAACATCTTGGGATTTATTAATTTTATATTTTTTCATATTCATTTTATTCATGTTCTTTTATGTTTTGCCCAGTTCTCCCTGGGAAGACCATGGCCCCTGTATTAAATGAGGTAGAGTCTGCATTTCAGTATGACAAGACCTGTCAAACAGTGTGTTAATTAAGCCTTTTAACAAGATACAATGCGTCTAAAGAGAATAGAAAGATCAGGATCCTTTACAGTGAAGGCTTTTACTCACTACTACTTCGAGCACCCATCATACTAGCATGAAGATGCTGCTCCAGTGGGAAGCATACTGGATTATTCAAGCAGCCCTCTAAAGCTCCCATTCTCTCTCAGTAGTCAACAGTGGGGGCTGTCCCCAAAGGAACATCTCCAGTGAATCCGTGTGCCTGACATGGTGGTACATCAAAGGTACAAGGAGCCCAGTTTTGGGCAGACATGAGACCATCTGCATTAATTCCCATCGCAGTGATGTGTAGAACATTCAGCATCTCATTTCAGGGCCTGGAACTTAAAAGCTAATGCTGTGCCTCAAATACACTGGGCATTCCATAAAGTTGGCAATTAAATCTCTCATCGTAACAACTGCTTCGTATTTTGGAACAGAAAGACACATTGGTTGATAGTGGATTTTTTATACTGAGAGGGGAAAGGTCCTATTTTATTTGCTCTGGCAACCCAAAAGGGACCTTCAACACTTCAACTATGAATGCTCAAGAAAAGTACATTAACTGCAGAAGATTAACATAGCTACAGGGGTTTCGCAATCCACAGCTGTCAGAGCAATTTGCCAGATCACTTTACAAAAATTATGCCATCCATAGAGTTACCTAAACCTACTTAAACAAGTTTCACATTCAGATTTAGAAACAAAATACAAATCAGAAACAAAATATGAATTAGTCTCATTAAACCAGGGAGACACAACATGGACATTCAGGTTTTAACCTGTATTCTAGCCTGCCACTGACCTCTGATAACACCATAGGTCTTTCCACCTCCTTTCTTGTTTGTATGTAGTCCATTTGAGTCACAATATCTTCAAGGAAGGGAACAGCTCTTATTTTTTGCTTCTGCAGTAGGGCTCTGATCTTGATTAAGTAAAATAATAAAATGTGGTTATTAACTACGAATTAATAGCAAACAGCTACAGGCTTTTCCATTGCTCTTCCATCAAATACTCTCTATTTCCCTTCCATGGTTCACCTTCACTGTAGGGGGACCACAGACCCTCTGATTACAAACTTTTCTCCTAGTGAGCACAGGGTGTGTGCAGGCTTTGTCCATGCACTTGTCTTTCCAAACATGCCAAAGGAGGTGTCAACCAAAACCCGAGGACTGCTCAAGGAAAGAGTGTGTCACACTGAACGGAAAATTAGGCCAAGAGGCAGAAACAAAGGGCAAGCATCTCTAAAACATTTCAGAGTGGAAAAAGGCTACCATTAATTAGAGTGCCACTGGGGTGAGCATTAAACATCATGGCTGTTCAGCACAAACAAGCATGCTCTGATGCTGCAGCAAGGTTTCAGAGGATCTAGCTGATAAATGGAGCACAGTAGCCATTAGGCAATTAACTCCCACAATTTATTGGTCATGTTTCCATTATTCTGGATACCTAAAAGATACTTCATTTAATACTCACTTTCTTAGTTTATTGAAAATCAAAGTTATACTTGTAGAGCCCAATTGCTACAATTTAGGCTGTTCTCCAAGAAGGACTACATTACTTTCCACTGTTCTCCAGCACAGTCCATGCCTCATGGATTTGTTTTTCAAAAACAAGTTTCTTTTAAGTTTACTAGCTAATATCTCACATATTCACAGAATATGCTCAAATTTTCCAGAAGTCCCCTAAGGTGCTTCTTACAGTGCAACTCCGTTAACAGTTCTTTTGCTGGTTCTTTCTTGCTCAGTTTGGAATGTTTAGAAATCTGTTGTACCATTTTATACTTTTTTACAGTTGTACCATTTTTTTTAATCCCCATCCTTCACATGCAGTGAATATCTATATGCATGCATCTGCTGTAGGTCCACACACACCCAGCAATGCAGCAGCATCTAAAACACTAGCACTCAGAAGTCCCTTCAGGCTAAGCAACTTCTTAACAAGGTATTCTGTGCTGCTTTGCACTGTTTTCAGATTAACTCCTAAGGTTTCCATGGGAGTTCAAGATGGAGCTAGGGGTGCACTCTTGGGATCATTTGAATCGGTTCCTGCAACACTGCCACAGAATCAAAGAACAGCTTGTGTTGGAAGTTACAAGCTTCCTGCCACAGGCAGGGACACCTTCCACTAGACCAGGTTGCTCAAAGCCCCATTCAAACTGTCTGACAGAGGGCAGAAAAAAAAAAGGGGAGGTGGGGAAGCACGAATTTCCCAGCACTTCTGATAGTTTCTGGATTGCTGCCTGCCTCTTGCACCCTGTGCCATTCAGCACATGATGTGCCCCACACAACTGTTAGCTGAGTCACCCACACCAGTCCTGCCTGCAAATCCAGCAGCAGCACAGCCCCACCTCCCACTTGAGGCTGGCTTGGGTTTCAGAAGCTGGAACCCATTGCTGGGTTGTAGGTATATCCCTTTGGTCTTTCACTGAAAAGCTAACAAGGCAGAGAAAGAAAAGCTTTATTAGAGCAGCGGGTTTACTGTTCTGCCAAAGGTAAATTCCTCACTGCATCATTTCTCAGAATTTTACTCATTAGTGTTTGACATTCCCATGGGATGCATATGCCTCCTATTTCACAGGACACTTTCATCACTAAATAGATGAATTAGAAATATTTTTATTTTCTTCATGTAAAGCCCTTCCTCCCTTTTTTATACCCTACGGACATAATATCTAATTGTTTCTCTTCCCAATCTTGTAAATCATGACATTGCTGTCTTCTCACTCATCATTTTATCAAGATAGGACTCAACGCAAAATTTCATTGACTAAGTGTAAGCCCAGCATGAGGAACAAAACCAGAAAGTCTTGGCCTTCATACGTTTGAACTGAACTTGTGCGTGATCCCTTTGCTATGGTTTTGGCTACATAAGGATGCCCAGGACAGCTGATATATTAATTTCTCCATAAGTGGGTGTAAATGGCCAGAAGGGAAATGCATATCAATGGTGATATCTCCCAGGGGACGGGAGCACTTACAGGATGACCTGTTGAGATCTTCTCCACTTTCTGTGACATCAATAAATTGTTTTCTTTTCCTTCCTTCAACACTGCCCTCAGGAAGAGTATCGCACTATGGCTACAGAGCATTATTTCATAGTTACAGCAGCTCTGGAAACCTTGCACAAGGATAAATACCATTTAAAAAAAGTTGGATTACTTTTAAAAAGCCTCTTCTTTCTGATGCTGTCACTGTGGTCAGGGCTTTCAGCAGTACCACTTCTGCCTCAAAATACACAAGCTTTTAACTTTTGCCAAGGAAACCAGCTAGACAGAATGAAGCCTATTGACATCTTGGCATCTCTGCTGCTGCTGCCGAAGTGCTTCTGAAAATACAGCCAGTCTGAACCCTGCAGGAGAGGTCTGGAACACAAGTGCTATAGGAGACTTATCAAAGAGGCATTTCATAGATTATAGTCCAAGGGACACCCTTCCTCTTCCCCCCTCTCCCCAACCCAGAAGAATTCAAGTCTGTGGCAAGAAAGCCAATTTCTTACTGAAATACAGAAAATTCTGAAGTCAGGTATGACAGCTACCCTATAAGTGGCAGCAGGCACTAAACGGGTCATGGTGTCAGGAGATGCTATAACTGTATCTAGGATTTTAATACCATTTGTATGGGACCTGATGTAACAGTGCAAAACCTGGTGTAAGTCATCACAGATTGAGCAAAGCAGAGAATGTGTTCCGTGTTGTCCATTACACGCTACAGCGACAGCCTACTAGAGAGCTAGAGCTGCTGAAGACAGCAAGCAGCATGCTGTAGGAAACACTGATTTCTTTTTCTTTCAAAAGCAAGTTTCCATTTGGAATGAAATGCAACAACTTCGACATGCCAAATACCACCACACACACTGTGAGAGCAACTGGCCTTTTCTGAAATCTGTGGATAGCAAAGGTAGCCACAATGGGGCATGTTCAGTGCTGGAAGAGCCATTGAGGCTTTAGGGCCAAAGCCTACCAGGGCTTACCACCCATGAGCACTGCACTGCCAAGAGGGCAGCAAAGCCTAACAACAGTATGTTTCAGAAGAAATGAAGCTTTCCAACTCAGTACTGAGTTATGTGAAATGGTATTTTAATCTTCAAAAAAATGAAAGGAAAAGGCCACCCTACTGCAGTATTTTACTTTATGGCACAAAAGCTGCATTTCAGAGAGAACAGCATTGGTCAAATTTCATGGGGAATGGTAGGAGAATGTTTTTATGAAGAAGACACCAGTCCATCCTTCAGTGTTACCAACAGTCCAAGTTTCTTCATCTTTACTGTTTCTTTACCCTTCCACTGAAGGGCTGTAGAATTATGTCTGCTAAAAGACACCCCTGTTTTGGTCTAATGGTTACTTTCACAAGAGCACAAATCTGCACCCAGCCGACTCTGCTGGAAGAAACCCACATCTTCCATCTCCCTCTAAGGTTTTCATTGCAAATTACAGTTGAATCCAGTTTAATTTTGAGAAAAATATGATGAGATTGCAACCAAGCCAGTGTGAATTTCAACATGCCAGGAAGGGGCAGACAGGGTGAAAATCTGACATGACAGATCCATCTTCTGAACTCCCAGTGGAGATTTTTCACCCCCAGAAAAAAAGTAGGCAGCTCTTTTTATAGCTCATGAGCCTATTACTTCTAATGACAACAACGGAGGACTCTTTTAAAACTGAAAAGAAATATATTAATCTAATTTTCAGCTTTTCAACATGAGGTATTGTCTACTAATTTTTACAAAAGAAGACTGATGAGCTATTTTAAGAATCAGAAATTTACCGTAAAAAAAAAAACAAAAATAACCACACCCCTATTACAGAAATGTTTTTCTACACTTCTTGCATTTCTGAAAGGCCCATTTAGGCCAGCAGTATGTCTCTGGTCTCAAACCAAAGGAGCTGCTTTTTGGAAAGCATGAAAAATTACCTATTATATTGCACTGCAACAGTACTTATAAAATGGTTCCCAAGCCATTAACTTCACAGGGACTGCCTTTGCTTGGACAATGCACCTACAGGGTTTAATGCCAGTGTTGGACTTCAACAGTACACACATGAGAATACCCATCCCTGGGCAGGTACCAGGGGGCTGAGAACAGAGGTTGAGGCAGAAACAGTAAGCAGCTACAAGCCACGATAAAGTGTAGATGGGACTGCATGGAGGAGGCTTCCAAGGAAAGTAGACCCAGCATGGCCTGGTTTATTAAGCCTTTCAATGCCATGTAGCTGAATTTTATACAGCAGCTTTGTCCTTGGCCACAGCATCAAGGAACAGAGCTGGCTCTCAAAACGTGCCACCAGTTCTCAGCCAGCCTGAATGCACAGGCCACCATGCTTTGCTCCCATTCTCAGTGGTTTGAGATACTATCACCAACATGGTCACATCTCTTGCAAGGCATACAAGTGAGAGGTGCCAGCACAGCTGGGAGCCACAGGAAATCTCTGGTTGAGGACCCTAGAGAAGTCCCACCACATCTACTGATTTTAGGTTCATGGAAGAATACGTGCATTCACAGAAACTGTTTTCTCTGTTATGATGAACTACATACCAAGCAGTTTGATTGGGGTGTTAATCTTTACGTATATTGTAATTTCCACCAAATGTTATTGTGTTTGTCTCCAACATGACAAATAGCTTTTCTATGCTGATGATAATGAATCTACTCGCTCATTCTCATGCTTATAAGTAGGCAAGCACACCAAGAAACCAGCAACCTGCTTATTAATGTGCCAGCTGAGCTCTGCTTGCTAGAGACACTGAACACAAATTATGCCAGCCTCCATTCCTGCACTACCTTTCTTTCCATCCCCACCATCTCTTGATCATACAATGCCGTATTTTCTAATACAAGTGGAAAATATTTCATATTTAGCATCCAGCAGCTACTCATCCATGAAGATCATTACAGCTGAAGAAACAGAGAAATAGTCCTCCAAAGGCAAAGCCGTCCAGCAGGAGTGAACTCTGCATCCAGCCTAGCCAACGTCCCTCGTCATCCATCCCAGACATGATATCCCAGAAGTTAGGCAGTTACAAAAGTTTTGCATTTTTCTGTGTAGACCTAACTTCTGTAAAGCTTTCTGAGCACTCCCAAGAAGTAAATCTGCATCATATCTGTTTTAAGGATGGGCATAATTACATTAAGACACTCACGGTCCAATAAAATCAGTAGGGATATTAGCACAAGAGCTTCCTAGGGTAAAGCTAACACCATGGTCCTCACTTGGATTCCAACACCAAAAACATTTTAGGGTTGTGTCGTGGTTTAAATCCAGTCAGGTAATTCGTTCACTCACTCCTCCCCCCTTTCTTGCCCTCCCCCTGCTCCCGGAGGGACGGAGAGGAGAATCGAAAAGAATGCAACTCCCACGGGTTGAGATAAGAACAGTTTAGTAACTAAGGTATAACACAGATCACTACTGCTACCACCAATGATAATAATGATAAAGGAAATAACAAGGGAAGAGAATACAACACCTCAGCACCAGCTGCCCGATAACTCGCCCCCCAAGCCTGACCAAGCTCCAACCGATACCTCCTCCAACCCTGCAGACTCCCAGCCCTTCTGGCTAACTCCCAGTTACATCCTGGGCATGACGTGCTGTGGTATGGAATAGCTCTTTGGTCAGTTTGGGTCAGGTGTCCTGTCTCTGCTTCCTCCCGGCTTCCCCTCCTCCCTGGCAGAGCATGAGACTCACAAAGTCCTTGGCCAAACCAAAACATCATTGTTATCAGCTCTGTTCCCAGGCCGAAAGTCAAAACACTGCACTGCACCAGCTACCAAGAAGGGGAAAAATGACTGCTACTGCTGAACCCAGGACAGGTTGAGATAGGAGCACCTTTAAAGTCCATGTTTCATCATCACCTTGCAGAGCTGAGCTGTAAGCCAGGGAGCCAACATGCGCTTCCCATCAGCTACTGTTCTTCCATGAGCCAGCAGCTCCAACTAGCAACCTTTCACAAAACTCACCTGTTCAACTTTCCAGAAACTTTTTTTTTTCTCTTTTTAATTGTCTTCAGTATCCATCTGACTGTATGCAAACTGAATAGCAGATATATCAAGGCAGGGACCCCATGCTGGCAGAACAGTCACCATTTGTATGAGGCTTCATATACACAGAGCACCTTGACTTGAGATTTTTTTAAATTCCTTCAAAAAGAGGTTGTTTATACCCCAGCATTTCAGCCCAACACAGTTGGAAACTGCCACAGTATCACTTAAGAGGGGGATCACAGCAGAAATTCCTCTAACTTTTGTAGCACTGCTGGGGATCACTATAAAATGGTACCAAGCTAATTAGACAAGTCATAAAGATGTTCCCCTGGCAATCTCACAGGTGAAACAATCTAATCTTCTGCACCCTGCCTTCCTATTTAATCTCTTGATAAAAGCCATTAACACAATTTTTCAGTCTACTGTAGTCACTTTGTAAAGTGCATATCATTTACAATCCCATTAAAAAGATGGCCACAGATTAGTCTCGAATTACAAAACCCTTCAGTTGTGGTTTTAGCACATTAGCTGTAGCTATATGAATCCTGAAGGAAAAAAATAATCACAGAACATTGCAGATTTCAGAGCAAGCATACCCATCAAACCCCACCTATCTAATTTTCTGCATAAAAGTTAAATATAATTGCAAATTGTGGGATATACTGTGCAGCAGCTGAGCAACCATGCAGACCTTTTTCTTTTGTGAATAGCAAGGAAAAAAGAATTAATACAAGAGCACAAAAGGTATACAAATATCTTTCATTTAAAAAGCTAGGATTTAGTTACTTCACAGTTTATGCTAAATTTCTGCTGCTATTCAGTATTCAAGTTATTTCTGTTATGTAATCTGAGGTGCTGGAGGATGCCAAGCATTAGGAGTTCCAACAGAGCGGAAAGAGTGAAGGCACTCAACCTTGTGAACATATAATGAAACAGATGTTTGCTGCTTTTCTGTATTTATGCTTCTTAGTATTGACTTCTAAAATCCAGCATATGGAAGCTCCCAATGCTATCTACTTCTTCCAATACTTCCAAGCTTCCAAACTCACCTTCAAGAAGCTCCCTTTCATCCAGGGAAGTCATCAGGAGATTGTTTCAAAACAGCAGTAGAATACTCTTTGTCTGGGCTTCTCCAAAAACTACAGAGGTCCTAAACAAAACATTTGAGATAGATTCCAAAGGTACATATACTGTAAAACATCTACATCAGAGCCATGGCCCTGCCTGGAAATAGCTCAGGTATGATTTTTCACAGGATACAAGAAAAAGCACTCAGATCCTATTAGTTTTCAGCAAAAGCATTTGAGCACCTTGGAGATCAGAAAATAGGATTTTCAGGGTTTAACATTACTGAACTTTCCAACGTAAAAGGCTTCTCATTCTTGTGTTTCTAGTCCCTTCTCAACCTTCAGCAGCACTTTACCTTCCTAAGTGCTCTCCATTTGTTTGTTTGCACTGGATTTTTTTATTTTCATAAGCAATAAATCAGCAGAGGCATTTAGGAAATTACAAAATTGGGTCGCACGTATTTCTATTTTGTAAAAGAAACCCCTTCATATTTCTACATCAGCTGTAGGGAGACTTAAAAAAAAAGCACGCTAAAAGTTATAGCGCTTCCTAATAAACATCTTCCTGTTGCTCTTTGAAGGAAACTTGAGGACTCTGTGGCGTGTAGGAAGCAAAGGCTGTGTTTTCAATCTTTTATGTGAAGGTGTGCATCACATAGTCAGAGCATAACAATCTTCTGTCCATGCTGGAGTCCTTTGGAGTAGAAAGAAGGGACAAGCTATGACCATCACAGACCAGGGAAGATGTTGCAGAGGCAGGCAGTGGTGATGGACAGAGGTGGCAAAATCCTTTCAAAATCTAGACTTAATTCAATTTTGGAAGTTCATCAATTCATGAGAACTATAAATGAGGACTCTTCCAGCACTTAGATCTGAAATCTGTTTGGAGGATAAGATTGAGTCTTTTGCATTTCTGTGCTTCCCAGGCCAGAAGTCAAAAAATCCTGAGGTCAGAGGTTTGTTCAAGATTCTCTTCCACCTCAGAGTTGTCTGATGTTAACAAGATGCCTGCAACTGAAAACATCTAATGACAAGCATGTGCAGGAGTCACAGCACTATCTTGGAGAGAAATAAAATGGCATTCTCAAGCTTTATATTATAGGTGAAGTGACAGCAACCACTGATGTAAAGGAGGAGAGATCTCTGGTGCTATCTGCTAGGTTCAGAGGTTGCTCTTGTTTGAGCTCCTGAGGAGTTAAACCTAATTTCTCATACGCTGCAGATATCTAAGATGTTTTAATTGAAGGCAGTTGCTTAGCAACTACCTCCCATGTGCCACAGCAATGCTTTTCACCTGGAACAGATAAACATCAGGATGGTACTTTACAAATCTGATTAGCAGCAGTGAAATAGCTGGCTACAACGAGCTGCAAGTGCTTTTCCAGAAGTTATGCTTCTAACCTGATACCCATCAGCAAGGAAAACCCAGTGAAACTCATTTGCAGGTTAGAAGAGTCTCTTCTCCTCTTGCCCAGCAAACATTTCAGTCTGATTCTCACAACCAGAGCTTATCAGGAGGGAGATAGCATTGAAAGGATTTTTCTTATTCAAAAGATTTCACTGCAGTTGAACACATAATGATAAAATACTAAAGCACTTGCAGCCATGCAGAGATGTTTTTCTGAACAGGCCTACGATTCTTTGAAAAGCATCAGAAAAAGCACATTACCAGACCATAGAGAAAAAGATTTATTCATACCGTCTGTAAACTGGGCATTGCTGCTTAAAGACTGCTACAATACTAGCCTTTACAAGCTGTTTAAGAGCTTGTTATTGGTGTATTTCTAACAAGGAATATTAAGTGCTTGAATAGGTCACTTTCAACATCTTTGAATTATAAGGTTAATATAAACATGAACATTTATACCTTACTTATATCATGGCAATGATCTGCTATGTGGGGGTCTGATACAAGGTGACCAATTAAGCATTTATGATTTAGAAAAGATTTTATGCATTTTTCCATTCATTGCAAGTAAGCTACATGTCCCTGCATGATCAGATTGGGATCTGCCAAGGAAATAAAGGCAAGAAGAATAGCCTTATGTTCCAAAAATCCCTAATACCAAATGCAGAATAACAGGCTACAAGTACCCAGAGAACTGAGTGTTCAAGTGCTCAGACACATGAGCATGAGACTCACTTCTCAGTGCTTCAGATGCCTCCAAGGAATTGTTCACCAGCAGCATTCCAGTTTACAGGGTGGGGAGCAGCCGGGCTTAGGACAATGGGGCCAAGAGGTGGCAAAAGGGGCTGGAGGGAGCGCAAGCTTGCTGGATTGAGGATGAGGAGACATTCTGAATTAGCCTTAACATGTCAAATACAAAACCAAAGGGTTCCCAGGAAAGTACATAGTTTCTGGAAAGATACAGAGCTATGCCCTGGGCAAGCACCAGAAGAGGATATGCTGGGAGGGTTTTCAAGGCAAGTTTAACTTAACCAGCTGGGTTTTGAGCACCTAACAACCACAGAGGTGCCAGTTCAAAAAAATCCCTTCCACTCTAGTTGGCACTTGAGCATCTGCTTAGATTTTTCATCTTAAATAGGACTTGGGAAAACATTAATTTGCTGTACAGGACTAAAATGAACTTCAGCCCTAGAAATCTTTGTCAGGATTACATGCACCAAGCTTCAGCCTTCACCATAAGAAGTATCCTTTGACATAGCATCTCCATGTCACAGTACAACTATAAGCATATACAGCAGGAATCCGTCATGTCTTCTATTATCACACTGAAGTACTGAGCCAAGAACATCCTTATCGGAGCTTGGCTACAGTTACTGAGCTATTTGCTGAAGTCCATATTCTGGAGGGCTGTTACTGTAATATAGACAATGTAGTAATTAGCCTGGACCATAGAGAATTTGTCCCATATGTATTCTTTATCTGTGGGATGATTCATGTTGAATCGTTGGCTGTAAACCACACAAATCAATTAAGCTATAGGCAAGAATTTTGTTTTGTTTTCCATTTAATCTTCTGTAATCTCTCAGGTAACTCTCCATTCTTTGTTATTATTTCTTGATTTAAATCTTCATTCTAATCTCAGCAAATGGCAGAACTACTGGGAAAGAGGTCATGACACTAGGCAAGTGTAACACAGAGGAGTAGCTTAAGCTTGTTCCCAGTTTTGAATGCTGCTCAGGTCATGACAATAAGTTTTTAATGCTTCACATAAGAATGTTGCTATTTGGGGGTTTAAAAAAAAAGTTAAATTAATATTTGTAAGCTCTTTTCTTGAGCTACTCAGGAAAAAATAAAAAGAAAGAAAATTCTTTCTCTTCTCAAAAATAAGATACTATGGATCTGATTTGTTGGGGGTTTTGGGGGTTGTTTTTTTTTTTCTTTTTTGACCAGAATATTGCTATCAACATATTCAGACACTGACATTTTGAGTTCTATTTAGAAAACTAGAAGGAAGCCATCCAACTAAGATGCGGCCCAGAAGCAAAACTTAAAGTTCTGTGTAGTCATTCATCTCAGACAAGTACACTCTAAGTATGTCCTTCTAATTATTAAGAGAGCAATCAAGACCTGTGTTGCAGCATCCAAGGAACTCCAATAGGGCCAGAAAGACATTCCTTTCCTTCTTTGCCATCTTCAGACTGGATTAGCTGGGGGCAGGGATAGGAAAGTTAAACCACAATACGGTCCTGTAGCATCCCAGGTTTCCTGTGGGGAGGTTGAAGGGGTGGTGGATGCCCTGGTTGGACCCATGGCAATGTCTGGGGCACTGGGATGCAGAATATTCTTAAAAATCAACACGTTTATTTGGAGCTAAAGTAATAAATACTTTTACCTTGGAGGTAGCACTCCAAAGTCAAAGCAGAACCACAGCATTATTTCCAAGGTTTCTTAGCTCTTCAGTTATTACATTCCCTTGTTTCCTTAGCTCACCCTCCTACTAGCTGCCTTATTTGCTGTGTGAAACCCTCAGTATTAACCACAATAAAGGTTCTTAATGTTTAATGTGTGGTTGATAGAATCCTGCAGCATCCAGCAGAGCCTTTGAATAAAGGGCACCCTGTAAAAAAACTTAAATGCAAACAAAAAAGGAGCATGTGAAACCATAAGATAGAAGCTGGTCACATTCAATCTCTGAAAGCAAAGAGCTACAGTTTATATGAATAATTCAAAAACAGCCTCAGACAAATGATCCCAGGTCTATAAGGAAACAGTAAAGCCTCTGGAGTCTGCAGCTCTTTTTATTACAGCCTGCTTCATGCTGAATGCTGTTTTCTCTGGGGTTATTTTTTACTCTTTATATATATATATAAATATATATATGTAAATGAACAGTCAGATAGGTGGCTCAGATAACATGTACAGTTAAAATAACATGTACAGCAGACCCCAGAGAAATATTTGTATTTTATATTCATTTCTGACTTGTAAATTATTCATTGACGTGGATCCTGCAATCGGGTAAAAATTAAAAATTGGCAAATTAGTTTTCATTTGTTTATGTTAATTATTTAGTGTTCTTCCTTTTTATTAGAAAAAAACAGGGAGGGAGATTAGTCTTGTTCTGACGATCTGCGTTTGCTCCCTAGACAACACACAAATTAGCATTGCTATGGCTACTTTTATGCAAGGTCTATAGAAATATGACTCCACTGCCCAGATCTGTTGCCGAGAGGTTGTGGCATATGCTGGATTTCTAAATTGCAAATCTGCCTTTGGATGTTTTTCAACATCAGTTTGAAAAATAGGCTTTTGGGTCTTTATTTACAGATGAAGTCAACAATTGTTTCCATGACCCTCCACGAATTCAGCTGGGCTCTCCAGTCCTTGCCAGCACTGGTAATCTCCTCCACTGCCCCCGGGAAACTCCAGGCAGTGGGAGTTTTACCTCCAATTTAAGACACAGTCAATTCGACTTTGATACAAGGTTTCAAAGATAGGGGGTCATCTCCAGGTTAATGTCTGTTGATGGATTTAACTACATAAAGAAAAATCCAAGCCAGGGGCCACCACAGCACACATAGTGGGAACCTGCTGGGTAAACTACTCTGTGTTTCCTGGGCAGTGCACATCAACAGCATCTGTGTATTCAGAAACACCCACCCATTATGGGTTTTTTAATGTTTGAGTGGTTTTGTTTTGTTTTCTTTAAGATCTCTCTTGTTAGAAGGCAAGGACTGTGTGTACTCTCTACTCAAGAGCAGTAGGGCAGATGTTTTGCAGCTAGCTGTGGGTCTGGCCCTGCTCAGGTTCAGGTATGATTGTGACAAGGGGCTTAGTTAGGTTGCTCACCCTCTTCCACTCATCCCTATTCCACAGTCACTTGGCTTACAAACCAGGTTTATTCAGCCCATTGAGCTGCGTTTGCCATCAACCGCAGATCCCAAGAGGAGAGCTAAATGCACACTCCACAAGAATTTTTTCCATGATATGTTATATACTCAGAGTGTATTCATCCTGCCCAGGTTATTTGCCTAGACGTCAACTAGAGGTCAGGTTAGACAGGGCTTTGAGTGACCTGGATGGTGGAAGGTGCTCTGCATCAAAAGGAGCATGACCAGCAGGTCGAAGGAGGTGATCCTGCCCCTCTACTCTGCTCTCATGAGACCTCACTTGGAGTATTGTGTGCAGTTCTGGTGTCCTCAACATAAAAAGGACATGGAACTGTTGGAACAAGTCCAGAGGAGGGCCATGAGGATGATCGGGGACTGGAGCACCTCCCGTATGAAGATAGGCTGAGAAAGTTGGGGCTGTTCAGCCTGGAGAAGAGAAGGGTGCATGGAGACCTCATAGCAGCCTTCCAGTATCTGAAGGGGGCCTAGAGGGATGCTGGGGAGGGACTCTTCATTAGAGACTGTAGTGATAGGACAAGGGCTAATGGGTTCAAACTTAAACAGGGGAAGTTTAGATTGGATATAAGGAGGAAACTCTTTCCTGTTAGGGTGGTGAGGCACTGGAATAGGTTGCCCAGGGAGGCTGTGAATGCTCCATCCCCGGCAGTGTTCAAGGCCAGGTTGGATGAGGCTTTGGGTGAGATGGTTTAGTGTGAGGTGTCCCTGCCCATGGCAGGGGGGGTGGAACTAGATGATCTTAAGGTCCTTTCCAACCCTCACCATTCTATGATTCTATGGCAGTGGTCTTGGAACTGCATGGTCCTTAAGGCCCCTTACAACCCAAACCTTTCTATGATTTCATGATAAAGACAGCCCATTTTGTGTGTGCTGAGGTTCATCATGTTCATTCACCATCTCCTTTGTTGCTCAGACACTTCCTACCCAACTCACAGAGCTTTCTTCCATTGAAACCACTGGCAGTTGGCAACACAACTTTTCCATTCAGTAGAGAAGAAGCACGAAGCACATTGTGTCTTCCTGTTCCCAGACACTTTTGGATACTAAGGAGCACATTCTTCATGGTCAGTCTTCAGCTTTGCTACTTTCTACATAGTGAGTTTTTAACATAATGTCAAGCACAGAAAATGCTCACACATATGGCCTGACAAGGAAAGTGAATAACCATGAACATGGTGCAATTCTGGTAGCTGAAAGGTCACCTTATGTTACAGAAGAAACCCAAAACATTCCCACGCACATTCCTAATTACTTTGGGTGTAAGAAATCAGTGCTGTAGGCTCTATAACTGCTACAGAGGGCTACAGATCAATTAATGGTATCAGCAAATTAAAAAGAAAAAAATACAAAATGAAAGCCCTAATGCATATATATCGTTAGTCTTTCTCTACCCAAAACCTCATAGCTTTTGCAAGATAGCTTCTCCTAAGGAATTAGGATGAGAACAAAGTAAGAAGAGAAAATGCCAAAGCCCAAACCACAAAGTGAAATGCATGTCAGAAGCATTTCTAGCATTTCATTAGAATGTGACATATAACAATATTGATTAAAAACATTTTCCTGAGCCTTTAATTCCATTATTTCTAGGAATTGAACCTGATGTCTGTGCAAGATCCATCTTAATCCAATTACTGTGGGTGGATCCTCAAGGTAAACAATATTGCTGCTGCTTTTCAAAAGAAGAAATACAGCATGTTCCTTCCTCTGGCTGCATTTGCTAGGCCAGATTTAGAGGAATTAAGAGCAGTGAAGATTATCTAAGGTGCTTCAATAGCCTCTGCTGCCTGAAGGCACAGTTACCTGGGAGGAGATGGCTCCGTGCATCTTTGGAGCTTCATTGGAGCCAAAATTCACTCCCTCCTTCAAGGTGAAAGCATGGTCCCTCACATTAAGGCTATTTATGAGAAAATTTTGTCCATCTGAGTTAGTTTTGCCGGATAGCAAGTATAAATATAAAGAGTGCAAAGCACATTGCAACTCTTAAAATTTTCATGGTGAAAAGCAGAAAGCCATTTTTATGAAGTGAGTCATTAAAAAACAAGTTTCTTCCTTTGACCTACATCTTGCAAAAATACAGCAGATTTAAATTATCATCAGAAACAACACCCAAGAGTGATTTTAAACCTATGATTTATGCTTCACTTTACATAGAGAGTCACAGTGTTTAAGTTATGTCTGTCCATGGGACTTCAGAGCCTTCCTTGTTGGGTTAAAAACTGGGGTTGCTCAGGCATGCTCTCCCCAAAGTCTGGGAGGGCTCTGCCCAGAAGTAAATCCCGAATTTCACATAGAGCATTTTAGGACAAAATGCAAATTCTCCTCTGAATCCTAAATAAACTGAAAAGAGAGAGGAATTAAAAAAAATATATCCACTTTTTTTTCAAGCCTAATTGTTAGCTAGTGTGTATATATGTAGAAACTCCAAGCATTTGAAGTAATGTATGAAAAGCAACTGCTGAACAATCACTCATTTAGGTGAAACACTAGTACTGCCTCCAGGTCCTTAATCCTGGTGGGATGAGAAAAGAAGTTGTTGTGGAGTAACTGGGATTTACATCAACCACACAGTAATGGGGTCCTTCTCTGCAGCACTGTGCTGTCCTCCTGGAGCAATGAACTGTGCAGATGCTGCCAAATACCACAAACCTCCACCCCTCTCCCACTGTAGGTATACACCAGGACTTCCACACGAGTGCTTTTGTGCACAGGTTTGAGGTTTTCGAACTTGTCACAGGTTTGGTGCCAGGATAATTGACATACAAGTTCTTGGAGGAAGGAAGTAATTTTCATTATATCAGTGATATTCCCTAAAATAAATACCCCATTGGGAATGTTTGTGCACCTACACATAGCCACCACACAGCCCCACAGCTCCTGAACCACTTGGCCAAACACTGACAGGCTTGTATATCCAGGAAAGTCAGGGCAATTTGGCCGTGGGCCAGAAAGTCCAGAAACATCTTTGCAGCTGGAAACCAGCAGCACTTTGCAACATAGCCCATCTTTGAAACTAATCAAGCTCCAAAACACTTTTAATGGAAATAAAAAAGATTTCTCACAAAAAAACAATCCAAAGAGCATTTAAGGCTGCAAAGGTTTTCAGAGCAGACCTGAAAACAGTTTTTCCTCCACTTCTATTTTTTTGCACGATAATGAGGAAGGTGAATTTCCATCTAACTCGAAATATCTTTATACAAATTAAGTTTTGTGTTAATTTAGATTTCTTCACCAGGAAGCAGATACATTCAGGAGACAGATGTAATTTATAAAATCTGGCAGCCATCATTACAAAGTGGGAAAAAAAAATGTATTTAAATAGTTTCAAGCATAAGTTTGGCTGCACAAGGCTAGCTTTCATTATGGACCTGTGTGAATACAATATCTTAATGAAAATTAATGGGGAAAGACTGTTTCATGGACTAGAGTCCCAAACGCAAGTAACTTTTTAATAGAACTTCACCTTTAGAGAAATTAGTTATCAAGCTTTGTTCTCTTTAATGCTACAGAAAAAGGAAGAGTCACCAAATTAATTGCTTTGTGGTTGTTGGATCAGACCTTTGCAAGCAAAATTTCTATTAATTGCAATAGCAATTTACCCTGCTAGAGATGACACTTGGGCAATGCTTCATTTCTGTTAGGTGGCATAATTGGTACTTTGTAAGAACAAGAAAAAAAATAGCTCTAGTTATCATAATTCTGTAGAAATTATTTACATATTTGGGTCCCATACTCAAATTATTATAATCAACACTGATTCCCAAAATGAATTCACAGTTTCTTGTAACTCTAGAAACTGGGTTGTCATGGTGAATATTTATGAGGCTGACAAAACAATCTTATGGATACTGTTCTCGTTCAGACACATACACGATGCATAATAGGAATTTCTGCGTTTTTATACAAATTGGTCTGTTAAAAACAAAACAAACAAACAAAAAAACCAACAAAACCCACAACAATAAAAAAAGTTTCTATAGGAGCAGCAGTTCCTGCACAGCTCCATACCCTCAACATGTCCACTCCATAGTTTCAGCTCTTCAAAGCATTGCTGTCCTTTCCAGAATTCAGCCCAGCTACTCACCCAACTTCTTCCTTTCAGCTTTTGTTGGAGGCATGTCTGCACTACAAGGAGAATTAAATAAAAATATTCACAAGTACCTGCATACCTCCCAGCAGTTAAATTCACTAACTGGGATAAGCACCTTCAGAGGTGACAGATGCTTGTACCATGGCTTGTGAACTTGCAGAACCTCGGTTTCTAGAGCTTGGTTGACTTCACTTAACATATGCCTTAGACAGCATCACTGCAATGAAAGAGATTTTACTAATGGGGTTTTCCCAGCATGCTCAAGTATAACTCCAAATATTAACTCTATGTATTTAACAGAAATTTTAATAATTAATAATTTGGATTACCAGAACTGCCTTATCGCTTTCCCTGTTAAGTCTTAATGCTGAGCAAACTGACACTGAACAACTCATCTAAACAATTCCATTCTTTATATTTACAGTTATAATTGCCAACAGGAAAAACTCGTTTTTGTTCTTAGGATGCTCTGTTGAGGGATTTCACTTGCTTAAATTAACACTTTCACACAGACCCAAAGTGTCTTATCTTTAAAAATCTGAACCTGACTCCACACCTAGAGATGCTCCATGCCCTGGTTATGGAACTGACTGCCTCAACTTCCTAATATCTTTGAAATTTCTGTCCTTTTAAAAGAAGTGATTGGCATGCATGCAATACCTTTGGTCTGAAACTGTTGGGTTTTTTTTTAATTTGGAAGGTTAATGTACTTGCTTTCATAATTTAAACATAATTCTAGCTGCATATGTTGTGTCTTGTATTTACTTTGACTCATACTGTTTTCTTTCCCCTGAATGAGATGGTTGAGTAGCAAACAGATTTCAGAACAGAAAATACACAGTTAAAAAAACTGTCCCAGTTAAGGGGCTGTGAGGCTGGCCTGATCAAATGGTTGTGAAACACTGCCAGAAGCTGCTCAAGCCCAGTTATAACAGAGTAGGAGACAGTCAGTTAGCCCATGCAGTCAAGGAAGAACTATCACTCAGTACTCATTCTCAACTTAGTACCTGCCAACTCCACTGGGTGTGCCTTGGGTTTGTTAGTGGAAAAGGCTTGATCCTGCTCATCCTTTTCACTGCAATCATGGTTAGAAACCATCTACAATGTTCAGGCTCTGTTCTTTCTTTTGCAGACTGAAGAGCCCTTGCTTATTCATCCATGTACAACCCCTCTACAACTGACTTTGCTGCTTTCCTTTAAAGTGCTTCCAGCTCTGCTTTCCTGTGTCTTGTTGAGATGCAGGGTCACCACTGCAATCAGTAACATCAGGATAACATAGAATCATAGAATAGTTAGGGTTGGAAAGGACCTTAAGATCATCCAGTTCCAGCCACCCTGCCTAGGGCAAGGACACCTCACACTAAACCATCTCACCCAAGGCTTCGTCCAACCTGGCCTTGAACACTGCCAGGGATGGAGCATTCACAACCTCCCTGGGCAACCCATTCCAGTGCCTCACCACCCTTACAGTAAAGAACTTCTTCCTTATATCCAATCTAAATTTCCCCTGTTTAAGTTTGAACCCATTACCCCTTGTCCTGTCAATACAGTCATCTTCTCTGTTATTTTCCTAATAATGACTAGGATTGTTATTTCCTTTCTTTACTTCTCCCAAGCATAGGGTTGACATTTTCATCAAAATATCTATTACAGTGCTAATGTCTCATTCCCCTGTGGTAACGATCAGCTCAGAGCTCATCATTTTATATGTGAAGTAGAGATTTTCCCACACATACACAGCAATTTACATTCTCCATAGTGAACTACTTCTGCAAATGTAATGCCTGGTCACACGCTCATTTAGCCACTCTTTAAAACCAACCTACCCTCACTAACCTGAATAATGCAGCACCCTCAGGAAATGTTTTCACTGCCCTAGCCACCCCTTTTTTCAGAAAGACATGGAGGGACAAAAATTTCAGACAAAATAGGTAGCACATTGACCAGTGATTTGCCAGTAAATAAGTATTCACACAGCAACTTAGTTTTCAAAGCTTACTGCTGCCATGAAATTTCACCTTGGATGATACAGTGGTAATTAACTGTATTTATTGAACTGATCTGGACATAAAAGTCCATTTTTCAGGACAGGATTGCAGAGAAATTACATTCTAGTAAGATATCTACATTTTTATGATCGTGGAGAGCAGATTATCTAGTTTGTCATCTACTGCCATTTCATACATTGATATTTTCTAATGGAAAGTTTACAACTAGATAGTGATAGTCATATTTGTTCTAATTCAGAACTCCAAAGGGAGAAAGGACATCTTGCTTCATTATTCATCGACCTGAGCAGAGTTATCTGTTACATTCAGCATTTAAGATAAAGATTTTAATATTTACAGAAATATAGTCTTCAAACACCTGGCAAAAAGAATTTCTTAATCATCAAGACCTCAAATCATAAACATATTCCAATTTTCTCTATTCCACATCAAGTCTGGTATAAAAAGAACAAAAAAAAACCCAAACAAACACACAAACAAAAAGAACAATTCCAACCTTCACAGTTTAAAAGTGAAGTGAATTTGATTTTGCTTATGAAAATGGAAATTCTGTACAGTCAGAACAAGGGAGCTTAGATCCCAGAGTCATAAGTCAAGATTCAAGATCAGATTAAGCATAATGGGAAAATGCAGCCTTTTATTTAGCACTAAATCTGTATCTCTCTGGTTGATCTACTGTCACAACAAAACTACTGATATTATCATATAGTAGTGTGAGGCTGTTTTTCTCCCCTTGGAGTTTGAAGTCCAAGCACAACACATACTTATATTAAGAATCATAAAATGGTTAGGGTTGGAAAGTACCTTAAGGTGACTTAGTTCCACCCCTGCCATGGGCAGGGACACGTCACACTAGACCTGGTTGCCTAAGGCTCTGTCCAGCCTGGCCTGGAAACTTTCATGGATTAAGCATTCACAACTTCCTTGGGCAGCCTGCTTCAGTGCCTTGCCACTCTCACAGTAAAGAACTTCTTCCTTATATATAACCTTAATCTGCCCTGTTTAAGTTTAAACCCACCACCCCTTGTCCTATCACTACAGTCCCTGACGAAGAGGCCCTCTCCAGCACCTTCATAGGCACCCTTCAGATACTGGAAGGCTGCTATGAGGTCTCCACGCAGCCTTCTCTTCTCCAGGCTGAACAGGTCCAGCTTTCTTAGTCTGTCTTCATACAGGAGGTGCTCCAGTCCCCTGATCATCCTTGTGGCCCTCCTCTGGACTTGTTCCAACAGTTCCGTGTCCTTTTTATGTTGAGGACACCAGAACAGTAAAGAATTTCTTCCTTATATCTAACGTAAATCTGTCCTGTTTAAATTTAAACACATTGCCCCTTGTCTTATTGCTACAGTCCCTGATGAAGAGTCCCTCTCCAGAACCTTCATAGGCCCCCTTCAGGTACTGGAAGGCTGCTATGAGGTCTCCACGCAACCTTCTCTAGACTGAATAGCCCCAGCTTTCTCTGCTCAGCTTCAAGGAGGCTTGTGCATCTTCCATATACCTTCCTCCTGGCCCTACTCTGGACTTGCTCCAATAGCTCCATGCCCTTCTTATACTGAGGACACCAGAACTGTACACATTGCTCCAAGTGGGGTCTTGCAAGACCAGAGCAGAGGAGCAGGATCACCTCCTTCAACCTGCTGGTTACACTTCTTTTGATGCAGCCCAGGATACGGTTGGTTTCTGGGCTGCAAACACACACTGCCATCTCTTGTTCATATCTACTTTATCTGTGCATGTTTACATACTATGGATATATCCATCCACACACCTATACATACAAACCAAAAAACTCACAAAAATATTTCTTCAGGTCTGAGGCTTTTTTCTTTTCTTCCCCCCCCCCCCCGCCCCCAATAAAGTATTCTTTCTCATGTTGCAATAAACTGTTCCAGAAACTTAAAAGGCTGTCTGAGGATTTGCATTCTTCCTATAGTTTTACCATCAGGAAACAGATTTGCACCAACAGATTAGCCTTCAAAGAAAGAAAATAAAAACAAATATTTGAAAACAAATGCAGAGCTCAATCTTGCAGCTTGCTTGAGGCAGCAGCTGAAGCGTCATCAGGAATTTTTTGTATCTTGCAGTGTGAATCTTCATTTTGGTTTTGATCTTTTATCCTGGTTTATTGGATCAACAATGATTTTTTTTGTGTCACAATCTAATACCCTGGTTTACTACAGTGCTTACTGAGAAAAGTGTAGTAATAATATTGTAATATTCTGAATATCCCCCAGAGAAACTGAGGCAAACTTTCCTGTGACCACATGACTGTGGAGGTCTCGTTATGTCTCAGCTGGAGAGGGACTGGCAAGAGGCACCGTGGCTCTGTGGGAGGCTTGGGGCAGAGGAAGGTACAGACAGACAGACCTTGGACATGGAGGGAACAGGCTGAGGTTAGGCATGAGCTCAAGGCTTAATTTCATGATCATGTTGGAAGATAAATCATGAGCAAAAGGGACTACAGATGTAGTCATCCTCTGGGCTCAGAGGAACAAGTTCACAGGCCACATAGAAATACTCAGACATGGTTTTTCCTGTTCCTATAGATATCTTTTGTGCATTCCCACATGTCACCATGGACGAGGATATCAAGGTTTAAATAATCTAAGGTCCTGCACTGCTAAGTCATGGTATGCTACTTATGCTTATGCATGTGTTTATGCCATATCAAATTGTGAAATGCTGTAATACAGTAGTATCAGAAAAAAAGAAAAAAAATTTTTTTTTTGTGATCTTACAGTAAATCTACCCATGAAGACCTCATTCAAGGTGAGAGCAATGGGAGAGAGGGAGGGAGGGAGGGAGGGAGGGAGAGAAAAAAACCCTTGAGGACAAAGTAAATCCATAAGCCCCCATTTGGCTTATTCCTTAGGACTTCAGCAGTGCTGAAATGCAGCTAGGGGCCTGAAAAGCACCTAACAAAAAGCTGCAGGTTGTGGACCTGTAGATATTTGTGATTGACATTTAAATAATGTCAATCAGATAGACCCACAGAGGGGTTATGTGGGGGGAAAAAAAAAAAACAAAAGAAAGAAAAAAATCACTTTGGTTTCACACATTGCACACAGAGTGTTTTGCATTTCCCTTTAGAGCAAGTCTAAACAAAGAGAAAAGAAGGGAGACTTACTAGAGCTGTTAAGACACTGAATACTTTCTTGGAAGCCCTGACCCAGCATGGGACTCCAGCACTTTCAGCCACTCACACCCCTCCCATTAACCATGTACCCCAGTCTGCTGCAGGGCTTCCTCCCTCCACCTCCCTTCTTGCAGACTTTCCCATTGATGCATTTGTTTGTTTGTTTGGGCAGGATTTACAGAAAGTTTGAAGTGATGGGACTAGATGTAGTGTGGATCAACAGGGTTCAAAGAAGCCCCAAGTCATGGCATTAGTGCAAAACAGATTCCTCTCAGTGTGTAGATCCCTAAGCCTTAGCCATATGCAATTCAGTGTTAGCATCAACCTGTAATTGTTAACATGCTTTCAAGTAATAAGAAAATATACATGTACTGATGTTTAATGGACAGTGGAAATAGGATCCTCTCCAGAGCAATTTTGTTTTGATTTTATAGACTTACTGCTCTGTAGAGCGAAAGTCAGGATAAGTTAATCACAAACACCGAAGGCAGACTAGAATTGATCTTTTCTTCAGAAGTGTCTAGGTCTCCCTAGCCCTGCTCCTCACTTAGAACAGTTTTGTGTAACTTCACTGAGCTGACCCAGAGTTGACAGGGATGTTTGTTTGACATCTCATAAAATTGTTGTTGCTTGTAATGTCTGTGGCTGCTCTATCCTTGGAGCTTGAAAAGCTCTTCCTCCTCAAAGCAGACACACAGCTCCCAACCTCAATACTTCTACGGCACTGCATAAGCAAAGCCTGCTATGGGGCCACTCGTATACATATATATATGTATACATACTCATATACATATGTATATGAGATGCCAGTATAAAGTAATTAAAAAAAAAGACACCAAAAAAACCCAAACCCTGACTTTATGGGAGTCCCCAGTCTGACAAGACTGTAACTATTTGAAGTTTTTAAACTAGTTACAGATTGCCCTAAGAGACAAAACTGCACTTGCTGACACTCAGCCAAGAACCAAGAACAAATAATCCCAGCTGAGAAATAACAGGGGAAGTTTAACTCTGCAATCAGAGCAAAACATCTGTCCTTCGGACTTGCTGCATTTGCGCAGCCTTTGTGTAGCATCCTTGGTCCACTGAATTTTCTTGCTGCAAAATCTGAAGGCAGCTTCATGAACTGCAGTATCTTCAGCTAATTCAGTCAGATGCAGTCAGTCTATAACGACCACATTATACAATATTGGCTTGATTTGGTTTGTTAATTCTGCCCTCCTCATTTTAAATGTGCAACTGTATTGTTGCAGATTAAATGTGCAGAAGGAGCCTTTTCATACTCCCAGTTTCCTGAAAACACACATTGTTAGGAACCTTTCAAAGACAGATCCAATAGGACAGGAAATTAAGGCCCCATCTCCCAAACATCATAAGATCAGATAAAGAAAGAAAAAAAAAAAGAATCAAATCACAGTGCTCCCAAACAAAAGAACTGCACATATTATGCAGCGAAAGATTGTGTCAGTTGGGAAAGGTAAAACCAGCCCATTTATTTTAACATTTATGTTTGTCAGTGTTTCAAGGATGGGGTTTGGACCTAACCCATAGGTCCCATTAAGATCCTAAGCCATAGCGTGGGAGCCATTATGGTAATAAAACTGGCCTTGATGCACTTGCTGGAGCTGCTGCTGGACATCAAGGCTTTCCTCCTCCTTTCCCAAGCTACACCTTCACTATGAGCAATGTTTTCCCTTACGGCAAGCAGAAGACCATGGTGGATGTACTTTCTGAGCAGCGCCCAGGGCAAAGACAAAAAGCATGCCCCCAGTTCAATATATTCTAGTAAATACTTTCCATCTCTTTCACTGCATAATAGGGATCAGCAGAATGACATCTGAGGATCATTAGTAAATCAGGCAGGCAGAACACGTAGTCCTCATTTCCACTAATGAGCCTATTAATTTGTGCTCTAAGAGAAGCCTGGCTGGTCAACGAGCAGGAAGACTGAAGTTTTTGATATAGTGTGCAAATCCAGATAGTCTAGGGGACATTTATGTGGGCTTGCTTTGAGGTAGCCTACACAGCTGGAACCATCATTTCATTCACTCTGCAAGATGCAATGTGTCTGTGGCTTGCACACTGTGATAATGGTAATTAAGGTTTTGGATGGCTTCAGGGGAAAAAAAAAAAAACCACAACAAAAAACCAATAAAAACCCAACAAAAAACAGAAACAAAATCACAAACAAACAAAACCACAAACAAACAAAACCAACCCAACAGCAACCAACAACAAAGCAACAACAAAATAAAAGCAAACCCACAGCACTCTTCACTCCCTGAAAACTCCCACTGGCAGTATCGCTTGTGCTGGTTCTTATTTAGCTATATTAGAAAACACTGACATAATCTGGAGCTCCATATCCACCTTTTCTCCAAAGTAAACAAAAATGCTGAATAATTACTCCTAGTAAAGGAAAAAACCAAATACTTAGTGACAAGCAAACCCCTATCCTCACTGTCCAGTGTCACCACACAGATCTCTGCCGAGAAGGCAGGTGCATTAGCCTCTGCATTGGGCTCCCAAGTGCAAAACCAAATATGACTGAAATGACAAGCATGAAATGACAGAAACAGCACAGCAAGAAGCCTTCCTTTTAAATGCCTGCATCTTTCCTCCATCTGAGTGGCAGGAAGGACAAAACCTCAATTCATGAGAAGTTTGAAATGTTCTGTCATCAAAAAGCAAGATAGAGCCTTTAGTTTTGTGCATGAAAGGATGTGCCTGATTATCTCTCTTCTTTGCAAGGTGCTTTTATAGTGCCTTCAATATTTAAAGTTAGCCCATTACACCAAAAATCTTCCACAGCTGAGCCTACAAGTGAAACATCCCATTTCTGCTAAGTTTAATAGTACAAGAATGTAAGAAATACCACTATCATAACACAGAACTACTGCCAAGCTACAATAAGGTCACAGGAGTGAGCTTTATTGACTGAAAAGCTGAAGAAAAGGTCGAATGGTCACAAAGAGTCACATCCCCACGGATTCAGTTTGTGTGTGTGCGCATGGTGGGGTGAGGGTGGAAGCTGTAGTGAAATGTTATATAAATGTTAAGTTGAAGATGCTGCCTTAATGCTATCGTTATATCTCTGGAAACTGCAGTATTAACAGGATATACCTGTCAAAATCTAGAGATTCAGGTTTAAAAAAAGCAAATGTTGGCACTGGGTGTTCACTTGCTCCATTTATCATGGTTTGCTGTAAAGGTCAAATCACTGCTTCTACAGAAAACTCTTTACAAGTGGATAAAGTTTGGCCATGGGAAAGAAAGGTCAGATCAATAATGCTATGTAATCTCTCAGAGCCAGCAAACGCTTATCATTTGAAAGATTGTAAAGATTCTTTCATTGCTGGGGCGGTTCTGGATGTATCAGCAGGTACCAGCCATGCAAAGGAAAACAATCTCTTCCACCTCCCATGCTGAGCTCTCCAGTGTGAAAGGGAAGGATTGACTGGATTAATTTTAAGCACATAGTATTCCATCAGACTCTTTTGTAAAGCAATACAAATTGCCACAAAACATAAAACCTAAGCTTAAACCTGGAAGTATCAAGTGGTTATGCAAGAGTTTGCTCTGCCTCATTGAGCACTCCCTTGCTGAGCAGTCCATTTTCATAGGCAGAGGCAGCCAACACAAAATGCAAAATCATTATGACCCCAAAGCACTGCCATCACAACCCAAGGAACTTCTGGTGAGGCCCCAGCCTCACTGACACCTTTTCCTGCTGAAAAAGGGATTGGCATATGTGCCTGCAGCCCAGCAGCATCTCCTGAGAAGTCAGGAATAGCTTCAAGGCCAAAGTGATCTTACGCTGTACCCTTACAAGGGGACTTAGAGTTTCAGAGGTGAGTAAAAATTGCTGTGCTCCTCTAAGAGCACAGCCGAGCTCATCACTATACAAAAGAAAGCCAACCACAACTGTGATGAACTTCGTTGAACAGCTGGGTCTGAGCAATCCCAGGCACAGCTACAGGCTGGGCAGAGAAGAGATTCAGAGCAGCCCTGTGGAGAAGGACCTGGGGGTGCTGGTTGATGAGAAAATGAACATGAGCCGGCTTCAGTGTGTGCTCGCAGCCCAGAAAGCCAACCGTATCCTGGGCTGCATCAAAAGGAGCGTGACCAGCAGGTCGAAGGAGGTGATCCTGCCCCTCTACTCTGCTCTCATGAGACCTCACCTGGAGTATTGTGTGCAGTTCTGGTGACCTCAACATAAAAAGGACATGGACTGTTGGAACAAGTCCAGAGAAGGGCCATGAGGATGATCAGGGGACTGGAGCACCTCCCGTATGAAGACAGGCAGAGAAAGTTGGGGCTGTTCAGCCTGGAGAAGAGAAGGGTGCATGGAGACCTCATAGCAGCCTTCCAGTATCTGAAGGGTGCCTATGAAGGTGCTGGAGAGGGCCTCTTTGTCAGGGACTGTAGTGATAGGACAAGGGGTGGTGGGTTTAAACTTAAACAGGGCAGATTAAGGTTATATATAAGGAAGAAGTTCTTTACTGTGAGAGTGGCAAGGCACTGAAGCAGGCTGCCCAAAGAAGATGTGAATGCTTAATCCCTGAAAGTTTCCAGGCCAGGTTGGACAGAGCCTTGGGTGACATGGTCTAGTGTGACGTGTCCCTGCCCATGGCAGGGGGTTTGGATCTTAATGTCCTTTCTAACCCTAACCATTTTATGATTCTATAAAGTATTTTTCTGAAATTTGCTTAGTGTTGAAATACCATTTTAAGAGCAAAATACCAAAAAGAAGCCTGGCTCTCATCAGTCAAGAATCCTGTCCAGGCAGGTGTGGATTCTTCAAAATTGCTTTCTTAACAGAATAGAAGGAGCTACACAAACATTTAAATATCTATTGCAAACAATATGCCCAGCTGTTTTTCCTGTTGTGTGCAGAAGAAAATATTTTTCAAGGAGGCTTTCTTGTCTACTCAAGAAACCCAAACCCTCTAATAAACAGGTTTTACTCAGATAACTTGTTTCAGACTTGTCACCACACTGTGGGGGTAATATGAGCTATTGTGTGTTTCGAGGCTACTTGATACCAGGAAATACTTGTGCTTCTGCAGAAGGACTGACCACTGGAGATAGAGGTACTAGAAGGAAGCACATTCTTGCAGCACAGAGAACTTTATCACTAAATTTAGTACAGAGGCAGTAAAAGCTATTGAGAAAGAAAATGGTTTTCTATTTAAATCTTATGTTTCCTCTTTCTAATTTCACCAAACAAAGCAGCAGCACAATACATTTAATCAATACTTTTTGTATCTACAGTACAGTAATTATTCGCCTTGCCATTGCACATTAGGTTGTTGCACATTTTCAAAACCTGAATATAGGTAGCATGGGCTTTGCGAAACACCCTGGAGTGATGGCCTCATCTACAGTGCAGACGGAGGATGAATTCTGGGCCTAATTCTTCTCACAGGTAGATCAAGCTTTTCTACTCTTATAAAATCAGATCCTTCTAATTAAATATTATAAGGTTTGAAAAATATATTTAAAGCATATTTAAGACCATCACCTGGCTAAAACCTGGACACAGACCCAGACAGAAGAACAGGCTGGTCTTTCCTACACCAAAGCACCAAGATGTTCATGCGTAGCAGTTTCATATAATGAATATCTAAGGACAAAGGAGTTTTAATTGGTCAGTCTCATTTGCTATTTGACACAACACATAACTTCCCCTATCCATTCCAGCACTGAAGACCATAACCCCTGGCTGACCAAAGATACCTCTGATAGAAACTAGATGCCTGAACCTTAATGGAGGGTCTTCAAGAAAAAGAGGACTCCCCACACCCACAGGTGGCTCTGGTTACTTATCCTTATAGCTGTCATTATTTTGACCTCATTTTCTACCTGCATCATCCTTTCTGGCAGCTGAGATATAAGGGCTTTCAAGGTGAGCCTGACCTATGTCCTATGGAGATGCAGTGCTGAAAGCAGAGTGGTCAGCTAGGCTCATGCACCCTGGAAAGGGGATGCTCTGCAGCAATTCCCCCCAGCTGAAGCTACCTAAAGGAGCCTAATGGCTTCAAGTACAGGCACAGTCGTCCTTCTTCTAGGACTGTCCAGAAGGACTACAGATTTTGTTTTGCTTTGGTTGTTGGGGTTTTGTGGGTTTGGGGTGGTTTTGGTTGGTTGCTTTTTTTGTTGTTGTGTTTTTGTTTTGTTTTTGTGTGTGTGTGTTGTTTTTTTCTTTGGGTTCTGTGTTTGGTTTTGGGGTGGGGTTTTTTTTTGTTTGTTTTTGGGTTTTTGTTGTTGTTTTTTTTTTTGTGGTGGTGGCATTTTGTTTTTTTTTGTAAAGCCCAGTAATGCCAAAGTGCCAGGAAGCGGCAAACAGAATGCATGCCTTTGTGCTGCACGCAACAGCCCTGGTTCAGAAGGGCAGCCCAAAGACATGATCCAGTAGAAAGCGCTACTCTGTAAGAACATGACCTACAGTGGCAACTAATTACTAGTGGTGTGGACTGCTGCTGGTCTCTTTAAAGGATCAAAAGATGAACCAGGGAATCTAAACCTGAATTTCTGCACAGACTTTGGACTCCACTGCAAGCACTGATTTATCCCTTTGGTCCTTTCATGCGCAACTCCCACTGACCAGCTATGCTTTGCCCTAGCTCTTTGAGGAGGTGGGAGTGACTCGCAGCATGCAGTATGGGGCTGATGTGTTTCTTCACTCATTATCCCTGCCACAACAGGCTTTACTGATAATCTCTTCAAAGCTTGGCATACTTAGCTTGTCTCAAAAGAAAGACCAACTTTGCCAGTCCATTAGCTCAGTAGTGCATAACTGAATCCTCAAAGAGGTGAGAGTATACAGTGAAACACAAACCTACAAAACCACCAAGCTGCAGAGTCTCTCCTCTTCAGAGCTCTGTAATCTTCAATTTAACCAGCATTGTCTCTGAAAATGTTGCCGCTCCTCCTCTGTCCAGCAACCCACTCTATAAAGCTATTAACACAGACTTTTCAGTCTAAGGTAAAAGCTGTGTCTTACAATATTGTTGACCCATTTCATTGAAGAGCAGTTTAATAAATAGCAGTAGAAACAGGCAAGGCACTCTGTTGCTTTGCAAGTTAGGAGAATAGAGAACAACAAAAAAAAAAAAGGCACTGTGAAGTGTTTACCTGCTCATCTCACAAATAATTATAAATACATGAGATTGTGTTACGCTTTTTAAATAGGCTATAGTAATGGCTTGTGGGAATACAATCCAGTGACAGTAGTTTATCATGGTAAGCCAGCTCTGTAGGGTTACAGTATGGCAAAAACCATTTGTTTCCCTTCTACATTGCAGCAGAAGCTTGTGTACTTTTTATGGGAGCATCATTGACAATCTCCAACTGTTTGGGTTTTTTTTAAATTAAATACGGTGCCTTCTGAGTTAATAGGCATGAAGTCAGTAAGGTTTCTCTATAAGATCCTGTAATAGTGCACACAATACTTCGTAGTAACAGATAATAAAATTTGACAAAGCATTCTGTAATTACTGCTCTGCTTTACAGAATATTACTAATATGCATACTGTGCTGCTCCTGTAATGAATGACACATCACTGAGAGCCTGCTGCTTCCTTAAACTGGAGGCACACAAAAGTAGCTGAGTTGAAACATGCAAGTGTGTTTGTAAGCCAAGAGGCTTTACTATTTGTGAGCGTGTGAAGAACAAAACTCTGCCTTTCTAGGTAGTCTTACGAGTCCTTATTCCCTGTCAGCATCAATTTCTGTAACATGCTCTGCAGAGGTCTTGCCTTGGGACCTCTTGGGAGCAAAAGGCAAGACAATACCTGCTCATAACGGGACATATTGCCCAGAAAACACTCGCCATTGGGTGATACAACTCCGAGATATATGTTCCTCCAGCTTATGGGAGCTCTTCCTTTGGGAAGAAGAAACCAGACAAGTCTGCTCTGACAAAAGAGACATGGGGACGGCTAACATGCTAGGGAGGCACTAATTGCTGTAACCTTTTACATTCACTGCAAGAAATGTTACATACAGGAAGTTCACATTTACTGCAAGAAATGTTACATACAGGATGGCTGCAGAACCTGTCCTCGGCCCAACAATTTTCCAGCTAGATCTCATCACTTCTGCTCCTACCATCACACTGCTGACTGGCCCCTGCACTCCTGCAGCTCTAGATATACCAGCTTTCCTTCCTGCTCCTTCTTTGCATCCTAACCCACATTTTATTTGGTCCAGATAACAAGGAAGCCTTCAAACTCCCAAGTAGCTTTAAACAATTGTTTCAGTCCTACTAAATTAAACTGGCTATTACAGAAGAATAGCTTTACCACTGGACTGTAGCAGGTGAATAAATTTTCCTAGAGCAGGTTGGTTTTATTCTATCAACTCCCCTCCCTTTTCAATGATACTCTGTCCCTCACATTGCCCGAACAGATTTTTGTATGCATAACTTTTTTCCAGATGGCAGATTCAGTGCAGACAGTAATTTACATAATTTAAATCTGCTTACTAGCATAAATTATATCACAACACACTGTGGGTTTTTCTTACAGCTCCCTGTGATGCTCGCACTGAGGTCTCAGTAGGGCCTGTGCATGGTGATGGATTGCAGGTGGCCCTGGAGGGCCATGCTGGGCTGCGAGCTCAGCGATTGCACAGGGCAGCTCTGCAGGTGGAAAAGCTGAGTCAGAAAAAGATTTCTTCATGGCTATAATTCATATCTGAGTGAGCTCCAAACAGCAACATCACTGTATTAAAGTGAACTCCATTAGTATACTTAGCCGGACGGCAACTCTGGAGCGAGAAGGTCAAGGTGAGCTTCTGGTTACATGTTTGGATTTTCTCACAAAGAAAAACGTAAAGGAGGCTGTGTTCCAAATAGGCCGAAATCAATACACTGTCAGAGAATATCTTTTTCCTTACCATTCCTACACAAAGCATGTGTTCAATTCTTTAATGAAAAGAGTTTCAATATTTTTAGTTTTAACATTTATTTAATATTAACTTCTGAGAAAATGTAACATACTTCCCTGCAAATATTTTATCATTTAAGCCTATTTATATCAAGTTTTGATTAGTCCATTGGTCTTTATTTGGCAAACCGTATCATTACAGCTCAAAATAAACACTAAGGAAAATCTCAGAGAGACACTAGGATCTTCAGGTTATCATCACATTTACACTCCAAATGGGGTTGGAAGGGGAATTTATACCAAGACCAATATATTTATTCAGGCTTGCACAATGTACCTGTACCTACACATACGGTCATGGATATGAAAATGTCCATATGATCAGCAGGTCAATACAAGAAGATCCTGGAGTCTTTCCATCTCTCCCCATGCTTCCCTGTGACACAATGCTTACAGCAATACGGAATGGCTTAAAAGCAGAATAAAAACAGAGCTATGCTTTGTTGAACAATAAAGACAACTGGCTCCAAGAAAACCCAGTTGCTGACTCTCCAAGAGATTGCAGACAAAGGCAAGGCAATTATTCCCACTGAGCCTAAAATGAGAAGAAAGGAAGCACTAAACACATGATTTAAGACTTTCAGTAAGAGCAACTTAAGTCTCACCAAAGTGATATTAAACCAGTGCAGAGCAAAGCGGCTCTGCTTTCACATCAGTCTGCTTTCATTAAACCATGGGTAGGTAAGAGTAGGAAACATTTTAAAATAGCAGAGACAGGTCTATTCATATGAAAATGTGAATATCCATTTTTCTACTGTTTTAGCAAGGGAAGACTTCCAAGTCATACAGTGGTCCCTACAAAAATTTATTCTGTATATGGATGTATAATAATTTCTCAACTTCTTTGCAAATTGATGGAGATACTACTAAGAGCAAAAACTGAAAGTTATGCTAACCACAAAAATCTGTCAGATCAATGCTTTCTTGACCTTGTCAATAAAGTAGATTAGGACTTTGAAAGATACCACTGTCATGCCTGCCTGGAAAGCTGGAATGAGCAGAAAAGTCTTGTATTTTACATGTACAGCAAAAAAATTGATGTCATACTAAATGTCAGCATTTGTGTTGCCAGAATTAAGTGCCAAATTAAATGCCAGAATTAAAGTAGACTAACCCAAACACTCAGCCCCCTCATGCATTCCTGATACTTTTTCTAACTACACAACAGAACTATTCCATAGGATGGGTCCATCAAAGTTAAAATTATCCCACAGAAAGCTGTTTTATTCTATAAATAGTATTCTATTCTATACAGCTTGCTTTCTCCTGTTTGGTAAGGTAACCAACATCTTTGCACATACATTTTAAACCATGGCCTACATTGCTATTTTTCTTTCTGGCCTGTCTTATATGTGTACTCAACACAGTTTCAGCAGGATATTTCATTATCCAGTCTGGGAAAGAAATGGAAGCAATTTTCATTTTGTAGAGTGAATCAGAGCACAGAGAGACCAAGAGCAAAGCTTTTCGTTCATTTTGTGTACACAGTCTGGAGTGGGGAGCAGGAAGGGAGAACTGGCAAATATTTGGATGTGCTTCTAGATTTTAGCTGCACCTGTGACTTCTCAGGCCCTAAGGTCACCAGCTGAGCATACAGAAGAGCAAAGATCACAGCAGGATCTCCAAAACATGACCTGAATGCCCCCCCCCCCCCCCCCAAATGCTGTCATTGAGAAAAGCTCAGAGGACAAGATTCCACTCCCCTTTCCCTCCTCCTCCTTCCCCCTCTCTCCCCCTCCCCAACATTCAAATCCATTAGCTAGGATAATGCTCTTCATCTGTCTGCAGTCCCTTCTCTCACCTACACACTTTCCAAACTATTCAACAAGTGACATAGGGCTTGGGCAGCTATAACCTCTTGCATGCTATAGACTTACTTTATCTTCAGAACTTGTTCATAGTCTGCCTTTTAGTCACCAGAAACCAGGCTGAGTTCAGGGCAATTGCCTCTTTGTAATTCAAAGCAACACATTGATCAGAAATGCGCATCTGCATGGCCAGTTGGGATACAATCACTCAAAATAGAAACCTACTGCCAAATATGAAATTACTTACCTTCTAGAGAGCTCCAGTTTATACTGAACATTTCTGTCCTGAAATACACCCAGTAGCAACCGAAACATGAAAGCACTCAAAACAAACATGAAATGCAAATTTCATCTTCCAGAGAGCCCCACTATGTGCAGAACATAAGTCTGAATCCCAAAATAATACCCAGTACCAACTAAAACACACACATTTCCCCACATCTTGTCTTGCTTCCATCAATTTAGCAGCACAATGAAGCAATTTCTATCGTTAACATATGCACCGTATTAAGGCTAGCCAAGATTTAACATTCTTTTGTTAATTTGGCAGAGGGGAAAGACACAATAGAAGAGAGCCCTACAATTTACAGCCATCTGTGATACTGAAAACAGCGATAAACTTGAAAAGTGCTGTTATTATATATTATCACTTGTAGCAAGCCAATGTCTTCAAATATTTATGCCTTTTATGTCTAAATTAATGCCTCAATTTCTGTATGAAGAAAATGTTTTCAAGCTTCTCATTATATGATCATTAATCTTGCCCACTGGTTTGAGCTCCCCTAGTGCAATACAATTTACACCGTCAGAGATCACTGGATAAGTCATACTCAATTATAAATGTAAGATGCTAGATTACTTAATCCTCTTATTTTTAGGGTTGTGACAGGCACCACTAGTACTCAGTGTCTTAGGCCACTTCATCTTCACACTGAGAAGAACTCCTCCCAGTCTGATGGGGCACATCCATCACCAAAATCATTGCTTTGCTTATAAAGTGAACATGAAGTTCCCCAACAGACAATTAAACCAATATTTTAAATTAAAATTTGCGTAAGAATATTCAGAGGCTTCTCATAGTGACAGGTCTCTATGTAATTGCTTCTCCCACCCCTGCTTGAATATGTTTGCTGTCCTGATATGAATCTCCCATCTACATTCTGCTGGGGAAAAATGACAGAGACTTCCCAGCATGCAAGCCCCACAAGTCACATCTATCATCCCCAGGCCTCAGTTTTACTTTTAATTACAACACTTCATTCAGGAATGTTACTTCAAATCATAAAACTAAAGAGAAAGTAGCTTTTAATTTGCAGAACAGACATTAAATTCTTTGCTTCAGTGACATTCATTTGCTGGTGGTTTTTGTACTAAGGAAGAGATGATGTTACCTTGCTTTCAGACTGCATAAAAAGACAGGTTTGTCCGAAGTCATGATCACTCTAAAATTAGTTGCATTTTAAGTCCACATGCTTCCTGTGATACTGCACTTAACTAAGACCTCCACTGAGAATCTTTTTCAATTAGCAGCAGTGTTTTAAAATAATATAAGATTTATCATTTTGCTTAAGACACATTTCAGTTTCAACATTGCTGATTAATTTTACCCAGTTCAGGTCTTTATATATAAGTAGATCTCATTTCTGTGAGACCATTGTGATGAGGAGATCGATACAGGTTTAGTATGTCGCTGAAAAGCTTCCCAAACAATTGACCTGAAAGTGGCTTACAGACACATGTACACCCCTTGGGTCTCTGCTGAGCCTAAACTCACCAGCATCTCCAACCAGCTTTTGCATCTCTTCCTTTGCGAGGGGACTTTTTCCATCACAATTTCAAAGCAATCATGCAGCTGCCCAGATTTCAGATCAATAACCACTACAACAGCTGTGGTGATTATTGCTGTTCGATGGAAAATGCCCTGTCAGTCACTGCTGGATTCGTTGGGTTGTGTCCTGCATTCCCCGTAGAAAGAAGGAAAGAGGGGCTAGAGCTCAGGCTGCTTTGGGGAGAGGAAAAATGAGAAAGTAGACTAAATATTACCATAAAATTTAGACACCTAGCTAAGGACTAACTTGGAAAAACTGAATGCTGCATTTTCTAGGTTCCTATACAGTAGGAAGTTACAGTCTCAAGGATCTTCTGTTGTGGATTTAAAATAGAACATTAAAAAAGGCAAAAGATAACAAAAAAGTAGTTGTTTCAGTAGTGGCCAAAGCGCATCCACCCTCACTGTGTAGTTGAAACAGAGTCTTGAAGATGGCATTTGCTCTCACCAGCAATTTTCATCCAAGGCAAGAGAACAAAAATAAACTGACAAAATGATTAGAGTCATACTGCTCTCTCCCAGGCAAAAGTGGTGAACAAGGTGGGGAGACCACAGAAAATACAGATGCACAAATGGGCTGTCTGAAAGCCTTTCCCCTTTCAAGGGCTCCAAAAGGTGCCCACTAACTCCAGACATAAGCGCAAGAAAGGTCCATTCGTCACCCAGCCAGGCTTTCTTGTCCATCACACAAAGCGAAGATGCAAAACCACACCCAAAAGGGTAAAACAGAAAAGGAATATTTTTAACTACGTATTTAGATTACATTTCAAAAATCAGTTGCAGAAGTTAGAGGGCAAAATCCCACTCAGTCTACAAAACCAGGAAGGCTTCATATTTGAGAGATAAGCCCAGATTCACAAAGCACTTTCTACCTCTTCTTAGAATCAAAGAATCGTTAGGGTTGGAAAGGACCTTAAGATCATCTAGTTCCAACCCCCCTGCCATAAGCAGGGACACCTTACACTAAATCATATCACCCAAGGCCTTGTCCAGCCTGGTCTTTAACACTGCCAGGGATGGAGCATTCACAACCTCCCTGGGCAACCCATTCCAGTGCCTCACCACCCTAACAGGAAAGAATTTCCTTCTTATATCCAATCTAAACTTCCCCTGTTTAAATTTTAACCCGTTACCCCTTGTCCTATCACTACAGTCCCTAATGAAGAGTCCTTCTCCAGCATCCCTATAGGCCCCCTTCAGATACTGGAAGGCTGCTATGAGGTCTCCATGCAGCCTTCTCTTCTCCAGGCTGAACAGCCTCAACCTTCTCAGCCTATCTTCATACAGGAAGTGCTCCAGTCCCCTGATCATCCTCGTGGCCCTCCTCTGGACTTTTTCCAACAGTTCCATGTCCTTTTTATGTTGAGGTCACCAGAACTGCACACAATACTCCAGGTGAGGTCTCACGAGAGCAGAGTAGAGGGGCAGGATCACCTCCTTCGACCTGCTGGTCACACTCCTTTTGATGCAGCCCAGGATACGGTTGGCTTTCTGGGCTGCAAGTGCACACTGCCGGCTCATGTTCATTTTCTCATCAACCAGCACCCCCAAGTCCTTCTCCACAGGGCTGTTCTGAATCTCTTCTTTGCCCAACCTGTAGCTGTGCCTGGGATTGCTCCGACCCAGGTGTAGGACCTTGCACTTGGCATGGTTAAACCTCATGAGGTTGAGCATCAGCCCACCTCACAAGTGTGTCAAGGTCCGTCTGGATGGCATTCCTTCCCTGCAGGGAATCAACCGAACCACACAGCTTGGTGTCATCAGTAAACCTGCTGAGGGCGCACTCAATCCCGCTGTCCATGTCAGCGACAAAGATGTTGAACAAGACCGGTCCCAACACCTATCCCTGAAGGACACCACTCGTTACTGGTCTCCAGCCAGACATGGAGCCATTGACCACAACTCTTTGTGTGCGGCCATCCAGCCAGGTCTTTATCCACCGAGTGGTCCATCCATCAAATTGATGTCTCTCCAATTTAGAGACAAGGATGTCATGTGGGACAGTGTCGAACGCTTTACACGAGTGCAGGTAGATGACATCAACTGCTCTACCCCTGTCCATCAGTTCTGTAGCCCCATCATAGAAGGCCACCAAATTGGTCAGGCAGGATTTCCCCTTAGTGAAGCCATGCTGGCTGTCACCAAGCACCTTGTTGATTTTCATGTGCTTTAGCATGCCTTCCAGGAGAATCTGCTCCAAGATTTTGCCAGGCACGGAGGTGAGACTGACTGGTCTGTCATTCCCCAGGTCATCCATTTTCCCCTTCTTGAAAATGGGGGTTATATTTCCCTTTTTCCAGTCATCGGGAACTTCACCTGACTGCCATGATTTTTCAAATATGATGGCCAGCGGCTTCGCAACTTCATTTCCCAGCTCCTTCAGGACCCGCAGATGGATCTCATCAGGACCCATGGACTTGTGCACGTTCAGGTTTTTAAGATGGTCTCGAACCAGTTCCTCTCCTACAGTGGGTCTAAGGTCCTCATTCTCACAGTCCCTGCATCTGCCTTCCAAGACTTGGGTGGTTTGGTCAGAGCCTTTGCCAGTGAAGAACAAGGCAAAGAAGTCATTCAGAACCTCAGCCTTCTCCAAATCCTGTGTAGCCAGTTCTCCCGAGAGCTTCCTGAGGGGGCCTACATTCTCCCTAGCCTGTTTTTTATTTGCTATGTACCTGTAGAATCCCTTCCTGTTATCTTTAATACCTCTAGCTAAGTTTAATTCTAATTCTTGGTGGTATGAAAACAGTTAGGACATGCCAGACTGGTCCTATGTTCGTATATGTGTCTCAGAATGTAAAAAGGTAACTTAGCTGTTTGATTTATAATAATTTTCATAGTAAAACTGAAATCCTAAGACCAAAAAGCATACACTTCCTTTATGATGTCAAGATTTTTCTTAGTTTTGTTTTTTGTGTTTTTTTTTTAACTATACAGAAGGGAATTTTAAATGCTCTCAGTATTTGTCTCAGCCTGTTCCTGGTAAGGTCAACAAGAAAAAATAATCAGCACTACTGGTAATGAGAACATTACTTTCAGTGAGAACAGAGAGAACAAACTTTTGGGTTCCTGTTGCTCAACTGAGTATTGGGGATTTTTTTTTCATGCTCCCTCTTGCATGGTGAAGAGATGGTGAGTTCACCATCTTATGCATCACATGCACATACAGGAAATTCAGATGAGCAATGTATGGACTGGACAGCAAGAACACATATTTCCCATGTGAAGCAAAGCCCTGCATCAACCCTAGCAAGTAAAGTATTTAAACTCTAGCAAGTAAAGCAGTTAAGCTCAGTACAGATGCAGACACCATAAGGTCAACAATATTAAGGGTTTTGAGCATTTCGGTTTATGCAGCAAGAACCAGCAAGAGCAGCCTCATTCAGAATGACAAGAGAACAGCAGGGGGAATGCTTCCTAAGATAGAAAATAGTATTTCTTTGCCACTTCCATATAAATCAGAAATTGTCCACCTAGGAGAACTGCTGGTACCAAATTACCTTTTTACAATGAGCCTTTGCTCAAGGAAAATAAATTCTTTCAGATATGCCTAAAATCCAGTAACCTTTTACCAGAATTAAGACTATTTGCCACAAAGCACAAATGCAGAATCACCTAAAATGACTCTTAGACCTCAACCGTGTGTTTCTATGGGAGATACACACGGCTGTCTTAAACAAAATCTTTCTTAAAGAACTGCTTATTTATTCAGTTATGAGCATGTAAAACATTTTCAATACTTTAAAAAGGTTAATTAAAGCTGTTTAAAGCATTGATAGGAGACTCAGCTGAAGTGTCTGTGTATTTCTGAAAGCAGCTGGTTTACACTGGGTTTTTTAAACAAACTTTGACAAATATTATTTAACTGTTTTTTAATTAATGTGCATAATATTCTGAAACAGGGACAAAATGGCAGTAGTTGAGGTATAGCCAAGATATACATAGCATGTAAATGAATTCCTTGATTGAGTATAAAGATTTATATGTGCAGAATTCAGGAATAAGCAAGCAAAACTTTCACAGCTTGAAAAGAGCTTAACAGAGCTTCATAGAATTACTTTTATTATTGATATAGAAAACCAGATGAGCAGCAAGGGTGAAAGATTCGCAGGATTGACTCAGTAGCATTCAGTCAAACCTAACAAAGACCATAAATAATGCTGAAGTTTGGTAAAATTGACGGTAGATTAAACTTACTATTAATGAGTGAAATGCAACAGATACTGGAGTCTATAACTAGATTTACGTGCAAACCTAAAGGCACTAAGGTATTAGACCTATGTTCCTTCACTGAGAAACAAGAGCCTGTAGACAAGTTACCAGACTGGCCAGGCTATGAAGAAAGTTCATCCCCAGAGAACATGTTGGAGCTTCTCCCATCAGAAAAAGGGTGGACAGAAACAGTCGCCCATAAACCCTCCAGCTCATTGCTGGGAATTTAGCTCAGCAGTTTTCAGTACTGGGTATTAACATTCCTTTGAAAATAAGCAGCAAATAAAAAATGAGAAGAAGAAATGTTCTCACACAACAGGCTCTGAGTTTAGAAGCTCCTTGTCAGGAGAAGATAGAGCTCAGCAGTATGCTAAGGGCAAGACAGGTCTAGATGTATAGGGAGAAAGGATAACACAACGTATAGGTTACCACAGAAGGATGTATGCCCATCTAAACTTCTGAACTATGAGCTGGATTATTACACCAAAGAGGATGTCAACTGCCCCAGTCACCACTGCTTGGGATCCAGACTACTGCTGCAGTTGGAGCACTTCTGCGTGATGGCCAGAGCAGTGCCCTGAGCCCATACCCTCAATAAAAGATGGCTCTTTTTAAAAATAATGAAAGGAAAATAAGAACAGAGCAGATTCCCCCTCCCCCTCAAGGCTGCACATTGCCAGTACAATACACATAATGGCTGGTAGATCTAGATGGTCAGACAATATAGTCTGACCATTTGACCAGTATTGACTATAACAATATAGTTAAAAATAAGCCTACCATCTATTACATTTTATAAAAAAGGACAATGCTATACTCGGTCACTATATGAAGGACTTGGAATGGGAAGGAGATAAAAAGGAAGGAGAAAGATAAAACAGTAAAGATTTCAATTTTACTTTATTTCTTCTTTGCTTAAATAATTTCCAAGTAATTTATGAGATGTGAGGAAACCTCTCAAAACAGGATTCATAAAACAGTTCTATTTCTTTTTTAAATAATGTTTTTCACATGGCAATTTATAACGTTTATGATTAACTTACAGAATCTGATAGTGTTAGCAATTTGCAAGATACTTCAAAACCACTATTTTATCATTCAAAATCCATAAACCAAAGCACCAAATGTCATGAAACTCAATTAAAAAAGAGTTACTCTAAAAAACTGTAAATACTGGTGTTTTATTTGCCTCTGGCTTGTTGAGCCTTTGGGCTTCACATTTGTAAACTATCCTCTGCAAACACAGACAACCAGAAATACATTTTTTTTTCATTAAAAAAGCGAAGTGAGAATATTTCTGTGAAACATGGAGCTGGAAAACAAACAGCAAGCTCTTCTTAACACTGATGCATCAATATCTTATCCAAACCTGCCAGCAGATCTGATGCAAAAAGCTCCTCAAACCTGCAAAGTGTGATTTTAGCCAATCTTGCCTCTTTAGGTTTTACTCATTCAGTACCTTTTTGGTGGTATAATGCTACACTAAAGCCTGCCTTTGGGATTCACACTACAGACTCAGAGACATCTACTGGCTTGAAAAATAAGAGCTGAGGTCACATTTTTGACTACAGCATTTCCAAACCTGTTCATTTCTACTGATGAATTTTATTACTAAAGGATGTCCTAACAGGCAGGATCATAGGAAAGAAAATTTGCATCTGGCTTTAAAATACCTTGAAAGTACTCAGGAACAAGACAAAACCTTTGCTGGGTTGTACCACTGCTGTTAACATCCAGGCTTAAGCAAGAATTTATCCAGAGCAAGATATGAACTGCTGGGAACATACAAAGGGGGAGCAATACAGCTCTTATGGGAAGGAGGAAAAAAGCAACAAAAAAACCACAACCCACAAAACCTAGAAGCTGCTCTGCTTGTCACCACTTCCAACAGCGTAGCTACAGACCAGGCAACACCCCCAAGCACCTCTGCTTCCCCACACCTTCAAACTCTGTCCCAAAGGCTTTAATTCCATTGCTTTCCATGAAGCTGATAAATTAGAGGGAGGACGCTTTGGCAAGCGGCTCACACCTGCTAACTCTTCTGGAGACAAGATGAAGTCAAGAGCAGAGACAAGCACACCCTCCCAGGGAAGGACTGGTAACTCTTCAAGCACCAACTGGATGCTAGCTGCTCTGCAAACCTTCTTAGTGAAATACCATTTGCACAAGCACTAGAGTTTTTTTGAGGAAAGGTCATTCCTGTATAGCCATTATTTAGCTACGCTTAATTGTGCTTTAGGAAGTAGGTTAACTAAATTGCATCACTCAAAAAGACTTAGGAACGACTTTGCTTTCAAAGCTGTGCACTCTGTGTTCCTAGAGAGCACAGGTATGTAATTTTTCAGAAGAAAAATGCCATTTGGTAATTAGCTTAAGTGATGCAATTTTCTTCCAAGGATAACAACAGTGACTTGAAGCATTTGATGTCTGGTGACCTTTGCAGCTGCAGCTTCATTCCGGAGAAGGATATGAAAACAAAAAGAAGAGGAATTCTACAGCTGGTGACAAAGGCACATCCACCATGACTCACTCCTGTCAGCAGTGGGTACCGATAGGTCAGCGATGGGAATAGCACACCGAGAACATCACTGGCTGTCCTCCACTGTTTTACAGGCTGTAATACCCTGTTAACCTCCATATTCCTTGAGCTTGCATTCAAGGTATTTTTTTTCTATGCGCTTTCCTGAATTAAGTATGAAAGCCTGCAATATCTTACATTTCACAAGATGGGCTGTTGGCCACATCACATCATACCAGCAGAGATGGGGAACTAGCAAATGCCATCCACCACCAGCCCTTGAGCTCCTCCTGCAACACCAGTGTCTGACTGATACCCACGTATCAACACAGAAGTAGCTGCTTATTCAAAACTAGTCTACTAAAAGCAAGAAAACAGAATATTAAGAAGGGTCCAAAAGGAAATAAGAGCTGATGGTTTTGCTTTGCACTCATGTATAACCTGCTTCCAAATGGATGTGAATTCAGCTTGTTAGGCCATTTGTCGAGGTGTGGCCATTATTCCTACCGCTTCCTGGCAAGGGACATGTTGGCAGGCAGCAAGCATAATCACCAGCCATTTTTGCTGAAAGATTTCCAAACCTAATGTTTCTGGGATTATGCCCAGGATGGCAAAAGAAAGATCAAGCTCAGCTACCTACGGCACTGCAGAAATTGATGAGAGGATATCTGCCAAGAGGCAATCTGAGGTAGGACTGCAGAAGACGTTAACATGCCCTAATTTGTTTCATGCTTATCACAAATAAACAAGATGCTCTACATTAACACACCAGAGTTAGAACTCACTAACAGGAATGAATGTATGATACGAATTGTGCAAGGAGGCGGAGGAGGGGAAGAAGGGAAAGTCACTCCAAAAGGTTTTTCCTCATTTCTGATCATTCTCAGAGTGAGCAGAGTTGTAAAGGGTAGGGAACAGCATTTTTTTTATGTTTTCTAACATTGTATTAAGATATTTCTGCTCCTTAAACAAAGCTAGTACAGAAAAGCCTACAGAAAAGCAGTCTGTTAGGTCTGAAAAAAAAAAAAAAAAAAAAGAAAGGATTAAAGAAAGGGTATCTTTTAGTTTCTAGCAAATTGATTTACCTTTTCCCTAGGAGGTTCTCAAAACACTCCTATCAGTCGAGGAACAGCTTATATTTTCTATAAACAAAAGCTTCCGTTATCCTGAGCAGTTGCAACCAGACATGCCTTTGCAAAGGAGACACATGGCCACTTACTTTCAAACAAGTAGAAGTTGATTGCAAGCCCTTGGAAATAGATATTTGCTACTGTACAATTTATCCACCAGGAAAGCTGGAGCTTTGAAGGTCGGGGACTAATATTCTATGGAGGGCATCCTTCCAAAGGGTATCCAAAGACTATTAAAAATTAATATCAAGGTTTACAATGCTATACCATATCACATCTCACTCAAATGCTACTGTGGGGCAGCTTGCAAACCATATTAGTTTATCTGCAATTAAACTGGCTGCAGGTAACCACCCCAACTCTCCCACAAGGCATTGCATTGCCCAACCAGTCCTGAGTACAGCACATTAAAAATATTGTGCCCTGAAACTGCAGATGGAACAAAATCACCTGTTCCAACTTCCAAACGTTGTTTTCTCTCTTGTGGAAGAGAGCAGGTTTGTGGGCAGATCTAATCTTTCACTAACACCAGCTGATGCTGCTGGAAACACTAGCCAAGCTCCCAGACTCAGGAGCCATTTTCAGTGCCAAGAGAGCAAACACCAGACAACAATGAAAGACACAAGATGAGAGATAAAGTTCATGCTGTAGATACACAAAGCAAGATGACCACAGTTTAGAGCATGACACTGCTAGATGGTATAACAAGGACATGCAGAACACCATAATGCTGGCACCACCCAATTCCCTTCCCTCCAATTGGAGGGTCTGTCATGGCCAACAACAACCCATGCATGTGTGAAGCCACCTTTAACTACCATGAGCTTTCTATCCGGAGCCCATCCCGCATTAAAGATTTGTCAGGATTATGGATTATAGGTGATGGTTCATATCTGCAAGCTATCTCACCCATCTGTAACACTGCATTCTGTCAAAATAGCAGAACATTTCTAACTTCATCCATGGTTTGGAAACAGTAGTACCACAGATGTTCCACTATAACAGTACCAAAGAGTTATTGCGATCTCTCAGGTATCAAAATGCCGCATAGCTTCCGGACAAAGAGACAGAAGTTTTTTGCCACTTCCTTCACTAAACCACTGGTCTCTTCCAGATCTGGTCACAGCCCATTCCTTGCAGGTCTTGCTCCACAGGGAAGGACTGAAAGAGTGGTCTTCCTTGATCCCATCTATGCCCAGAATCCCTGGCTGCACCCCTTTGTGAGAACATAGGGGATAGAGAGCATGGACCAGAGCTTCATTTCCAACATCAGCACACATCAACAGAATAACTTCCTTGCATTTGGTACCATTAATAGCAAAGGGCATTTTATAGTCAGCATACACATGTCCCACCTCTCATTCTGTTTGTGATCAGGGAAACTGCTTCCTCTCAAATTTGGATCTTATCAAATATTTATCTCCAAAGAAAATATTACATTGTGTTCTTCATGGAGACAAACATACCATGTGAACACCACAAAGTACTGTCCACTCCCTTGTGTAAAAATTTGATCAAACACAAACCATAACATTTAGAAGCAGTAACACAGCTGAGACCAGGTCAGGAACATCCTACTGACATCTAATAAAAAAAGGCGCTTCGCTATAGGGCCTGTGGAGGTAATTCAGCTTTAGGTCACAGTCACAGAGTCCAGTGCCTGGAGACACAGAAGCTTTGCATAAACAACATGGTTGTAAGCTACTTGCTCAGAAAAGCAGGCTCTGCCCAAGAGTATCGCAACAGATTTTCCCATTCCCACCTCACCACCGCCTAGGGAGAAAGGCCGCTTTCCAGAGGGACATAGGATGAATGCAGCAGCACACCAGACCCAGCTGGGACCTGCACAAATACTGTAAAAAAAAGCAGCCATCTCTCTCCAGAGTCTACAGGTGTCGTGGTTTAAACCATGACAACAGGTTATTGCTATATAGCAAGTTACACATTTTCCCTCCTGTGACATGCTTTAATGTTCTGTTTTTTAGGGTCCAAATGTGAAAGAAAGATAAATAACCACAGGAGAACTCTCTCCTGCAAGCAGGCATAGCACTCACATTCCAGCCTTACCAAGAAGAGGAATAACACTCTCTTACCTGTTACTCCCTACCACTACACAAGTACAACAGTAAAACAGAAGGTAGATGACAGCTCTAACATCTGACAATGGAAAGGCAAACCTGCCCACTCCCAGTTCCAGAAGATACTGGCTCTTACCCAAGAGGCCAAGCAGGAAAAGAAATAGCACTGACTCCCACCCCACTAATGTGGAGATGCTGGCACCTGGGTAATTGGCTTCCTGCACTCTCAGGTATTTCAGGTGCAGCAATAAGAGTAATTACAACCAAAACACTGTAGCAGAAGCCTCTCTTGGTTTCAGCTTGATGCACTAAGATAGTACTCAATGCATTAAGATGAGAGCATTTCATAAAACCTCAGAATCACTGCACAGACTAAACCTCCCAGCAGGGGAGTGCTCAGAGACCACTGACACATTTAATTTCTTCCTTTTCCTGTGCTCTTTGCCCAGGAAGGGGAGCTTTGGGCACAGAAAGTTCAGCAAAATCTCCTGGTGGTGGGAGCAGTGGATTCATGCTGCCATGAATATTGCAAAGTGGTTTTACAAGTACTTTCGGGTAATTCTGTAAAGTGACTGGCAACCGTGCTGCCACCCCTCAGAGAAGCAAAAGGCTTGGGAGCACTTTCCTGCAAATGCCTTTGCATTGAAGTAGCTTAGCTGTTTTCAGATATGTCAGTTAAAATTGGGCATGGTGGGTTGATTACACCAATCTCCACATCCAGCTGGCTAGCACAGAGCATCAGATACAATATGCTCAGTCCTGTGCAAGAATTATTGGAAAAGTTCTTCTAGTTTTATTGTTCTAATTTCTTGCCAGAAAAGTTGAACAGTGCTGCTGATGTGGAAATGCACCTCAGCTACACTTTGCATTTAATAGTCCTGTTGAACACCTATATTTTATAGGTGTTTTAAACACTTACAATTTAATAGTCCCATTTAAACACCTCATTGAATTCTGAAAATAACTTCAAGTTTTACTACAAATTTCTTTTGCCACAAAATGGTAATAGAGATTTTTTTTAAAATGAATCCAGTTGCCTGATCCAGTATGTGCCCTATTCATTTGGGCACAGAGCTTGTCACAGCTCTTTTTCAGTGCTTAAGTAGTAAAATTTCATTTGGCTCCCTGTGGAGGTTATTTTGCATACTATAAAAAAAGACCATACAACAGGAAAATTTTCCTATATTCAGCATAACTATGCCTTCATCGTCTTATTCATTACGTCTCTTCCTACCACAATAAATCATTCCTTTCAATCCTCTTCCTTGAGAACAACAAAGTTTCAGACTGATGAGTGGTTTATGTTCCAAATCCTTTCCTGTTTAGCCAAATGACACGTACTTCATTTTTAGCATCTTCCCAGGAAACAGCTCCTCTGAGATGTCATGGCCAGCAGGAGGGCCGACCACAACTGAGGTGCATTGTTACAGTCAATGCTAGGGGTCAAACGTCATCTCCAAAAGTGGCTGCCTCCACTTTGAAGACTCTTGCTTCAAGGTATTTTTTCATCCATCATGCAAACTGCATGGGGAATGCACCCAGTCTTATCGGCTGGGAGTTTCTCTCCACCTGCCTCCCAAGAGCTCAGTCTGGATTGCCTAGTTCATTTTAATGGCCAATTTCAGTGTCTACAAACCATGTTAGCCTGGTTCTACCAACACCCACCATCACAGTTTTCCTAGGGACAATTTTAGTCCACGTTTATCTTCACTTCTTTGACATACCTTTAAATGAAGTATTGTCTAAGTTCAATTGACTCTCCTGTTCCTATAGAGATACTGGAGACTTGATTATTAATCTTGCCTCGTAGATATTTTCCCAGCATTGTTTTTCCTCAAAAACCACATTATATACTATTGGATGGATATGACCTTGCTAAATGAAAATGTTTCCACGTCTAGCTTCTGTCAAATCCAGGGAGAGCAGAGCTGTGACTTCATCTATCTTGTGATCAAACTCCATCTTCGTTTCATTAGAAATTTTTATGTTATCTCTGGTGTTGCTGCAGGTGGTTTTGCACATTGTATTTACTCATCCAACCTGTTGTAGAGGAGTGTATCTGAACTCAGTTGCCCCTGTTGCTCAGTGGACAGCATAGTGACGTGGGACAAAATCTGGAGTCTACACTTCAATCCACCTGAATTACTGCCTTTCTAATGCTCTGAGATGTGACAATGCAAGCTTTTCAGATATAAAAATAGTTAAATATTGGTTTTACTGTAAAGCTTACATACAGCTACAAGGCTGTATAATAGTTACAGGCATTCTGAAATAATAAGATTTCACCTTCACAAAGCATACTAACAAACTGTCTTTTATTACTGTACTTTCTTTATGAAAATCCAGGGAAATTACTGTAAATGCAAACATTTTCCTTGCATTTGATCTAATTTTCATATTTCAAGCTTTTAAACAAAACAGATGATCTAGCCCTTAGGCACATAAATAGCCTTCTTGGTTTTATTGAGATTACACAAGTCCACAAACTGCAAAAGTAAGAACCTGCAAAAGTAAGGACCCTCAAGTAAAATAAAATCAGAGTTTTAAGAGGCCAGAGATTTAAAGCAAGTGAAGGTCTCATACAGTATCTGTACTTTGAATGTATAGTGCAAGCAGGTGAGAAAATAATTTGCCATAAGGCACAAGGCTTTACAGTGCTACACTGTGAACATTTAGTGAATCCTAGCATCCTACTACTAAAGTAAATCCTTTATGTATTTCTTTTGTTTGTAAGACTACCTATACAGTTTCTCTAGCCTATTGGAAAGCTGAAAAAACTTGAAACAGGCAAGGGATCAAAATACATCCAGCTCTAGGTAAATTAGATGTTTCAAATGCATTCTTTTTTCCTGTGCAATATAGCAGATTAGTTTACATTGTCTGACAAGTTGTCCTGGAAAACAGAGAAGCTCAGATTAATTTTAGCTTTGTAGAAATGATAATTCAATATTTGCTTATTTACATCCACCCACACTAGAACTAAGAGCCATATCTTCTATGTCATGTCAGATATATCAATATCAACATGTTAAACCTCCTCCTCCTTTCCCACTGAATTAAGAAAAACAGCGGATGCTACGTGGTGAAGAATTGCCTGTGCAGGATGTATCCTCACCTGCTGCATCAGAACCCTCACCATGAGATGCATGAGCTACCACTCACAGTTAGCTTTACCTTCAAATGTTGTCTCAGAAGCAGGTTAGTCTGTTCTATCTCTTCAGAGTTAATAGCACCTAGTTTTATTTTTTACCCTGTGGTGTTTACATATAGTCATTTCCATACATTGCCTTCTGATGGATAACTCTGTAATGAGGCATAAAACATTTAAGCTGTTTGTAAGCAGAAGGAAATGAAAAAGCCTCATGGGCTATTTCAGCACTGTACTGAGGTGATGTACAGTTTATCATCAGGTGTAAAGATAACACATTGTGTAAGCCAGTCTTGAGGGAAGTCTTGCTGAAGGAAACCAGGCAGAATTTGTTCTTAAAAGAGCTCTGATGCTAAATACAGACAAATAGCCCCTCCAAACTAAATCTCTGCTTATTAAAATTACTGTTCTCAGAATGGAAAAAAATAATTAAAAAATAAATCTGAGATTAATTACTTCAGTCCTTTGACCACTGTCAGAGCCAGCATTGGTCCCCACAGCATTTCCTGGATGACTTCATAAGAATCTAGGAAGCTGCCTGTACTGCACCCGATGAGAGCTGTGAAATTTTACATATTGACAAACAGCTGAACTCCTGGCTACAGGAGCCCTACATTGATCTGCTTACTATTCAGAGGCTTCTATTTAGAGGAGCTGAAATGCCTGCTGAATACCGAAGCTGAAAAGCCCTGTAGGGTCACCCCATGAACCCATAGCCATGTTATTTTCTAATAATTGCAGAGCAAAAGAAAAGGGCAGTTAAACATAGGGAAATTCTGCCACAGCAGCATGACCACTGCTCAGCAGAGCCTTCTGAATCCTCAGGCATCTTTTTCAAACACTGTTTTAAATTGTTAGCACATGAAGACGATTCTTTCCTTTCTGAGCCTACAGCATAACACATCCTTAAATTTCAGTTTCACTAATAAACTTACTGCAGCTCTGTGCACATTAGAAATTTCATCTGCTAATCTGTATTTGTTCAAGCTTCTTTATCTAAAGGAAAAAGTGCTGCTTGATCTAAGATTCCTTGAGGAAATCTGCCTCTACATCTCTGGCTGGAGAGTAAAACAAACAGCATCCATGTCCCAGTAGGCATCCGCCACCTCCTGACATCTCCTCATTTAATTAGTTGTAGAAATGCCGGTCTATCCAAAAGCTGACAAAGCTGCACGAGCGGAATGCTTAAGTATTTATTTAGAAAATTAAATACATTACCAGCCGCATTGTGAAGTTTCTGAGTCACCTGCAGGGAAACAAGGCAGAAATCCGATGTTCACACACTACTCCTGACTGTACCGGCGCCCAGGCTGGCTCTTACAGAATAGCAGACGAGAGCAAAGCTGCAAACCTTTGAGTTGAGCTCACTCTATAGGCATCAGAAAAACCTCAAAGAAAAAAAAAAAAGAAAGAGCCAGAGAGGGAGTGAGCAGCCCACAGACAGCGAGATGAGAAACTTCTGGCAAGTCTCCAGCGCAGGAATGAATTTGCTGTCATTCAGAGACGTATAGCGATGGAAATGAAGGGAAACTTGAATTTACAGGCGGATTCGGATCCTGCTCTAATCGTTTTGCAAAGATGTGCAGGTTGCAGCTCAGCTCATTTCACAAGGCTCATCTAGGAACAATGCTGGATCAGGAATTAAATAGCATGGTAGGTATGTATACACACACACATATAAGCCAAAGTGCCAGCACAAACTTCAAATGGCTCATACCATCAGCTATTTGATGTGAATTTTATTAAACCCAGCACAGAGGTACTCAAATTCCTGTTATGTATCAAGGTGGATTCACAGGATTTTAGAATGCTCTTTAGTCACATGAACAAATTTGTTTAGTTTTTTTTTACTATTGCCAGGAAGCTAAAATACATTTTACAGAGATAATTCAGATGTTCTCAAGCATGTGGCAAAAGTGTCAGCACACTGAGACTAAACTTGTCCAAACATTTATGTATTTTCAGCCAACAGAAGGAAAATGAACAACTCACAGCTGAAATAATAAACAAAAAATATTGCTAGCTGCAAACTTTTTATTGGTTAAAAGACTCCATCAGGTATAAGCAACCATGATCAATAAGAAAGTGTTTAAATCTGAATTTGTAGAAAACACAAAAATTGGTGGTAATAAATACAGCTAATTTTGGTGTTGTGCACTGAACCCCAGCTCCAGCACATCTCAGGGATGTGCTATCTGCTGTGTTTAGACATTTTGTAGTAGTGTACTCAAAGTGAATGTTGACTCATGAAAAAAATTGTAAATAAACGCTTTCTTGGCATGAAAAGGGAAAACAGGCTCCATACAGTGTGGTTTAAACTGTGCAACTGAATTAATCTTCTTTTATTCCCTACCTTAATAATGCACTCATTTAAAATCTGGTTACAAGTTCAGACAGTGTCTTGGTAAATATAGCTCCTAATAATTACAGCTCTCCAAATTAGAAGTAAGGTTCCTGTAGATTAGATTGTTTCTAATTTAGCTAACAAAGAAGAGTAAGAAGTCAAGCTAAGCTAAATAACTGGAGGGATTCTTTATTGCTTGTTTTCTTCCTATTAATAAATCAGTCCTCTGTGGGAAGAAAATCAAACAGTAACAAACAAACAAGAATTCATTAGTGACACAGAAGGCGATGCCATGGAAGGCAGCAGAGCTCCATGACAAAGAGCAAAATATTTGCCGCCCATTTTTGTATATATAGAAGCAGAAGCATCCTTAATGTCAGAGACGCTACGACATTTGGTTCATCTCCAGTGTTCAGTTCCAGCCCTGCAGATGGAGCGGCTAAGAGGTGCCAGCTGTGCCCAGCTGTGTGGTTGTCAAGTTCAGCAAGGCACCGTATGGCTGTTGGAGCCCAGGCTGTCCCCACTGACCCAGTGCTGGGAACATGGCTGCGTCTGGTAATCACCAGCCAAGTCCATCTGCCATCTGAATAAACACAAAGGCATTTTTCAAATAATCCTATTTCTCCTCTCCTCTACATATCTCCCCTCACATCAAAAGGCAGTGGCACGCTGCAGCTGGATGGGAGCATTGGTGAGGTCTAGGCTGCAGGATGCAGATCCTGAGGCTGGCTGGGTGTCCTGCTCAGGATCTCAGATTATATTTTCACCGCAGACACGCACATTGAAGCCAAGCTGATGCCATGGGTGGGCTGAGACAAGGAGGTTTCCTGATGGTGGCTGAGCAATCAACCCACTACAGAACATCTCCTAAAATGTAAGATAAAAATGCTCTCCAAGACTTCATCTCTGGTTTGCATTGCGAATCTGCATTTCTTAACAGGGAAGATGGGCATTTATATTGGTAGATAACATGGTTTTTAATAGCATCATTAGTACAAGCTAAAGGGGGTGTCTCTAACAAAGTAGGGAAGATCAGGCATTTCAGGACATGAAGAAATTGACCCAAGCCAATTACTGTTGAAGGCAAAGGTGATGATTTGAACACTGCCTGTACCGTCACACTCGGGCTGGTACTGGACACTTTGTCTAAGCCTGTCAGCAAACTCTACTTTGATTATAGGGCTGATGCCATTTTCTGCCTCCAAGCTGGACTGAAATTACTGAGCAAACCATAGGCTAGCAACACAAATGTAGGAAACTGACGATTGGTGCAGAGGCAGACAGAGCATCAGTGGGATGGCTGAAACCTGGAAATCTGGTTAAAAACTGTGCTTCGTTTCCTGGCAGAATCCCAGGTTGGGTGCATTGGGGTCAGAGCCCAGGGTGCTGCAGCAGAGCTAGTTGTCTCTTCACCTGCCTTGCCTACAGTACAGTCACCCACTGGCTTCTCAGTGGGTATGTTATTGCTGGCAGCAAGTTGGAAGCAGAACCAAGTTTGAGTTCCCAAGGCCAGACTGAGCTTGCAGTGCTTGAATTTAGAGCAAGCCTGCTCTGGCTGGCACACAAAGCAGTAGCAAAACCGCACTCCCTTATTTATTAGTAAATCAATAAAGAAGGTAAAGGAACTGGCAGGAGCTGCCCCAGGAGAGCACACCTGAGTCAGGGACAGCAGAGGGAGGCCAGGCAGGTGGGGGACAGCATGTGGCTTCTCACACCCACTTGATTTTGTGGTTTTAATGTGAGTCCATGCTGACTTTCAAACAATTCCTCATGCTGTCATTTACACCCACTTCTTTCTCCACATTTCCCTAAGTTTCTCCCAAAATATTTTGTTATTTTTTTTTTTTTTAGAATTCCCTGAATTTAACCTTTCACGGGAATACTTTTTGTCTCAAGTTTGATTTTCCACACATCTTCATTCACCTCCACCGACCACCTGAGAAATATTTTCATTGGCAGTCTTTATTTGCATCACACTTCCAGCCACCCTATTTAATTTTCCCACCCTAACCTTATACGATAGCTGCACTCCCGATTTTCCTCGCATAGCACTGTCAGCTCCCCCCAGCCCTTCTTGTTGCCATGGTAGGAAAGGACCTAAGGACAGAAGTAGCCAGTTTCACCATCTAGCAAGCAACTCTGCCAAAAATTAAGAAAACATGTCTGGGCTATAAAAATGGAGAGAATCTCTGATTGCTTGGAGGAAGTGAAATCTGGGAGACCCAGGAAAGGTAGGAGCATAAATCTTAATTTCAGCAGCTGCCTGACTGTACAGATGCCTCACACTCCTGTGACACAGTTAGTTTTTCAAGGACTGTAACACTGTAACTAATATCTGTGCGCTTAATACAGAGGCACTGGGGTGAGGCTTAATGGCCTGTGATGAAGAAAAGGTCAGACCAGGTGATCAATGTTCCTTTCTAAGGACTGAGACTGAAAAGGATATCCTAACGCAGGATTTAACCTGAGGAGTAATTGTGTGGCAGTAATTCCTGGGCTTTGTGTAAGAGTCCATCAAGTTTAAAGCGTCCATCAATTTTAAAGCATCCCTCAAAAATGACAGCTCCATACCCAGGGGAGAGCCAGGAACAAAATGTGTCCCAGGAAAACCACTCCGGATTTTGCAAAACTGAATCACAGATTTACTTCTTTGCACCACAAGACTTTTCCATGCAGAGCCCCTGACATCTGAGATCCAGCCATGCAGACCCAACATGGCCTCACGAGGAACGTGAGTAAATACTAGAAAGTATCTTGCCCTCAGCTGCATTCCTTGTTGCTACATTTGCACATTTAGAATACCCATTTCTGTCAAATATCTTGGCATGTGGAAAGAAAGGCACTTTTTTGACTGGGAATATGCTGAAGCTGTCTTAACGTGTTAGAGTTACAGGGTCCAAAGGGCTGGGCAGAGAAAGGAGCAGTAGCAGAGAGCCAGTGTGTGAATATTAGCTAGACAAGGGATTTTCCTAAGCTGGATTCTGTCTAAATTATTGCTCTGAAAGTCTGAAACATGTAACATGCTCAGTAGATTATTTAATTTGTCCTCTGTCTCCCTGTGACTGAAGAGAGATCACCCCAACAGGTAATGAAAGTTGCCAAGCTGATGAAGCATATTTTGCTCGGAGCTAATGTCATTTGAGGTTGGGGGTTTTTTGTTGATTTTCTATCTGCTGTCTGACAGCCCACTGCACATCACTTCTCTCAGTGTGTCCCAACAACCATGACTGCGCAGCCATAACCCCAGCTCCAGCACCTCTTCATTTATCCATGCTGTCGTTTTACTCACAGCAAGGCAGAATTCAAAACACCCTGTCCTGGTACAGCTTTAAGGTCTCTGTTACACATCCTTTCTGTGCACCCAAGTTTGTGTTTTTCTCGGAGCATTGAATTTCTGCCTTTAGACACTTCACAAATTTCCCTTCAATTTATAACAGCAGATGATAGACTGGAAAATCTCCCTTCTTTGAGCAGCTTTGCAGAGAGCGATACAACGGATACAGGTACATATAACATAACAGCAAATGAAAATGAGTTGTTTGCACTCTTCGCATGATGCCAAAACCCAGTTCCAGTGCCAAAAAGTTACAGTGCCAGGGGCTTGGACAACCATGAGGGAGCACCAGACCCTTTCTCTGGGAAGCCTGGGGACACTGCCCACTCCCTCTCCCCACCCCTCACAGCTTCCTTAGCACCAGCGACAGCATTTCCAAATTCAAACTTTGGTTTACACTTTGATTTCCAGGCTCACTCATTTTTTATAAGAACACAAACGTTCTGTCCGCAAAAAAAAATGTGTGTCTAATCTGGATAATACTGGTTAGAGAAAAATTCAATTCTTTCCCTCAAATAACAAGATAGCTAGAAAGCTGCTCTTTGAGCCAAGTGCTTTATTAAGATCCCAAATCTCATTTCTGTCATTTGCTTATGCAAAAAAGGGAGGAAACAAGATCTTTGGCAGAGCTGCAGCTGCCCTGACCCACGTATGCTTACCCCCCACGCCTGCCGCACTACGGTCAGCTGAGTTTCAAACACTCTGTTAGAAGGATTTGGGTTTAACTAGGTTTTGTTCGTAATTACTTTTTCACATGCTAAAATAAAAACAATTTAGAAGAAGAAATAGCAAAGTAAACAGCAATCTTGCAACCATCTGCCCTCCACGGATGAGCCATCTTGTGCACAAATCCATGTGCAGAGAAGGAAAAAGACTTTCCTCTGGCCTCGCTGTGATAAAACTAGGTGCGTCCTCATCGAAGCGAGTTTTTGCTTGGACATCAGCCCTAAATTTTTTTATGCAACTGATAATGCTTGTTGCTTCTTCCTCCAGACATAGGACCTGAACTGCACGCATTGCCACCTGCCTAAGGCTGGAACCAGTGGAGCTGCTGGGTTCTCCCTGTCCCCACAATGGGCTGTCTGTGGAGAGCCAATTGCAGCATCCATACCCTCCTGGCAGACCTTGCACACCCCATGGCCACAGGCTGCAGCCCCCTTCGAGAGAAGGATCAGCGAAATTATAGTTACACAAGACCTATGGTGGTAAAATGTACCAATCTGTCCTAGACAAGTCTATCGAAGAAAAGAAATGTGGATTTTCCTCTTAAAGAAAGGAAGACCTGGGTATCTTGGAATAATTAATAAGCAAATTACTCTATCTGTAAGATAATAATGCACTATTAGAAAAAGATCCAATTTTTATCAGAAATTAAAATTGACTGTGGTTTAGTATAATTCAAAGTCAGCTAATTATAGCTCAGGCAAGGAGGAACTATTTTCTGTGAATATACCAGCTCCATCAGACACAATGAACTGCTTCCCCTTGCCATGCCCTCCCTCCAGCCCTACCTGGAGACTTCCATACACTAAGCCCCTTGCATGTAAAGGTGACCACTGTCCGTGCAGTGCAATTAAGTTCTCTTTTCTATCTACAGCAAACCTAGTTTTTAAGAGTCTTTTTGATTTCATAATAAACTGTGTGAATTAGGAAATAAATATCTACCTATTCCTGCAAATGAAGCCTGAGCACTGCTGTTTGACAGCCGCTGCAAAGGTGCAAATTTTTTTTAATATCCAGTTTGTTTAAAGGAGGAATGAACAGAATTACTGAGCAATTTGGATTTTCCTATGGCTGCATGCTGCCTTTCTCTACCTTGCAGTCGCCACAGGAGTTAGACATTGTACAGATGCCACAGATAATGCCCTGCAAGAGTTAAGTTTGCCACATTATAACCTGATTTAAAAAAAAGAGAGAGAGAGAGCGAAAATCCATCTCTAGTATTACATCTTTAAGCCTTTCTCAAGAAAGTTTGCAAGCCACACCATGAAATACTCCCCAGCAGGCTGCGCAGTCGCCTCCCACTATGCCACACAAAAGGTACATGTGCCTCTGTTCTCAGCCACAAACCCTGATTTTTGAGCACAAAATAAAGCTGGAAAGATTGACAGTTCCCACATTGGGCAGTACGTTCCTTAGTTCATTCTCAAGTCGGATGCCAAGAGGAGAAAACCAACCATCAGTGCTTCTTCACGCCTCCAAAAATCCAGTTTTCCTGAAGTTTGGTCTCCTGTGCTTCAGTCTCTCTTACTCACCTCTCCATGCAGGAAAACACTCACTGGTCTCCCCAGGAGCCGTGGCTGCCCTTCCCCACATTCCCAAGACCTGGCAGGTCAGCAGCATGACCACGGTGAGAGAGCTTGATGGATGGACTTGGGACAGCAGATGGAAATGAAGAAGAGCTGTTTCCTGCTTGGTGCCTGGTAGAGCAGGAAGGATGCAAACAACTATAGCTGTGAAAACGAGGGTCTGTGCAAGTTGCTTGTATACAATCTGCTTAATTCCTGTTTGCTTCTTTAAATAACGAGGGATTTCTGCCCAACAAGCAGCTTTTAAGACAGCCAGTCAGCCAAAAGCCAGGAGCTCCTGCATTCTTGTGCTTGTAAACCCTCTTGTAAATAGCCTTTAAACCAGGAGTTGAATTAACAAAGCTAAAGGCATATTTTCCTCACCCAACTAATTAGTCAGCTAAGAGATACGCAATGTGGTCTGCAGAGCTACTACTAAATATGTATCTATCCGTACATATATATACATATAATTTAACTAGGAACGGTATGGTTTAACCAGCTTTTTATGAGGAAGCAGTTCCCATCTGCTGAAGTTAACTATATCTCTGCTACATTTTACAAGCCATGGTGCTTTGGCCCTCACTGCCCAGGCAGAGCTGGAGCAGGGTGATCCTGCTAAAGCAGGATTAGCTCCTTGGCATTCCCAGGAACATCTCACACCTCTTCATCAGGGCATATCTGTGGTGCAGGCAACTCCTCCTGAGCCATAGCCAGGGCAATCTGGCACCTACCACAGAAAAGAGGTTTTTAAGGTCTGTCCTTGACATCATCAGGCAGGATGTGTGTCATACATGCTGTGGCAATACATCTTCACAAGACTGTAAGGCTACGTGATAAATTGTTTTAGGCTTTTGACCAGTGCCAGACTTAACAAGCAGTGTTTCACTGTAATCTGGTTTTAAGAGCCTTGAAAAGCTGACTAAAATGCACCTATTGCATACTGAAGGCATTGTATCCTATAAATAGCATATTAATCATTTATGGCAATCAGCTATGGCTGGAGATTTTAAGCTGTACACTCCTTGAATGCCAATGGAAAAGAAGAGCAAAGCTAGCTCCCTCTGCTCAGATCTCATCCCTCTTGGGAGCTAATTAGTGTGGAAACACTTGCTGGAAATTTTCAGCAATCTCTTCGCAATGTATTTGTTTGGAATTTTAGCTCTTAGATACTACAGGCAAACAAAAGCTACTGGACAGCTCTAACAGCCTTCACCAAATTTCAAGAATCAGACTTTAACATATATAAGAATGCAATTATTAAACTAATTCAAATATTGTATTAAGAAAAAGTTGTCTCATCCCACCTGCACTTAGTCACTTCCAAATACATCTATCCAACAGAAAATGAATCCTGGATGAGGCTCGCTGATGTGTTATCACACAGTGGTATCTGTATGATACTCTCCTTTCAAAACATCTGTTTTCATTTTAAGCCTGAAAAATGCAGTTTCCTAGCATCTCTGAAGATGCTGGTATCTTCTTCCATTTTGCAGAGAAAGGGATTTGAGGGGGCCAAGCACTACATACAAAAAGAGAGCTTTTCTAATCGAATGCAATATTCCTATGCTGCAGAGCCCCAGTCCCAGCTCCCCCAGAATTTACCAGTTTTAGACTTCAGATTTTGCTTCAGATTTCCTTGTCTGGATGAAAACATTCACCTATTTTGTGCATGAGATAGAAGCAACTGTGTATTTGAATAAGATTTTATAATTCAACAATTATCTTAAAATAAAATAATTCCACATAGAAACATCTGACAAATACTGGATTTAGACATGAAAGCAACTGGAGATGACTTTGGACGCTCCCATCTACATCAGCACTTAGTGCCTGCATTTTGGTGGTGTGAAATTCCCCTCTTGAGAGAGAGAAAGATTACTAAAACCCAATGTTAAAAAATGTGTAATGGCTTAAGTGGAAACTGGTTTTATTTTCTCCATAGACAAAGAGGTAGGATTTAGTATATAAAAGCAGAGGCAAGTGGCTTTGGCCATGATTTGCAGCTCCCTCCTGGCTGTTTGGGAGCTCTGATTGATTGATGTGCATGTAAAGAATTACAATGCAAAGTAAAGAATAACTGATTAATCCACAGCATTTCAGGACCTTAATGAGTTGTTGGAGGAAATCAATTTCCATGTTTAATATATGTGGAGACTATGAGGAAATTTTAGAATTTAATTAATCACGGCATAAAAAAGTTATTGGATATAATTGTAAGTAAATACTGCTTAATTATTATTCTAATACCATGGCTAATTTAGAAGTAATTTCCCCCGATACTGTTCCTGGTTCAGTCTGCTATATATTTATTAGTTCAACGATAGTCTCCACTTTTTTTTTAAATAATGATATATTTTTGACATCTCCTCTCTAAAACCAGCGGATTCGTAGCACAAAAACCCTTTTAAGCCACAGAGCAGATCTGTATGGTGCAAAGCCCACCCTGCCCAAAAAAAAGTGGCAGAAATAATGCAGATTCAAATTAATTTCTCTTTAATTTTGGTGCTGTCATTCCTACCCCTTTTACTTGTTGTCATTTGTAATTAACTAGCCTGCCCAAGACCTATTCCAGCTATACTTCCGCTTTCTGATTTTATTGTGAATACTGTTCTATTTAAAGCTTTACAGTGCTTATTTTCTTCATTCAAGAAGCTTCCCAGAGCAATGATCAACTGTACTTGGAGTGATATATTTTAGAAACTCGTTTATCTCAAAAATGTTTCTTTTGAATGTCCTTGCACTATGCAAGACAAGTGGAAGCCCTTGAAAAGTATGATGTTCATCTTCCCATAGGCTACTCAGCAAGATGCCCTTGCTTGTTGAAAGCACAATCCCAACTGGATCCTATAGAGCTCAGATCAAATTCAGACATCTCATCTGTCAGTCTGAAGTAGGAATGAATGGAAAAACCTCAAAAATACATCCTGTTTCATACTGACTCAAGTTCTTTATAATGCCCTTTCCAGCCTGTACTTTCAGGAATATGGGAATTACAGCCAGCTGAAACACCAAAGCTTTGCAAGGGAACATGAAGTCTTATGTGTGGATAAATGCTGGTGTCGCATTAATAAAATGGTTTGGAGGTTTGGCTGCTGTTGAGCGACAAAACCCTTAAATAACTGAGTGTATACATCATTGTATACATGTGCAGGTATCCATTGTTTTTTAAGGTAGGTCTGCTCATTACTTCTCCTGCTTTAGTAATACCAACTGAAGTCCACCATCCTTTCTGATTTTTTTAGCCAAAATTAATCTAGAAAAAAATAATCTTATTTATAAACTAAACCTTAATGTTGGTGATCAGACTACAAGAAAAGTCATTACCTTGCCTATGTCAGCTCCCTTCTCAGGCCAGCCCTCAGGGTGCAAGTGTATGGGGAGATGCAATTCCAGGTGGTGGGGAGTTGCATTTCTTCTGCCTTGCAATTTCTCCTGGTTTTGCTCCAGTTATTTATGGTTTTTAATTAGTCATTAGGGGTGCCTGGGGAATAAGATAAATGGTCTCTTCTGACTTATAAAATTTAAAAGATTGCATCAGTCTAAACAAAGTAAAACCTTGGATTATCACTAATTGCACCTGGACCTGGCTAATGCACTGCTGCTGCAGCCTGGATGGCATCAATGGGGGCCTCCTTCAAAAGGCACGGAAGGAATCACTACAAGGAACTCCACTGCCAGCATGGTATTCAAGACATATGGGAAAACTCCAAAATAAGGAGCAGGGGAGATTTATCTGCATTCCCTGGAGCACATGCCAAGTGGCAGAGCTTGTACCCTGCAAACGAGACAGGGTGCACTGCAGGAATCACTGTTTTGCAGTGCTGCAAAGACCTCAAAATCAGCACAGCAGCAGGCACCAGATTTGTAAATAGATTTTCCTGGTGGTAATGTGTAACTGAACCATAAAGGGCCACCAGAGGCTGTCACGGAAATCCACTAGACAGGAAAGACAATGCCAGCAGTACCAGTCCCCTTTGCAGCAGAATGTTGCCGGTTTTTCTTTTTTTTTTTTATATAGACATTAGCATCTGCCAAATCTAATTTAACATGGTTCACAAGAACTGTGATCAATACCCACACTTAATATATAGGATGGCTACACTAAAAATAAAACTATTTGGAAAAGGAAAAATAAAATAAATCAATGTTTTCCTTTGAAATGTCAAAATGAAACTTTTAATGGAGAATTTTTCCTAAACAGAAGCATTTAACCAAAATTCACAGGAATTCATAAAACCTTTCCCTTGATCTACACCTACCTTTTCTCTTGGCAAGGAATCATAGCAAAATGTTTGGTTTTTGACGTTACAGGGACAATTTAAGCATTTTCTCCTCAGGAGACTGCTAGGTGACATTGAGGTAGAGGGGGGCTAGAAAATGCTGACCTCTATGAAATACAGCATTCATGTTGTGAATAAAATTAATTTCAACAGAAATGTACCATTCGTACCCACGCTTTGCCTTCACGTGCATTTTTCAAGTAAGGAAGGAGCTGGGCACCACTTCCCACGACTGATACACTGACATGAGAAGCCCATTTCAAGGCCTGGATTTTGAGGGAAGCATGTCCATGCTGTGAGGAAAGGATGCAGGCTTGCCTCCTGCCCAGCCCCAAGCATCACTGTTACTTATCAGCATCTCTTGGCCATCCTCCCTGCCAACCCTTCTCATGTGAAAGATACACACAGCTTCCAGGGAAAACAAAGAACAAACAAACAACTAAAGTTGCATTACAAATTAGAGAGAGTCTTGCATTAAACGAGAACTTTGCAAACAGGTTTGCAAACTCAATAGCACAGATGTAGTCACAGGTAAGAAAATGATATTTCGTTAACATGATTTTTGTTTTCTTTGTAACTGAATTCAATGCAAGCTACTTCAGACAGAAAATTAAAAAAAAAAAAAAGTGCCACTTTCAGATCATTTTGTGTCTGCCAAGGAGCATCTGAAAAAAGTAAGTCCTGTGAGGATGCAAAGCCCTGCTTCTCTTGCAAAGAGTGGCAACTGCCATGCTGATTTTTTTCTTCGTATGTAAAAGATGAATTCCTCAGCACATTTCTACACCCAGGTGCAAGTAACAGAGCCTGCACCTGAGTAGTTAATACCAAAACATGTTCTTCTTGTTCATACAAAGAACAGAGAATTAAGAATATTTCAGTAAAGGCTGGTTCTTGCAGCACACATAGGTCTGATTTCTGGACTGACTTTGGGTTCATACTGTGATCAGTCCACGAAAACTCACAGGAAGTACTGCACCATGCAAAGCACAGAATTAAACTGTCATAGGAAGAAACCTACTAGAGAACTGCCAGGGGGGAGGGGAAGCCAGGAGGAAGCAGAGACAGGACACCTGACCCAAACTGACCAAAGAGGTATTCCATACCACAGCACGTCATGCCCAGGATGGAACTGGGAGTTAGCCGGAAGGGCTGGGAGACTGCAGGGTTGGTGGAGGTATCGGTCGGAGCTTGGTCAGGCTGGGGGGGGCGGTGAGTTATCGGTTGGCTGGTGGTGAGGTGTTGTATTCTCTTCCCTTGTTATTCCCTTTATCATTATTATCATTGGTGGTAGCAGTAGTGATTTGTGTTATACCTTAGTTACTAAACTGTTCTTATCTCAACCCGTGGGAGTTGCATTCTTTTCGATTCTCCTCTCCGTCCCTCTGGGAGTAGGGGGAGGGAAAGAAGGGGCGGAGTGAGTGAACGAGTTACCTGACTGGGTTTAAACCATGACAGAACAGCAAGGCTTTTTCTTCCCAGCACCAAAGAGCAGCTGCAGAGTTCCACTGCCAGGAAGGACTAATAGGAGTATTTTAATTGGACTTACAGCTTTTCCTACTCAAACAGAACAAGAGCTGCCATGGGCCAATGTGCCTGCAGAGCAGATACTTCTCTTACACATGAAATCATGCAAAACTCTACAGAGGACTTTGTGGCTTTATTCCTTTTATTCTAACTGGCTTTTCTACCCACAGCTACCTTGCCTAAAGAGAAAGGACACATTTACCCACTATGCTCACTTGTTCTCTCCATCCCTACACAGAGAGGCACTTTCGCAGAAGTCAAACTGAGGTTGAGGAGGAGAGAATCCCTACATCATCCCAACATTTTCACCAGCTAAAGTATTTCACACATCAACTGTGGGATTTCACAGGACTATGTACTAAGCTGCCAACAGCTAGTTCAAAATTAAAACAATTTAACTTTCAAAGGCTTCACCCTGAAGAAAAAACATAATCTTATTTGTATTGAATTAATTTATTTTTTGAAGTTAACTTTGTTGAAAGAAGCTTTTTTACAAGGCTTCTCTGATAAAAGACACCAACCACTATATAAATATAAATTATCCAATTTAAAAGCCTGTCTTTCAGCTCAAAGAAGCACCATGACTACTTGGTAATTCCCCAAGGTGAGGCTGGGAATATAATGCACTGGTTGATATATAATAACTGTCTTGCATGTGAAGAGTAAAGAGCCATTTATGGGATTTTATCATGCAGGAAGACTAACATGTCTATTAAAAGAAAAATGTGAACTCTGGGTCTCTCATGAGGGACTCATCTAAATGCAATTTTGTAAATTAGCTGCACTAAGGAGCCAATGGAGGAAGGCCAAGTGTAAACCCAGATGAAATAGTACTTCTTAATGGTAATAGCAATTCATATTAAAGGACTCCAGTGGATAAGCCATCATTAATAGGTAAACATAGTTTTAATACAATATATCCTGAAACAAGCCCCAAACTCAACACCTCATTCTGTTACCAGGTAAGCAGAGGTTTTACATATTTCATTGAAGAATTCCAAATGCATTATTTATATCTAAGCCATGAAGGGAAAGAGATTGGGACCTGATTTATCTGACCTCAAACATATGTGATACTTCAAAAGAGATTTAAAAGGCAAGAATACCTGGAAAAATGGGATAAAATGCAACGCGTGTTTACCAAATGATATTAGATTAGCACAGTACTTACCTTTGATAAATTACTGCTTACATACAGAAGAAGCATCTGTATTGGTAAAGGCAAGTGGGATGGAAAGCTTTTTTTCCTTACAATATTTGATAACTTGCCACAACCCACCTCTTTGTGGAGGACCCAACATAAAAGCCTCCTCTACTGTCCCACTGGTTCCAGGGTCTGCAGCAATGGTTATCACCTGCCTCATATCGATATGCCTCCAAAATGGTGGCAGCAGTGAGAACGCATATGCTAAGAAATAACTATAATGTAAATATCCCATTTAAAGTGATGCCATGGAAAGTTTTCTGTGCAAGACTGGCAGAAAAAATCCCTTGGAAGGAAGGGGAGCTGTTGCCTGTTGGCAAGTGCTGTGAGATGCTGCAGGGAAACAAAAGTGATATGCCCGAATGCCCACTGAATGTAATTTATTTTAATTGGTTCAAGCACAAGAACATTGGCAAACTATTCATAATTAATAGCAAGATGATGGAGGAACTCTTCACGGGATCCGAGAGCAGGCTGGAAAATCATCAGAGCCAAAGGAGCAAAAGGGGGGATGAAGCTTTCCAGGGGGTGTTCCAGCAAGGAAATTTCCCCATGACTGATGGGGACATGTTGGACTCGGCTAGCCTGAAGATGTAATCCTCTGTACTGACTCAGCAACACTGTCTAGATGGTATGGGTGAGATGGGTGCAAAAATTCATGCCAGGCTTTCCAGCTGTAGCACAGGAGTGGGGTTTCACCCTGCCTTGGGCAGGATTTGATAGGCATGCTTAGGCTACAACTCCAAGGGGTGTTTGAAGCTCACAAGGACATAATGCAGACCAGGTAGCAGGAAAAGGGTGGTGGTGCATGCCTCCAGGATCCCTGGCTGCTACTCCAGCAGACCAGGCAGACTGGGCATCTCCTAGGCATCACCTAAAATTCAGAATACGGTGAATTTCCATTCATACTTCACATGCATTTTCATTATTCCTAAGCAAGGCTTCTTCAAGCTGATCTGATCTCACATACAGAGAGCTGCTCAGTGGGCCAGGGGCTTGGCAGCCATGGGGAAAAACTGACTGCATACAGATGCAAAACAAAACCAAGATGACAACCACAGTCTAACAGTATTCTTCCCCAAAACACTGGTCTGCAGATTTGGCTTTATTTCTAGCCTGCAGACACCTGCATGACCTTGGATACCCTCTGTGTGAAGAAGGGACACCAAGAGGCGAAGCACATAGAAGGAGACAGGATTTCCCCATCTGTCCAAGCATAGAAAGTACCCACACTGAATCCAGCAGTCTCAGGATATTTTTATGGGGAAAGATATGCATATTCAAGGCTTTTCATATGTTTTCTGAATTAGGGCTCTAAAAACAAGCTTTCACGTTTCCTGTCTGCTTTGCATTTCAATTATAAATCTAATATATTGGATTTCACTCTTAAGAGAACATTTCCTCTAATGCTATAAAAATATGCCCCTCATTACCTTCTGAAATTTAAAGATGGCAACACTTGGAGACAAAAAGGTTTATTCAAAGCACTGGGCAGTTACTAATGATAATCATAAAAGATTAAATTTTCAACATAATTAGCCAGTGACAGGTCAATAAAATCCCTGGGCCAGATGGCTTCTTAATTGAGTTTTCAAAGAAATTCGGTAATTATAGGAACCACCCTTAGATATACTCAACTTTTCTTTTTAATGAAATTGCATAATACCAGATTATGCAAGAAAGACCATAATGAGTTTTAGCAAACTGAACAAAGACCTTTGCATCACCAGCTTCTGTATGCCTCTTTATACCCATCACCCATGCAAGAAACTCTCCTGTTATCTAAGGCTGAAATCAATACATCAATCCATATAGATCAGTTTGGATTAACATGAGAGACCGCTTTCACATCACAACACCGAGTTTTTCCTAGAGGCAATCTGTTACTACATACTATGTGACGGGCTAAAAAAAAAATTAACCATCATTTCAGCTGGGGGAAACTAGGGTATTTTGATTTGCATATAAACCTATACAAAACATGGCACCTCTATATAGGGATTCAGCCTTTTAGCCACAAACATTCCAAGCAAAGTCTCCTGCCCCAGAGCTGCAGCTCCACATGGGGCAGAAAGATTTCTGACTACTCATGAATGAATTTACATTACACTGGCAACAAGTGGGTTGATACAATCAGAGCAAAAAAAAAAAACAACACATCAGCAATGCATTGCACCTTGTTTTATGGAATAGATGAGTAAACTTTGAATTTCTTATTTTTTATGCAAATTAAATGTCACCTGGGAAAAATTTGCAATTTCTGCTCTGACTGAGAAAAATACTGATGAGCTGGTTTTTGAGCTGTGGTAACATTTTTTGTAATTCAAGTCTTGCTCGATGTTCAACAACATGTAATAATCTCACATTAGAACATCCCCCCTGCGCCTCTTTTGATTTCTTGAAGTAAAATTCAGATCCCAAGTTATAACCTGCTGCTAAGCAGATCCCACCAAGCAGAGCAGTGAGCTGCAAAATGCATGTGCTCCCAGACAGTCTAATGCTGTGTTGCTGAAACCCACGGTGTTTTATGAAGACATATCACCTCCACAGACATCAGCCAGGAACAAGCCCTGAACACAGCATGACCAGTGACCATGACAAGGATCTCTCAGCAGGCAAATCCCCAGACAAGGCTCACTGCTGCCCTTGCACCCGCCTGGACTGAGACATGGAGCATTTGCTTCCCACATCGCTGCCCAGCATCTGGCAGGCAGAGAATCACACTCAACACTTGCTCCTTGATGTAATGGGGGAAATGAAGTAAGATAAGCTGCAGCACGAACCGTAGAAATTAATACACACCCACAAACTAACGTGAGTTCAGATGCAGTCGAATTGTCTTTCCTGTCCACCCTGACTGAAACCACTCCTTTTCTCCCTTTGTCAAAAGAATAAGGCGCACACCTAACTTTTGAATTTACACTCCCCTGTGACTACCCCGAAAGTTAATTTCTGAGCAGACGGTAATCTTCTGATAATCTTTGCCCCAGGTCCCTGGCCTGGCAGGGACCTGCTCCCAGTCATGCTCCTCAGCATCTTCTTCAGCATCCACCACCCCCAGGCACTGAGCAGCAGCCAGCATGGAGTGCCAGGCAGTTAAAGTCTTGTTTAACGTTAACAACTGGCATATTGTCCACTGTATTCTTAATTTTCTACCAGCTCCTATATTTACAGTGAAGAATCTGGCCTTTCTCTTTACAATAATTTCTTTAGAGTACTGGATATTTTTTTTTTGTTTGTTTCTTTTTATTATTATTTTCATTCTGAGGACTCTTATCATTTCACCATCAGATTAGCCTGCTGTGCCTGTATTGTTGAATAATCCCTCACAAAATTACATATGAAATCATCTGTTGTAAGGGTTTGGATGAGAGACATACGCAATGCGACAAAGTCTCTCCAAAGTCAAGCTCAAAAGATCAACATAGTCTAACAGCTATGGCAATACTTAATTGTTTTCAAAATTTACTACATTATTCAAGTACCATAGACAACAGACTGGAGATTATATACCAAATAAGGGGCTACCTGTAGTTACACTAGATATTGATAGATTTCAAATGGAAAACTACATTTAAAAAAACAGATGCTTCACTGTGTAGGAAGAGATAGCTGGGGCTTGGGTTGCATTAAAATTCTTGTGGGTGCTTCAGAACAGAAATCCCCATCGATAATGATGTACAGAAGCAATCTTAAATAACAAGTTAATTCATGTATCAAAGAAAATTGTGATAGGAAAATTGTGATAGCTTGTTTATTATCTTTTTATCTTAACTCATTAAGAAAACTACCTCTGTTGTACTACAAAGCAAGTGCTGCATTTATTGCTACTGACATTTCATCAATGCCAAGGTGAACTAGATCTTACTTTCTGTAAATCCCCACAACTCTCATTAGTGAGCAGTGAAGATTCATATACAAACCTAGAACTGTCTAGTAAGAAATAAGATATGTGATGAACTGTGGTTTGAACAATAAATCTCTGGCTGACTGATGACAGGTTGACTGTTGTATGTTAAATACGGCTTTATAAACAGAAATGCAAAAGACTTGTAACGACAGCATGTATCACTAATAGACTGAGGTATAATCAAATTTGTTTAAATTCACACGATTTGTAAGTCAGCAGTGAAGATCAAAAGAGAGTTATGCTTATACTACTCCATCCTGTCACATCATTTATTAACATTCTCCTGACGGGAACGACCTGCCCCCAGTCTTTTTGTTCTGCTCTTAGTGCCACTTACCAATTCCCAGAAAGTCATCTACTTTCCAGACACGAAGATGCAAGGAATGAGAGCAAAACATGCAAATGGTCTCCTGCTGTCAGCTGAGGATGCTTTAACTGCAAATGCCGGTTGGGGTTCCCAGGCCAGCTTGTGTCAAGCACAGCACTGAAACGTTTTCACCCTGAAAAGAGAACTCAATGCCCATTTAAAAATACATACGCATGTGACAAACTATTTCATAATTTTAAATGCTTGTGATGCAGCCCTGGTCTTGCTGCCATACAGGAATTAAATCCAAAGGTCCAACAGAAGGCACATGTGCCCCGTGTGCACTGAGGTGTGCCAGGACAGCTGCAGCAGCTCCTTACTCCAAGTGTTGCCTCGCCTCCAGGATAGGTGGTCTTGGGGAGGCAGTTTGGGAAGTGGCTAATGTTAGGTGCCCAAAGCCATGATTGCTAGAGGGTTGAGCACCAGATTGTCCATTCTGCTGCAGCAGAGGAAATGCAGGTGAGATCTGTAAAAACACGCAATAAGTAATTAAGCTGTACAGACTTTCTGAGAAGTGGGTGTTGGAACTCCAAAAAGTGGGTGGCACAGCTTCCCATTAGTCTTGTGCTTTATCCTCAGGAGAAGTGAGCAGGTGCAGATGCAGCCACAACCCCCTCTCTGCACCAGCACTGAAGACAGGCAGTGCTTCTGTTGTAACATTAAAAAAAAAAGAAATAGAAAATAAGCACCTAAACTCAAGCTATGGTCTCAAATGCCACCGTCATATCCAATCAGTTGATCCAGCTTTTTCTTCCAAACAACACAAAGAATAAATTCTTTCCCAGGGAAATAAAAAGCTGCATATTCCTTTGATTTCACCTCCAGAAGGAGTCCTACACAAGTCCCTCATTACCCTCCCATCCAGCCCAAAATGCAACACTCATCTTTGAAAGCACTTACGGAGTGGTGGCTACTGTGGAAAAAAGACTGAACAGAGAAAAAGAGGGAACAGAATCTCTGCCAAGAGGAAACACAAGTTATTTTCTAGGATAAATTCTGTTTCATCTGTGTATATATAGACATATATAAACACACATATACATACGTACAAGGACCTTGTCTTCATTTCTGCATATAGATGCATGTATATACATATATACATAAACATATGCTGGATGCAGGGCATATCTCTCTGACATTCTCATCTATCGCTGCTGAAAAACTGTTTAGGAAACCCTCTGTTCAGAACTGAAGGAGACAGCAGCAGAAGTCTGGGTGCTCTGGTGCCATCTCCACTCCTCAGCACACAGAAATATGAGTGCAGCCCATTGTGGTCCAAACCTACAGAGGGGAAGATGCGCCATCCGTCATGAGGAGATGGCCAAGACAGAGTTCAGAAGCAGCAAGTTATTACATTGCAAAGGAAAAATATCTACTGATCTACCTTCAAGCTAGACTTTCCCAGAAACAGAGAATAAGCACTGGAAGATCTTCATATTGGCTTCATTTAGGGGAAAAGCTGCTGGTACCAAGGAAAGCATCTATCCTCCCAAGTAATGCCTCAGTGACAGGATCTGTCACTTTTAAGTGGGAAAATGGGAATCTGAATGTTACAATGATTAAACGCTGTGTCCCTGTTCTGTAGAAGACTTCTAGAGGTTGTAAAACTCTCAAATGCTGAACTGAAAATCCAGAAAGTGAATAAAATTAGGAAATACCCAGGTACACAAGCAGCAAAGAAACTACCATTTTGGTTTTAGAAAATTATGTAGTCTTACACTGGTGAGTGTAACGTGCATTACACTCTGAGTGTTCGATGTGTAGTATCCAAAAAAGACTTTCAATCTCCCCCTGTATAAGAAGTATTTCCTTCAAAGAGTCCCCCTGAGACTAGAAACTCTTCACACACAAGCCATGACATGATCAGAGTCCTCTAGAGTTACAGTGCAACACCAGCTAAAAGAAAAGGAATAGCTCTGACACAGAGCATAGCACTTTTAAAATATTTAGTCATCTACAATTATCAGAGTCTCTCAACAATTGGATTTGTTTCCAATTTCTTGACAACATGTGAATAAAACACAGTTATTGGGAGGGACTGTGTATGTTTTGGGCAGGGCACAGTTGTGTAAGAGTCTTGCTGAGTTTTGGGGGGCAGCTCAGGCTGCCTGTCCTTAGGTACATACACATGGACTATCCCACTGGATCATCCCAACGTACCTTGTAAATGAGGTTGTTAAATGATGCTGCTAATGGAAACATCTTTTCATTCTTTCCTGTTAGCTGATCTTTGCTGTTTGGGACTTGTAACATAAATTAGACTTCAAAAGCCACAGGCATGCTGAAGAAAGTGCCTGGGCTAACTTATATGATGCTGAATGGACATTTTTCTTAGTTTTTCTGATGACATGTTTTTAATTTCAGGAAAAACCTTCCCATCCCCATGGAGCATCACGCTTGCCCTGTGACACGCTGCAGGGGGCTCACAGGAGTCTCTTGCTAGCTCAGCTTCTGACTTGAAAGGAAAGGACAACACCATTTCCCGCCTTGGTGCATCTCTGAATGAAACTAAATCATACCTGCACAAGAGAAGTCGCACAAATCATCACTCATCTTTGTTTTTCAATTACCTTGTATGCTTTTCTAAAAGCCTTTTACTCACAGCCCTTATTTCAGATCAGGTCTGTGTCCCTCTGGTCATAAGGAAAATCATTAGATCTTCCTGCCTGTCACACAGTCCGTACCAGTCAGAGGGCTTTTACAACATTTGGACAGGTAGCATGAAACTGTTACTTTGCAAGCTTCGGAACTAACATCCATTTTCTCATCAAGGAGTCAATGATAAATTCTGTCTAACTGAAAATGAATGCTTAAACCTCATTATAAGCAACACTGAAGTCACTGGTAAAGGACAGAAATCCAATACTTCAAGACCACCTGAATTTACGTAATGCTGTTATCTGATATCTCCCCTCACATTAAGCAGGATTATTTCCCAATGATTCACCAAAACCAGGGATTTTAAGTACCTGAAGGAGTAAAATGCCATAAGCATGCATCAGTACAGTGAAATCAACAGGACCAAAGTGCTAACTCAACATAAGCAAGTATGTCAGGGTCTAGTCTTTGATTTAGCATATGCTACTTTTATGGGGCAGTTCCATAGCTTGAAAATGTCAACAACAGGTTTTATTCCCCTGCACATCTCTTCCAGAACCTTCTCTCCCTTATCTTGTAAGTTTTTAAACCTTCAGAACTACCCAAATCTACAGTTTTGGTCCATTAAGAATTAGGGTATAAAGAATAATTTAGTAGTTTACATGTATGTATTTCATACAGTCTTCCATAAGCTGATGCACCATGAATCCCACCTTGCTCCTCAGCCAAAGATCAAGCAGCCATAGCAACCCATACCAAATTCTCACATATGACTGGAGAGATGGTGGTCTTAGGACCAGCTAAACATCTAAATGACTTTTTCTAGCTATAAAAGAGACAGAAATTTTCCCTTTTTAATTACTTTTCCTGAAGACTCTTTATAATTCCTCCCACTGTTTTAAGTCAAGCATTTGTGTCAAGTTCTTTCTATCTTCCTCCTCAATTATAGTGAGCAATTACCCCCTCCACCAGGCTTCTCAGCCATCTGATCATTCTTATCTCTTCTTTCTCCCCAGATCTAATCCTTTTGGCTTTTTGGAAGCATCTCCCAGGAGTTCAGCAACAACATGTCACACCAACAACTCCACAGACATTAGCTTTCCCTCTTATTTGCCCTTCAATTAATTTTAGAGATGAGGTGCACCTATCATGACTTGGATCTCTTGCCTCTCAGGGGTCTTAAAGCCTCTGTCATCAAAAATGTGTTTGCTCCGATATCTGTATTTATAATTTTCCCTCCCAGCTGAAAAGCATTCAATCTTTCTTCTAAAGAGATTATCACTGTGCTGCAAAGCCTTCATTCAGAGCACCCCCTGTAGAGCTGAGGCATTTTTAACTGACTGCTTGACATGCAGAAAAACTATCCCTCCCCTTCCCCATGGCAGCTCAATAGCAGCTGACAAGGTGATGAAGCAGGAAGCTAAAAAGTGTGCATTTTTAATGCATGTTAAAGCTTTTGGAGTCCTAGGGAGCCTCAAAAGAATATATGTGTCCTTAACAGTGAAAGAGAAAATGAAGGAGACCATGTCTGCACAGGGACACACTTCCTGAAATCAATTCCAAAATACATATAGCGTTCTTCATGAGAGCATCCTGTTGACCAGCATTATAGCCTGTGTGACATTTATGGCTTCATTGCACTGAGACACGTCTTCAAATATGTCTTTCACTGTTGATGGCAGGCAAACTGTGGTCTACCTCTCATCTCAATGAGTACTGGGTTCATTGATGGGGCTGAGTGCACAGAGAATCATTGCCTGATTGGCACACTTGAGCCACATACTGTATCATTCCTTGCACACCGACAAGCCTTTCTCACATGCGCTCCTAAAGCCAATGCTTTGGATGAACCACCATCTTTTCAAGTGACTTCTCAGGATCCAAAAACCCCAGCACAACCTGCAGAACCCATGATCATGCCTCTCACCAACACAGGCAGCTGCGCCTTCCCTCACTAAACAGGATAAAGCGGAAACCAGTAACACATCTGTGCAAAGCAGGCACCACCTTGAAAGAGCTGTTTCATGGCAGCAACTCCTAACTTTAAATAGAGGCCACAGTTGGCTGCCCTACTCTAAAGCAAAGGGCACGATCTGCCTTACGGTGACAAAAAGCAAGTCTTTTGTGAATCATTAAAGCCAGGGTGAAAATTAAAGCCATTATTTCCAAGCTTCTACATTTCCACAAATTTCTATTTTTAAGACATGACATGCAATGGGATTATTTTTTTCTTTTTTAATATAATTAATGACCCAATCTTTGTAATAAGAAATTTTGCAGTAGGTCAAAACTTAGTGAGAGAAATGGAATAATATTTATTCAAACGCAGTGCTGTTCATCCATTACTTCTTGTTTCCATCTCCTAAACCACTAAGTACCTAAAGAAATAGCATTCTGCCTCATTGCACGCTTCAAGTTCATAACTTTCAATATCCACAAAATTCAGGTTTATTTCTGCTAGAAAAAATAGTTGCAGACACGTTAGCTTCTTCAGACTGTTATTATGCAGAACAGTAACTAATTGGAAAGTATTTAATACTCTTCAATTGAGATGACTGGAACAAATATTACTTACAGGAAGAATCTGCAGTATCTAAAAAGATGATTTTTTTAATTTAAATATTTAGTGAATGTGTATACAGAAAAACTGTATTCCACTGTGTTCTGTTCAGCTATTTACTGCCTTTTTTTTTCCCCCCTCTGTTTTAGCACTGAGCATGAACAATAGGAGAAAGGCAATGACACAGGATAGACCCCAGCAAGAGATCACTGCAAGGATTATAATGGATAAGTCTGCGAGCAGTCACTTTTCCATTCGCACTTGTCGATTAGCTACAACAGGCCAGAAGAACCCTGAGGTGTGACTTTGGTGTCTAACCCTACAAGGCACAACCATTCTAAGCATTGCTCTACAAAGCCTTTCACACCAAGAACATTCTTGTTCCTGTAGGCACAAAATTCAAAAGCTAGCAGGTTTGACATTTAAAAGCAAACATTGCTGACCCCAAATACCCAAGTTCTGGCATTGTGAACAGGAAAAAAAAAAACATATTCTTCATCAAACAATAACTCCTCATTCAAAAAAATAATTCATTAACTTGTTTTAAGTATGGATGCTGGATCCAGCAATGTTAAAATTTATAGTCACTGTCTATACATCAGTTTCCAAATTGCAAGAAGAATTTGGCTAAATAAAATTTGCAGAGGCAATAAAATGCATGTTATTCAAATATAGACTAGTTAATAATTCTGTTTCTATGTCCTATATCTCATTAAAAGTATTCTGTTTGCTGTACTCATTTGTCAGTTCTTGGAGCTCTGTCTTCCTGCTCCAGCCAGAGCCCCTTTTCATGGCATCCAGCTCTAGGAAGGGCTTTCTGTGGCAGGGTATATTCCTACATATACCAGCAGCGCGAAAGAAAGAATTAGTTCTGCAATTCCTGCGCTGGGTCCCAGGGGTGTGAGGTTGAACCAGAGCCATGGCAGGGGGCAGCACTGGCGATGCAGCCACTGCTCCCTCTTGGTCACTCATTAAAGGAGGAATTGCTGCAGTGATCTTCATCATTCCAGCTTTGTGCTGAAAATGGCGGGGTTTTTTGTTTTGTTTTTTTCTACTTTTTTACCTATAGGTTTCCTTTTTATTTTCTTTCTTTCTTTAAAGCTACGAACTGAGCAGTCAGCTGATACAAGGCAAATCAGATGCTGTGTTTGCCTTATTTTTCAATTACACATTTCCAACCTTCAACTGTTACCTGTTGTTGCCCTTCTGAAACAGTCTGCAACAGTCCTGGAGGTACTCAGAAAACCATTTATAAACACCTGAGCGACCTCCACAGTTTGCATCTTAAACAAACTGAAATCCTGCTGCTGCTGCTCCATGTCCTAACCACCAGAGGAAAGACAGACCCCACAGAAGTAGCTAATAAACAAGGTGCTTGTGTGCTTACAAACACATAGATGGATAAAATGCAATACCCTATGGATAAACCCTAGATTTTCAGGGAAACCGCAGAAAGAAAAATGAACTAAAGCAAAATTATTTCTGCTGCAGTGCCTCCTCTCATAATCAGTAAACAGTACCATAACTTCCTCCTGAATTAGGTCCTTTCCTTGAGCTACTCACCTATCTCAGGAGCAAGGCTTCTGAGCGGGAGATGAAGTTCAGATAAGGTTGTGTTTACAATTTTCCTTGGCATGCAAATATGTTCTGTTTTTTAGAACCTCCTGCTGCCAAATTAATTCAATACTCACAAACCCTTGCAGGGAAATAACACAGCAAACAGGAATTTACAGAAGATGTAAAAGGCAACTATAATCAGAGATATCTCAGCGGTAACACCACATAATTTTTATGTCATCTTTCAATCACAGTCCCCTTAATGCATCCTTGAGAAATAAGGACCACATCAGTTACAGCAGATTTAATAGCCAGGTAGATTTATACTGGAAAAAAGCCAGAGGCAACTTCACATGTGAAATAGCAGTGTTTGGATTATTTTAAATATTATTACCCAGCTCAGTTTTGGTTTTAAACTGTATTAACAACCCCAGGGGATTCTGCAGTATCACAGACCCTTATAAGAAAAAAATACACACACACATATATATATATATATATATACACCAGTGCTACCAAAAGCACTTATTCAAATGCATTTATTAAAATAAATGCTAACATTTTCCATCTTGTGCATGCTTTAGTTAAGTTAATTGACAGCTCTTGGCTGCAGGCAGGAGACAGGGACGTAGCACCACCAGGCCTGACGGGAGGTGGCATTGAGGCACAGACAATGTCAGCAGATCTGGGGAAAAGTGAATGTTATGTAGCCTCTTTCTTTATAGTACCGAGGAGTGGAAGAGGAGTGAATGGCAGAAGAAAGTCTGCCATTAAGTAAGCCCCCATTAAAACTGATGATCAGATTTACTTCTGCTGAGCATGCAGACCAAGCAGAAAGAGGTTTTTTCTATCATAAACATTTCTTACTACAAGCGCTTGCTTCCCAGTGTGTCAAAATGTCACTTTATTATGTTGTGGCTAATTAGGCCACACCAGTAGTTTGCAGCGAAACATGTCAGTGCCCTTTGCAGCTAGCAATGCTGAGCACAAGGATAACTCACATGTGGCAACCTTATGAGCAGCTTCAGAAGGGAGTGAGGGGCTAAAGAGAGCAGAAAAACACATAACCTCAGAAATAAAGAGCAAGTAAATAAACATTTTTCAAGTGCTGTCTTGAACTCGTGGGCTCCACAGTGATCCCCAACTCCAAAGTTTCAGTGGCTTCTTACAGAATTCACCTTGCATATTTCATGTAACCTCCCCACGTATCCATAACCAACAGGTTTGTCTTGTATTACAATCCTAGAAATTTCAAACTTATTAGCATAACTTTTTACAACACATGCAAACAGAAGAAAGTCGTCCCCAAAAAGGTATCACTCAGCTGCCCATTGTTAGCATGCCTCCTTTGCTAACAGTGATGGAGAAAATGGGGCGGTGGGTACGGAATTGAGTTAGTACCATCTCTCCCACGTCTCAGGGACAAACTGCAAAAAGATCTCTACAGCCAACTGCAGAAAGGACCCAGCAACTCAGTAAACAGTCTATGATATTTTTTGATGAGCTGCATGGATAGAGTGCAGAGGGAGTCTTTAGGGAAAGAGATTTTCATACAAGTGCAAGATTTCAGTACATCACAATCCACTTATGTGCTTTGGGGGAATACGATGTTGCCTGTTAATTCAAAGGCACATTGTATTTGGATATTCTTTTCACACAGATAAAAAGAAGAATTCAAGTCCCATTAAAAAAAAAAAAAATCATTTGCAGAGAAATACATGAATACATGCAGCAGTAGCCAAGGCAAAAATTTTGCTTACAAACTCAATTCTCTTACTCTAACTTTCAGGACTGAGATTTTGATACTTTGACATTTGAGATGTGAAGCTTAAATGAGCAAAAAAAGACAATTAGTCACAACATCTGTTCCCTTTTCCATTACAGTCTTTCTGAAAGCACAGCCATGACAAGCCTACATCAACTTCCAGTCCTTGCACAGGGGAACCACATGCACAATGGTGCTGCTGCTAACAGATGTGGCAGAGCCTCTTGATATGAACAAATTAATGGCTCTTCAACTGATGCTTTCTCATTAAAAGCAGGTTATGCCCTAGGGCTTCCCAAACCCACAGTCAGTACATCAGCTCTACTGCATGTTATTAACAGTTTGGAGGATGTGCAGTAGATTACATCCACCTTCAAACCACCATAGCTGCAACAGGGAAAGGAAAGAAGAATGACTATTTTCCACTGCTTTTGTGGTCATAACAACACATAACATTGAATCCCACTCTCTGAGAAAGGTAGGGAACAAGCAAGTCCATTAGCCCATTGACAGCTGAGCAACAGATTTATCCACAGCCTACTGAAGATGCAATTATAGGACGCTTGCCTCATGCATGGGTTCAAGTACCTACTATGCTGCAAATTTCCTGTATAACCCATGACCAATTAGTTAGCTGTGGTGTCCCAACTTGCCCTTCACCCTGGGAAGCAGGGAAGTGTTTAATCATCTTTAATTTATCTTACGTTACAATGACTCCCAACTTCGGGTTGTATGCAGACCTGGTTGATCTGCAAGAGCAACAAAAAGAAAGGGTTAATTTTGGAGCAGGCTTTTGAAATATTTTCTCCAGCTTTGGGAAGCATTACTGGAGATGCAGACTGAGTAGGGTTCATTGCAGCCTCGGCAATAACATAACAAGCCCACAGTTCTCTTGCAGATCTAAAGATTGTTTGGCACAAAAATGTATGAAAAATTTTGTTCACAATATTCATGAGTGGTTAAATGAATTAAATACTGGGGGAAGAGGGGAGGATAAATAAAAGAAAACACCAGGAACTGTAGGCAGCCCTATATTCTAGTGCAAGATCCGGGCCAAAATTGAGTTCAGCTCAGCTGGAAAGCAATCTGGCACGCAACAGGAACCTCAACAAAACCTCTCGCTAATCTCAGATACTGACTTCTATTACAAAAGTCTCTCTCAGGACCATTGCTGTACAAACTTAACTTGCAACTCACCTGCCGAGTCAAAACATACCAGGAGTTCTGGAAAAAAAAAATTGCTCAGTCAAGAAAAGTCCTTCTTCATTATTGTCCTTGATGGGACTCCATTGAAGGGAACATGCATTTGTGTTTCTTGACCTCTGGAGACATACCAGGTTGTCACTGATAACTTAAGTGATTTAACAGACATGAAGAGGAGCATTCCTTTGCACCTGGCTTTGCAGACCTCCAACTCCATAGGTCCACAGGACCTAAAAGTCTAACACATACATGATAAATACCAGTTTAATAAATGGTTTTCAGCCACTCTACAAGTATCTTTTCAAATCTGAAGTTTTCAAAATCCTCAAGTACCTTCCTATTGAAATAAAGTATGATGAAGGCACTTCACCATTAACTAATGATGTTTCCAGATGGAAAGTAATATTAGTATGTATTCACTCTATGTCACTTAAGCCACTAATATGAACACAGTTGTATTGAATTTCACCACCCACATGGAAGGAAAACAACTTTTTTATTCTCTCCTAACATTTGTAAAATTTATTTCAGAATCTTCGCTGTTTGGGATATTTTCAGATTTGGTACATGACTTCTGTGATAGCGTGACAGCTGTCATTTGTACATTTGGGTTTTTTTTTAGTTGGGGTTGCTTTGGGGTTTTTCTTGAAGTCACAGATTTTTCTGTCTTCTCCACACTCTGCTTTGGTAAACGCAACAGTTACAGGACCAATGTGCAAAGACATCCCAGGTCTTTTTATGTACTGCCTTCCTCATTTCACTAACAACAGGTTTATATCTTGCTGAACAAAGTGAACTACAAGTACCTTGGGGTCATGAGAGACAGCAGAGGCAGCAACTTACCTTCAAACTGATGAGCTTCCATTGGGATTTTGTAGGATAACAAATGAGATGTGGTCAGGAGCTCATTCCCACTTGGACAGAGATCAGTGTCCAACCCATTACAGTCATTTCCACTTAAAGCAAATTATGGCAATATGCATTTCCAAAAAAATCCCAACCAAATAAAAACATGTCTTCTGCAATATTTAAGTTGACAGCTACTCTATTTATTTCTCCCTCCTGATTTATATCCCTTTAAATCAATGGCCTGAAATTACAGCCTCCCCACAGGCGTGCAGATCCTGTAAATTTCTGACTTTTAACTCTACTTTATTTCAAGACTGGCAAACATAAAGCCTTGTCAGGGAGGGTAATTAAGAAAGTTATGCTTGGTGTCACTGGATAGTGCAGAAAAGTGCTTCCCTGGTGCCTCAGCCCATGTCCCTGCAAGGCACAGGTCTCCAAGGAAGCTCTGGCTGCGTTTGGGGTGTACTTCTATGGCCATGTCAGAGATGAAGCTGAGATGGAGCATAACCCCTCCTTTCCTATTGCCTGCAGCTGCCACTGCATGACACCCCCTCATTTGCGTACCAGCCTGTGTGCACTATGCACAGACCCCTCCTTCCTCCCCACTCTCTCTCTCTTCCCCCTTGCAATTAGGTCAGATGTGGAACTTAATAGTACCATACAAATGTAATTTTGAAAAATCAACAGTATCTGTTAGGCTATTCAATTCTGATTACAACAGAGCCAAGGGCTGCACATGCACTGGATTTTTATTACATATAGAAAGACTTTGTATTCAGGTAAGGTGCCTTCTCCATGAATTATTACTCTGCAACTTCTTTCCTCATGAAAGTCTTGACCTCTAGAAGTCAAACCCTGGGCAGGAGAGCTTTAGTCTTTATTACTGTGCTCCTTGTAGGGGAATGAATTACCTTGTGATACCTGAAGCAAGTAGGCTGTTTTAAGGTTTCTCCTTAAATCTGCTTCATTTTCCGCAGTGTTAGAACAGACCATTGTAACTGTTCTATTTTTTTCAGGAGTTTCACATCAGCTGTTGGAGACATGCTATGCAAAATAAGATTGAATTTACCAAGTGCTTTATAACATAGTGATCCATCTGCCTGACTTGTTATAACAACTCTCATGTGAGAGGACTGCCTCTATCACTGCCCTCAATGATGCTACAGCCCTGTGAGAGAGGAGATATGGACAGCCAGACACCTTACTGCCCAAGGAGCTAGTACATGGTGTCAGGGGAAAGATTTTCTGCTATGAGTTTGGGGTTCTGGTTTGCTCTTTGGAAACTCATGTAGTAAATCTACTGATGCCATGCCCACATCAAGGTGCAGAGGCAGGAGAAACTCTTTGAAAGCTGACAGTAAAATTAGGCTCTTGGAGCAAACCAAAGCCATTCCCATCACTAGGACTGCCCTCAAGACCTGGGATTTTTTTATTCCTTCTCTGTGATGCTGGAAGTTTTTGGCCACATGCTCACTGAGCAAGGGAGAACTAAGAAGACATTAAGGCTCAGGACCCCAGTGCTCTTGTCCTGGGGATACAGAGGGCTCTGACACCCACCCATAACCCCCAGCTGGGATTTTCTGGGGGATTTCTTGGTGTTTTTCTCTGCAGAAACAAGCACCAGTGGCCAGATGCAAAGCTTGGCTATCAGCTTGAACTTTGCCAAAACCTGGGAAAGCTCAGCTCACAGAGCAACTGGGGCTTTCTTCAAATGTCATTTTTAATATTTAATCACCCTGGATGGCCTCAATATTTACAGCATAAGCCATTTCATTGGGAAGTTAAATATATAGCCCAGATATTTAAGGAAGCTGATTCAGAGCCACATAAATGTAATTGCACTTAACGTGACCTGGGAACGAAATCACATGCAGTAGGGCTTTTTATTTCTGCAGGATGTTTAAACCCCATTTTGAATAAATTATGCTAAGGGAAACTCTTTCAGTGTGTTCCGTGGACAGATTTCACTAATACCGAGTTGTGCAAGCAACCCAAAAAAAAAACCAAAAGGAACTAACAAAAAGTAGGTACACTTTACTAAATATATACTTTACTATACTGTATATTATAGGTATATAGTGGAGCTTTTGTAAATTGACAGCTGTTTGCTGAAGTGGTCTATTAAACATGCATTTCCCCAAAACCAGAACATAAGGGCAATAAAAAGAATAATAAGTAAAATAAAGGCAATAAGGGGGAGTAATATGTAATACTATTTTTGTAATGGCATAGATACATAAATTTCCCAATGCTAAGCACTTGTGAATTGACTGTTTTTCCACTATTCATGTAAAACTATTTCAATCCAAAATGCAAACTCCTCACACAGATATTCTTTGACAGGCACTGCATCTCCTCTGTCTCCCCTCATTGTGGCATCCAGCCCTACTCTAGCCCATCCCATGCTTGCACTCTTGACTTTGATCACACCACCAAGAAAGCTGCTCCAGGAGAAGAAGAGATTTTGCTTCAAACACCAAAACAAGCCTTACTGGTCTCCACGAAACAGTTTTTCCTTCATAAGGAGCAAGGAAACACAAGCTTTTGTCTTCAATTAATCAAGAACTGAAGCAAAACACCCATCTGTGCCAACTTACGGTCTGCAGATGGTTTTGTTAATGATTTTGGGCCCATGTCTTCCAATAGTATTTTTTATGCACAGAATAGGAAAAATTCAAATCAAAGGTGGCCCAGAGTGGCCCATTTTCTTTCCCCCTCTGAATTTGTGCGAGGAATATCCCAGCTGATATCCTAGCCTCCTTCCTCAAACATCTGAATTCTGTTTGCTCCCATAAGTATCTCAAAAATGGCAGGCAAGCAGCTGGAAGAGGCCAGGTTTTGCCTTCTATTTTGCTATAAGTGAAACCATAACTTACAGTTAGGAGGAGAGCAGAGATCTCAGCATGCAACCAGCCCTCCCTGTGTGCTTCGGGGTTACACATCATGATGAATCAAGACAAGAGCAAGGAGAGAAACGGGGGCCCTTTTTCTAGGCATAGTAAATGAAAACAGAGGGGTATTTTTTTCTTCTAAGTTGACAACCCAATAACACAGCAAAATGGTTGCAAATCATCACACAAAGAGGGATTTCTAAGCCCTGCCAAAGCTCTGCTTTGTTTCTGGAGCTGTATGTGCAATACCTCTCAGCATACACCCCAGACAGTAATTTTTTTTCAGATCAGAAACCAAAATGCCATCACATTTTTGACCCACTATTCTGCCATACTTCAAGGAACATATTTAATGCATTCTCCATATCAAAGCAAAATAACTCAAGTCAAGCAGATGATTTCTATTTGCTGGGGGCTAGGGAAGCAATTAAGGTTGTCCGAGGAGCCTCCCACTGAGGCTCGGACATGCTGGGCTGATTGCCCACACAGGAGGACTTCCCTGGAAAAACTACTGCAGAAGTATCCCCCCTCCCTTAGGAGACATAACTGCAACCATAAGGGCTTCCAAAACCATCCTCAGTATTTCTGAGGAAGGCAGCAATACTGCATGGGGCTGGGAAACACACATTATTGCATCTCAGAGAGGTTCAGACTGAAAAACAATGCACTCTGTACCCAGCCAAGGGATGCTGCTCTGGACGATTTACCATTACTGGGTTTTATTTAACAGGGATGTGGAAAACTGTCAAACGTTTTATCACCCATGACAGTTAGGGCATGATACATGCTGATATCAGCTGAAGATTATAAAGCAATAGTATAAAGTCTCATTGGAAAAAGAATGGAAGCTGGAAATCTTGGCTAGCAATCACTCCTACCTTTGTAAGGATTTTCTGGACCAGTAGGGGTGAAATTGCATGCCAAAACCCATGTATAATTTATCCCTTGTTTAAACACATACTGGCAACCCAATTACTATTTTCAGAATCACAGAGTTTAACTTATCAATGCATTATTGAACAAGAGCTCGCTCTCATTTCACATAACAGCAGAGCATGCTTTAGCAAGCAGGGAAACCCATGTCAAAGCCACACAGATGGGAAATGGGGAAAGTCACTCAGCACCTGTGTGCACCAGTTACCACATTACTGGGATTGGCTGACTGATCCCAGACCTTGCTCTTCCCAGAACAAGGATACTCTTGGTCACCATATGCAGCACTGGGTGCAAGAACATAGTTTGTGCTGTTTACGCGTTTGAACCTGAAGGTGACAGAGATCAGCCATCACTGCCAACAAAATTGTGGTCATATTCCCCCAAAACGCACAGATCTGCTGAGGAACTAAATGCCTTAGTTTTCTTGAAAGAAAGGGGTAAACCAAGTTTACCTTCAAAAACACTCATCTAAACAGACAAATGCTTCTTTAACAGAGATTAATTAATAAGGATGACACAGGACTCAAAGAACAAAGACCTTCTGCAGGAAGCAAGCACCCAGGGTGGCACAACACCATCCCAATACTCTACACAATACACTGAAATAATAACTTCATACTGAAATAACTTTACTGAAAAACCTGCAGAAAACAGGGTTTGGGTTTGTATCATTTGATTACCAGTTGTTTGAAGCAAGGACTATCTTTCATCTTGCTCATAGCTGTCAGCACAAGGGATCACAAGCAGAGTGGTGTAAAGAACAGTTACATGACATGCTCCCACACTCCATGAGCATCACGGGGTCTTGCACAGACGAGCCGTATACATATCTCCAGGAGAAAATGCAATCATCTTGAAGCCAAAGGCACAACCTCCTCCAGCCACTGCAAGTGTTAAAGATGAGAGGTGGACAAAAGTAAGAAAAATATTAGCCCGCCCTGATATTTCAGCATAGGATAAAAATACAAGGCACGCTATTTTCCCTGCAATGTTACTATGGTGATTTCACTAAGGACAAAATAGTGCAATGTTTAGCGGAGCTGCGGTTATGAACCAAAGCTCACAAGCAAGATACTAACCTGCCCATTAAACAATACCAGGGTTTGTGAATAATAATCAAAAGGCAATTACACAACAGATAGACTGTCAGAATTCACCCTGCTAAGCATGAAGGTCAAACGTATTACATTATCTAGGGATCTGCTTGCTGAAAACCTGCAACTTAGTATGCAAAAATCATTACTTCTAGTGGTATTAATAATGAAAAGGATTTCCAGCACTACTTCATTTACTTAGACCAACATGAAATGATGAAATTCTTGGCATAAATATCGCACTAAATCACATGCAAATTGCCTGTATGCAGTAGATAGAACCATATGAAACTACTGCACGGTAGAAAATACATATATATACTTTAAGTATACTTTCCACAATTTATAAAGATGTGGTGAATTTTGCTAACTGTTTAGAGCTCCACATTACTGAGAATTTATGACCCAAATGTACACATTTTGCCACTTACTGCTATCTTTCAAATCACTCATTCAACTAAAAAGTTTTGTAATGGTTTCCTGTTTGGGCTGTTTATTTTTGCACTAGAATCTTCTTACTTGCTTTTTGCCAAAGGGTAAATACCTACATAAAACTCTCAGACAAGCTTGCAGGTGTCACAAATTCATTTCTCACCATCAGCAATGCACTTGCACAAAGACAGGGCTGAAGCCCAGGCTTGCATGCCAGGTCATTCAAAGCCCTTCATGTGTATTTAAAAATACAAAGAAAGGGAAAAAAAGGCTCCTAAGGATCTGGTAGCATGAATGCTCATTTTGCTGAGCTGGGATGATGTGCTTCTTATTCTTGAACCTGCACCTCTGGTTCATAAACTACTCTTTTCTGACCTTACAAATTCTGTTAGCTTCTCATGTACCACTGGAAATTGAGAAATGTAAACCGTTGTAAATTAATAGAAAATTGTCATGGGGGAAGCAAGAAGTGGTCTGTATTTGGTCACAAAATAGCCTGGGATGGGGAGAGAAGAGAAAGATGCTGCTGACTTTTTCTAAGCAAGACCCATACAATTTATATATGATCAACTGAAGAGAATCATCCTAAGCTAGAGAACCACTCGTCGGTAAAAGGGGAAATCACACTGGGTGTTACTAAAGGAGCCTAGACAAAGAGAAACCACATGACATTTTGTTGGAATTGCAGCCTGCAATGCAAGCAATAAGCTGTTATTTTCTTGTCTAACAGAAGTAACTGCTCTGATACCATAAGGAATTTATTTCCCCAAACCTCTGCTCTCTCCCGTCTTCTCACCTAATTATTTTTTCCTGGGAGGTGCCAGCTGATACTGCCCAGGCTCAGAGCAAGGAGCTTCCTCATCCTGGGGAGACAACACTGAGCTGTGGGATAAATTCTTTCACAGCAAAAATACATGTAACTTCATTACTCGAGTGACAGAAAACTACTCATTGTTTACACCAGGACTGCTATTAAGGCAATTATTCGGGATCAACGCAACATGGGAGCAGGCAAAGGAACAGGTTCTCCTTAGAGGTCAAACTCATAACACTTTGTTCCCTTTGCAGCAAAGACCAAAGCACAGTCTCTTCAAAGTCATTGGTAATGGATCTGTATAAAAATGCTTTTAAAAGAAGTTCCCAGCTAGACTATATGGCTGCTACTTAAATTCTACCCAGTTCCGTACCACAGAGGTTACACACATCTTTCACGATGATGCCATGGTGAACCGCTGCTGGCTATGCTCAACAGCTTTCTCCTGGGAAATAGCCCATAAGCTCAGCCCAAATGCACTGCTGCAAGCATACCTCAGTCGCAGCAGGCTGACTCAAGCAGAGGTCAAAGCCGGTGGGCAGTGATTGCTCACACCACCACACATCAGGGTGAAAACATGCCCAGGAGGGATTTCTTTCCCCATGACATCGAGCCATATCCTTATATTGTAAAAAATGGCTGGTGTTCTCGATGTTATCTTGGAGGACAATAATATATATATATATATATATATATACACACACACATATATGTATTTTTTTTTTATGAGAACTGTCAGATTTAAGGTATTTCCAAAAAAAATTCCTGGGTGAAATCAAGCTACATCATGATTATGTTTTAAATTCAGTGTGTTCTGTACGTGCTTTAGTTGGTTTGCCTCATGTCCCCAAGCAGTGCAGAAGTTATGACATCCACATGAGCTGCTGTAGCTCAGCCCTTGCTCCAGCACTCCCCATCTTAAAAAAGCCTTGATGCCATACCTTTAATGATTTAAGATACAATTAAGTATCCTCTAAAACCACTGGTAAACCTCCAAGCTTCCAGTCTTACAAAACCCCTTTTGGTGTATTCCACACACTTCCTTGGTTTTGTATCACTGGCAATCACCAATGGTGGCTTTGGAGAACACACAGTTGCAGTGGAGATGCCACAGAGGCATGAGGGCTACCACCATTACTGCCTTTTGTGCCACAGGTGCTTAAAAATATGCACAAAACATTGCAATCGGAGCAATGGAAATGAACCAGCTGGAAACCAGCAACCATCTGGCAATTCCACTGCCATGGGTGTTCTGGATTGGAAAGCATACCTGGGTTTGCCAAGGAAACACCACAGTGATGTCGGATATCAATTAGCTATCCCAGGGGGATGTTCTGTAAGCTGTCGCCTGCTCCTCTCCTGGATCCCTATTCCTCCACTTCACAGGGCAAGGGCTGGGAAACCTTCCCCTGGGGAGGAGATCTGCAAAGACAGCATCCACTGGTCTAGGTCCAGAGCTTAGCGAACCTTTGTCTGTGCCTGGATTCCACAGATGCTAATACTGTTTCCCTCCATCCCCACAAATGCAATATCTGCTGGCTGGGGAAACACATTAAACGAAATGGAAAATACTCAGGTTGAGCAAAAAATGTGTACCTGCCACTGCTACAATTTGTCCCTAGGGTGACGAATGGTAAATGACACCATTGCATGCTCTAAGCAGAAGGAAAGCTGGTCCATATATCATCTGCTCCCTTTGTCATCTTTTCATGCAATACTTTTACTTAGCAAGCCCATTTGTGTTACCATAAGGGCATTTCCTACGGTCTTCACAAATCTCACAATAGGCACTAGCTCAAAGAATCTGTAATCTCAGTAAGACCTGCCAGGAAATACAGAAAACATGTGTAAGTAGAAACATACATACCCTTCAAAATCACACAAATATTAAAGCAATCACTATATTTGCAAATTCATAAAAATACCTGCTAGTCTTATATTAAGTCTAATTCATGGTCTGCTAACACCAGGGTGGTTCTCACTTCACGCTGAAGTTAGGGTTTAAAGATATTTTTCCTCATGTAAAGGGTCTCTGAAAACTTTTGTTAAGTATTCAAAAAAGATGTATGCATGGATCCAGTTCATAAACTCGAGCAAATATTGCTCTATTTGTCCATTCACCTCTGGCGTTCAAGGCAGCATGGAAAGCTGATTGTTAATGCTTCTCAAATTTTGCTGCAAGTAGGGAAGATATTCCTTTGGTATTCAAGGTGTAGGTGAAAGCAAGACAGACATCTGCTAACTGCTGGTTTCTGGGGAAATAGGAACCGCTTATGTTTGGGGGCTGATGGGCTTTTTAATTAGCTCATAACACTTCTTACATGCAGTAGATGATGAAGATCTTTCTACATACTAAAAAGAGTGACGATACAGGCAGAGGAAAAGCATAAAGATTTCTGTGCAGTTCCCAGCCAACTTATTTTTTATCTTGTACAAGAACATACATGCCTCTTGCACACATACACAGTGTCACTGCATCTCCCTGCAGCACAGGACAGCCACTTAATTTTTGGTATCGGACTAAATCAGCAGCATTCTGGACTCATGGGTCACAGAAAAATCTGCAGGGGAACAAACCCCAAGGAGACAAATCACATATCCCCCTGGTGCTCTTCTTTCATTCCCTTCCCACACACCCTCCTGGTTGCCCTTTACTTACACACTTAAGTCTGTGGGCAGCTGCTCAATATACACCTGAAACAAGCCCCTGGGGCCAGCTCAGGAAGACACAAGGATGCATTTCTCCTTTCCTCCTTGCCTTCCCCCTTATCTTTAAAACCCAAGGATACCAGCAGCCTCCAAACACTTTAAAGCACAGTATCTGCAGATCTCACATATCTCTTCCATGTTAAAAGATCAAGGCAGCTTTAAAACGGAGGCCAAAGCCTGCAGTAGATACCATCGTAAGCTTTTTCTAGGCTACAGTTTATTTATGATATGTCTTACAATGTCCCTGTCATGTTTTACAGCTGGTGACCTTCATTTACTTCTGCCAGGTTTTACGATTTAAACCAAAATGCAAAACACCATCCCTGCAACCCTGGGAGCAAGCTGATATGCAAACCTATTTTCTCCCAGCAACTTCCTGCAGAAGCATTACGTCTGCCATACCAAGACCCATGACACAGCCAGCATCCCCCCTAGCTCCCTGCCTTGGCCCCAGTGTGACAGTGCAACTCCAAACACCCCAATTACCCTTCCCAGCTCATTTCACATTCTGTCACACAGCCTATGTTCATGGAAAACAAGATCCCCGTGCCCACTTGCACAGGCAGTGCGTACGGGCAACATGTATTTCCCCAAGCCATCCACAGAAAAAGGCAGCAAAGGATATTTCCATTTAATAGCTCCCAGAACAGTCTGCTGCTAAGCAAAGCATTCTGCTGAGGAAAGACTTGGCCTTAGGAGAATGGCAATGGGAGGGAATGAAGGATATCATCCAAACACAACAATGTGGAGAGGTGAGAAGATGAAGGATAGAGCTCCCCTACAGCAGATGGTGCAGATGTTCCCTCTCATCCATCTTCCGTACGCTCCCACTCAAAAGCAAGCAGGTCTTCAGTTTTGCTTTGGTTGAAATCCCCACTCCCTGCAAACATAAGGCACAGCGCAAAAGGCACCAGAGCATCGCACTGCCTCCTAGTATGGTGTCTTGCCCTACCCAATATGTCACCATGGCCCAAGGGGTCATTTTGCCAGGAGAGAAAGTTTTTCTCCAGTATTTATCCCTTTGGAAGTTGGGAGGCGAGACTCCCAGTTCTCAGCTCCACAGATTTGCCTGCAGGCAGGATGGAGGATGTGCTGTGGCATGGAGGTATACTGGCTGCCAGCATCAGCCACCGCTCTGATGGCCAAGCATCACCTGTGGTTTCCTTCTTCCTCACAGGGACAACAGATAATTCCTGAACCACCCAGCAGTAAGCTAGCCATCCAACCCTGCCGGGAAATAAGGGATACAAAATCAAATCTAAACCACAACAGCACCGACCCCATTTTAGAGCCTGCTTCCCATCACCAGACAGAGTTGAGCAGCAGTGTAATCCAACTTTATTGATGATGAGAATATTCATCTGGGCTCTGCCCAATTTGGTATACTTAATACCTTGTACCTTCTCCACATGGATTGATTTTTGCATTGAGTTTATGAGGAGTAATTAATATTCATTCAGAATTAAGCAAAGTCAGATTCCCAATGCATGAAGATGTTTATTATTTATTCATATTTAAGGCTTGTTAGATTAATCTATTTTAAATTACCACAAGCTGCCAGGCACAATTACTATAATTTATTAGGATAATTTTGGTGGTTTATTTCCCCCTGATGAAACCTTGCAGAAGGTGTATGCTGCTTTTCAAATGCTCCTATAAAGCACTGCAGTGACAAGCGTCCCCTTCTCCAAAGGGACCAAACTCCAGATTAAGTGCGTAGTCCACACTAATTCATTTTTTAAGCAGGTATAGAAATCCTTGCATGGTATTTGATGTGGAAGGATGCACTGCTTTGTGGCAAGACACTGGAAAAATCTACGGTGACTTCCTCCTAAAACGTTAGATGGGGAATTCCAATAGCTGGCTCAGAGACCTTAATGTTAATATCCCAGCTAAACAGTGCAAAAGGAACACCTTCCTGCCTCTGTTTCTTGGGTGTAAATGGCTGCTTCTGTGACTTTTCAGCAGCGGTGCTTACAGTGAAACAAAGTCTTCAGCTCCATGCTGTGTAAAGATTTCACCTCATTTTTTAAAAAAACCTACATATTTGCTTAAAAGCTGCAGTTACCATTATTGCATTTAATTGATACCCTCAGGGGCCTAAAATGAGACAGGCTTCTATGAAAATTAATTATTTTCCACAAGGGCTTGCGAGGTAAAGGTGCAATTACAGCAGCAAGGGCTGCTACTTGCACCAAGGGAGGGCCAGCCTCCCTGACAGCCCCATGCCAGTGCCCACTCACTGAGCACAGATCTCTGCCTTATTAAGAGGCCTTGCCTCTGCTGCAGTAGTCACAGATTGTCTTTGCTCATTTTAGCCTTTAAAAATAATTTAAAATGAAACAATTTGACTCAACAACGGACAAAGTCACTCTGTGTATGAACCAGCTGTAATTACAGCAAGCAGTATTTCATTCAGTTACATCCTTCCTGCGATGCTAAAGTGAGCACACATCAAGCAAGGTGCAGAATTAGCACTCCCCCAGGCCCAAGTTGGGCTTTGGGCAAGTCCTTCCACATCAGTGTAATGAAGGAAATAACACCTCCATGACTGGCTGCAAATCAGTTGATTCTTGTATATCACTCAAAATTATATTTTCTCACCTTTGAAAAAGCCCCTCATTTACCCTGATATCCAGGGAAGAGCATCCGATATGCTGATGCAGAAGGAATTGAAGAAGAGAGCCTGCTTTGAAACTGCCCCCAGCTGAGCGGCTGCAATACCCACAGCACACCTAATGATTTCTCCCCCAGAAAATGACTGTATGGTGCAAACTCTTTTGAACTGAACTGATTAAACAGAATCTCTTCAGCGTAAATGCAGGTTAAAAAAAAAAAAAAGACCAACTTTTTAATACAGAAACAAAAGGGACCTCTTTTGAGTAAAATAAATGATTTTCTAACAAAGAATGTCCTGGGGACAGGAAGACAATGTCATGCTTTTGATGATACAGTCCTGTGCTTGAGACTAATGCTTTCACAGTTAAGATTTTACCCCAATTATGAATCTCCCATAGCAAGTAACAAAATATCGTTTAGTCCTCTCTAAATTAGCTATTATTTGAATGCCAGTTTTCAGATACAGAGCTTAAGAGCTATCTAACAAAATTATTTCGGTATTCCTTTCATCAAACTTCTATTATTATAATATTATGCTTTTGATAATTAGGGCATGCCCTATCAGTTATAAGGAAATATTAGGGTGTTTACATTTACTGCTTTTTAAGAAATCCTCATTTCCTCTAGTTTTATGAACAGTGAAGGGAAAATGCTGGATTCACCCATGCCCAACAGGGAAAAATCTGACCATTAGACTTTAATCCAGCCAATATAACACTAACGGTGTAGTCTCTCCATGATACTTGATTTCCATGAATTAACTAGGTTATGGTTCCCCTTTGCAGTACGGAGGGTAAGCAACCTGAGGGAGCATCTGCATTTGCTGCACGTTGAGGCCCCTTGAAATGACCAACAATCAGAAGAAGCAAAAATTACGCCAGTGCAGAGCCAGAGGATGGCATCCTTCTCACTTCTTCAGCCCTCAAACTTTGCTTGGGAATGAAAATCTCTGCTTTTAACTCTTGCTTTTTCCCTCTGGGATGTTTGACCAAGCAAATAACAAACATAGCCAATATTTTTGACACTCAGTAAGTTGTTATTTTAAACAGAGTTTCAATAAACTACAAAAGTTGATACTGTTAGAAGCTTGAAAATATATGTTCTCATTAAAAAACGCTGGCACTTAGAAGGATCTCTGGTGGCCAATCACAGCTTGGGGAGTGCTGTAATTTATAACTTTGATCCCCACAGCTAAACCATTTAATCTGATAATAAACATCAATCACTGATTTTTATTGCACCATTTTGCAGCCTGAGCAGAAAACCTTGCTCCTGTGGACAAATTAGGCACCCCAAAGTGACTCTTGCAAATAAATACTGACTCTAATATTCAGCAATATAATTCCAGGGGATCAATTTTTTTATTTAAGCGCTACTGGAGCTAGGAAAAAGTTTGCAATTACAAAAATATCTACAAAGGCAACTCAGTGCAGTGCAACAGCATCTGGCAAGCTGGAGCCTGCTTCTCCAGCAGCTCAGTGACACGTACCTTGAGGTCTGTTACAGTTGTCATCAGAAAGCTAAGTGTGTACAGATATCCTGTGTGAGAGTCTGTAACTCCCCATTAAAAATTATGCAAGATCCCATCATGTTCCCATGCAGACTCTTCTTGTTGGTTCAAGGTTCTAATCCACCTCCTACCACTCCATAGCAGGGGAAATGGAATGGTCACGTGTCATCATGAAAGTAGACAACTGCTAGAGAAAAATAAATCAGACAGAGCCCATTAATATATAATGACTCTAAACTACCATTAATTCAGATACTCCTTCCAATCCAGAGAGCTATTTAAGTAGGAACTGAAATAATGATTTCCCTTTGGACACTTTGAACATCATCATCGCTTAATGCTGGATTTTAGCACTCTGTGGAACAAGGCAGCCCATCAGTATGCTTTCTGAAATGTTCTCCTGTAAACTAATATTTTCCACTAAAGATACATTATCATTAAATTATTTATGAAAGTTCCAGTGCAAGTAAAAATGGAAGATTAAGAATATAAAGACAGTCCCAGTTGTCTTCACAAATACCTGCAAGAATCAAGCTGGTAGGCAGCAGCAAGAACATTGTGATCTCCTGGTTACACTTTTTTTAACAGGATTACCTGGGTTTCTGCTTCAGAGAAGACAAGCTAAATCTAAAATTTTCTGTTCAAGAATTCACTTAATAGACTAATGATCATTAGGGGAAAAAAAGGGTCATTTTTGTCTTTTCTCCCCAAAAAGAAAAGGCAGAAACAAGAATAGAGCAATGAATACTTGTCTTGAGAAAAGTACCAGGAAGGGCTGAAACAGGCTTTTATGTCAGGTTTTTAAACCAACATTCACACAATAGCTGACCAAATGTAAACTATTCCCCATTTCAACCCAACATTGAGATCTCACAAGATCCAGCAGCAGCTGAGCCAACCCAGGGATCCAGCCACCAGCCACACACTAAAGCTTGGCTATCACAATATGTGGACAGAAAACTCATGCTCAGGGCAAAACTCAGTCAGTATATATTGATCTTTCCTAATTATCTCCCCAGAGCATACTCAACTACAAGGAGCTTTGCTTACGTGAAAAAATGTATCACCTTTGTTCCAAGCAAGGGAAATATACGAAGGCACTTTTAGTCTTGCATCTCCATGAATACATTTTAGTTACTGATTACAAGTACCGGAGCTACTCAAAGTGAACTTTCCAGTTGTCTCTGGTAAACTCTCCAGTGTGTATATAAAATAACTTTAACAGAGACACACATCAGCAATTTTGTAAGTGTTGCATTAAATCCAGACGGTGTTTTTCATCCCAAGACAGAAAAATGCATATTAATCCACCAGCACGGCAATGCATTGAGAATTTTAAACATTTCTGTCAGTACCGGTAAAGCCATAATACATTCTTTGCTAGATGAGATACTGAATCATTTTGGTTCATTTGGAGGCCATTTGCTAACTTTATTAGGCAATCTTCAGATGATGGATATCAAAAGGATATTCACTGTAGAAACAGGCTTTGTTTCTGAAGACAGTAATTAGGTTAACCTCATGAATAAACCCTTTATATCAGCAGCCTGTACAAAGTGAAAGTAAAATAATGCAGGACAAAATGAGGAAGAACAAAATAAATTCATGCAAAGGAAAAGACTCACATCTATGCCTAGTGCTCTCCATCTGACACTTCCCAAACAATTCATCTGTGAATAGAAATGTCATAGTACCTGATGTGCCAAAACCTATAGGTGTAGTGTTACAGAAGTGACCATAATGCCATTATGATCATATACCATAACATATATGTCCAATTATTAATGCGTCATTCAGTGGTTAAGGCAGTTCCAGCTCCAGATGGAAGCATTGCTCCTGAGCATCCCCACTCCCCCAGGCATCCAGCAATACCCCAGCCCTGCTACTAGGGCTTCCTATGCAGGCAGGGACTTACAAGTCGTCTGCTTAGTCTTACTCTTGACACCCACCCTTTTGTGCAATGGGCTGAACCCAACCTAAAGCCAACACAGACATCAGTTGTGGGGCGTGAGATGGAGTTACCTAGCAGTGATTTGCAGAGATGATAATCGGGTGGAGCTTTTACTGACTGCTCCTGAAGCTGCAGGTGCTCAGCACATCTGCACCCAAGCAAGTTGAGATATTCAGCATTGCCAGCAGTACACCAGTAGAAGGCTGCAAGCAAAACTACAGGCAGTGCCTTCTCTCTTAGCCGTAACACCAAGCAATGAGCCACAACCACTTCAAATGTTAAACAGGTGCAGAATAAGTTACTAGAAAGATGTTAAGGGTAAAAAGGGTGCAAAAGGAGACCTAAGCTAAACTTTGCCATAATATAAGCAGACTAAGCATAAGCTAAGAAACAATATACACAATAGTAGAAAAGCCTTCATTTAACCCAATCTCTCTCTGTCATTATGGTTCACAGGTTACAGCAGGACCACACCACACACCAGTGTGCAGCAGCCACCCTTGTGCAGTATCACCACTGTTTGCACAGCCAAGCTTTCATACTTAACCTTGAGTGAATGCAAAGGCACCAGTCAGCTGAATGCTGCAAAGTGGTTTTAGTGGAAAAGAAACTTTTCAGGGTTTTTTCTGACCTTTTTGTTTGTTTTGCTTTGTATTGGTTGTTTGATTTTTAAAACAAAATAAATAAAGCAAATGCAGAAGAATTTGGAAGATGTGAATCTACATCAGAAGTAGACCAGAAGATTCTTCCAGGAGAACAACAGGAGTGTGGATTGAGAGAGGTAGACCTATTATGAACCTGTGGTTTCCACTGACTTCAGGTGTTTACAGCCAACAGCAGCTAAGCTCGTCCTGAAGGTCATGTTGGTTCACTTGAACATCTGGAGATTTGACCTGGAAAATTCAGAACAGAAGGTAAAGAACAGAGGCAGTAAAGAAAAAGGGTGAATCCCATTTGCACTAGACTGTTCAGGCAATGAACAGCTATCCTTTCATCCCAAAATACCTAGTAGTTCCACCACCTCTAGCAAGGTTAGCTCCAAAACACAAAATAAAAAATTAAATACCTCAAAGCAAAATTCAAATGAGGTCATTTGACATCTTGGCATAGGCTGAAGGCAACAGCACATTGCCAACAGACTTGAAAGCCATTAGTTTAACATAGTGCAACATACATAATGCATGGTATAAAAGTGTGATTAGCATTAAAAACTAAGGACCAACCTGCTGGGCAGTGTGGATGCAAGTTTAGGATATCTCTAAACAGAGAGCAAAGATATGAGCCGCAGTGCTGGGCTATCCAGCGCTGGATATGCTTCACATATATTCACACACAGAGCGCCACAGGATATGCTTCTCCTGTTCAGTCTCCTATTGCCCTGAAAGTCCCAAAACAATTTCAGGAAACAGACTGCCCCAGGACAGGTCATCTCTGCTGTGACTCACTCATTTTAAGAGCCATTACAAAGGGTCTTAAAGAGGTTATTTGATCTTAGGCTTTCCTCTTCTGCAGAACAAAGCATTATATTTCAGCACTAACAATGAGATATTTTTCCTTGAGTCAGCTTTAAAATAATGTTGACATTATAGTCAATACATTATATATCACTATATTTATGTCAGAAACTATTGGCATAAAAATAAATCAATCTAAATGCATAGTTTTTGTATTTAAATGAAGCCTGGCAATGCCATATCTTCCCTTCCATTTTCACTCAGCTTCTCATATGTGTATCAATCATTTCTGACAGCTTTCATACACTGAGATATCACCCCTAGTCTCACTAAAAACTATTTTAAGTGAATTTTACATAAAAAAACTGGAAAAATCTGCTTTGGGGAGCTCTTCTTATAAACAATATAGTTTCTGATAGCCTAAGCATCACCAAGCGAAGTTTTACTCTCAGCTACCTATTCAATGTAGGTCTGAAATGCAGGACAGTAAACGGGGGTCACCCCGAGTCAGCCTGCTCACACTGAAGCAGTAGCAAAGCCAAGCAAGATGGTTTTCAGCTTGGGTTAGTGGGTTGATTTACCCAGAAATACTGACTGTAACAGATCACCCAACAGCCACACAAAGCCATCCAGAATGGACGAGGCCAGTGGGGAACACTGTGAAAACATTTTAAAAGACAATTCCCCAATAGACTTCACCTTGACCATCAGATTTAAGTTGACTTATTCCCACTGCAATGCTATAAAGTATACCCCAAAATGTATCCATCTAAAAACATAAAATAATAAGAATAATAGTAATGAAAATATAAAATAACATGTAATGAATAACGTAGAATTTTAAAAAGTCGTTAAGTCTTTAGTATGAAGTAGGTTAACCAATTTCCCATAAGCATTTAAGTGACATCTGAGACTTTTTTCGTCGATTTGCAGCAGCCGTAAGTGAGCCATTTCACCCCAGCTGCTCTAAGGCAGTTACTTCACTTACCTTAATTTGAAGTGGCCAGTTATATTCAATCATCATTTCACCTGACAAGAGAAATGCAGGATGCCAACTCCACTCTTTCTGAATTACTGACATTAACAGCTGTTTTATATCTACAGACAGAGCTTTGTAAATATGCAAACAAGTTCATTAATTAAGATAATATAACAACATAGATTTTAACAATTTGAGGAACAGCCTTATAATTACAGATCCACAGGTGCTATGTAAAAATACCAGAAAGAGTAGAATTTGGATGTTCAGAGGAAACAGAACAGAAAATATTTCTTCCTTCTGTTTGCTGGAAGGTCCCTCCTTTTCCTTGCAGAACAAAGAGGTGTCACCCCCAAAATCCAAAGATACCCTAAAATGGATACATATATTTTTCTCCAAAGGTCAGCTCCAGCTACAGGATCCAGCTGAAACTTCTCCAGTGGTACTTTTCCGGCCAGATCGCTCAAAGCTGCCCCACAACATGCACCCCAAAACCGTTCAATTGCACGCTGAACAACACGCTATGTCCAACATGAACTATTCCCAGGCCAGCAGCCCAAATGACATGTACCAAATCAGTCCCAGTGAAATGGAGAGGACAAAGAATTTACTCAGCTTGGAAACATTCAATTTAAGAGATGTGAGGGTTTGGTGGGGATGTAACTACCTGGTTGGACCAAAGCTCCTTGAAGCAGAAACTTCTCTATCATGCTGCAACCCGCCAAGACTGTACCAACAGAATGAGCTCTTCACAGAAGTGAAATTACAGAAAACAAGAGGTCTGATTATGAAAAGGGTCATCAGTGCTCCTTGTGCCTTGAACACACTGTATAAGAAGCCACTAAGCACATGTAATGCTTTTTTATGGAGAATATGTTTTAGGTCTTAAACTGCAAAATTTAAAGACTTTTTTGACCGCACCTTCCTTTTCCATCCAGTCCAGAGGGCTGGATTTTTTTGATACAATGGATACAAAAAATTGGGGTTTTTTGTACAATGGATGACAGCAGGGATCACTCCAGCAACAATTTAAACCTACATTATCTCATGCAACTTCAGCCTTCACAAAACACATCCAATTGGGATCAAAAGGATTTTTTGCTGAGGATGCCAATGCTGTCAGTCAACAGCTCCAGTTTGGGGAGGGGACTGCAGTGCCACCCATCCTGTAAGCCAGGGCCAGTTTGCTGCATGTGCACCAAAGAGAAGACACAGTGGCCGCAGGCCTTGCTGCATTCATACCAGATGGGATGGTAGAAACTGGAGTTAGTTCCGCCCTGGGCTGGGTCGGAGTTAACCAGCATCTCCACCAGCTTATCCCACAAAGCAGTGAGGAGCAGGTACTTCTTTCAAAAATTGATCCGAAGGCAAGGGTAGCAGAACACATTTATGACTGCTCAAGCAGAACTAGGTGACTCCAGAGGTCCCTTCCAACCACAGCCATTCTGCAACTCAGCTTTAAAACCCCACAAGTTTGGTCACTTCATTACCCTACACTGCTTTATTTGCATGAGTAAAAATAAAAGTGACCTCTTCTGGATGAAGACTGATAGTATTAATATTTGTCTTTGGACATGAACCTCCAAAGTAACAAAAATAAGTGATAGAAATTAATGATAACAGTTGCACACTTAAAATATGACTTTTTGTCCTAATACATGAAACATTTCTTGTACATTAACGTTGCAGTGCTGACCTCTAGTGACAGATAACCCAGGAAACAGAAGCATTTCTTAGGGTAAACCTCACTCCTCACCTCTTCTCTCTTGATCCAGATGTATGTCCCCTACCTTCAGAGAGTGAGCTGGCCCCAGCAACCCTGGGCACTGGCTCCCAGTTAATACAACGGACATAGTATCCTTATTGCACAGTTTTCAGAGTTTTCAGAGTTCAAAATATTAAGTTCACTTAAGTGAAAGTTTGCAGCTCAAATCACATAAAGCAGATTAGGAACAAATTAGTGCAATAATTCAAAAGCCAAGCAGTAAATTACTGCTTTTGAGATATTTAATTATTCACATCACAAGCTAGTGAGGGCTAAAACCCTTTTCCAGGGTCAGTGCCTGGAGGGTTTTGATCTAAGGATGAGGACCAGCCAGAAGCGTGAAGAGAGGAGCTGGCCAGGACCCTCCCACAGCTGGACCCACTGCAGGATACATGGCAAGGAAGGATCTCAGAAGTGATGTGATGACCCAGGAGCCTGCAGCTCAGTCAGAGATTCTCTGAGGGGGCCATGTTATTGATTTACAGCAGAAGACAAGCCCAAGTAGGGACAGACATGAAAATGTAAACCAAGCAACCCAGGTAGGTGAGATCACAGGGGCTCACCAGAACAGGCATGTCCTCATTCCACCAGGAGAAAAAGCTTTTCCACAGGTCTGGCTCATGTGACCACAACACAGAAGTTACCACACTTTCCCCTGAATGAAGAACAAAAAGAAATTCAGTTATTTCTTGGTTTGGTTTGATCACTGCCCTCTTTAGAACAAGATCCCTGCTAATGAACCCCTCATGGTTTCCTCACTCTCCTGGGAGATTCAGGGGGTATATTGGGTACAAACTTCAAAAACAACACACACACATTTTGAGCAAACCCCTGCCCAGCCTGGGTCTTCAAGCGAGGCCACCTGTGCCTAGCCATGGAGTTTGTTTTCTTGTGCTGCTATGGGCAAGTTGCAAACTCACCTCTTTTTAGCCAACCTGCATGAAATGCCAAACCAGCAGCAGACTCACGCACTGCCTCTTGCAAAACGGGTGCTCACTTGAGACCTTTCCTCAAATGCCCTCCTCAAGTAATCGAAACTCAGAGGAATTTCAGTATGTGGCAGAGCCTGCATTTGCAATAAACTTCATTGAAGCGCCCTTGCAATACAGTGTTGGTTGGTGCCCAAGGGCATATCACCAAGTGTTTGCAGCACTCACCGCTTTGGTTTAATTCAAACAGTAACAGTGACACACCATTTCCATTGCAGTTTCATCTCTTCAGAAGGTTGTTGTGTACTTTAATTAGGATTTTACTGATTTCTTTGAGGTAGCAAGGGGCAAGAGCGGCAAATGACTTGTCGGGCGTTCGTGTTTCTATTTCTGGCGGGTAGAGCGAAAGCTTTAAAAAGCAACAGAAAAGCAGCACATGGTGCCTAAAGCTGCACCCAGCAATGAAGGGGCCGAAAGAAATGGAGAACAGTGCCTCAGGAAAGGCTCTGTGCCCTCTTGTGGAAAGCTATAAATACATCTTATTGCACCTTATAGCTAGATCTTCATGCTGGGGCCATACTGTGGCTCAGCTGTTGCCATGCCAAGGACTGGACCTGCACCACCATCCACCTAGCGAACCTGGCTGTGACAGACCTGGCCCTATCTCTTCTCTTTGCCCTTGCTCATCATCAACTACATCCTGCAGAACATGCGGCCTTTTGGAGAGCTGCTCTGCAAACAAGGAACATTTCTTGGTTTATGACAACTTGTACAGCAGCATCCTGCTGCTTACTTGCATCAGTGTCCACTGCTTTCTAGGCATCTCCTATCCCATCTGCTTCCTACCCTACCAGAGCTGGCACTTGGCTGCTACTGGCACGGATACATCCTGCATATTTGTGTTCCTGCAGCTCCTGCCCATCTTGATCTATGCTCGCAGTGGCATTATCAATAACCATGCTGTCTGCTACATGATGAGCCTTGAGACCCTCACAACTATTTCCCCTATGGCATGGCTCTCATCACATCTGTTTTCCTCTCTCCTTTTCTCATCATTTTAGTCTGCTATGGTCTGATGATCAGAAGTCTCACATGGCACTCTGGAGACACTAACCCCACCTTACTGCCGCCTGAGCCCAGTTGATCCAAACCATTCTCCTGGCCTGTGGGCTTTTTGCTGTCTGTTTACTGCCATTTCACATTAACCACAGAATTTACCTCTTCATTGACATGTATTGTGTAGCTGACTGCCAGCTCTTAAAGCCATAGAGTTTGCTCTACAAGATCTGGAGGCCACTGGTGGGCCTCAACAGCTACATTGACCCACTCCTCTACTTTCTTTCCAGTCAAACTAATGGAGCCAGGCTCACTTTGGAGCCGAGACTGCCCAAAGCAGGTCCTCTAGCCAGGCCTCCCGTGAACACAGAGGGGACAGATGCCCAGCAAGACTCACCCCTTGCTGAGGAAGCACATCCTGCTGCCCTCTAATAGTGATGCAGATCTGTTCCACTTCACCATATGTGATACTTGGAGAAAAGCCATAAAACTTACCTGCACAACAACTAAAAGACACCCAAAAAGCGTAATTTCAAATCCCCCAGAATGAGGGCAAGCTAGCAAAGAGAAGTTTGCGAGAAGACGTCGTATTTTTATGAAGGACTGAAAGGCAAGTTGTCATCATTTCCTTGGCCAGCTGTAACCAAATAAAGCTGAAAAGCACCCTTTCCAAAAGGCACAGACACTGCTTCCAGTTGTTAAGAGGGCTGTAAAGAAAAAGATAGTGAATAACTTAGGAAGACACCGGAACAGAGGCAAGCAGTTGTCTCCAGCCATTAGCTAGATAATGAATTTTTTAAATGCTATGAGCATATTTCAAAAAGCTACTTCAAGGATGATTACCACCTAGCTGCTATCTCCTTGATAGGGTCCATCACATCAGCACCTTTGTTAAAGGGTAGCAACCCCTCCAGATGCTAGCCAGGACTATTCACACTAAATGCACTGTGGAAAGGGGTGGTTTTTTACCTTATACGTAGTGCATTTCAGAAAAGGTAACAGCACCTCCACAGTACCTTCAAACGCAGCTTGGCTGCCCTGCAGTTCATAACAACAGCAGGTGCCAAAGGTTTCAGGGAGTTCAGTAGCCAAGAAGCAGGGGTTTGCCTAACATAAGGCAATTAGAAATGTGAACACTCTTTTTGAACCCAAATGATTCTATGACCATATGGTCACATTTTAATGCCACACCTACAGCACAGTCACTGCCACTGCAGTAACAGTCTGGATCAAGCTGTTCTGTTCTCTCCACAAATGCAGCTCAATAAAATAGCTAACCCAGTGCTCAGAGGAGCATGGAGCTTCTAATTTCTTCCCTCCTAGAATGTCAGTTATGGGATAGAAACAAGCTATATGTACAAAACTTAATGTGCAAAAACCTGATAAGGACCTTGGCAGGTACCATAACAAAAACCTAATTTGTTGTTCCCAGGAAGTGCCAATTGCTTAGGATACAGGCAACTGCAGACCCACCTCTGCCCACAGCGGCTGAGTCACACTTCTTTGCTCAAGCCAGCTGGGGGCAGCAATTATTCAGAGAGGAAGCAAGGTGAGACAACAGGAGCTGCCAGCCACATGAGACCTAGAAAACACACTAAAAGCATAAGAGGAATTGTCCTTGAGGCTGAGAACAAATGATCCAACTGGGACGCTGCCTGACCACATCCCCCACAAGCATCAGAACAAAAAAAAAAGGCAGAAAAGCAGTCCCCTTCTACACCTGAGGAGCAGAGACAAGGTAGCAGAGGTAGGAGAAAGCAAGTTTAAGAAAACCCAAGAAATTGGGTCCTGTTTGTTCATAACTTCTTCATAACATTCAACTTTCAGGACCTTTCAGCTCATTTGAATAGCTGTGCTTTGCCTCTTTGCTTGACCATCTGCACAACAGGAAAAGCAACAAAAGAGCACCTACAGTGGTAAGATACACAATGAAATATTAACCAGTTTTTTAACTGAGAAAGCCTACTGAAACATCCAACAATAACCCCTGAAGAAAAGACATGTCAAAAGGAGAAAAGACATTAAAAGATAACAAAAATAAAATCAGAACCAAACACCACACCCACTGGAAAAGAACAGAATCACCCAAAAGCCACAGCAGCTCTGGGAGCCCCCTATGCCCAGGGTTACCTCACATGAGAGCAGAAGTAATAGCAGAGATGGGTAACACCATTTATAGTCTTCATAAGTTACACCTCCCTTGGAAATGTGCTCAGATAAATTTAACAAAATACCACGTTGAACTACTGTTTATTACCATGTTTACTAACTCTTCTATAAATATCTCCAGACGAGTGTGCATATCCACCAGCAGATTTTAGTCAGACCATTACAGACCAGTAGAGCCCAACCCATAAAGTCGGTATTCAAAAAAAGCCCATCAAAGTCAGGAAAGTCATTCTCTGTACTCTACCAACAGCTTCTCAGGCTGGTGGGGGTAGAAGCCATTAAGGGAAGCTTTGCAGGGGCAAAAAATACCTGGCAGTCTTACAAAGATAAACAGCTTTCAGCTCGAGCCATTCCAAATTCACTGCAGCAGGACTTGCACAGACATTGTCAAGTAACACTGCAGCAGCACATGCTCAGACAGTCCCTGCCCTAGCCAAGACAAGCAGCCCACTCACTTGCTGGAGCTGCTGGCCTTACCCCTCCTGCAACAATCACAATCCAATTTTCTCTATCAAAAAAGAAACTGCATTTCAGAATTTAAAACCCCATTTTCCTTTCGATAATCAACCTGAAACTATGAAGTACACATTGGATGTCTGAAGGACAAATAGTGTCATGACTTTCTAATGTAGGGCTAGAAGCAAAAGGACTGTTGATAGAAAGAGGAAGGCTTTACAAGGGAACAAAAGCCAGATAGCTCCCATGCCCCATATCCACAACTGAAAAAAGCAAGGTAAAAGGGAATCAATGGGCTGAAACCCCTCAAAAGCAAAGGCATTTGGAGTTGAGCTGATGCAGAAAGTTACACCATTTGCAGAAGTCCACCACAATACTTTAGCAAGATGCTTAAGGATACAGAGAATTTAGCAAGTTAAAATAAAGTTTCAAAAACACAAGTTCACAGTTGCTGTCTGTCATGCCACACACAAAATGCTGATCTACAGGTAATAGCGAAGGAGTTATCTACAACCATGACATGTCAGAATTAGGGGGAAGCAGGAGATGAAGCTAATGGGGGAAAGCTAAAGGAAATGAATAATAATCTAATTCCCTCCCTTCCCAAGTAAGGGAAATGCATCAACCCATCAGCAGGGGGGACTGAGGGAAACTTTGCCTTTGGATCCTCAAATATACACTTCCCCAGAAACTCTACATATTTCTCAGGGTAAATCAGAAATCATCCTTTGTTTAAAAAAAATTAAAAGGCATGTATAAGTCTCAACAATCACCAAGGGCAACAAAACATCACTAACCAGTCTGGTAAGAAAAACACTGGTGCCAGGGTCCATTTAAGACTTTTATTAAAAAAGATCCAGCAGTCACAAGTCTACAAGGAAACATAAACTGACTTGTATCAACCAGTCTCAGAGCTGATAGCATTCAGTTCTCACAGGGAGCACAGAAAGCACCAATAAGAATTATCACAGGTCAGTGTACTACCCCCCTTCAGCAGCAAGTTCAGCATAATTCAGATAGATTTTTCATAGATTGTTCTTCAAAATACAGAACTATTAACAAACATAGTCCTGCCTTATTCCTTCAGGAAGATGATCTTGGTTTTTCAGGAGCATGAAAGAAATCTTCACTGAAAAGTATCTTTAAAAAACCCCTTAAGACCGTAAGTTCCAGAAGGTCTGCTTAAATTACTGAAGGAAAAAAAAAAAAAAAAATTACAAATATAACATTTTTTTTTTTATAACAAAGTACTTTCTCTGCAGTCAATCAGTCAAAGGCTCTTCAGCATTTTGGTGCACACAAGGACTCCCTGAAGTCAGCCAAGGAAAGCTCACTCCCTTGCGCACCTCACACTCTACAAGCGGCTCTTTCTTTGGTTTACCTAGTGTTCCAGCCAGCCAGATGCTCTTGCCTTTTAAAGAAAGATTAGATTTGTTTAGGAATAGTTTGTCCAATTACATCAGTGAGTCTTTATGAGTAACAAGTCAAAGACTGAACTCTGCAGGAGTTACTAGGAACTAGCTGTTCAGCAACAGACTTCCATAGTTTTAGTTACCACCTCTTAAAAATGTTATTTTTCACATTAATCAGGACTTACATGAGATTATTGCTAAATCCATGACCTAGCATTACATTTAAGAGCTAACATTTTTTGAACTGTAATACTGGAATTGCATAGTTTCCTCCGAAATACTTGAATGGTAGCCTTTCCTCACATTTTTCTGTAAGAAAAATGAAACAGACCATTGTCAAATATAGAAACAAAGTTGTCTAACTTGAGGCTAAATAACCCAGACCTATACCAAAGCTCATTTCACTACAATTTGATTACTGAAAGAAAGCTTTCACATTTCAGACATCGTTGTGTAGGAAGCTAAAGTCTTAGCTTTTGTCTCAAGCTACTCACTGAGCATCTTAGACAGGAGCATGTAGTACATAGCTCATGGGTTCAAATAAACAGACAGATGGTTCTTCATGAGCATCATGTGTGATAGGAGGAGGAGCTTAAGCCGAGCATTTTAAAAATAGGATCTGTGTTTGCAGAAAAGCATGGTGCATCACTCTGCTTCTGCTGTGGTACTTGTCAGTACTGGAAACAAAGTTTTGTGTACCAGGAGAGGAGATTCCATGTATTTCTGCTTTTGCAAGTAGGGCAAGACGCTATTTCAACACGCTTCTGTGTGCCATTGTTGATAAATAGGAACAGTAATTATCAGGTAGCTGCAAAAAGATAAAATTAAAAAAATCATGCATCATAATATGCCTTCTTCTCTGCTTACTAGGTTGACTCATTTTCTTCATTAGATTTTTAATTACCAGTGGTGAGACTTGATTTCTGAGAACAAGCATATATTTAGCATTTTAATCAGAGGTTGATTTCCTGGCTATTTGAAGCAAACAGAGTTCTTAAAATAATTATCTCATTGTTCTATTCCCAGTTATTAAAACCTCTACTTTGTTACTAATACCTGAGCGCCTAGTTTGGAGAGATATTTATTCCTTAAACTAAAGTCATCAGCTTTTGGCCGTAACTTAGCCAAGTCATCTTCATTTTGACGTCTGAGTTTCTCTTGTTCTTCTGCTCTGGAAAAGAAAATTGGTTTAAGATATTTGCACTGAGGAGTGCAAACCCAAGCAACTTCTCTTGTGTATGCAGTTTTATTTTTAATAACTAGAATATTCTTGTAAAATTATAGATGAATACTGGATATCAGATTAAGTGAGACTAAGATGTGTATGGATTACTCTAATTCAGTGTAAAAAAGGAGAGAGGCTGTTTTCTGCAGTTTCCTTTTATTTAGATTGCAAGACTTTGGTAGAAAGGTAAACTTTTTGGTTTTCACAGATTACAATGTGCTCAGTGAGCTTTTCCAACAATTTTTACTATTTCTTTATTAAACAAGCTTTGACTCCTTAAAATAAAGATTACAATACAAAAAGAATCAACTGTCAAAAATGCAAATAAAAGACTGCTCAGCAGTCTTCAGAATTAACAGCAGTCTCCTACAAAAGTATTTGACCAGAGCATAATAGCTCTTTTCCCATACAAGTCTTAAAGAGAAACTCAAATGAAGCTCTAAATACATTCTGCTTAAGACAATGGTTTGTGTTAAGACAGTGATAAAGGCAATAAGTGACCCGTTTTTAAGCTCTGTAAGGCAATGAACCTTACTACAGAACATTAAATGCTATTACATTTAGAATTCTCAACCCTCAAGATGATAGTGCTGCGCATAAAAGACACTTTCGTGCTAGCCTTTATCTTAAGATGAACATGTTTGTCTCAGATTGCAGACTACCCTCTCCAATGACAGAGCTTAAACAGTGCAAAACGCTATAAACCCACTCTGTTCAAACTAAGAGATAACTTGGTATTGGTTAAAACTGATTACAAAGCATAAAATTCAGCCATTTACTGTAAACCCCCCTTGCATGTTAGTGGTTTTTCCAAAGAGCTAGTGTGCAGTGACCAAACTACACAACACTACAATTCTTCAAGTTGTCATGATGCTGATCAAATGCTCCCCACTTCTGGATGATATTTGCTATTCAAATTTCTTTTCTGAAAAAAATATTGTAATAAAAATTACTGAAAATATTGTTCTAAAGCACTATATCCCACAGCATACACAAATACAAAGCCATCTTTCATAGTAAATACTGGAAGTGTTACACATCTCACACAGGCCAGACAGACTGATAAACAGCTCTGCTTGGACAGAGAACTCCTCCTGGGTGCAAGGCTTTGGGGTTTGTTGGTGCATTTGCATTAAAAACTGCCTGTGACCTTTTTACTCGAGGATGACGTTCATCACAACTAAGCTAGGACACTCACCAGGTCTGGTGAGGTTTTAGTTTCCTTGAGTTTTCCTCAAGACTACTGTATAAAAAGCCCACAAATTAGGACAAAAAAAAAAAAATTCACATTAAACCCCACAAGTCACCTAACTAGACCTTACTGACAGGCGTTTTGATTTTTGTTTCAAGTCAACCCCAGTTCCCTTAGCCATTCCTCATCAGACTTGTGCTTCAGGCCCTTCACCAGCTTTGCTGCCCTTCTCTGAATATGCTCCAGCACCTCAGTGTCTCTCTTGCAGCGAGGGGCCCAGAACCGAAGACAGTATTCAAGGTGTGGCATCAAAGTGCTGAGTGCAGGGGGACGATCACTGCCCTGGCCCTGCTGGCCACGCCATTTTTGATACAGGCCAGGGTGCTGTTGGCCTTCTTGGCTGCCTGGGCACAAACTGGCTCATGTTCAGTGGCCGTCAGCACCCCCAGGTCCTTTTCCACCAATACATAATTAAGTACATATGTTAAGTACATAATGGAGAAACTGGAGCAGAAGAATCTTTTGTTTCACCTTTAAGGTGACATCTGAATGGACTTTGCCATACAATGCTTTTCCCTTCCTCTTCCCCTGATACAAGGCAATTATTCTGAAACCCTTGACTCCCTTGTACAGCAGTCCATATGCATCAAGAGCTTTACCCTCATTTAGCATTCTCAGATAGCAAAAAAAAAAAAAAAGAAACAAGTATACTTTCTACTGTGCAGAGCGGATAAACTTAGGAGCTATCCCAACAGCAAGGGACTGATACCTTCATGTTTGATCAAGCAACACTTAAAAAGCAATACTACTCCATTCCAGCAGTTAGGGCTATGCACAGCAAAGGACCTTTAACACGTCACCCATGTTTTGTCAAGACCAAGGAAGAGAACTTTGCAAGTTACTATTCTGAAGTGTCACTTTCTTTATTTTCTGTAGAGAAGGAAGTAGGACGTACAAGTCTCCCACAGAATGAAATCTGCTTAATTGGATGAACAGTTGAAATTTGCCTATTTCGACAATTTCTGCCCTAAGAACACCTCAAGTGCTCCATCTCCTTTTAAAGGAAGTGGATTCCACATTATTGAAATACCAGCCCCATTTTCTTTCTAAAAATTTGAATTCTTTCACAGTAATCAACAATATCTGACAGAAATCTGATCACAAACTGTTTCATATTAGCATAGCAATTTAGACTCAAGTCACAGTTTTCAGAGACAAGCTGAATTAAGACTACTAAATAAGATAGCAACAGGAGCATGCTGAAACTGAAGGGTAAGTGACTGAAGTGCAGTTTCTTCTGAAGAGAAATCTAGCTTTTAATGACACTTCAAAAAAAGTTGGTCTATGCATTACCTAACATTAAATCCAGGTCACGTTTGCTGCTAACTGGGCCAGTTGCACACCATAAATGAAGTGCATTTTTAAATAAGCAATACAACATTTTTTAAACACACTTCAGTTCCACTCAGTTGGAAGGCCACTAAAACAAAGAAGATAGCAAGGAAGAGTGCCAGGAAAGGACACCTGGTTAATTGCTACTTCCTCTAATTATCCATTTAGAGGAGGCAGGAATATGAAATCCTACTACTAACCGGTAAGAAAGAAAATAACATTCAGTACAAATGTCAGACCTACAAGAGACTGACTTCAGACAGTAATCTACTTAATCACTTCAGGTTAAACATTTCCTAAGGACACTGTTCTTTATACTTACTCAGCTGCAGCTGCTTTTTGCAGTTTTTCCCTTTTCTTCGCAGACCAGTTGAGATCACCACCTGCAACAGAAGTAGAATACACTTGAAACTTTTAAAATTGGTCTTTTTGTATTGTATCTTTGGTATCATACCTCTCTACAGAAGTTCTCTGAGCACTTTACAGAAGAAATCAGCAGAGTAATTACACAAAAGTAGAAACTGAGGTAAAGAGCAACGTTTTCATAATCATCTGAGCACGCAAATTCAGAACCCAAACTAAGCTCTCCAACCTGATCCAGTTTTCTGTTGAATAACAATGAAGTTTCTCTACAACTCACCATAACACTCCTGAAAACTAAAGAAAGTGGAAGCAACTTTGAAAAAAATAAATTAATATCCGTTCCAGGTCCTTCAGTAGTAACTGCTTCAAAAAACAGTTGAGAAAGAACACTGATATTTGAAGAAAAGTCTACAGAATTAAGTTTTCATATTTGCAGATATGCACACAGTCAAGTTTGATACACAGTTTAGAAAAAGCTGCAGAATACCCCACACATCTGTTCAAGCCAGCTGAAGGGATAGGTACCCCTGCCCTGTGACAAGGCTTCACATCACAGCAAGGTTCAGGGTGTTACACACTACAGCATTGACAAAGATGATGTTACAGAGACTGACTTCATCAAGAGATGCTCCTGGTACCAAAGCCATGAGCTATACAACACTACCTGCATATCAAGTTATCAAACTCAGCTTGATAACTTCAAGAATTATGATAAAAATAAGTATCAAGAGAAGCTGAAAACACTTGCTTACCTGTAAGGTGGTTCACAAAATACAGCATGACTACAGCTATTAGTGACACTAAAAAACAAACAAAAAAACAAAACCAAAATAACACAAAAAAAAACACAAAAAAAGAAAGAGGAGCAGTTTTAGCCGACAAATTTACAACAGAAGAACAGCTTTAACATACAACTGAGCAACAACCAAGATTTTTCATGACAGTTGTAACTAATGGGAGATTTTTGTCAGCGGCATCTCTTAACTCCTTTGGAAAATTCCATTATGCTTGTAAGTAGCATGGTAACTCAGAAAAGGTTGCTCTAGTTTTAGTTACATTAAAAACAGCCCTCAGACACAGCCTTTAAGAGTATCATTTACCTACCCTTTCACTCACTTCTCTTTTCTCAAGACATCGAAACTACTTACAATAAATCACTTCAATAAAACCACAAAACACTTCACTAGGTTTCAGTTACTTTCAACATCGCCCCAGTTGAAACCTCTACCTAACTGTAAGAAAGGAGGTATTACTGTCTTACAAGAAATATCAAGAAAAAAGCCTGATAAAGCTTCCTGAATGCACAGAATTCACTTTCAATGTTTTTAGTACTTACAGCAAACACAAGCACTGAAGAAGACTTCAAGAAACAAGTATCCTCTTGTGTCCAGAATCATCCCTGCTGCTATAGCAATAATTGCCAGACCGAGATTCTGGATGGACTGCATGCTAACACATAAACAAAGGATTACCACTGTGTAGAAATTCCTTTTTAAAGAAAACATTAATGACACTGGTCAAACAAGAAGATTAACTTCTCTCCGTTCACTATGACATATGACAGACACATGACTCTGCATTTTTGCAGGTTTCTGTGCACTGGATGGAGCTTTGAGCAACCTGGTTGGAAGGTGTCCCTGCTCATGGTGCAGGGTTGGAAGTACATGATATTTAACCCCCCTTCCAATCCTAACCATTCTATGATACTATGATCTACACAACCACATGCTCTACTACACATATGCTGAAACTACACTTCCTGCAAGATGGAACTTGGAGAAATTCGTAACCATTAACATGTAACTGCTTGATATTCAGTGGTTTAATAGTATCAGGACATAGTCACTGTAAAGCAGCACAGATGGACAAATTTAAGTACTTACAAGCCATAAGCAGTTCCCAACTGGTGTTCTGGAACAACAAAGGCCACCATGGGCCACAGGGCACAGGCAAGCAGTGAGTACGCCACTCCTAGCAAACACTGGTGTGAAATAAGAACAATTCAACAGATATTAGATGACAAGCATTTCTGCTCTAAAGTTATAACAAATGAACATATTGATTTTCCCCTTCTCCCAAAAGGGAGAAAAACAAAACAAAAAACAAACAAAAAAAACCCAACACTTAACACCTTTTGCAATATTGGTCTAAATACATATGCACATTTAGAAGGAGAAAGAAGTTTTTCCAGGAGTGACCCACAAACTAAACCCTAATTAGCATTAAGAGCCTGACTTTAATACCTAATGGAAAAGATCAATGCTGCAACTCACTAGAAAATACCTGAAAAACAAGGTCCCTATTTTTAAACACTGATACGCTGGTAAGTACTGTATTTAAGCCTGTAAACCTTAGTTCAAAAGCAATTTCTTAGTGAATCTGCCCTAGGAAGGGGAAATCAATAACAAAGCTTTTTACTGAAGTTTCCTGCTATCCAATACAGCGCATTAGAGACAGTTTAAGTAATAGTAATAAGCAGAACTACACCAAAAGAACAAGTTTCAGGAGAAAAGCAAGCATCTAGCACAGTAACCTAGCAATAGCTAGTGTAAGTAGTGTCCACAAAGCATGAGAACAGACCTCTGCAATACAGCACCATCAAAACACAGATACTGCGATGAACTAAAGACTTCTCTGAAAGGACAAGGAATTGCCACTCCATACAGACTTCCAGTCTAATCCCACCCTTCTAAGAAGCTGAACATCTCTTTGCACTAAACAGCTATAGAACTATTGCTACAGGCAGCAGCTGCCAGTCTTTTCCACCTCAAAACACACATAAATATCTAGTGCCTCTCTCCACAAAACACCAAAACCTGAAATGTTATCTTTAGGCCACAGATAGCTAATGATAGTTTTGCCTGTATTATGCATCCTTTGTTTTTTCACCGTCTTCATACTCACTTTCAAATAGTGTATCCTTCTTAAAGTTGGGGATATCAAAACAGGTTTTGAAGACTTTCTAAAGAGTCAAAGACAGTGGCTACTTATGCAAAACAATTCAGGATCAACTTTATTTCTCGTTTTATCATATATAGCTATAAGTCAGAAAGAATAGTTACCATTGCTATCCAGGGGTTCCAGAAGGTAAAAGCCAACATAATATGAGAAGCTAGTGTAGTTATTACAGCACATAAAACCCAGATGATATTCTTCCCAAGTTTATCCACCAGGAGTCCAAAGACTGGTGACATGGGTGCCGATATAATATACACAATACTACAAAAGAATAAAAATAGAGAACTGAACACTGTCTAGCCAGGGATAGCTTTAGGTGCTATACAGTACAGCTGTTTCCAGATAAAACACCATATTACCTTGTTACCTGTGAGGCCATAAGAAAAAATACACCAAAAATCCCCTGTAGCAACAGACTCCAGATTTCAAAACTCCCAAAATATCTGAGGACATGAAAACACTTGACATCCAAGGAAACAGTAACATACTCAGAGCTTTTGGAATCAGATACCACCAAGTGTTTTGTTGTTTGTTTTTATTTGTTTGGGGGTTTTCCACATCAAATATTCATCTTCAGACTAGGAAAATTTAGTTTATTTAGTGTTGCTATTAAACTGCTTTTGTTACTCAGAAGAAAACAATAGCCTTCAGACAGAGCCTTTTTTTTCTAATTCCTCAGTGTGAATATGCAAGACAATTATGCCTTGAGACATCTGAAATCTATCTATCCACTTAATACAAGTCACCACATACAACAGTAGATCCAAAACCTCCCACATGGTCAGAGCCCAAAGATACACATCCCCCTAGAACACAGCAGCAGCACATTTACTTACTAAATCAACCACAGTATACCTGTTAATTGCACTTGCTTCTTGAGGTGAGAATTTGAATTTCTCAATAAAGAAAACCCTAAAGAAAAAAAAAAAACAGATTTAGAAAAATGCACAGACATGAAAGCAAAATTAAGCTAGACACAAAATTAAACTAAAGACACAAGAACCTAGTGTACAAGAAAATTTAAAATATATATTAAAGCTATATAGGTTTGACATTAACATCCCACCACAGAGCGTCATTTATAATTCATTTAGGAGCTTATTATCAGACTCTACAAATTTGTGTCTAAGGACTATTCAAATTACACTTTGGGGAAAACAGCCAAAGTACATAACCAACATATAACCCAATAATAAGACATTAGCAGTAAGAGTATTCTAAGAGAGTGAGAATTTTTAGAATACAGAAGGATGCACAAGCAAAAAATAGACATCTGCATTGCTGACTGCAATGTCTCTCAGACTTTTCCATCTCACTCACTATAAAACACACATTGAGCTCAAGGGATCTGTTTCTAAATCCAAATATATTCAAAAGCCATTTGATGGAGATTGTAGGTCAAGTAATGTGGCTCAAAAGGGAAACCTACATATGAATGCCCCAAGTTTCAACATGATAAATATACCAAAGTCAGCACAGTAAGAGAACTTCAGTCCAAAGCTGTAACTATATTTAAACCCCCATGTCTCAGTTAATAGCTTACACATATGGAAGGAGTTCTATACAACAGCTGTCTGCAGCTTCCCACACCAAAACTCACACCATGCTTTAAATCTGTACCAACTTTTAATCAGGAAATGGAGCATGCATTATGCTTTGGAGTTCTGACAGCTCAGCCTATGTTAAGCAATGGCATTTCCCACAAAGCTCGACAGATAAGGAAGACGTAAGAGCTGTGTTTATTTGTATCGCAAGTATAGTGAACAATGTCACAGAACTATATGACAAACCACAGCACAGACTTGCTGGGAGACCAGGGATTCTGTAGGCATCTGTGATTCTTAAATAGTAGTAGCAATAATGCTAGCATTTTCACCAGCATCTAGTTAAGCCCCTAGCCACATTCAAGGGGAATAGCTACATAAGTGGAAAATACTTACTTTCCAAGTCCAATGAAAGGAAAAACTGCTGCATAGTAACAGACACAGATTACAAATATAAGCCACAAGGACAAAGAGAAGTCCTTCACATCAGTTAGCTTAATCACTTCACCTGGAGTGAGGCAAGAGACAATACTGTTTCAGCCAGCATAAGCATAGCTAAAATTCATCCACATTGACTAAACATTAAGGTGATCACAAGTCATTACTAACGCATATATTCCTGCCACTGTCTACTCCCTTGTTTAAAATTTACACAGTCAGTTAAGAATATACAAGTGCTAAATCAACAATACCAAAGTCAAGAACAAATTGTCCCTTTTACATTAAGCTGAATGTACGAGTTCTCTAAAGCCTCCAAAAGTCTTATGCATCAGAATTAAATACAAACCACTTTTTCAAGGAAATCTTTACCCAGCTAGCAAAATTCATGTCTGAAGTTTCATGTTAAATGCTCTTACCTGGACCTCAAATTGAGTTTATTTTTTTACTTAGTCTGAATTCTCTCACATGGAAAACTCAAAACACCACATGCTGACAGAGAACAGCTGCATGGTTTTGCACACCTACAAAATTCTAGACACAATGATGCAGATCAAATTGTTGTGAAGTGGGAAGCTCTCCGCATGCTTTATAAATAAAGCAGATTACAGTGCATCTGCCTGTAAACTGGTGTTTAAAACTCTGAAACTTCCTACTGATATTAAAAGGAACTAAAAATTATTATTAAAGACAACTGCAGAAAAAGACACAGCAGCCACTGAATTACCTAAAACACAAACCTGCACAGTGCACAGAGTGTAACTGAAAGGGTTTGCTCTAGAATGAAGCTGAAGGTAGGTTCAGCCACACCACGCTCCCACTCACCTGTTTTCCCTTGCTCTTTAGAAAGGAGCTTCTCTGCTCTCTTGTCCAGATAAGCAAGGATTAATGCACACATCAGTGAAAAGAGACATGTTACGCCACCTGCAAGAAGGCAATGCGACATGTTTAGTTGTTGAGTCAAGCAGCAATTCAGCTTTATGCACAACTAGCTTAGCATACCTTTACATATCTAACAAAAACTAGGTTTAACACCAGCTTCTCTTATATGTAAGACTTAATAGCTATACAACTCAAAGAATAAGGTGTAAATACTGAAGCCTACCACATGAGACATCTACCTTTGACTGGATTACAAACATGTAACTACATTCATTTTCTTTAAAATATTTATTTAAAACATTACCACCACTCCCACTCAGCACAGCCAAGCTCCTTATCTGCACCCTGTAATAAGAGAAAAAAACCTGTGCCTTGTTACCAGCACCAGGCCCTCAATACCCACAGCTGAAGGAAAAGATCCAAAGGCAGTGGAAATTTCACTTTTACACATCAGACAACTACATGCAAGCTTTGACATGATACCCTTCAGAAGTATTTTTCAAGTCTGTCCCTTACTCAAAGCACATGAAGTGTTTCATCTCCATAAGATATAAACCTGAGTTTGGCAAATAATCACACAACATTATAGCAGATGCAGTAATCATACACTCTGTATAAGAATATTAGCCATCGATACAAACAGTATTTGAACTGCTCTTCCTAGTCTCAAGCATACGCATCCTACTTTCAAGTTAGTGAGAAAACATTAACATGTATGCATTCTGTTAACATTCACAGGCCCAAAATAGCAGATGACATCAATTCGAAGTATTACTGACCTATCATGAGAGTTAACCCAAGAGTACTGGGACCAGTATACCCCAGAAGAGCTCGAACTCTAGAGTATATCCATCCCATGATATTCATGTTCACTGTGCTTCCCTAGGCAGAACAGATTCATGTGAACAATTATGCATTTCACAATCCTATTAATTCAAAAGGAACATTAGGCAAACTGCTTATGGAACACTGTTTCAAACAAACAGGTAAGACGCTACGCAGGGATCATAAACTATCAGCACCAAACATAAAATTATTTCCTGCTGTTTTGGTCACTTTTGTAACAAATTCATCATTGTAACAACAATATACCATCACAAACTGAAATTTTATAGAACTGTGTTTCAACAGAGATATTAAAGTGACATAAAATCCACATCATACACTGTGTTGGCTCAGAAACTAATTTAATTAAATTTAGTATCTCATGTTAAAGTAAACAGGATTGCCACCTGACAGGCACCAGGAAGAAGCACCTTCCCCCAACTCCCTTCTGTCCCTAGAAAAGGTGTCCATAGCTCCAAAATGAAGGCTAACAAGACAGTTAACTGCAGCTCAGCTGAGATGCAACAACTGATAGTTAGCAACAGCCTGACCCAGCTGTGACTATCTAACTCTCTTTTGCTGAGGCAAATAACCTGCAGTGGTTTAAGATACCACAAGCTGCTGGAGGAGCCCTAACAGAAGAGGGATGTCTCTGCTCTCTTCATTCCCAGCCTGGTATATTAGTGTAAACCCAGCTCTAGCAGCAGTTTAAGTGCTTGTACCAACAATCAATCTGATGAAAAACAGCAATGTGACTGTCCCACCCAGCAGTCTATATTAATAACACCACCAGTCTTCTAAAGAAGTTTGACAGGTTCTAAGAAATCTTATTAAACCATTTCCTTGTGTATCCTTTGCCTATTTACTACAAAAACTACTCAGAAGCATTAGAAATGCTGTTTCCCACCTGTCTCACTGCCCATACAAACCGCACACCCTAAGGTCTACAAATTAAAGCTACACAGTTTTACACTTACAATTCTGGCCATGCTTAGCTGTAATCCAAACACAAGATTTAACTCCTTGCCTTTAAACCAGCTGACTGCATACGTGTTTTGTGCCACTGCTAAGGACTCTCCACCTATTCTAAAAAAGGAAGGCACAAAAGAAAACACATTAACTGCAACAGGCAAAGCAATAGGAAGCAGTCCATCAGCTGCTGGCAATTCCAAAATGACTATTTCAGAGAAATATATCTGTGTGTAAGTAGATCTAATGCATATATAGAAGACAACAGAATTCTTAAAAGGCAATTCAAAAAAAGAATTGCAAGGTCTTAAGAATAATTGAGAGTACAAGGTATCTTAAGTAGTCTTGAACCAATTATAATTGCCTTTGGTCATTTAGAGAAATTAAATCAGTAAGCAGCAGTTTATAATTTCTCTTCTGCAGTGTTATAAAACCTGACCTAAATGAAACCAAAAGCAGGCATCTTACCTGGAGTCAGAATTTCATAGAGTCATCTGCCCACCCCCCAGTTCAGTTGGTCAGATTTTGTAACATTTTCATGCTCTGGCACATTTACACCTAGGAGGTTTTTCTTCTCACATTTGCTGCCACTGTAGCAGCCCTGTTGTATTTGCTGTTGCTTTCCTGAGTCTAAAGACTCAGGAAAGTAAGAATTAAAAAGAGGAGTAACACAGTTTTATCAGCTTACTGAATGTACTATTTTTTCTGTTTTCTAACTTCAGACTAGACTGGGAACACAACTGAAGATCTTGCATACCTCAACTTTATAGATGCCTCAATATCCAGCGATTTTGTCTCCGAGCGTACACATGGTAGTGGTCTCTAGGACACAAAGCCAGTCCTTACCTCAGACAGCAAATACTACGCTCTTCTAGACTTACCCGAAAATGAATCTGCCTGCATCCATCAGCCAGAAAGTATTAAGGAGTGCTCCCAAAGCAAAAACTACCTGGCAAACAAGTGTTTAAGGAAAAATCTTGATTTTATATTTGAAGTATGGAACAAAGCAGAACCATCTCAAAACAGATACAAAAATGCTCTTTCTTTCCCAGATCTGCACAAATACTTCACACCCACTTCATTCCTAGCTTATAGCCTTTGCTCCCTTGGCCTTGTTCATCATTCAGCTGGCTAAACGATATCCAACCTGACCCACCCTGAAACTTAGCTTAGAAACACCTCTAAATGTTCAAGTCATGTTTCCACCATACCGTCATACCCGACCCAAATACACCTACATAGTAGTTTCACAACAAACAAATAAAACATTTGATTCCTTTACATTATTTCACTCATCTTCCAGGTCCCCTCTTCCCAGGTACCTCATCTGTTCCCAACTGCCCCAGTAAAACCCAGGGCTCACCCGTTTCATTCCTCTTCACCTGCCTACTCCCATCTGAAATACCCACCACTACACAAAAGGCCATCTGGGCTTTTTCTCCCCAGCCCCAGTAAAGAACCTTCAGACAAGCATCACCCTTCACCCTCTCATTTGCACTTACCTGCCCAGCACAAACGAAGATACTAAATATTATAGTGCCCAACCTGTAAGGAAATTAAAATCACTTAATGCATAGCTAGAACCTTTTTTCCCTATAAGACACTACATTAGACCTACAGCAAGGGAACAAGTGGAACTAATATGCAATAAAAGATCCCTGTAATAAATGCTACAACTTGACAGCTTCCTTAAAAAAATGGTAGTACAGGATGCCATTTTTGAAGGAACTTTATTTAAGAGAAGGAAGCTCATTTATGCCAGTGGAATTTCCAAGATCATGTGAAAAAAGTTTGGAAAAGCTTATTATAATTTGAAAGGCATTATTATAATTTGAAAAACTCTGTATTACACAGCCTATACTTCACATGCACTTTAAGTTTTACCACCCATTGAAGGTAAGTGACACTATGATCACACCTACCGTATTCCAAAAGCTCTGTCTATCAGAAAACCTCCAAAGAAGCAGAGAACCACATTAGGCCAGGAATACCAGGCATAGAGTGCCATGAACTGAGCTGTGTTCACCTTCATATCCTACATAAAGGAGGGAGGAATTAAAAAAAAGTACTTACTCTCAAGGTAATTACAGGGACACCGAACAAGTATCTAAGCAAAGCTACTTAAGGAGCAGCAGCACGTTGTCCGACCCCGCCGCTGCCCGTGCTTCCCTCACCCCGTAACCCCGTTCTGGCCGAAGGCAGCCACTCACCCGTTGAACCTGCGTTTGGAGAGCCGCTGGATTGTCGTAGCAGAAGTAGCTGCCTGCAAAGAGAAGGGGATGCCTCAGAGCCCTGCCCCCAGTACCACAGGCACCCGCACGCCCCCGCCGCCACCCACCGAAGCCCAGGAAGCACATGAGCGTGAGGACAATGAGCCGGTGCGGCAAGCACCGCGGGTCGCAGGCGGAGGGCAGGGAACGGACGGGCTCCGCAGAACCGCCGCCATCGTCACCACCGACGGAACCCAGCAGCGACCGCTCCTCCTCGGCCATCGCAGCCGCCGTCACGTGATCTGCACACACGTGATCTCCCCGTGGCTCACGTGTCACGTTTCCATGGTAGCGGTCCGGCGGTGGGACTAAACCTGCTCCTGAGCTAAACAGGAGCCTAACAGCGGCAAAAAACTCCTTCAAATGCCCCCAAAGCAAACCCCTAAACAGACTTAATGGTATGGTGAGAGCATCAGCTACAGAAACCGTGCCCAGCATCGCAGCAATGACAAAACCTTATCTTAGGCACGCAGCTGGTGGGACATTATTCCAGGTTTCAGCACCTGTAGCCTCCTATTCTATGTAAAAGCATGTTAAGGGCAGGCCTGTCACTGACAAACGGCGAGCGAGGTCTGTGGAGAACGGTGCCTCTCTGCCCTCCGGCTGATTAAAGCCATAAAACCCGGGAGGTGTGTTTCGTTTTCCTGCTGGCAGATTGCCCATCCCGCGTGCTGCCTGTCTGGAGCTGGAGGTGCCAAGGAATAACGGCAGCCAGCACTTCGGCCCTGATATGTCCTGGCCTCCTCCACAGTTTCACCTGGCTTTCTCCTCCCATGATTAAGCTTCGGCTTTTTACCCCAGTATTTTTCTTGAGACACTCAAGAAGAATAAACCTCTTGTAACAGGTCTCAAACTCAAAAAACCCAACCACCACCACCACCACCCCCCAAATAAATAAAATACTAAAATAAAAACAAAAGTAAAGTAAAAAGAAAGGTTAAGGGGTACATTGCAATAATCCTGTAATAAGCACACAGATGCAAAAGCTTGTAAAATTTCTTCATTGTCCCCCGTCCCGTCCCCCCGTCCCGTGTCCCCCCCCCCCCCCCCCCCCCCTTTTGGATAGTGAAGTCTTTTACTTTTTACTTTACTTTTTACTTTAGGTCCTAAAAGGTATTCCCATATTAGAGAAATCCTTGAAAAAGCTATTTATTCAATATAAAAAAGTCCAGTCTTCCATCAAATTTTATCTTCTTACACCAAAGATGACCTGAACCCACCAACTGAGGGATGGTGCTTTTTGATTAAAACATGTTCTTAATGATGGCAGAAATATTTGTTATTTAAGCCAAAGGATTTATTTACCTTTTCAGAGTGATAGAAAAAAGTGTCAAGTCTTATCTGAAATGACATGAACCAATATGTCCACCTTCCAGCTACTCAGTCATTAGTTCTATCTGCAACCATTCAAGAAAGTAAAATAAGTTTTCAAAACACGCTGGAACCATGTGCCTGTAGCGCAAACAAGCTCTGTCACAAACTACTATGGGGCATAAAATGCTTACTATTCACTTGACACACGTTTTTTTAACAGAACTGTCAAAAGATAACTATGTTGTGAAATAATAGTGTCACATTTCCAACTGCCCTGAACTAGTCTAGATTTCTTGAAATCAGAACAGCTCTTTCAGTTTAATATAGTCGCTTTTAAAAAACATGGTCTTAAACAGCAAGGCTTCCTTGCGGGAGCACCCACGCAACAAACCTGAGGGTTTCATTGCCGCTTGAGGGAGCTCAAAGGTAATGCGTGAACGTGCAGATCACCTTGAGTTTCATAGCGGGCATAATTAAAAGGAAATAGTTTATATACACAGATAAAGGGGATAACTTTGGAAAACGAAGTTATATGTAGCGAAGCCTACGTAAATATAGTCTTTTTTTTTTCCTAGCTAACCAGCCCAATTATTCCAGGAGACCGTTGTCATACCACCCAGTACTTTTCCAGGTCTCTGTGATCCCCAGAACATTATTTGTTCATGCACACACTCTGGTTTCCCTCCAGGACACAAATACGGCTGTTGCAAAAAGCCAGAGCCCCCAGACTACACTCCCACTGTCATTCTCAGTAAGAAAACGCTGAGAAGCCTCAGGACACATCTGGATCCCTTATTGATACGGGTGAAGGGAGCCCCAGCCCACCCTGATCATGAAATACAGAGCCAGAGTCAAAAGAACTGACTTCTCTATGGCTGACAGCTGCTTCTTCATTATTTTGATTATTTTGAGCATAATCTTAAATCACAGGTATTTCAGAGGCATTATACTGTAAGTCAAGAAAGATAACCCTCACAACAAGAAACAAAACAGCCTATGCTATAAAATTCCAGGTAGTTGTACCCAGCAAAGTTCAACTCAACAAATCTGTAGAGTCCCAGATTAGTATCATCAGAAACATGTCCCTGTAACTATTTCTAAATGTCAGTTCAGAAGGCACAAGTAAATTCAGAGAAGTAGTAGTTAAAGCTGGAAGAGAGGTAACCAGCACACACTCAGAGGAGCCATTTTAATGCCTTATCACTGCTTAAGCAGTAATACTTCGATTTTATTATTTAAAGTATAATACTTTCATATTGATTTCAAATAAACCTAACATGTAACTTTCATGGGCAGTGACATAATGCCAGCACTTTGACGAAAGGACCCCACACAAACTATCTTCTGTAACTTTGGATCAATTGTATCAGTGAGGATATTTAAAGGATATTTAAAATCCCAGATTTCATCTCCTAGGGCTCAAAAAGGCTTTCTATCTCCATAATCATAGTAATAGGAAAACCACATAGTGAGTAGACCTATTAAACTGCAATTTCTCATGTAGGATGATAATATTATGGCCCAGATTCAGCTGTGTATGCCAATGGAAAGCATAGAAGTGAACAGCTTTCAGAGGCTTTAGGGACATCCTCACCAAAGCTCTTATTTGGTTGACTTCAATTAATCAATTAACTACCACAAAAAATTTTACAATCTTTCAAGCTGACTTGCGGATCAGGATTTTATCCTGGGCACCTCTCTTGCAGTGCTTTTTACATTAAAGACCAAAAAAATGCACTCTGCAAAAGCAGTTTTGAGAGCTTCTGACAAGCATGGTAGGTTGGCTCTGCCAAGTACCATGGCAAAGGATACCTGGAAAAATAAATACTCAGCAAAGGATATCATCTTGACTGTCTGCAAACTTAGCAGTAAAATTTTAAGCACTGGCTTGATATCTTCTTGTTCCATTCAGTTTATGGAAAACTCTAACATTGCAGTCCAAGGTTTCCTTACCGTAAGATGTCCTGTGTGCCACTGTTCCATCAACATGTAACAAACAGAAAAAGACTGTCTCCTTCCTTTTCCTGTAAAAACAGCGATAAAACAAGGCTAGATCAGCACAGGCGACCTGGAAGGTTGAATATTGTTTAGTGATTTCTCTCTAACTTTATTATTTAAACTAAAGAATACTGGGTTTGTTGTTTGTTGGGTTTGGGTTGTTTTTTTTTTTGTTGTTGTTGTTTTTTTATCCAAGTCATTACCCAAATGAACTGTACTACCCTGAAAACTTCAAGCTCATGATTTTATAATGTGTCTTGCTTTTTCATGACCTCTCTTCTGCTTGCTCTTGGGAAACCAGAGATCCACCTGAATTCACATATTCTGTGATATCCTAAGAAATAAACTAATAAGTGTTAACATCCCACTCTGCCAGTAAAGCCCTGTCATTCATTCGTAACAATTCCATTCATTCCTAAACACTTGCATTATTACCACTCTACGAACACTCTATTACTATCATACAAAACATATTCAAAGATGGAAGGATTAAACTATTTAAGCTATTAAAAAAGCTACCCAAATAATTTTAAAATTACCACTTTGTGTTACTATTAAGCAGCTTCTAATGAGCATAATTAATTCAATACCAGAATAGTGAAGGTGATAATGGTGGAAGCATTCTTCACATGGACACCGTGGCAAGTTGTAGTACCACAAAGGGTTTCTGTGCTTTCATCCATCTGTGAGGGAATTTTCATAAACCTGAAACACATGCAATTAGATTATATTTAAAATCAAATATGTCAGTGGGTTTTTCATGTTTTTTTCATGGCTGTGTGCTTAAATATTTCATATTAAGCAAGACTGGATTGGTACTTTATCTTGTTCAGTATAACGTAGGACTCTTTACAGTACAGTAAGAAATTACGGTCATGTATCTGGAATATTGAACAGGAGAAAAAGAATATTTTCCCATTTGCTATTTCAAAATGCTTGCCACACCACCCCTCTCTTCCCAGTCACTTCTGTCTTCACCTTGGATATGACCTTGCTGTTTCCTGAAGCTTAATGGCTGTAATGTGCAGTGTGAGTTAAGGCTAAGACGATTCTCAAATGCATTGCAGGTGAGTGTTTATGTCACAAATAAATACAGCAGATTACTCTTAAACTCATACTTTAAAATGTTTATTACAGATGCAATTTCTGTCTTAACATAAATCAAAGTACTTAAAGTGCCATATGATACCAAATGCTTAGTTTAACAGCATAAAATTGAGTAAAAACTGTATATAGTACTTTATAGGTGCTATAAAATTCTTGTGCTTGTGGTCTCACCTTTTTGCATTGCCCAGATCAATCAAGTCCACTGAACACTCTTGGTAGTAAATACTCACGTGAAACAACAATTAGCTTTCAGAGTTTAGTTCTTCTAAGTTATTACTTTCTTCAGTGAACATGCTTCAAAATGTGACAAAATTGCAAAGAAGCAGGAACTGCATTTAACATGATTAAATTTACTTCACCATCATTAGACTATTACCCATTCTCTGAAAGAATCCTGTGCTTTGCCTCCAACATTCATTAGCGACTTATTATGAAAGATCTGTCATACATAGGCATGCAAACATTTTTTGAATCACTTCATGTGGTAATGAATGTGTTATTATAAAGCCCTCCATCTCCTGCATTCTTCCTGTCTCACTAAAATATTATTGGACTTGTGTACAATCTCCTTAAGACATGTCTCATTTCTGTAAACAGCTGGGAAAAGGCTGAGAAAGCATTTTTGCATCATAAATCTATCTGAGACCAAAGATCTTGGCCTAAGGAACCTCTTGAGATTTGAAAGGATACTTTGCCGAAGCAAACACCTCCTCCCTTCTCAGCTGAGTCAAACAGCACTGAGCTTGGTGGATTTATTGCTCCTTTTTCTAAGCACACTCATCAGAAAGATTGTTCTTTGTATTTTCCAAAATTACTTAAACCCCCTAGCTCTTCCCTAAGGCAAAGTGGGTACTAGGCTGTATCTCTAATAGCCAAATCTGCTCAGGCAATGTGTAAAAAAATACCTGCAGTGAGAGTAGAAGAGCATCATTAACTATGTGTGGCTTCTCAGCCGAGCCAGTACTCTCATGAGGGTTTCTTTTTAGTATTACTATCTGGGTACTTTGACGTAGTAGGATGTAAAGAAAGAATCAGAGCAGACTGCTATAATACCTGCTAATTAACTTAATATTAAACTTCCTGTGAACTGGCTATCATTTGAAATAAGGCGATGCCAGAGACCTCTAAACCTTCACGTGCCATTCCCTTTCTGGACCACATTGCCCTGACTGCCTGGTTTCAGTGCCCAGGGATCTGTTTGCTCTGGTTTCCAGCACTGACCCTTCCTAGAGAGATGGGTACATGAATGCCTGCACTTCAATGGGCACTCATGTACCAACACAGACCAAAGTGAGGGACACTCACCAGGTGGATGCTCACTGCCTGAGCCCCAGGGACAGGCAGAAAGACAGGTACTGGCTTCCATGGAAGTCACATGGGCCAAAGCATCACTAAGTCGTGTAGCTCTAAATGTGGTGGCCGCTGTACATATATGTAATAACTTCCCCCTCCAAAAGGCCTCTGGGTCTATCACCTTTCCTCAGAAATCACCATTTCTGCAGCTTTTTACTGTTTTTTCACAGGCTTATCTGCACAGGTGTTATTTTGAAGCTAGCCCATTCCCCAGCTGCTGGGTCTGGTGGCTTTATTGTATTGCTGTGAGAGAGTGCTTTCCACTTTCCCTGCATCACAGTGGAGACAGAAGCGAACAGAACAGTGTGATTTCAAGCACTCTGCAGGAGGGCACTGTATATGTTCTCCAGAGCTTAATTCACCTCTCTTATCCTGTTGCCTTCCTCAGTGCACCCAGAGAAGTTCACTTTGAAAAGAGTTATTATGTCTAATAAGCCTTCTAAGGAAAAAAATAGTTTATCAGAGGCTGCTTAGCATATATACTAATAATAAATATGTCCATGTAATAAATAAATATTACAATAATAAATATAAATAGAATAATATAGTAATAACTATAAACATAAATAAATAAACAATAATAAAATGTCCAGAGTTGGGAGAGGGGGGAATTCAGAACTTTTGGCTTTAGGGACTGCAGTTGAATTACTAGATAACACTTCTACTTCACTCAGCGTACAATTTTTCCTTTGTGCCTGCAAAAATTTTCCTCAGGATACACATATTCCTGTCTCTCACCACAGTAGCATTGTTTGTTAACAGCGCTAAGCTTTAAAACATCTCGAATTTACTTGGTTGAAATACTGAACAACTACAGATGTCTGAGAGGCATTGAACCGAAGTGTTTACTGGGTAGTTCATCACTGGGAAGATGCATTCTTGAAACACAAACTTTTTAGAAGCTCTACCGCTCCTTTCAGCAGGGTGGACATGAAGCACTCTGTAACTAAGCCCAGCAATTTCGGAAGGAAGCTTTGATTTTGAATAAAATGCTCAACCTTTGGTGTGTCACGCCACCACTGCTTGCTAGCCCGCTGCCCTGGGAATGAAGGAAGTTCACACCCTTGACAAGGGCTCTGTTTCCCTCCCTCTGGCTGAAGACCAAGTGAAGTGATGTAAAAGCACTCTTTGTCACCAGGGCTAGACTTTCCATTCTTTTGAAATGAAAGCATATAGAAATGCAGAGACGGCCGGGAGAAAGAAGCTGATTCCCACTGACTCCATTGCAGGCCTTGCTGTACACCCTTAATAGCCCTGTAAATATATAATGTGCATAGTTCACTGGACAGATATTATTCTGTTCTTAAATTGACGTATATTACTAATTTGGCTAGCAGGTAACTTTGGTAAAGAACTGGCAATTTGGCTAGCAATAGGCTGTCACACATTCGAAGTATCCAACAAGAACTTTCTAACTGCAACATAAAGCCTCAGGGTGTCGCCACCTAGCTCTGAATTTATCTCCCTCAGTAACTTGTATTCCAAAAGCAGACCTCCTGTCAAATTTCCCCTCCCCCCTCCCAAGACTGAGTATTTTATGCACATCAGGCAGTTCCTCATCAGGCATTTCCTCCACCCTCAAGTTACTGACCTTTTTTCTGGGGAGTTTCCAAGATGTGGGTAAGGTGGGTTGTTTTTCTTTCCTTCTCTTTCTAGACTGCAGCCCAGAGTCAAGCAGAACATTCCAGACAAACAGCTTTATTAAGTGGCACCGTTGTTCCCTGAACTTAGTGATTAATTCCTTTGCTGATACACCCAATCACTCACTTTCCTTTCCTTGCAAATGAATCCTCCTACCTTTGTGCAGTTCGCTTTTCACTGTCTCTCCTAGGCCCCAGATCTAAGGAACTGCTTTCCACTTCTGAACTGTGTATTTGTTTGAAACTAGTCTTTCACTATGCAGCCTTCTACTTGGAAGTCCTATTTATCGAGGTATAACCTGCCTCAGAATATGAGCTCTTTCCTGACAACACCCTGGTAACTGTTGCTCCACTTTTCACACAGTCTTATCTAGCAATTGTTACTCCAAGGAAACACCCTGCCATCAATTTTTTGTTTCCTGATTTGCAGCCACTTCCCCTTGCTGCATTTCCCCAACATTTACATGAATTCTTATTCTAGCTGCAACACTTGCAGCAGGTAGCACAGAATAAGTAGATATTTCATTCACTGCAGGAATTCTCAAAATTCATTGAATCCTAGAACTGCAGGAATTCTCAAAATCCATTGAATCCTAGAACAGTCTGTGACCTTGTCAGCCCCTTTAGGCACTGGAAGCTGCTCTAGCATCTTCCCAGAGCCTTCCCTTTGCCAGGCTGAAAAACCCCAGCTCTCTCAACCTGTCTCCATAGGAGAGGTGCCCCAGACCTCAGATCATCTTTGTGGATCTATCACTCAGTATTCTATACCTGTAGTTGACTTGGTTATCTTAAATATTCTTACTGGGTTGAGACCATTCAAAACCGGGATATGCAAAATCAGTATCATTCTAATAATTCTGAGTCAGCTCCACATATCCAGCTTTAACTCTGAGAGTAAGAGGCTTTGTTCTGTTTCATGATCCCAGTAAAGTGATACTATGGGAAAGAGGAAATAAAAAAAACAACTAAATCACAAAAATCTCTCATTTAGAAGGAAAAAAGAGAAGTGGGAGGAAGCACAATCCTTTCCTCATTGGCAAAGAACTGGAAACTATCAGTTTATCTACCTGGAGAGGGGAGGAAAAAATTTCACAAACTGGTAATCAAAAATAAGATGAGGACAAAATATTCTGCCTAAGCATTTGTTAAAGGGGCTGGAGAAGAGCATGAAATGCGCAGTTTTCTTTTTTACTTCCCTTCAAAGAATGAATGAAAAATTATTCTACACAGCAAGAAAATCACTTGTAATATAATTCAGAAAATATATTATTTCCCTTAGAAGCATCTTGCTCAACACTTGATTTCACATTTTCATTCCTTAGAGATTACAGTTCTTTGCATTTTTATATCTGTGTTCACCACCTTGTGGTTTTGAAGTACAAACAACTTCATAAATATTATTCATAGCATTAGAAAAAAAAAAAACCAAGTAGATTCATGTTCTTCCACACAAATGACAAGTGAATAAATACAAGTTATATGCGTGACTAACTGAAATATTACACTAACATTTCCTGGCACTATAGGAGTACCATGATTGCTACACACAGCTGTAATCAATACTGAGTAAATGCATGTTAAATTAACAGTATCCCTAGGCTAGAGTTTCACTCAAAGGTCATTTTAGCTTTGTTAGCTGGGAAGATTTCACCTGGTGTTGAGACACTTGGTTTCTGAGACCCTCCTTCCCTCCCTTCCTCCCTCACCTCCCTCTGGGCCAGAGCTGGGAAGCTGCCTGGACCCCAAGCTGGGGATCTGCCAGCTGAGGCTGAGCAGAGGACTCAGTTCTGACTCACTGCCAAGTAAGGTGCCCTTCCTTGACTTACACAGGTAGGAAAACCCATTCTGTCCATGTCACCTGTTTGCAACCCGAGTCAGACCTACCCACAGCAAATCACATGTGCTCCTGAGCTTCTTTCAGAAAGGATGAAATGAGCAGATTTCTTTGAAAATAGTGTTATATGAGCTAAGCAAATGAGCAAAAGTTCTGAGATGGTTCTTGTTGGAAATCATGCTATGCTTGCACAACCTTTCACTTACAACTTGTTTTATTTATATATTAACTTTTTCCATTTAGGGAAATCCTAATTATATCTACCTCTTAACACCAGCAGTAAGGCAGAAAGCAAAAATGGATCCCAGTGACATGAGAAGGCTGTGACCTTACCTCTCCTTGCTTCCATCAGGAATGAAATTGCCAATAACGTCAATAATTAAGTTACCATAACTAGATATATAAACCATGATCTCACTTGGATGAGTAAGGCAGATTACACTACGCTGAACTGGCTGTGGACATCTCCTGTGGACTCTGTTTTGATTATACACTGTTCAGACATGAGGTTTTTCCTTCTGAACTAAAACAAGTTGTCTGCTTTTTTAAACAGAAGATCAAACCTTCAGAGACAACCTCACACCACACTGGTGTCTGTATGGGAAACTTCTGAGCACCCCTCTTTGTCCCTTGAACATCCCCAGTATTCCCCATTGGCCTAGGAGGGATGGCCTGGAAAGGACCTGTATTGGCTTCTCCTATCCCGAGCTGCTGGAATTCCTTCTGTCTCAGGTGTTCCCAGTGTAAATAACTGCATGTACCATGAGTAGCAGCTTATGGATCCTAGCCTGTCCTGCCTGCATGCTCTGCACCTCAGCAACCTCAGGTGAATGCCAGCTGCCTGCTCAGAGATCCCTTGCATAGCCAGTGCTTTGCTCACACTTATCTTAGCCAGGGACCACATGGTAACCATTACATGAAGTCTTAGTTAAGAAAAAATTGAAGAGAAAAAAATACAAAATTATCCTTTCTTGTAAGGAAAGCAAGTGCAATATTTTTTTTCTGGACATTTGGTCGGTCAGTTCATGTGACATATCTACAATAAGATCCACAACCACAAAGCATTCAAACAAAATACAAGGCAGTGAACTGCTGTGACACTTTTATTTCAAATATCTAACATCTAACAACAAATGCCAAGCATACTGCTTTGTAAAATTATAGAGAATGTAAAATGGAAAGAGAAAACTGAACTAAGAAAAGGAAACAGATAAAAATCCAGCTTTTGAGAATGACGCCAAGTAGTAATATCCCATCCTGGCCCCCACACAAGACCTGAATTGTTTGCTTCTCTTGGCAAACTGCATAAAATCACACTTCTTCCAGTATGGTTATGCTCTAAACAATAAGTGCTTTGGGACAGATTTGGGCTCCAAGATCTCCACTTCAGTGCCTTGCTATCCAATTTACATATAACCCACTGGTGAACAAGAACTGACTCTTAATTTCTTTGGGGAATGTGTTGCTCGGAGTCTTTTCAAGTGCTGGTAACAACTGTATTGTTTTGCATGGCTTTTTCGTGCTGAATGGCAACATTTGCATCACCACAAAAAGAGAAGAAATAAATTAGTAGACCTTATATAACTTCTCTAAATCTGATTATTCCAGGGAATTAGAGAGTGAGTAGATTCATAGGAGGTGAGAGGGGTGGAAAAAGGTGCTTGCATCTAAAGCCTGATTTCTTACAGGCTACGGAGGAGGGGTGGCACCAGCAAGAACAAAGTACCCATGCTTCCTTCTCCTCTCACAGCCAAGCTGCAGACACAAGGCTGACCTCACAAAGGAACCAGAATTATATGGGGTTCTTATTAAAAAAAGAAAAAAGGAATATTTTACAATGACATTTTTAATGTCATTAAATTTCAGTAAAAAGGACATTGTCTTTGGTCATTCCCCAGACCAGAGTAACATGTACAGAATTCCCAAAGATGACACTTCTCTCCAGTCATTTAGTCCTGGATCATCTCAGTGTGACTGAAGATCTAGATCTGTATGTCTGAATAAGATTTAGATATTTTACTGTTTAGATTTAGATTATTTAGTCACAACTAATCACACTGAGGTTTGATAGTCAGGTGCTCAAAATCTCACTTTCCAAAGTCTGTTCACATGTACCAAAGTCATGCTGCAAACAAACCGTAATTCTCCACCTTTGTATAATTTTTTTCCGTAGAACCTAAATTTTTAAGTTTTCTTCTCATTTAAAGGCTCCCTCTTACTATGCCCAGCTCTGCTTTTCTTGTTGAGCACTGATGAAACTCTTCTTGGTATGAGTATGCTCAAACAGATCTGTTATGGTTATTAAAAGCATTGTACATGCCAAAATGTTTTGTCTGATAAAGTGAAAAACATTTCCAGGACCCTGAGATCCCTATCTGCTGTAAGCCTTGTGAAGAATTGGCCTAAAATAAAGTTACGTTGGTGGCTATTACCACTGGCAGATTGGTAATTTGGTAATTACTAGGAAGCACATCAGCCCAGGCAGAGCTTTAGCATGGAAAATTCCCAGGGTGAGGGTGGGATGTTCTTATCCCCAGACAGCAACTCTTTACCTTGGTATGTGCAACACACAGCACTTCTGTACAGCCTAGACACTGGTAAAATGAGCTTCACTTACTTGCTGCTGAAAGTTGCTTTGCCCCACAGAAGAACAAAGCAAAGCCAGGAACCCTGCACTTGTAACAACCACCCTGGGAGAAGGAGGCTAGAAAGAGGCTTTACCAGAAAACACAGCCTCTGGGTTTACACTTCCATGCTTCCCAGACTGTGCTTTTTCATGAATGTAATTAACAGGAAAACAAACTATCTTAATATAAGCTTTCACTCAAGTACAACTTTTCATATGGATCTCCCATAAGGGACCCTTCTGCCTCCTTCTGTAGCTACCCCAACATCATTTCAGCTTCTAGTCCAGTTTTTCATAGCTCTGACTCCCATTTTGCTGCACTTTCTGCTCAACAAGAAAGAACAAAGGTTTTTTTATAAGTTCCTTATACTGACACCTGAAAGAGCAATGCTGCTCTCAGCACATTCCCAGCCTTTATTCCCTGAGAATATTTCCCACAGACAGCCTCACACCCTGTGTTCCTCACAGGAAAAGTAATTTTCCTACAAAACTGAAGGGCTGGGATTTTCAGGGAGATTATGTTGTGGACATTAGGCTCAGGGGATAATGTTTTGATGGCCAGCCCTGGCCCCAGTGTGGACGTGGAAGGTGTCCAGCAGCACTGTGTAGCCCAGCAACCTGCCCCAAACACCAGTGCTTCCAGGAAATGGAAAAGAAACAGCAGTTTGAGCAACCCATGCACAGGTCCCATGGGACTGGGAAGAACTGGTGGATGAATCACTGCTCACAACACGTCTTCAAGGAAGTCAGCAGAAAATTAAATGGGCTCCAAATGCCACAATTAGCTCCCAGGGGGCCGAATGGGACCCTTTGCTGGAGCCAACAGCCAGGTTTCAGCCTACAACCATACCATCCTGACCTTGATGTATGCAGCAACTGGCTTTGTCAGAGTTTGGGCAGGGTTGGCTTTAAGAAAAGAAAGTGTCCAGCAGTAAATGGTCTTGCTGATGCTGCATGATGTGTTGAATTGGTAAGAATATCTTTTGTTGCTGCAATGCTTTTCTCATTTATGTGTGCACTGGGTACACAGCAAATAGATTTAGCAACCAGGCATTGTTAAACTAAGTTATGCTCCTCCTTCAAGATTTATTTTATATGCTTACTATCAATATCTGCCACAGCAATCCTGCAATTTCTCTGATATAGCACTGCATGCTGTTCACAAAGTAACAATTTACTGTTGATGCTGTTGTCTTAGCTAGGATAAGCCATAGAGCCCAACAATGGTGCATCTAAAGTTCAGCTCCAGACAGCAACTCATTCCCAGAGCTTCTCACATGCTCCTGCATTCCCACCTGAGAGGCTGCTGCTTGTTCTCATTGCCTCTCAGCTATCAGATAATCAAGAAAAAACAGGGGTAAAACCGAGGAGTTGATGTCTGCAATTCCTTTTCTGACCAGCAACTGCAAAGCTGCTCCCAACCCTGGAAACATGCTGGCCCCATAAACAGGTCATCTTTGGTTTAGTCTGACAAGTCTACCACAGCGTACTTCAGAAAAATGCAAACATCCAACATCTTTTTCAATTCTGGGCTTTTATTTAATTAGACAGATTGATCAGGGAAAGATAAATTGCTTAAAGTGTCAGCAATACTGTCCTGAACAAGCCTGTCCTAAACTCATGCTGCCTCTTTACTTTGCTGCCAGATGGAAGCACAGTAAAAATAACTGCCGGGAAAAAAAAATCATTTTCCTAACACTTCACAGAACTAGTGAAAGGATTGGATGTGAATATTCAAGATGGTTATAAATATCTCAACAGAGAGATCGTACCTTTGTGTTCACATTTAAAATTTTGTTCCCTTCTCAAGCTCTCTGATGACCCCATGACTGACAGTGAGCTTTTAGAAAAGGACATTGCCACACTAAATCCTCACAACACAAACCTCACAAAAAAACCCAGAGAGGAATTGTATTGGCAAGGTGTAACTGTACAGTATCTAGCAGTATAAACAGATGCAGCTATCTAGAGACTTGGCAATTAATATCTGTCATATCCAGTATATACATATATATATGTGTGTGTGTGTACAAACATGCAGAAACACACATATGCAGACGACAGCAAAGTCACACAAATTGCGGGCTAAGATCATATGCTCTATCAAAGTTATGGCTTTTTATAACCTTTACCCAGACAAAACCGTGGCTTTTCCTGTGATAAACAATCTTATTCTTGGGAGAGTCAACTGGTAAAAGATGGGCTGTGTGACTTCCTCAGGTGCATTCCCATCCCACTGTCTATGATTTTTGGTGTTATCTTCCACCATCTCGAATTCTGTTAATATAACAGCAGATTTCTGTTGTCATTTCTAGCTCATTTAAAACGTTTTTTGGTTTCATGATGTCATGTCATGATACGGTCTTCTATTTTCAGGCACCTTCATTATTTGTATAAGAAAATGTTTTCTGCCGCAATTAGCATAAGCAGTTAGATCATTCCTGCCAAAAATCTGTTTGAGTTAAGAGCGGGTGCCTGTGACTCTTTCACTGGGATTGCCAGGCATTTCCTCTTTGAATCAATAGGCTGCCTTCATAAGTGAAATATTAATATCAAACCCCCCGATTTAGTTTTTATGTCTAAGTCAAATTTACTCTGCTCCTTCTAAAATCCTACATTCACTGCAAATACGCAAAGTTGCTTAATTAGAATCCAGAAGGCTAGAAAAAATAATTCATTAAAAATAAATACCTAAATCATAACATCTGCATGCTGTCAGCAAAACACTAATCTATTCCAGTAGATTTTGGTTGTCTTTATAAACAAGCTCACAAACAGAAAAACGTGTCACTGAGGGTGCCTAGTTTGTAACACCACTTGTGAAAACCAGCTAGAGGTGCTTCCTTCTACCTTCATGTACAGCATGTTTCTTTCTGCCTTTTTATTCCTAATTCTTCAGTTACAGTAAAAGACATGCAGATCTGAGAATCTGCCCTGCCACTATAGTCAGACCCCTGAGCAGTGCCAGTGTTCACAAAGAGGAACTTGCACAACTTCGTTAAAAAAGGTCACACTTCACCGATTTTATACTACAGAACCACGTAACTGTACTGGGCTCCACGTAGAAGGCTGAATGAAAGCTCTGCATGAGTAATATGAGGTTAAATCTGCCATCTTCTGACTGACAAATGTTCAGAGTGCAAAATGGGGCTGGCATTTATGCCCATGAGAAAAAGTGGGTTAAAAGTATCACCCTCCCCGCTTTCGCTGCCTCCAGTGATATATTACCAAGCAAAACTCCATTGCTCTCACAAGTGCTTTGTAAAGTCCCTGGCCTTTTCCTCCCTGCCTGCTAACACATTTTCCTCTGCCTGTGCAAACTTGCAATTGCAGTCCGCACAGGGCCAGGCACTGACTGCTGAAAATGCTCAGCCACTAGGAAAATACTTCATTTTTCTCCATCTGTCTGCAGCTTTTGCATCATAGCAAAGTTATAGCAGTTAAAAAGACATGTTTAACCTTCTGAAGAAAGCCTCTAGACTATGACATAGCAGCATATACAGAAACCAGAGCAACAAAGCAACTTGCATCCAACTTCTCAGTTTAAATCATGTTACTTTGGTAACTTTAACTCATATTAGTACAACAGTCCAGTTAGAATCATAGAATCATAGAATAGTTAGGGTTGGAAAGGACCTTAAGATCATCTAGTTCCAAACACCCTGCTGTGGGCAGGGACACCTCACACTAAACCATCTCACCCAAGGCTTCGTCCAACCTGGCCTTGAACACTGCCAGGGATGGAGCATTCACAACCTCCCTGGGCAACCCACTCCAGTGCCTCACCACCCTAACAGGAAAGAATTTCTTCCTTATATCCGATCTAAACTTCCCCTGTTTAAGTTTGAACCCGTTACCTCTTGTCCTGTAACTACAGTCCCTAGTTAAGAGTCCCTCCCCAGCATCCCTATGGGCCCCCTTCAGATACTGGAAGGCTGCTATGAGGTCTCCACACAGCCTTCTCTTCTCCAGGCTGAACAGCCCCAACTTTCTCAGCCTGTCTTCATACAGGAGATGCTCCAGTCCCCTGATCATCCTCATGGCCCTTCTCTGGACTTGTTCCAACAGTTCCATGTCCTTTTTATGTTGAGGACACCAGAACTGCACACAATACCCCAGGTGAGGTCTCACAAGAGCAGAGTAGAGGGGCAGGATCACCTCCTTCGACCTGCTGGTCACGCTCAGTTTGATGCAGCCCAGGGTACGGTTGGCTTTCTGGGCTGCAAGTGCACACTGAAGCCGGCTCATGTTCATTTTCTCATCAACCAGCACCCTGAAGTCTTTCTCCGCAGGGCTGCTCTGAATCTCTTCTCTGCCCAACCTGTAGCTGTGCCTGGGACTGCTCCAACCTGTGGAGACAGTGTTCTCACGGGAGAATGCATAATTAGTACATAAACTCTGAATAATCCTGAAAGACACAGCAAGGCCATGAGAGGCCCAAAGAAGCTTAAGCAAGCAAGATAAGAAGAAGCTGGAATTCACTGTGTTAATGAGAACTGTGGACTGTTGGCAAGCTTTCGAGGTCGAGTTCTCACACCTGTGCTTAACCAATTATATGTTAGTCACTAAGGGTCTTCAAGACATGTATCCAATCATAATATGCCAAATCACTGTAAGTGCATGTAAGAAATAGTATATAAGAAGTTAAGGCTTTGTAATAAATTTGGCAATCGCTTGATCACATTGATCATCTCTGCGTTGTCCGTGACTCCCGCATCAACACTCCAACCCAGGTGTAGGACCTTGCACTTGTCATGGTTAAACTTCATAAGGTTGGCATCAGCCCACCTCACAAGCATGTCAAGGTCCCTCTGGATGGCATTCCTTCCCTCCAGCGTATCAACCGAACCACACAGCTTGGTGTCATCGGCAAACTTGCTGAGGGCGCACTCAATCCCACTGTCCCTGTCAGCGACGAAGATGTTAAACAAGACCGGTCCCAACACTGATCCCTGAGGGACACCACTCGTTACTGGTCTCCAGTTATTAAAATTGATCTATTGTTGTATAGAAGCCAATAGATAGCAAGACTTCTAAATTTCCTCTGTCCAAAAATGTGAAGAAAATAAACCCAAGAAGTATGCAATCAGCAGTGTTTTTATTCAAAGTGAGTATTAACAGTATCTAACCAAGCATTCATTAGAAATCAAACTGGAAGATGCTACTGGGAGAAATCTGTTAGTAAAAATTAGCATGTCTGTCATAAGCAACAACCTATGGATGCATTTTAAAAATGTATCTTAGGCCTGTTTTGTTGAGATTTCATTGTGCTCTTTAAATGTTACCACTAGAATATATGTTTTTAATACTTATAATAGTTACCTTACTGAAGAGGCTCAGGGAACCAGAGGCCAGTAGCACAATGCTGGGGACAAGCCATAGATGTTGCCAAGGGAAGGAAATGGACTCGGTGGCAACAGGAGCATTTCCCATTATTGTGCTTTAAATATGCTCAACATTCACTCCCCTGCTATTGTTTTTCACATTCACCTTTGGAAGCAAGGTCAGCCAGGGCTACTTAAAAAAAGTCAAAAAAAAAGTCATTATAGATTTGAGCATGGAAAACTGCAATAATGTCATGTCTTGCACAGAAAAATGTAACAGTTCTCCCTCTTTGTCTTTGACACAATAATTTCCCTTAAATCTTCTAGATTTGTTTAGACAAGATCAAGAATGGAATACTACCCTCAGTTAAAAATTCTTTCAAAAGGAAAGGATGAATGCAATCAGGGATTCAGGAAGGAAATGTTAACCACAATATTCACAGCAATACTTCAATCATATGTTAGACTTCTGTCAGTATATATCTATTTTGCTTCATATATGTATGAGGGTATGTTCTTTTCACAAACATATTACAGATCCGAAGCCCAGCCCTACAAAAGAGAAGATTATAGTGTCAGGCTCTAAAACTGGCAGCAAATCATATCATCTGAGAGGTTGAAAGAAATACTGCAGCACTTTATGCCTAATAACACTGATATCAGGCAAAATAAAACACAATGTTGGATATATTTTTCTTTAAAAATAAATAAATAAATAGATAAAAAATAACAAAACCATCCTAAACATAGTTTCATGTTGTAACCCAAACAGCAGATCTCACGCTAACACTGATTCAGTACAGACAGTCTGACATTAAAAAGCAACTCCCCCCAAAAAGGAAAATGGCAGTTGTGTTTTCCAACAGAAAATGTCAAATTTGCGTCTGTAAAATACAAAATATTAATCCAGTTTCTGCCATAAATTGCATTTTCTTAAAGTCCTGGGAGGGTATCAAGCCCAAATCCCTGACATTTCATTTTGATTTAGTGAAACAGCAGAATAATTTCCCAGATTACATTGTATTCCTGAGCAGAAGCAGCTTAGCTAATGAGATGCGTTTTGCTGGTGATAACAAACATAATGCAGGAAAGGTGGTCTCCAGGTGAAAAATTATGCCTTCTACACATTTTGGGAGAAAGCTGGTGACTGCTGAATGCCATTATGTCTGGATCTTGATATGCAAAAAGAAAAGCAAACTCAAGAAACAGATCCATGGTTTGTGCTGGAGCTGGGCATAAACACCTCCTGATATATACTAATATGTCAATCATTTCCAGGGAAGAGTTTAGTATCACATTCCCCATCAGTATAATATCAGTAAAAAGCTATAAAATTCTTAGGTCTTGACCTACCAATCTGCTGATGTGCAAAATTAGAGACCATGGTGCAGATTTTCTTAAAAATTGAAGATTTGAATATACCAAAGTCTTCTTTTCCCAGATCAGAACTACTGTTTAAGACTACACATGACATTTCTGGTTTTCATTTGCTCTATTTCTCATAGAAACTTGTAATATAAAGGACAAATGCTAAACAGTAATGCCATTACAGGATTTTCACCTAAACACAAACCCCCATTTTTACCACAGCATGTAGTGAGAGGTGATGGCACAAGCGGTCAGCTCACTCTCTGCTGTAGCATGATGCAGTTGTGCAGTGTTCAGCTCATGGCAGTGGAGCTTTGCCAGATACACAAACTCACTGAAATTTAACAGCAATGACAGTTGAAGAACTTTCTCTTTGTAGTCTCTCCAACTGGAATTAATGTCACTGAAAATTACTGTTTAGGGTTCCTCTACTGTTCTTTACAAACTCTTTCTTCCTTGAGCTTTAAATGACTGAAAGTCTTTTAGTCAGTCTTATTACAGGATCAAAGCTGCCGCCAAGCTTATAGCTTTCGGTTGTCACACAGATGATTTTTTTTTTCCAGTATATACAGTGTTTCAGTGACTACAATGGTCATGAAAAGCACCACATTGGCCACACTGAAGTCTGTGCTTTGTAAGCAATGCTGTTTCTCCATCTTTTCTTTAATCCTTAAACCTCACAGAGAGATTTGCATTTTGACTCCACAATCAATACTGCTGATTAAACCCAACTACGCAATTTGAAGAAATAAACACAATAGTTCTTATACGTTTACATGAGGAAACAAGTAGGTATTTGTTTGAACAGTATGACTAATCAAGAAAGAAAAGATCATTTTCCCTGAAGTTCTGGGAACATACAGTGATGCAGAAAAGGACAAAGGAGGAATTATTCCTAATCAGAATGAAGAAAAAGAGATTATCATGAGATAGAGCAATGATAAGAAAACTGCCATTGACCAATGACAGACATGCTGAGAAATGAAACTATTCATTAGGATGTAAAGGAGATAATACCTAGATATGTGAATTACTTAAAGAATGGGAGTCAGTTGCTCTGGTGATTTTATTTTGTATTCATCTAATGCTCAGAGTAAAAATCTAGTTCCAGTTTTTTTTTAAGACACATAAGTAGTATCTACAATAGCCAAATATGAACCTCACAATCAAAAAAACCCACCATAATATGGATTTTCGTTGGTTCTGTGACATGGTTTTAGAAGCTACTGAAGAGTAACCTGCCTTTATTGCTATCAGGGTGGTCAATCTGCTTCAGGACTGTATTTCCTGGGGGTACAGTAAACCCTGCAGAACAGTAAAATAAGTGTCCTGCAAATTGTCATCACACCATTTTATAGGTGTGAACTGGAAATTGAGTAATATATCTACTAGCGTAAATACAGATGACAGTATTTAACTTGGAACAAATCATCAAGGGCAGTAAGTACAAAATTCAGTATTTGAAAATGCCACACATTAATTAGTTAATCTCCAAAATGCCTCCCTGTAACAAAACTTCTTACTAGAGAATTAACAATACCTATTTTCCAGCCTAATTAATATCCCTAGATAATCAAGAGAACCTTCCAATGGTGAATATGTTTTCGTCTGTGTTTCATCTTTTGTCTGAGAGATATCAGAAATTATGAAAAAAAAAACCCCGAAAACACAGGATCACCTTATAGGTCTATCTGCCTAGAAGTTTTTGTTCAGGAGTGACAGAGCAGGATTGTCCCCAGCTGTGCTTCTACCAGTGATTCTCCCATTTTGGCTTTCAATTATACAAGACAGGGACCTTAGAGCTCAGCATCCACGGCTCCTAGGGAGAGCAGACCCTGGAAACAAGCACTGCAAAGGGCAGAGAGAACAGCATTCATAAAGGAGAGGACAAATGGGAGGGTATAGTGAGCAAAACACAGAAAATGTGTTTCATCTCAGTTGTTACTTCTGCTGGATCCTTTTAAACGCATCACCTTGCAAGAAAGACGGTTTGTGATACAGTGTTGTGGAATTTAGCGTAAGAATTCACTCGTTTGTCCTTACCTTATTTAAAACACTGAGCCGTCATTCCCTAATTATTGTGCAAATATTTAATGCCTTGTTTAAACATTGTGAAACTAAACACTTCAAAAATCATTGTTCTGTTGCAATAGTCATTCAGCAGTGATATACATCGAATCTTTATAAAACCAGTGTCAAAAAAGCCAGTATTTCCAGGGGATTTTTTGTTGCTATCAGCTATAAGTAAACGTTAAGCTCAAATAAATTAAAAAAGTTAGTGTGTGGGGCGAGGGGTTGTGACTTGGCATCCATCTGGATCTGCTGGGAGATTTAATTTAATCCAAATAGTGCATTAGGGGCTTTATTTTAGATCCCATCATTTGGAGATCTGAAACACTGCCCAAACATTTCTGGAGAAGTAGTATGGATGAAAGAGCAGAATGAAGGAATGAGAGACTCTAACCAAACATCACAGCTCTGCCTGACCTTACAGCTCTGACAGACTCTGTGACAGCCACCAGTGGTGTAAAATACTCAAATATTCTTGTAAACCTATCAGCATTTCATCTTTAATGGCTACTTTAATTTCTGTCAATTTTTAAACAGGCCTGAGCATGTGTCCAAGATCTATTTGTTACAGTTTTACAAGGCAGATTTGTGATCTCAGTTTATTAATAGGTAGTTTTTATTGCTTCTGTTTATTCTTGGCTCTGTGTGACTATATCTCACTGGGCATGTAAGGGATTTGTTTGTTGGGGCCAGTCTATAAACTAAGATTTCTTTGTTCCATACCTGTTCCATAATCAAGAGAAAATTATCCAAATAGGTTACCAAAATGTTCTTTGTCTCCTTTTTAATGTTAGAATAACAGTGATAGCAAACTGTAATGATTTACTCCCACTGGTTATAAAATATGGCCTTTCACTTTTCTTGGATTTAGGTAATTTTGCATATATTCCTATTTTCTAGCAAGATATCATTTCTGATTCCATTATTTAGCTCTTAAATTTATCCATCTGCTATAAGTCCACCTCATTTTTCCAGCCCAGCAACTCCCAAGCAAAGTCCATCCCAAGAAATACCCTCCAAACCTGTGATACTGACACACTGAGCAGCTTACTTTTCTGCCAAACTCCAGAAATGTGGCACTCATTTTGTATCCTTGATGAAGGTTAAGAAACTAAAAATAGCTGTGAAAGTGGTAAATCTGAGCTTTGTGACTGTTCCCCAAGGTGGGTGACTTTAAATATGGTCCTATTATGAAAAAACAGCCCCAAGAAAACTGCAAAGAATCAGTGATGTGTATTGCATGAGTGGCTTGAAATGGCTGAAGATGCAGCACAGAGACACGCTGTTTTGTGCTGACTTCCCCAGGGGCATGCAAGACCACCAGTAAAGAGAGAAGATCCACACTGCATGTGCTTTGTGGTACTAAAATTGATGCTAGCACATCTACACTGCAACCACTGTTGATTTTGGGGGAAGTGCAATAAAAGAAGACCCTGTAAACGCTTACGTGTTTGAGAATTTCTGTGCTTCTCTGTTTCACTGGGTTCACAAAGGTTTTTTCTGCACATAAATAGTTGATGCTGTAAAAGATATTGATTTGACACACTAAAGCTATGGTAGAGTGAATCCCATAAGGCTTCAAACACCTTAGCAAACAGAGTGCAATGGGAGATTAACAGTGATCATCAAACATTCCTTTTGAACTAGAGGAGCTTCCAAGCAGCAAGACCAAAAGTCCTAACAGATAGTTCACTGGAAAAGTCTGCTAACAGCACAGGGGCAGTTAAAAGAGAGCTCAGAAGCATACTCATGACTGAACTTTATAGGATGTTGGTATGCATTGGAACAAGTCCAGAGAAGGGCCACGAGGTTGATCAGGGGACTGGAGCACCTCCCATATGAAGATAGGCTGAGAAAGTTGAGGCTGTTCAGCCTGGAGAAGAGAAGGCTGTGTGGAGACCTCATAGCAGCCTTCCAGGGGCCTATAGGGATGCTGGGGAGGGACTCTTCATTAGGGACTGTAGCAACAGGACAAGGGGTGCAAACTTAAACAGGGGAAGTTTAGATTGGATATAAGGAAGAAATTCTTTCCTGTTAGGGTGGTGAGGCACTGGAATGGGTTGCCCAGGGAGGTTGTGAATGCTCCATCCCTGGCAGTGTTGAAGGCCAGGTTGGACAAAGCCTTGGGTTCGTGTGAGGTGTCCCTGCCCATGGCAGGGGGGTTGGAACTAGATGATCTTAAGGTCCTTTCCAACCCTAACCATTCTATGATTCTATGATTAGAAAAGCAATATAAAACCATACAAAATAATGGAAACAGGTAGCATCAATCATTTTGCAAGGTTTTGGCTGGAAGGGGCTACTAGACCTTCTGGACTTACATAGGTATCGCAGTCCCTTATAAGCCAAGTGTTAATCCTGTATTGACCCAACTAAGTTGCACTTAGGATGTGAAAGCCATCGCTTTTCTCTTTTCTTCATTTCCTGGCTCCAACAATTCTGGTAAAAAAAAATCCTGTAAGTTTAATAGCAGACCCAGTCAAAGGCCTTGAAGGTAATTCATAGTGAGCATTTACTGGCTTCAACTGCTTTCTCCCTTCTTGTTTATTTTAATGTCAGTTCCCTATGGAACTATTACAACTACACAGCAAACTTCCCCAGAGGCCAACTGACACACGACACACAGGTTTTTATATAACTTGTCTACTGTACACTGACTCGGACCATAAGAGACTTCATTTTGGCTTTATCATAGCCTGCCCATTTGTCAAATCACAGCATATCATATATTTTGGGCGACAGTACCTGCAGGAAACAGTCTGTGTTGAGTCACATATACAAAACCCACTGCGAAAATTCTGATACCTGTGTGTGCAAGAATGGCATCTGCCACTGCTGACACCAAACATACTTGTCTATCTTTATTAAAAAAAAATAAATTAAAAGCATTCATAACCAGAAAGATTTAAAAATAGCCAGAAGCCTTCAAAACCAAGTTTCCCTGAAAAAAATGAGCCACACTAAAAAACATATGTATTTTTATGCCTACGCTTAACCATAGGCAAAATCAGCCCAGCAATACATGAGATGATCACTTACTCAAAGCTTGATTTATCCAGCAAAAAATCTGGATACTAATTAGACGGAAAATAAGCTCTTGTGATTAATTATTGGGAATAAAATAAAACCATAAATATTGTGGGATAGGAGGAAGCCATAAACAATTCAGTTAAAATCAAGTAAGAGAGCTTACTTTTAACTACAGCATGATGCTAAAGCTAGAACTGGAAAAGTTGAAAAACAAAATAAACTGAAGTTTGTCCAAATTCATTGTATTCATATGTATTACAGTCATCTGTCAGTGATTACAAGCCAGTGGGGTCTGTTGTATGCAAAGGATGTAGAAACAGTCTTCAAATATGAAACAAATTAGAAACAGCCTCTAAACAAGTGTTTGATGTATGAAAAAAGATAGTAAGAAAATTAAAACCTCAGAATGCTTTTTAGACCAGCTGCCTGAAACAAACCTCCTTTCCATTTCCAAAAGGTCTGAGTCAAATGTGACATAAGCATGATGCGAACCACCACACAATGTTAATACTAGGAAATTTGCCATCATGCAGTTAGCTAAAGAAGAACAGAAAAAGGAAGAGTGAGAGAGGCTTATTGATGGGTAACTTAGACCACTGCCATCCTTTGAGTCTGTATCAAGTTAACTGGGATGAGAGGTAAAAAGATATTCTATAAGGACAAAACCTACACGCACCACATACTAACTTAACTAAAATACGTATCTCCCTTCAAGGTAGATCTTTCACCCTGGTTTCTTTTGTTCAGCTGTTACATGCTGTAGAGCTCCATTTTCACAGTCACCAAAGAGTCTGAAGCAAATGAGCAGCGCCTAGCTTGAGGTCTGGCTGGTAGAGGATGCGCTTTCAGCTTTTAAAGGCCTCATAAAATCAGGGCTTAAAATAAATATTCTAAACATTATGTCTGTGTTTGCACATACTTAGGAATATCCCACTAGCCCTGACCTGGCCATATTCAGCATCTGAGCTTGTATTTCCCATGGTGAAATGTTTTGCAAATTCAGACTTGCATTTGATCAACAGCAAATTATAGCAACATAATCTTTGCAGTATTTTAGGAAACTGCCACGGATTGTCCCTGCTTTGTGATAGACTTTCTCTGTCCTTGTCAAACTGACCCTCAGGTCCTGGTTACTCACAGCCTCTTTGTTGCGCTCAGGAGGAAGGAAACAGCTGTATCACTGACAGCGATGCTGACTGAGACAGCAGGAAAAGGAGAACATAAGGGGGAAAAGGAAGCACATAGAAAGTCATAGGTGGGTCAGAGCCTCACAGCTCAGCACTGAGACACCAGAGGTTTGCAGGCTTTTACAGCACAAGTGGCAGAGAGCCAGATTTACAAGCTTTTACCTCTTTTTAAGCTCTTACCTCTTATTTGAGCCTCTGAACTTCCACAAAACCCAAGCCATCAGTCGTGAGCATGAAACGTCTGTGCAGGGTGGGTTCAACTTCTTTCCTCAAACAGGGACAGCTGCAGCATGCAAGTACGCTATTGTCATGAGCTGGAAAACTGGCCCCCTGCAGCCCTCACCTCCTCCCTCCCCACCCTGTTTCACATCCTGCACCAAAGCTTTTCTTACCAGCCATCCCTGCTTGACCTTGCTGCTTGCCCTTCATGGCCTCTGCCCTACCTTCAGAGAGCCACTGTGAGAAATGTAGTGCACGAAGTGAACTGGTAGCATCAGGAGACCATTGACACTGATCAAATCCCTCCAGTGTCAGCTAAGAAGAATCACACTTTGAATTTAATTAAAAGTAACATCAGAGCTGTCATCGCAGCTGGGATAAATGAGAAAAGACTAGATCGCAGTTTCTTCTGGCTAAACAGAAAACACTGGAGAAAAAAATGGCACGTATCCCAATAAGGAAAAAGTTAACCTGCTCCCTTTGCAAAACTTTATAAACACTTTCCCCCTAAAATATATGAAAAATGCCATTATCCTCTCATAAGCAGCTGTGTGATGTCAAGACAAGCAGTGCATTGTAAAGCTGGGAGAGGTGCCAAATTAATCTAAAGTTAACCTTTCTATATGGGATATAACTCAAATGAAGATGAGAGGTTTGGCTCCCAAACTAGATAAAAGAACCTTAATTTGCTGCTTAAGTTATTGACTGTACCAGTTAAGACTGAAGGCAAAAAAAAAAAAAATAATCCCAAACCTCACAGTTGCACACTTTCTCATGGATGCCGAACTTACTGAAATTGAATTTACAAAAAACTTCATCATCTTCTAGGATGATTCATATCAGAAAATAATTCTTCCATTTTTCTGTAGTACAAGTCCTGGGGGAAACTGCTACACAGATTCTGAGGATGAAGATAGAAAGCTAAATAATGTCAAAGAAAGAGATGGGAAAAACTAAATAATGTCAAAGAGAGAGAAGGTTCCATACTTTTGTCTGGAACCAAGAATAGTGCATGACAGAAAACCAACCATTAGGGTACAAGTACACTCAGATTAAAAAAAAAAAGATGGAGTAGTGTTCAGAGCCTTGCCTGCACCTGACACAGGCTCAAGGGACAACTGGACTACTCTGCAGAAGAGAAATCTACTGAAGGTTACTAACCACCCAGAAAACACCCCTACCACATCAGGAAAGCAAAGAGCTGTAAGTGGCAGAAAGCTGGGAGGGTATTCTTGGGAAGCATGAGCTATTTTTGCCTTGTTCTTCTGGTCCTCGCAAAGAAAAAGCTCTGTCCAAGGGTACTGGGTGAGATGAGCTCTTGGCTGGAGTCCATATGGTTGTCTTCATCCTACATTTTCACTCAAAACACAACCCATTTTTCTTGAGGTGCTTCAGAAATTGTAACAAAGAATTTGCTAACAAGCAATAAGAAGGAATAAACCAAGCTATAGAAGGGACAACGCAGAAACAGCACAGGGTTTCTAGGAAGGAAAGCTAAAAAAGAGAGGAATTACATTTGCATCTGTTACCCCAGTGGAAAGAAAGAAAGCAGCATGCCAGAGGATGTGAAGATACAAAATATTATTTATTGACAATATCTCAGGAAGGAAAATCATAATCACAACAAAGTGAGGGCAGTTAAATGAGTGAGGTGGCACAGAAAACAGTGTAATGAAGATTTTTTATTATTTTACTAATTATTTCCCTCACATAGGAAAGCCTCAAAAATACTGAATTTTAAGTTCTATGAAAAATCATTACAGTAATAAAGGCAACTTAATGCTCTATGGGAGACAGTTTGAGTCTTTAACAAGAGTTCTGATTTACTACTTTGATGCCCCAATGCAGAAGCATGCCCCACATGCAGAAGCGTAAAAACAGGTTCCCAGCTGTGCCCAATACAACCATCCATCTGCTCAAATGGTAATAGAGCAGACCATTAAAAACCCAGTATTTTTAGCTCAGGAAAAAACCCATACATACAATATGTTATACCATATTCAGTCTCTCCAAAAGAGATGCTTCCAGCAGTAGCACACAGCAAGCTCACGTGTGTCCTAAAAATCATCTTAAGGGAATCTGGCTGCCAGGCTGCTGTCTCAGTTCATTTTCTTCACACTACAAGAGAGATGACATTCTGGTTCCAAAAAACTTCACTTAGTGAGATCTATTTCAGGGAGGAGTGCTTCATCTGCATCTTGTGCACAGTTTTTGGAATATTTCAGCTGCATCTCAGGGAAAGTCTGTCTATCTGTAAGCGAACCTGTTGAGTTTTAGGTAGTGTTGAGTTATGATAACTCTGAGGAGGCGATAACTTTTTTTCCCTAATAATTACCTGTATTTGTTCACATACGCATTATATGATTGCTCATCTGTCTCCAAGTGGCAGTCTCTCACTTCACACTGGCACTTCTTCTGGCTGAGGGGGCAGCGGTTTGTCTCGAGGGAGCCCTGGGGTCTCAGACTCCCCCAGTCCCCTGAAGCCCCCATGCGGGCTGCAGCAGGTGGGAGGGCTGAAGGGAGTAGCCGAAGAGACAGGAGTTTCCCCAGGCACTGACAGCGGAGGGAGGGGAGGGCGGGAGGTAGCGGGCCGGGCCCCCGCTATTAGTACCGGCCCTCGGCGGAGCCCGCCTCAGTGCGGAGCCTCCACGGCCTCTCAGCACCATGCAGGAGCTCAGCGCCGCGCCGCCCGCCGCCTTCCTCCTCCTCCTCTGCCTCAGCGTGCTGCTGCTGCCGGCTGCCGCGGCTACGGGCACCGAGCAGAAGCTGAGCCCCAGCAGCCGGCTGGCCGCGGGAGCGGCGCGGGTGGCCCTGCACTACCTCAACTTCCAAACGGCGTCCCCCGGGGCGCTGCAGGCGCTGGGGCAGGTCCGCAAGGCCACGCTGAAGGTAGGCGGGAAGCCGGCGCGGCAGGGCGGAAGGGTAGCGGGGTGGCTGTCGGTCCGGAGGAGAGCGGGGAGGGCGGGCGTGGTCTTTAAAACAGCGCTGGGAAAAGTCTAATTAACAATAATTACTGTAATAAAAGAGCGCGGCCCTCAGCGCGCCCCCTTCCGCAGGGGGTTCGGACCACCGGGTGCCCTCAGGAGGCGGCAGTCCCACCGCCTCTTCCCTCAGGGGGCACCTCCGAGGGGATCCGCCGCTAATGGTCACGATTTAAATAACCCCAAAATCCAAGCCGAGCGCCCCGTATGGTGGTTGAGGGTGCCCCAAGTGCCCTGGCTTGGAATCAAAAGCAGCATAGCATGGAAACTGAGGAACAGAGCGGGCACATGAGGGAAAGAAAACAAGTTTGATAAGGGAATCTTTCCAGCAGAATCACTTCTGGAGTGATCATCTACTTTGTGAGAGTAGGGACAGAAAGGAATTGGCTTTCTCCTTCTAGAGACTGAGAGCTTCAACTAAAGGCAGCACAGTTCCCATCAGAAAACATGTCTTTAGTTTTACATGTCAAATTGAGGTGAGAGGCCTAGATAGAAGCAGCTATAGGGGCAGAGCTTTCATGTCATGAAGAGCTAGTCAGGGATGCTTGAGGCACCCTTGTCATGCTCTGTTCTCATCTTCTGGCCACAGGTTTTGCATCCTTCTCAGTTTCTGAAAGTAAGAGAACAGGGAAAAAAGCCTGGGAAACACTAAAAAAAGGAGATCTTACAACATTTGTCCTTCGGCATCTGCATGACATCTTCAATTCAGACCCTCACTCCTCAAACTGAGAATAAGATGCTGTAGTGTGAAATCTTCCAAGAAAGACGTTCCAAGCTAGCCTAAAACATTTAGGATGAGCCTCAGTCTTTCACATGTATCCCAGCTGGTAGCTGCACCAATTCAATGTGAAGCCTGTTTGAGTTGCACACAGTATTTAACAGACCAGAATAATTTCCAATTAAATTTGACAAAACACAAACTACCACATGAAAATTCAGAATGTGTGTGCTCTTTCAGCCTTGCACTATATGAAGTAAGTATAGTGTTAGCCGTGCTACCTGTCAGGGAATGCAAACACCATGTCCTGCTGTGGATTTATCTGAGACACCACCCTTTAGGTAACCCTGTTCTCACCACCATTCCCAAACATGTCATTAAGCATATAGTTTAAAAGGTGCTGAGCATGCATGTGCTGGAATGACATTTCATTCTTCTTATGAAATTGCTGCAGACGCCTATGACAGAAATTTACTGTGATACTTGACACTTCTCTGTCGAAACTTACAAGTGCTCCTTCTGTATTTACTGGGCACTTTACTGGGTAGTGTGCATAGGTATATATGTGTATATTTACATATACAAATGCTTGTGCCTCTTTAACAGTATGTGCTGCTGGAAACAGTGCACTTGGCTAGTAAAGAGACATATCAGAAGTAAGGGGTTGGTGCAGATCCTCTTTCCAATCTCCATGTAACTATTTGCAAGGTAGTTTTGGTTGCAGGGAGAGAAAGGGATTTTTTCCTCCCGCAACGAGCCATCTGTCTTTTAATACAGGAAATAAAAAAAATGGTTCATAGAGAAGTGAAATGCCTCATTACTTCCTTACAGTACTGGATGTTGTAGGAGCTCTCTATAACCACTTTCTATAGTTTATTTCCCCTCTTTCTTTGCACACTGTGAAAACAAGAGGAGAAATGTACTAGACATGGTCACTTCCTTCTTTTCTGTCCTCCACTGTAAACAATGAAAAGCATTTCCTGGAAGGAATGTGCTATATTATGTAAGTGGAAGAGACAGAAATGTCGAGGTTTGGGTTTTTGTTTATTTTTAAAGAAGGTTAGCTTCATATTGGTTGGTATATTACTGTATCTAGTAAAAACAGGATAACTTTATAATGGGATAATAGGATAATTTTATAATGGGATTCAATAATGAGCATCGTATTTTAAAAACTAACATTACTAGCCCACTAGCCAGTGGAACTGTGGTAATTAGAAACAGGACTGGAGACAAGTCACCAGTATGATAACTCTCTTAGATGTAAAGACATTTTCAAGTTCAGGTGAAATGAGACTTATGTAATTTTTTTGTCCTAGCAACAAATAGTAGAGATACGCAAAATATATAATAAGTCCTACCTTGCCATTGGCTGCCGTTTTCTTTTTGTTGTCCCTTCTCATTCATGTGGGTTTTTAATTAAGTGAGTATCTTCCAGGAAACAGCAACATGCACCACATGGAATAGTTGACAGAGGGACTTTAAAATACATGTTTTTAAAAGAGAAGCATTAGTGTTTGCCAGCTGCCTAGAATTCACGAGAGAAACTTTCAGAACACTGATGTAATAGCAGTCTCCTATACCAAGCTGCCCTGGAATTAAATCATAGCTGAGCAGAAGGTATGTGGACCAGGAGGCGAGGTGCAGAGGTAAAGCTAGGTAACGTCTTGGCTGAACTGCTACACTTGCTTAAATTGGACTACAAAATACAATTTTAAAGATATTTCTCTTCACAAGCTCACCTTGACACAAAACAGCATAACACCGTAACCATGATCCTAATATTAGAAGTCAATTAAAAGATTTCTATTTATTTCCAACAGTCAGTAGAATCCGTGGCAGGGTAGGTAAATTGTCTAGGGAAAGCTAGGTACAGAGAGGTTGAGAAATTATCCATCTCTGCTGGGTTTTCCTGCCTGCATGGGGTGACCTGGCTGCTTGTGGATCCATCCCCAGAACATCCTGAAGCTGCAAGCCACCAGAGTGGGCTTGCAGGGGCAGTGCTAGGGCTGCGAGGTAGGAATCCCCATGGGTGACGCTGCTCTCACTCCTCTCTGCAGTGCTAGCACCTCTACACTTAATAAGCAGGTCAGCCCTCTGATCTGGCAACCGAAAACTGGTCCCAGGGGAGAAATTATAGTGGGGAAACACACATAAGAGATGGAAACCTGCAGCAACGGGTGAGAGATGGATCACCCCTTTCTGTGCCAGTGGGGAGTTACAGCAGTGTACATCAATTGCAAAACAACCTCCTTTGGGACCTGGAATGAAACTGCTCCTAAATTGCTATTTTGGCCTTCACAGTACTAAAAATCTGTCATGAAAATTGCATTAATTTTGAGCCCAGAAATAAAAGAATCCCGTGACCCAGATATTCAGTGGAAAATTGACTTACTCACTTGTTTTCTTCTCTTTTGGACACATTGGCTGCTTTCAGCCAGAAATCATTGCATGATGTCGAATATTCCTGAGCTCAGATTTAACTCACACCATGTGATGGTTTATAGCGATGCACTTTGAAATTATAGTGGAAATACTTTTATAAAAGTTAAAATTGTTTCATGCCAAATATACCTTCTACCTCTCTCTGGTAGGATCAAAGTCCTGTGGGATGTATACCCAGACAACATGTTTTTTAGCTTTGTAGCACCACTTGAAAGCTTGAATCTAATTACTATTTTCAAAGTTATCACAGCTATAAAAATAGTATTTTCTTTAGCAGAGAGACCAGGTAACACCAATGTGAGAACAAAGAATATGGAAAGAATAGCTGAACATATTTGAAATGACCGAATATGCTAGACAGAAAACATCCAGTTTAACTATAAAAGTTTTGTTGCAGACTTTAAGACCCTGATGTTGTAATTGTGTTTAGGCAGCCTGTGGCACTATGTCCTTCAGGAAAAGTTTCAGCAGGAACCATTCTATCCCATCCATTATCATCAATTAAATCGGAGCTAAGTTTCTCCTCCTGCTTCAGAGGTGTTGTAGTCCACCTATTTCAGGTTCTCTCATCTGTGGTACTGGTGTCAAGAAAAGGAGTAAGCCTAGGTCACTGTGCTTAAAAAATACCCATACTTAATTAAATGAATGTTAGAAACAACAGCGGTAACACAGCTCTTGGGTAGCTTTTCAATAAACAGAAACTTAGGACTTAACTGTAGTGATTAGTGAGAGATTAGACCTTTCTTTCAGCCCCACAAATACCCAATTCTTTTGTCAGCCTGCATTTCAGAAAGACAGCTTTTACTATTTTGCTGTATCTCTTCATGTCACGCTCTCTGTCATTTCAAGGACGGCATTTTAGCTGATACACAAAACAAGGGCAGGAGAAGGGAAGAATGGAGGGGTGGAGAAGAAAGAGATATCTGAATTTGCCCTCTGTCCATTTCCTTCATTCCCTTCACGGTGTGATCAGGGTCCAGCTCCAGACTTGCCTCATCTTGAAGTTCAAGAGGGTGTTTTACAGAATTAGAGTAAGCAACTGAACCGATTTGTCCTCCTACCTGCAGCACATAACTCCATGTGTGTACTAAAGGCAAGTGCTGGGCTGATGGCCTTGCCCTGGGAGTGAAATTTTGCTAACGTTACGCTATTAATGGCTTCCAGGAAGAAAGTATGATGGTAACACAGAGGCCCAAGTTTAGATAAATAAACCATGTCCATTTGCTTTGGGTTCTAAGCTTCAAAATTATGCAAACAGCCAGAATTCCCTTCCTGTTTATCTGAGGAGTATTGTATTTAAAAACCAAATAAGACTAATAAATCAGCGCTGTTGCTGGAATAGTCACTTGATTTAAAAATATGCTTGAGAAGGCAGCTTGCTGCTCCGGTAAGATGCCTTTTCTACATTCTGCCTCATGCGCCACACAAAGAAAAGCCTGTGTAAAGATATATCCCCCACCAGCAGCAAACAGAACCAAGAAAAGGTTTATGACAAGGGAGAATGCCTCTTATTAAGCCAGGCAATAGATGCAAAAGGAATAAACTTTCAGACGCAAAAGTGACCTTGTATATCAGAAAGCTTGTCTAAGAAATCACAGCATAGCACACAGAAAGACTTTAGTTTACTTCTAGCTGATTTAATCAAAAGAAAGGATTGGAAATGTACCAAAACGTTAGATAACACATAATGTTATTTTATAAGGAAGTAGTTGAAGAAATAGAAACTTTTCAATACTATTTGTTACTCAGAGTCCCCACTCAAAAATACAGGAATTTCTAAAGTTAATATAAAAGTTGGTAGGAAAAGAAGAGACTGACTAATGAAGTATAGACCAGATAATGCAGATACTTTTAATTGGCTCTGCTCTTTCATTATGGAATGAGACACTGATCCTGTTTTAGCGTAATTAATAGTTTTTATTGTCAACATTAAAAGCTGGTTTCTGTTTCAGCATGCTTTGGGCCGGGGCAGTCTCATATCCCACACCAAAAATATAATTTGTTAACTGAACAGTTTCTGTCAGCAACAGCAAAAAAAACCCCACCCAAATAAACAAACAAAAAAACCTGATAGCCAAGAAAATGGCATATCTCAAAGTTTACTCTTTTAAGGCTTTTCTGATGCATTACACTATAAGACATGCTACTGGCTGCTTTCCATAATCAAGGAGTATTCTTTTATTTCTTCCTTAACAAGCAAAATCTTGGATAGTTGATTGAGCAAGTTAGTGACTGGTATTTCCAGGGCAAAAAGAGCAGATCAGAATCCTGCTCTGCCATGCTGTGTAACAAAATCAGTCTCTTTCCAGTTGCTGTAGAAAAAAATAACTAGAAAAGTTAGCATCCTTAAGGCTAAATTAGTGTAAAGCCTTAGTGTAATTCCTGTTCAGCTGTGAATTAGTCAGCAAGATTTGATTCATTTATATATTCAGGGGCACTCTGATGTCCTGTGCAAAAAAGAAACCTCCTTGGAGGCTGAACACGGATCTGTAATTTTATGATTTTTAAAGTTATTCAGTATCGATCCACCCCATGAAGGACTTAAAGCTGCATTTTTCTACTTGTGAATCTCTCTGAGGAAAGGGTGCAAACCATCCCTTAATGTAAGGGCTATTTAACGGTAGTATTGAGATTCTTCGCAGTTTGCTGCTTAGGACTGTCTCAGTGCATCTCATCTGACCAATTTCCTTGAGGTAGCCATGATGCCCTTGTTTCCATTATTCAGCACTCATGGCAAGTTACGCTACATAAGGCTATAGTTATGCCAATTGCTGAATCCTTCTCTCTTCCAGAGCATTCCAGATTCTGGTCACAAGTACTACCTGCAGTTCACTACCGAAGACTACAAAAGTGGGGTGAGTTTATGGTCCTCCATGTTTCTTCTGATAGTGTGTTAAATGAACTTCAATATCTTCATAACAGGTTACATTTAAGCGCTGTCATAAAAGGGTCTTTCACAACGGAAAGACTTACCTTTATGGTTCTACCTGTCTATCCAGCATGGGGTATGGCTTGCGCTTGGAATCACTTGAGTATTTCATCTCATCAGCCCTCAGTCTCTGCCTGGGCCCAAGTGGTCAGAGCACAGTAGTCACCCACTTTGCTCAGTGCCTGAAGAGCCTGTTGTGTTTCAAATCACATTAGTCACATATAAACACCTGAGTGAAGTCCTGCAATGGCCCAAACTCGACATGACAGTATGGTCCCCATTATCCAGCTGTACCTCCTGCTGTGTACACCAAAATGAGAATACAGACTTAACAAGTTGTGTGTTTTTTTTCATTAGAGCCCCCCCTCCATTCATTCTGTCAGACAGTTGTCATTAGCAACTTTACTGTAAGCATCTGCTTTTCCATTGCACACACATGTGTTTTCAGAACTTATTATGAAGCATTATTTCAAGGCTGAAGTACAAAAGAGTCCCTGTTATCAATTGAGGTTATTTTTTGAGAACTCAAACATATTTCCAAGTCGACTTAGTGCTTTTCTGACACACTTTGATTAAAAAGGTCTGTTAAATCACTTTAGCCTCACGGGTTTAACGTATTTACTTTTCTGGGAAAAAAAACAACAAAAGAAAACCCCTACCAAGAAAGAAAATTATAGCCTTCTGAAGCCTCCTTTCTTGACCCTGCGCAGTTTTATACAAAGTATCTCACAAAGACATATACATATTCCATATGTATACTTCACATCATGTATCAAGGGGCTTTTTAAGAATGTGTTGCTGGTAAATAAAACCTTAATTAAAGACAACATGTTTAAATTCTCTCTTTCCAGGAAAATGCTGGGAGCTGCCTTGCTACAGTGTTGTATCCGAAGACAAAGTCTCCACCTGTTGTCAGTATCAAGTGCATGCAGAGCAAAGACCAGAGGCAAATCCAGGAAGAGGACAACAGACTTTACCAAAAACTCAGGCACCAAACAAAACCAATAACTGGAAACAATATTCCAGGTATGTTCCTCCAAATAGTTGACTGTATTTCATTTTATATTAAAGAGCCTGGGTGCTTTTAAGAACAGAAGCAAATGTACATGCATTTTAAAAAGGAGACACATGCATTTGCAGTAGCACCCTAATACCATAGAACTAACTATCAGAACAAGTCTACCTTGACAACAGTTCTTGGGGAGAAGAAAACCCACAACCCAACACCTGTTGTGAAAGTGTCTTGGATTTAAGAGCAAAGCCTGTGCAGTTTTATATTCAAGTAAATGCAGAACGTCCTCGCGCGGTAACAGCTGCCTTAACCCACACCCCTTCCCCAGCTGAGGGGGCAATTCACAAGGGATGACTAACAGAATTTTTCCATCCTGGAAACAGAGCACTCCGGTCCCTCTTTTCCTCCCCACTAAGTAGGGGGTTCCACTGTCATGGATACTGGGCTTCTCCCCTCCCAGCAGGGACCCAGTAAGCAGAGTCTCTTGGCAATTTCAGTCCTGTCACGCTTTCATACTCTGACTGCAGGCTCAGCATCACTTTCCTCCCTGTTCAAGACTAAAACATCAAAAGCAAATGTTGCTTCCCAGGAGTAGTGCTGCACCAGGCAGAAGTGCTACGGGTTTATAATTTTCCCACTGGACAGAATCAGTCATTTTATATTACTCTTTCTCTCCCTTGCAGACAGCCATGGCAATATTGAACCTGCCCTGGAATCAGTGTGGGCTTTGGCTGTTGCTGGCAGCAGCTACATAATGTGGGAAAAGTCAAGAGAAAACTTGGACTATTTCATGGCACAAGTGAAGTCTGTGAAGCAGTGGGTAAGTGGAGCTAAGTGAAGTGGGTAAGCAAAGCGAAGCCTAGCCAGGCTGAAAGACAGCATCAGTCAGTGCCCAACCTGCATTCTCAGGGAACACACCTTACACCTGCAGCATAATGAACAGGAGTTCCCAAAGCTTTGTTTTCCCCCCATCGCCTCTGATCAATAGATAGCATTCAGTTTTTAATCCCTAGTTATTTAGAATGAGATCTGAGTTATTTTGAATGAGAATCTCTCTGAAGGAAAAATTAAAAAGCAGTGAGAATTCTCAAAGTTACTTGAGGGTTAGTCAATTAATTAGGACCAGAGTCAGCTGAGTTTCAGGTCAGAAAACAGATTGCACAGCCACGCCACAGTTAGTGCCTTCTAGGCAGGATATGCTCCTAATTCCCTGTCTCTCCACACACAAAACCTGCCTCACTGACCACAGCCATCTCGAGCCCTGTTCACCTCACCTCGCTCTCTAAGCAAGCTAAATACAGTCAAGTAAATCTGAGTAGCCTCTAAACTTTAACAGTATAACTTGTGTCTTTGGTAATTTTTTTCTTTTTGAAACATGCCCAGATAAGGAAAGATGATTTTACTGAGTTTGACTACACCGTCCTGCTTCATGAAATTCCAACACAGGTAAGAAAGTGCACGCATACACTACCTCCTTTCATTCACTGAGGAACAGCATCAAAATTGTAAGAGATGTGTATTTTTAATTCTCTTCTCCAGGACATTATCTCATGTCACATGCGCCTCACTTGGCTTCCTGGTCATCCTCTGAAAGTAAAATACTTCTGTGCTTCAGTAAACCATGGGCTGGAAGATGGATCTGGAATGGAATCTGGATCAGCTGCTGGGGTTCTACATGAAAAGGGACCCAATCTTTAAAAGCAATTGTCAGTTTTACATACCTATATTAAATGAGAAATCCTTGTATCAACAGACCTGGAGCTGCAATTTTTCTATACAAGCTGAACCATGAATGAGTGCTTTTGCTACTCTGTCTTGTTCCAAAATTAATTCCCATAGTTTCTTAAACTGCTGCACTCGTAGAGTTCTACATAAGAACCTTTGCTACTACATATATACACAGAGAAACATACACAAGTTCATTTTATGTCACTGACTTACCGTAGCTTTGAATAACATAGTTTGTAAACAAAGTTAATATATTGAGATAAAAAAACTTGAGAAATGTATTAATCTGTTGCTAAGAAATATTTGTTTACCGACTTTTGATTTTTTTTTTTTGGGGGGGGGGGGGGGGGAGGGTGGCAGGGAGGGCTGTGCTAGGTCCATGCTGATTTTTAACTTACAACTCCAATAAACCCAATACTGTTCTGCAGGATGGAGGCTGGGTTTCCTTCTGACACTGCTGACCTCAGCTGTCCATCTCCTGCTGTCCAGCCTCTAGAAGGACTCAGAGAGTGCAGGCTGCAACACATCTCCCCAGGAGGCCCTGGTAACCACCTTCTGCACAGCCTCATCCTGCTGAGGCACTGCTGTGCCCTGCAGCACCAGCTGACAAGAGTTTCTTCTCTCTTACTTGTGAAGGCAACTCAGAAAATACCAATATAAGGAAAACATGTTTTGGGGTCTGCCTGTGCTTGTCCCCATCTGAGAGTCCTGCATAGCAGTGCTGCTCAGGCAGAAATTGAGGGCACTAGCATTGTGTTTGCAGTTCTTTCTATTTGCAGTTCTTTCTATTTCCCTGAACAAAAAACTGCCAACAGGACAGCTCTGTACGGATGAATTTCCACAGTGGGGTTTGGGGTGCAGAACACACCATCAAATAGCTCGTGGATTAAAGCTGCTACATCTTGTGCCTATCCTAAACACAGCAAAGTCCTCTGGTAATTATGTGATTTTATCCCATCATGCCCAAATCTCCACTTGCGGTCCAGCGGAGCTGCTGCTGCCTTGTCTCCATTTGCTCAGATAGTGCTAAACTGTCTCCAGTTTGCTTTTTCTTCCCCCCATGAGCAAGATTTCTCCCAGGTTACATTAACTCATTATCAGTAAGTACCTCTTCCTTCCGGAAACACGGCCTGTTTCTGGGATGATTTTGTTCTTTATAATTTGTGCTACATTGCGCTATCATTGATCTGTAACTGGAAACCATGATTTAAGATACTTAACATGACAGCTTTAACTATTTAGGCAGGTGATTTGTTAACCCCCACAAATTCAGGCATTTTACACAAGTGTATTACAGTCCAATGTACTTTTACTGACTGAAGCTTTTTATATCAGCACATAACAGGCATTACAATAAATTTCATGAAGCAGCATTTCACATACTCCTGGTGTTTTCCTTCAAGCTGGTAAAACATTCTCCATCATCTAAAGCATGAAATCAGAGCTTGTAATGGCAACGTTTCTTAAAGAAACTGGTGATGAAAACATTTTTTAGAAGTAAAATAGCATAGATTTTGCACTTTGGGGCTCTACTTTAGCACACACCTAACTAACTGCAAGTTCAGTTCCCTTACCTCATGAGGCTCTCCAGACACCAAAGAGAGGATTGGGCACTTCTAACTTGCCAGACTGGTGTAACTGATTACTAATAAGCAACACAAACTCATGTCAGATGAGAAGCTGCACCGTAACTTCTGGAGAAGTAGCAAACCTGTTGGAACTCAAAGGCAAAATTTTCACCAGCTTCTTTAGGGCCAAGATTTCAGTCAGTGGGCCAGAACCCAGTATCATACAGCAAAATTCTTGGTTACATAATGCAGACATGGTCTGAGATAAGGCCTGGGCAGGTTCACAGTGAATTCTCCATGCTACAAAACCTACGCAGAGCCTGTTTGGAAGAGGCAGAGGCAAGAGAAGAGGAATCACTCTTTTCCCTCTTTGCTGCTAGGAAGAGTTCACCTAACTATGACATAATGTGAGCATTACCTAAAATTTGACTAAATAAAAGCCCCATCATGCTCAAAGAAACAAAGGCCAGGGTGTCCCAAGGCTCTCGCTCTCCACCCTACCTCCAGTGCCCCCTGTTTCCTGTGAGCCTTCCCTCACCCACAGATTTTCTTCCCGGTGCTTGAGCTGGGCCGACCATACTGTGCCAGGTCTGCAGAGAACCAGCGCTCCCCTGGATGCACCCATGAGCAAGGAATTCACTGCACAACTGGCCTCAACCAAGCACAACATAGAAGCCATATATATAAATAATAACTACCCATTTCTTCCTTGCATTGATTCTGCTTTTATAAGCCATCTTCGACTTTCGGTAAACATGCTGTATTTGCTTAAAAAAAATCTCCAAATGTCACAAGAACCTGCAGGGCTTTTTGAGAAACAAGTCCCAGCTGAGTATTCTCACAAAACCAAAGCTATGAGTGTAAGGGAATCAAGAAGGATTTGGCCCAAAGCAAATCGTACTCATACACATTTTGCCTGTGTTTAGACAGCATTTAACCACCCATGACCGACCTCTCACTGTTCTTGAGGTTAAAGTAAGTAATTTTCACTGTCTGCCTGCAAAGGCTGAGAAGATGCCCAGCTGCTACAGTTCTGTCTGTGTCTGGTAACCATCAACCCTGATCCTGTGCCAGGAATGTGGCTAGTTTTGAACTGGAAATTCATTCTCTGTTTACTGGAAGTCTGCAAAAATATTGTTAAGCTGAGCGAGACAGGAAGGGAGACCATGCAAAGAAACCCCAGTATGGATCCACTGGTAGCAATTAACAAAAAAGTAAATAATGATAACTACTCTTTCTCACCTAACTATAGTACCCTTGTCTCAGCTCTCTTCTGAGTGACCAAGAACTATTCAAATGATTCCCAAGCTAGCATCAGCAGTAACATGTCCTCTTCATTGGAAGATTCTGGGAAAAGTAAACTTTGGTTTAGTTCTCTAACAAGAAAGCAAGGCCATAAAATAAATACATGTCACAGTGTCAGAAAGAGTTAACTTCTACATATACATTCTCCTCAATCCTCTTCAAATACCCCCTACTCTCAGCGACAGGCAGATCTGGTGACAAGAAAGACTCTGGAGGCTTCTGGCATGGTTTCTGAAGGATGTGGAGGGAAAAGTGACATTCATTCTCTGGAAGGGATGCTGGAAGTGCCGAAGGATCTGTGCTTGGAGGACATGTGAGAGAACGCTGAGCATGGGGTTGTGGCTTATCCCCCACATACCTGCCCAGCAGGTCAGCGTTTGCCAAGTCTCCTGAATAAAAATTTTGAAACTTTCAAAACCAGGGAAACAGGAACTGGCCTAATTACAAAATAATGATGTATCAAGTAAAAAATTAAAATTATTTTACTACAAATGGATTAAGACAAATTAACATCTGTGTTTGAACATTTATATATTTTGTTAATGAGTAGCATTTACATGTGAACAATTGTGTAATCACCTGGTGGCTTCTGAGAACACCACAAAGGAAGGATACTACGACGAAATGCCAAGTCCAAGCCCTGCTGCAGCTTGCACTTATCCAGCTGGGCTTGACTGCTGCCACAGCTTGGGCAATGGAGCTTTGGGAGAATATTGTGAAAAAACATTCAACATACACGAGAGGAAAGGAGTCAGTTTTTGACTTTGCCCTTTTTTGCAGGGAGTCGCCCTGTTGCTTCGAGGTATTTGTTAATTACTTCTTCTTGAGTGCTGGGCGAACAGGGTTGGTATTTACAGTATTCCATTGTATATTCACCCTTTCCCTGTAGAGTTGGAGAAAGAACAGTCAAGGTAAGGACACAAACAGTGAAAACTTATTTAGCAGGCCACATCCTCATCTGTGAAATACATGCAGTAAGTGTGTATGACGAACCATACATCATGTACTGAGGCACATACATATGAGATACAAACTCACACAGTATCTGGACGTTGTTCCTGTGAACAAGACTTTAAGATCACCTGTGGTTCCTACCATATGAGTGTGACAATTCTGCTTCAAACCTAAAAGTGACTGTGGTATTAATACCAACCCATTTGAAGGCCTACAGAAAACCAACACTTTTGTGTCATCAGATGTGGAACAGTGGATATTATGTCACACCCAGACTCACCCAATTCAAATGCATTCAAAGAGCATATAACTACAGCCATACAGATTCTAAAAAAAGGACACCTTAACTTTCTGGCGCTGCTGCAAAAAAATCTCTTCTACCTGCAGACATCCATAATTTGAGGCGCATGCCTAAACTTTTCTAGCCTGTAAATTTAATACCTTTACTGATACCAACCACTTTGTATCGCTTACAACTCTGAATCTCTTCTATCCTCAAAGCATGAAAGAATTTTCTGGCCAGAAATGACACAGCTAATGACAGCTATGCTACTCAAAAAGCTACAGTTAACGTAACAGCAAAACCTCTAAGCTTATTTTCTGATTCTGCACTTGATTCTTATTGCTTTTACTGTTGCATACACTGTGTACAATGATGCAAATTAGCATACTTATTTACAGAAATAAACACGTTTTAGCAGAAAGTCCAGTGAGTACATACCTCTGTGCAAGATCTCAACTCAGTAGCATATCCGAACATATCATTCAGTGGCACCTAAAATCCCAAAATACTCTTCTTGTAAAAACAAGATGTTTTTCCATTAACTTTGGTTATCATCCAGTTAATCTCAATTACAATTGCAGAGTCAGCAAAATCTGGTGCTCTTTTTAAACAGCAGTGATCTAATTATCTATTTTTGTAAAATACCTCTTATTTCAACTGATTTGTATTCACAACGTTTTTCCAGCAGGAAACCCCCAAAATTCCATCAGAGTCTGAATGCCCCACATATTGAAATACCCCAGATTCAGTAGTCTGTGACAGCAAGCATGAGATTAAGCTTGAAATAACTCAAGACTGCACCTCTAAACAATTTATGAAGCAGAAGCAATGCAGTGTGTAGCCTGCCCTTAGCTAAGGCAAATGATGATTTACCTGATCACCTGCTGAGAACACACAGGTTTTTTTTGCGGAAAAAAAAAAAAAAGGAACATTGACGACAAGTAATTTGCGTTTATCTGCAATTATGATGTTAATGCAGGCAACAGCTAAAGGAAGACAGCAGACAAAAAGATCTTCCCCGAGCTCTGTGTGCCTGTATTGCTGCCCAGATTTGTTTCGGGTAGCACAGCTGGCCCATCCTGAGCAACCAGGGTGCTGTTTCTTTCTCTGCCATCATCTGACTTTAGGTCAGTAAACTGGCTTCTCTGGAGCAAAACAAATCTACAATAGGTTTACTAACACTGCACAGTACTTATCTGCTGAAAAACTAATGTCATGTTCATCCACGGAAAAACACAGCTACAAGTTTACATACATCAGACAGGAAGTAAAACAGTAAAGGGAGTTGAAAGGCAGCACAAGAAAGGAAAGGTCAGGAACCAGTAAACAACACAAACCTCAGCATAAAGAGTAAAGTAATCCTCTGCGCCATCTTGTCCTGTGATCACACCATGGCGGCGATTAATTCCAGCTATCACTGCTCCTTGGAATTCCGTGGGTGCCATCACCTCCACCGCCATAACGGGTTCAAGTATACGCACAGTGGCATTCTCCATAGCTGGAGTGGGAAAAAATAATTAAATAATCAAACATAAAAGAACAAGCCTGATGTAATTCAAGGTACCCCTGTGCATATCAAAGAGGTGTTTTATGGTTAATGTTAAGTGCTTTTCACATCAGTGGGGGAAAACAATAATCAACTATGTGAAATTTCAGCTCCCCTGCCTTTCATTCCTGAGACTGCAATGCCAGAAGGCACACAGTTTGATAAAATGTTCTTTCTGTAACTGTCTAAAAATGAAGCTGCTGGTATTTCTGTACTATAAACAGGATTTCTCCAAATAACCAAAAGAACTATTGTGCCTCCCTTAAAATTTCTATAAACTCTTGCAGATATTCTTCTCTACACAACTGTCTAAACTTTGAGTGTATCCATAGGAGACAACAGGCAAACAATGAACCTATAGAAATGAGTACATTAGATTCAGCTCCAACAATCAGGAAGCGAGCAGGACCACAGATCCAAATGACCAGATTTATACCTTGCTTCAGGGCTCCTTCTCCTGCTCTGATGAAAGAGATTTCATTGGAGTCCACCATGTGATGTGCACCATCTTCTAGGGCAAACCGCACTCCTGAGATCCTGTGCCCTGACACTAGACCTTTTTCACATGCTTCTCGGAATCCCTGTGAATAACATCTCCCAAGTTAGCAGTCTGTAGACCAAAACAAAGCCTAAAAAAAGAGCAGCATTAACAATAGCCTGCAAAAAACATTAAACTTAAAAAACGAAGCAGTAGTAACAAAAAAAAACCCACCAAAACCTTTCATGATATCTAACAGCAAACCTGCATCTACCCAATGGACCTTCTTGCTTGGTAAGATAATGGGAGAAAAAAACAGCAGGGAAAACTTCCCATTCCCAAGCATTTGAAAACTTTGTACTATCATTCATTGGCACCTCAGTTCAATATTGCTCTTTTTAAAAAACAGAAATCATGTACCAAGCTAAGGACAAGAAAAGGAAATGTCTCAGCTCAAAACTTTGCGTTGGTAAGAGACTGTACGATCAAAACCTAAAAGAATGCTCTTTACGGAAAGAACTACTCTAACCACTTAACTAAAGAACAAGAGTCTTTAAGACTGCAGGCTTTTTCAAGGATTTGGCAAAAATCTTTAAGTGTTGCGTCATGTAGCAATGAAGGAATTGTTTTGGGTGAATCCATTATTGTAAGACTTCAAGGATCATGGTAGGTACTACTTAAATTAGGACATGGCAAGTTATACAGTTTCAGAGAGACAGGCAGAGAGGAAGGCTGAAGAAGAGAGAAAAATAAAGAACATCTGGTAATTCATGTAGGAAATCCAGCTTAATTACAGTTTCCTACATAGCCGGCCTCAGAGAAGTCACAAAAAAAAGGTTACATATTTCAGGGTTAGAGATGAGAATCGTGGGGCCACAATCAGAAGCAGAAGGGGGCCATTAAAAAGCAGATTCAACAGGAGGCTTGTTTGACTGCAAGACAGGAAAGCCTACCTTCTGTATGGAGGCACTGCTGTGTAAATAGAGCAAGCACACACCACCAAAGAAAACAAACTGCAGCTTCTAAATTAAGTGGAAAACCTAGGAATGTCAGAAATGAAGAAAAACCACACAAATGTTTCTGCTTCCACTGAAGTAATGGGAAAAGCTGCGTTGCCTTGGGTAAGACAGTCACAGTAAATGCGGACTGTATAGCAGGAAAACAACCAGTATTTTTTATATGTTATACACACAGAAAAATATTTTGTACCTTTTCAACAGCAGGCACGAATTGTTTTGGAATATTTGTCCCAATGGTTCTGTCTTCAAACTCTACTTTTGTGTAGTCCTCTGGATCCAGGGGCTCAAGCACACCTATAACTTTGCCATACTGGCCTGCTCCACCAGTCTGTTTCTTATGCGTATACTCAAACCTAGAAACAAAACCGTGTTACTCATTACACAAACCAGTTTTCTACAGAAAAAAAAAGTTCCCATTCTTCATGTTGTTTTATTTTGTTTGGTTCTGTGTAAACAAAATGGCTAAACGCCATGTAACAGCAGATTAAACAGCTTGAGGCTATTTAGCACCCAAAGAGGGAGCACCAGGACTCATCTTGCAAGCGGGAAGCTGAGAGATTGCGGTGAGTTAAATCTCACAAAACACAGACTCGGCAAGCAACGCTAATAAAGCCTGCTTACCTTTAGGCGTGTGCTTTTGTTGACTTGAGTAACAAGATTCTTACTGCTGTTTCTGCACATACCTGAATTTTCCACCCACAAAGTACTTTGATGTTAAGCACAGACGCTGAACAAGGGGATAATCAGGGAAAAAGCTTGTGAACACGAACTGGCAAACGATTTTTTTAAGCGAACCTGGAGAGATGTGAATCCTCTCCAGAACATCTGCCCGCGGTCCCACCGGCTGGGCTGCCAGCGGTTCCGCCCGTGAGCACTCGGTGCGGTGCCTGGGCGGTGGAATAACTCTCGTGTGTCAGGGCTGCTCCCCGCAGCGACCAGGGCTGGAGGGGAGAGGCCAGACCCGGGCAAACCCGACCCGGCCCCGCTCCGCTCCGAGGCGCCGCGGGGGTGTGAGCCGCAGCCGGCGGGGCGGCCCCGCTCCGCCCCGGTCGCTTCCTGCGGGAGGAGGAAGCGGTTCCCCTTCGCCATGGAGCTGCCGCCGAGCCACTACTCCGCCACCCGGGCGGCGGCGCTGGCCGCCTGCTACCTCAGCTACCGGCGCGGGAGCCCCGGGCGCGGCCTGGCGCTGCGGGCCGTTCGCAGCGGCCGCAGGCAGGTGAGGGGCGGGCGGAGAGCCGGGGCAGGAAGCCGCGCCGGGCCGGAGCTCGAAGAGGGCGGCTGGCAGGTTATCTGCCTCCCGAAGGCGGGCAGGGCCGTCGCGTATCGCCTCGGAGGGGGCGGCTGGCAGGCTGCGAGCAGGGCAAGGCTGCCTCGGAAAGGCAACAGCACACACAGGCTTAATATAAGGAACCCAGTTAAAACTTACTTCGGTGTTAAGCCAAGCTGCACATTATTGGACAGAAAGACACAGCGAGCCCAAATACTGGACAAACACGTAGAATACAAGAATGGAGATGGATGAAGAGGTACTGATCAGGTGCAAATTAAACAAGTGATCTTAACATGGCAGGAAAAACTAGAATATCCTATCTCTGTATAGACCCTGTAGAGAATCACACTATTGCAGCACTTCACAGTAACTAGAATATTTTACACAATGCAAAGTCATTTCACAAAATAAATGTTCTTAATGTTTTTCTTATTTAGGACATTGATGGTGTTGGGCGTAAGTACTATCTGGAATTGGTGTTAGAAGATGTCCTTGACAAAGTGAGTTCACATGTATTTAATTAACACATTCTGTGGGCAGAAGTTGGCACTACTGGCACCTAATAAAAATGCAGCAGTTTATGCTGCTGATCCTAGATGAGGCCAGTGGACACACCAGTTAATAATACTTGACATCACGGTTCAGATTTTTCTATACCGCAAATCGGGAAGAAAAAAAAAAAAGCTAAATTTTACCATAACGGAACCCCCATTTCTTTCACCATAAAAGCCCTGAACATCTGGTACCTACCACTGTAACACAAGAAAATGTTTGAGGTATCACAGGGACATTTCAGTGTCATTCAGTTGAAAACTGCAGTTATTTGAACCCATTACTCCACCCGAAGAGCCCAAGTAACATTCTTTTGCACCACAATGATTGCCCCTTCTGTCACTGCAGAAAGAAAACTGCCCTTATAGCATATTCATAGATATACTATGAATTTAACCGTTTCTTAAATAATCAGCAAATCTGTATGGGCCAGACTTAGAGAAAAATGGCAACTACATAAAGAAAACAAAAATTTTAGAACTACAAATTACCAATATTATACGTCTATTTAATCAAATATTAATACACATAATTAACTCTGTAACAGGACAGTACTGTTAACTGCACAGCTGAGGTTCTTCATCATATGGGCAACAAAAACATTGCTCCAGATGTGCAATTCACAATTGAAGGAGAACTTAAGAACACAGATGAAGCAGATAACATATTCTACAATCGAATCAAGAGCCTGGAAAAAGAGCTTGTGGCAGAAAACATACCAGGTACAAAGAAGGGGTTTGGACAAGAAGGAAGGTTTTGAGGCAACATCTCCATCACCAGAAGCAAACCTAAGCTCAGCTGGTAGTGGTCCATGATCCCTATGGGACCCCTACTATGAAAGCCAGAGCTGAGGGGGATCGGGCCATTAGCCCTACTCTGAACACATGCTGACTCACTTTATCTTATTCACAGTGGTGTGTCAATCACAACACTAGTAGTTTTATTCACCATTTATGAAATACACAACCTCTATATGATTTATATGTGACTTCTCTTGAAAAATCACCTGCTACTGCCACCTCTTCCTTTACCAGCATACTGCTTACTGCTTGCACCTGTCCTTGGCATAGTACATCAGACACCCCCGCTCTAGTACTAGGGTCTGCTCTTACTTTAGAGCAACTGCTGCCTTGAAGACCTTATAGAATGTATATTAAGAGAAAAAAGTGGGAGAAAAACAGCGGTGATGCAGCAGCTCTTCCACAATTATAAAGAAGATCTGTGACACCCAGTGAGGAACCTAAGTGACTTTAGCACCAAACCTTACTATTAGGTGATAAGGTTCTGTTAATGGCTGCAACTCTGTGAACTTTGCTTTGTTATTTATTTTGTTTGCCAGACAACCACGGCAACACATCCCCAGAAATGGAGCCCATCCGGCTGCTAGCATGGGTTGCCTCTGGCTATGTGATATGGCAGAACTCGACTGAGAACACTAAGTTCCAACTTGCCCAAATTAAACATGTGAAGCAAGTGGTAAGTTATCATCAACGCTCTGAAAGAAAAATACCATCTATGAGCTAAGGAGTTGTGGCATGTACTGGATTACAGCTGTTAAGCAAGAAACCTCAGATGTAACTTAACTTCTCTGTCTGGTTCATTTTTAAGCCAGTGTTTAGTTTTTTTTCGACCTAATCCTTCTCTCTAACAAATCATAAATTCTTCAGTGTTTATTTAGATCACTTCTCTTCATAATTTTGCTTATAGAAGCCATGTTTTCTTGGCAAGAGCAGCATTTTACATTTGCTCAGTTAAGAAAATTGACTCTCCGCTTTAAGGTCATCACATTGATTACAGTTTTATATTACTTTCCTGCCTTCCATCTTTAATGCAGGCCAATCTGACAGTGTTCTTGCATCTGCATAATATGCATTGGAATACTGTCCTTTATATCTTGATCTACACCATGATCTAGCAATCAGTCACAGTAATACTGCTTGATGTCTCTGCAATAGCTGTGTCCAAACAAATAGCAATGGGCTGCACCTCAGATTCAGTAAAACAATCTACAGTGCTTCTGTTTGCACTACTGCAGTCTCCATCCATTTGCTAGTTCACCACAAAATGCTAATCAAGAAAGAAAGCATTGATGTAATTCCACTCTCATTATTAGCTGGTTTACTTTGTTCTCTCCAAACTTACTAATTTTTAAGTATCTGGGGGGTCGGGGGGGGGGGGGAGGTAGGGTTACAGTTAGTAGGGTTAGGATACTTCAGAGCAAAATATTTTCTGTTTTCACTTATTTCTGAGTGGTTACAAGTGAAGTGTTTATTTTGAGCAGATCTGGATCTGCCCTAAGCTAAGCAATAAAAATAACTGGAAAATCTCACTGTAGCTGTTCAAATTAAGTCAGTTACTAGCTGCCACTATCAACAGGCCTTGGAAATGTCTTGCCTGGAACAGGCTTAACTAATAAAGTGACTTGCTTTCAGAAAAGCTGTGTTAGAGCAGGTTTGGGGTTTGTTTTTAAATTAACAGAATTTAATGGTAGATTCTCCCCATTCTTCTCTATTTGGAGAACATATAAGTTAAGAATAACTCTTACAGGGATGGTCAACTTGAAATTCAAGGAAATTTAGTATGCAAACTAGGGTAAAGAAGAAGGGTTTCATATTTAGAAAACCCAGTAGATCAGGATTCTTCAGAACCGACTTTTAGAGCCCAAATGTTCTGCCACTCAGAACAGACAGTGAATTCACATGAAATTCTGAGGATGAAAGAAATGCAGAAACTCATTCTGGGAGCACTGTTTGTTAAGGTTTTGCTCCCTCTGATGGCTATCTTAAAGCAATTCACAGATGCTGCAGGGCTGTGCATGAGCAAGATTAAAAAAACCCTCTTTAACAAACCAGATGAATTTAAGGACAAGGCAGACATAAGACTATTAAAGTAAACCAGCTGCCATTTCTCTTCGATAATTTTGTTCCTTTTCTTTTCCCTGAACAACAGATACATAAAGAGCATGTTCCAGTGGCCAGTGTATGCACTGTCAGTCACACAATCACTGGTAATTTGTAGAGCCTCTTATCCTATTGACCATTTTATTTAGTATTATTTGGGTTAAATTGACATCTTCTAGAATCAGGTGTTGCCTTCACAAATGAGTTCCCGAAGCTGAGATAAATCTAGCTTCTTTAAGGGAGGAATTAGCACAGGTTCCACATTCAGTCTCCAGTGCAATTTTTGACATCACAGAAATAGAAAACAGTATCTTTTTGTTTTGTTATAGTGACTAAGCTCCATTTGCTTTATTTGTTTCATTTGGTTATCATAAAATTTCTCTGATGTATTTCAAAGAGAACTGAGTCACTTTTTTTTAAGGCAAGGGGAAGCCCCTCATTCAGCCCTTTTCATCTTGTCTTTCCAGAAAAGAAGTGATGAGTATCTTGAATTTGACTACATGATTCTACTTCACGAAATGGTGTCCCAGGTAAAGTCTTCATTTCTAAAAAGACCTTTTTAGAGCAGACAGTAATTTTCAGCTATTTCTGGGCCTTCTTGGGAATGGCAGAAGTTCAATATACTGGTCATTCATGGCTCTCTCCTCCAGGGAGGTACTACTGCCAAACTGGCCAGAGATAAAGGGAAGCAGCAGCTGCCTGCATCCAGGACTGCTTAGCTGCATTCCAGCTGGAGCTACGGAGCGCTTCTATGCTAGAGGACAGCAGTGCTGGACCAGTATAGAGAGGCATCATCTAGCCCAGCAGTTCATGGAAGAAAGCAGCAGAAACTTTGGTTCCTAAACCAGCATTTACATTGGATGCTATTCTCCATCATAATTTTGAGATCTGAGCAAGTGTTTTCATAAGAAAAATACAGAAAACTTGAAAGAGAAGTTCCCAATTGTGCAACCTCCTGTAATAAATCATCCACTGATAATAGAGATCTCACTCCCACTTACAGCCCCACTGCTTCCTACCCCACTACATTCTCAAGTCGAGGCACCTGTAGCGCTTTTAGTTCCTAAATTTTCCATGAAGAAAAGATTCCAGAGAAGCAGTAGCTAACTCACTGCAGAACAAAAGCACAGGTTTTTCATTGTGCTCTGCAGTGAAGGGCAAGTGTCCCAAAATAGCAATAGCACTAACAATAAGAGGGGAAATCCAACACAGACATGCTCAAGCTGCAAAACTTGCTGAGATGAAAGAAAAATGTAGTTGCAGAAGCATGGAGCACAACACAGGCTGAAAGAAAACTTGCAGGAGACCTTCAGATATTTGGACAGGTCACAGGACTGTGTGTTACAGTGCCTACCCTGTGCTGTTGCTTGATCAACTACTTATACTCAGGCCAGGTATGGCTGTATTGCAGCAGTAAATTCCTGTTTGGTATTGCCCAAAGTAAATACCACTTTCTACAGTGTTATTTTCTATCCACAGGAGATCATTCCCTGGCAAATGACAGTTCTCTGGCACCCACAGCATGGTGTTCAAGTGACACGGGAGAGCCGTCAGCCAAAACATGCATCGGAATAACGAACCACCCTATACAGCAATGGAAGAAGCTCAAATGCTACAATAATCGTTTGAATGGAGGCCAGATAAGTTGATGATGGTGGATACACAACCAAGGTACGAAGAAGTTAAGGACTTTGACTTCTTCCTCAGCTAAACTTTTCCTGTACATTGTGCTTTGATCTGATGATTCAAAGGGCAGTTTTCCTGCTACATAATCAAAGTCTGCATCAAAATATATTTAAATAAGCTGTGTTACCAGAAAGAATACTTACGGCACAGGGGCAGAGATGTTCTCCCTAAAGGCAACTTTTGGCTTTCCCATGGTGCAGGGGCAACCATATTCCCTTTCCATTCGCTGCAGGGGAAAATTAAATACATAATTATTCAGTTGGAACAATTTATTGGAAATCATTTTACTGACAGATCTTTTCTGACATGAGAAACTTAATCAGGGTTAACCAGGTTTTTAGGTTTGAGGTTGGAATGATTTTTGGTTTCTTGGTGTTTTTTTTAACATCACAAATTATTAACTGTCATTTTGCAGGCAACCTTGTTTAGGGCCTATACCTTTAGATACAAGAAAAGGGAACAGCATTAGTTATTTTACTCAAATTTAAGTTTTTAAAGACAAAATCCATTTTTAATTCATTCTGTCGGCGTTTCAGATACATCTATTGTGTTAGACTAAAATACAGACATCAACTTGAAAGAAACAAACAAACCACTAACTATTCCCTCCTGCCTGCATAATTTCTTATTATGGAATGACACATTTAAAACCACAGAAACAGAGTATTTCTCCTGTAGGAAACTGCCAACAATAAAATTAATTATAAGCAAAGGCTGCTAAAGCAAAGTGTAGTGCTTAATACATTTTTAATGGATTTGAACCAAAGAGTAAAAATATTCCAGGCATAAGTTTCACTGAAACAGTTTACAAGGCTTCAAAATAGAACCACTGGAGAGGAAGAATCTTCAAAAGCTAAGAAGTTAAACTCTTCCCTAAGCAGCTAGCATTCACATTAATTAGTGCTTTCTGCTGGGAAGATCTCAAAATAGCTGTCACATGATAACCCTGATTACACTAAAGCAAATGGAGTTGTACACCTCCAAACATCTTGTAAACTTGATGCCCAATTACAAAATCGGGCATAAAGACTGGCATCAGTTAGGCCATCTGCAGATAAGATTCTGGTCGCAGCCAGAAAGCAAGGAGAATTCTTGATTGGAAAACCAGCAAAAGTAGAATCCATAGAATCTGCTTCCCACATTACCTGGGCATAGATTTCCAAGTGCAGTTCCCCCATTCCAGAAACAATGGTCTCTTTGCTCTCATCATCAAAATGGGTTCTGAAAGTGGGATCTTCCTTTGTAAAGCGGCCCAGGCCTTTTGCAAATTTATCAAAGTCATTCTGAAAAACAATTACACACGCAAGAAAACATTAACTCAATATCCAGAAGTTGCACAACAAAAAGGCCTGAAATTTTTCCTATTAACTGCTTAGCACTCTGACTCTCATGAGGTTACTTTCTGAAACACAGCCACACATTTGTAACTGTATTTATCCTTCCAGCTACTTTGAGTCCATGTTTACACAGGTCAAAGATGTGCATCTTCTTTATGGCTAAGTGATATCATTTAATGCAGTCACATGCTGCGTTATCTGAATGATATATTAAGTACTTCAGATAAAACATTTGAAAACACTGCTCATTTTAGTCTGCAGTTCCATATTTAACTGCAAACCTGCATAAAATTATAAAAGCAGCAAAGGAAGGTAACTCAGTCAGAAGAAGGTTGATTCAGACTCCTCCTACCTTGTTGGAAGGCTTCATAGCTACTGAAATGACAGGATCAGGGATGTGGATTGATTCCTGCAATGGCCATAAAGGAAGAGATCACACAACTGAGTTCCACTACACTTGCTGATGTCATTTCTCCAGAACAGTTTGGTCACAAGAACCCAGGCTTACAAACAGGGTATGACTGTTTTACTTATCTACCCTGTATCTAGTATCATAGTGTAACAAAACTATGTAACTCTCCCAAGGATTACTACAAGGCTGTAACATAATGCATGCTGTACTGGCAGCCACAGTATTTGCAACACCATTTCCTAAATGTACTGGATTTCACACTGGTGAGAAGTCTGCTTCCCGAGAGATTTTGTAAATATATATAAATAAAAAAAAAAACAAACAACCCAAACTGATGTATGTAAATACATAGACAAATACATAGCTTAATCCTTTTGAGTAACAGCATCCACTTCTAACAGTTTGCTAACACTGAAATAGTATTTGATTTCAAGCATAGTAAACGGGTGTGTTATCTCTCTTGCCCATACCATGCTTCCATACACTCAGGCTTCATGAGGTATAACAAATAGTCACAAGAAGTATTTGTGGTTGTATATACATCAGAAAATATTTAGACCAAACAGATGATTACAAACATACGACAAAATCCTGGCAGATTTCAATGCATGAGGCATACAGAAGAAAAGGTGTACTCACCATGGAAATGGCAGTACTGGTTTTATCAGTGAATGTATCCCCACTAGCGCAATCTATTCCAAACAGCGCACATATGTCCCCTGCATAAACTTCATTTACATCCTTAAGAAAGATAAGTTTACTATTTAGATAACACTGAAAGGCATCTTACAACCTACACCTGGTTTTAAGAAGATACATAAATAATGTGTTAAAATGCCTGAAGTTAAGCTCCTTTGAAAATTGAAGGTTTGATAAAATGCTCTGTAAATCTTTTTTCTCTTTATTCAAAGCACAAAAAAGATACCTCAGCTTGGATGCTAACTTACTCTAGTTTAAGGGTGTGAAGCAAGCAACATAGTATGTTTCATCAGGCAGTCCTGACCCACCTATAGAGTTCGGGAATCCTGAACAGGAAAGACTGGTATTTGCAGCTGTTTTCAGAATTGTATTCAGGAATCATGTGGAAGAAAACTTTGGCATGTATTTTGCCAATCCTATTTCCCCTCTCCCAAAAATACGGAGTATGAGGATAATACCACAGCTGGCTTTCTTTACCTATCACCTCAAAGCCATTTGATAATGCTTCTCGGGCAAAGATTCTTCCACTTCAGTGGACGTAATATACTAGAGATCATTCCAGTTTCTTGCAGAGCACTATTAAGTGCTAGAGGCAAGTATGAATTAACAACAAAAGCAGAACTCTCACATGTCACATCGTTCAGAAATAGCTGAAAGGCCGGCAGCTCGTTTGGTGAGAGCAGTTCAAAAGGCAACCCATGTGGATTGTACCTCACACTCTCACCTCCATGTTGTCCGAATGCATACGGACAAGTCTCTGTACGCGCACTCTCTTCCCAGTCCTAGTGTTATATATATAATCGGATTTCTTCAGCATCCCCTGATAAGCGCGAATATAGGTTAACTGCCCAAAACGTCCAGCCTGGAATAAAAATTCATTAGAAGTCAGATATAATAATTCTGGGAGACAAAACTACTACTATTCAAAGCATCATCTGTGCTGACTGACTAAATGTTTCTGGTTTGAATTTACATACTGGATACGTAAATGAAACTTTTTTTGACATAGTCTCAGCTTTCCCTGGAATGGAACTTGGCATCTCCTGGCAATTTCTTTACTTCACCAGCTTTACCACTCCTAGATGTTCCCAGCAGAGGCGTACGCTACCTACCAATCTAGCCAGCCTATCCATATGAAATCTGAACTGCTACTCCCTAGGTAGCAAACAACTTGTTTGGTTAAAACTGTGTACTTTTTCCCCTCTGACTCTCTTGCATTCCATTGTTTTCAACTTCAAACAAAACCAGGAATTGTCTCTGAAAGTATCTGAAATAAGCCCACAAAACCCCCAAATTTTCAGGTTTTAACTAAGAAAATCATGAAATATTTGAGGGACATAACCCATTTTAAAATTTCTAAATTGGCAGTGTTCGACACATTAGTGGACTTTACGCTTGAAAGCAGTTTTTAAAAAGAAATAAAATTTAATTTAAATATAAGCTGATTTTTTTGTTTGTTTGTCTACAGAAGTTTTGGTAGTACCATCTTTTTGGACTCATTCTGTTTTCTACTGAAATCACCAACAATGAATCTGAATACCTTCCCTTCTCCTTCAAGGTTAGCACAATGAGATTACAATTTCTGCTCCACAGAACTCAGATCTTGGTAGCATGGAAAACTTGCAAGCAACTGAATAAATTAGCTAGGTAATGCTCTGGACATCCATTCTCCAGAAACTTTCAGTTTAGCCCTACTATATACACAGCAGCCAAGTGAAAAAGCAGTCACATGCACAAACAGGCACATTGAAAATACAAAGCTTTAAATGTGTGCTTTTCCCCTAAAATGAAAGGCATTTCCCAGGCATTAATGACAAGCCATCAGTAGCTTGCTGCAAGTAGAACTTGCATAAATCAACTTTTGCAGGAAATGCTTTGCTTCTCTACTGGGTTTGCTGCATTAGGAAGGAAAATGGTAACAGCTTACCTCCAGTTTAAAAGCAAGGCCTATAAAAGGTTGGGAATCATCTCGAGCAGAGTTCAAGAGGAACTTGGTTTTGTCCTCAGAATCCCTTAAAAATAGGGATGAAGAGGGGGTTTACATTGTGAAGCAAATATAGCAGTGTCCTTAAAACATAAGCCCTACCCCAGCAAGTCCCAAGGGCCTTCAGTTTCACAGGTTTATAACAGAGGCCTAAAGATGCTGACATAATGTAGCTTCCATATGCAGCTCCCATATGCTCAGAAAGCATCTCAGAGAAACTGCAGCAGATCCCTAAAAGGAGGACAAAACCATGACAAGTTTCACTAGTCCTTCGTATCATCCAACTACTTTGCCCTGAAAGCAATTAATCATACGCTCAGACACAACTCATTGGCAAGTCTGGTTTTAGAGTGAAGAAAGAGACACTGCAGTATCTCTCCTGACAATGTGAAAAAACAATGTGAAAAAACATGTGAAGTTTAGTCTATTTTGCAGGCAGACATTAGGAGCAGTGAGAGGCATAGCAGCAGGGAGGAGTCATAAACTGTATTTATAGCACCATTTCTGTTCAGCTATGATTATACTGTCTGAACAATTTGAGGACATTATGAAGACCTGATGACCGCCTCTAAGCTACGACTGAAATGTTAAGGGCAATTTACTGGCTCAAATGTTGGGTTTCATGCTATTTAATTGTGAAGGTACATCTACTTCAACTAACACATCCAAAGAATAAAATGCTCTTTACGCACTGCTGTAAGTGTGAGTTTAAGGGTTGCCATTAATTTCTAACTACCTAATCAGATAATAATTTTTCAAATTTAACAAGTAACGTGTTAAAAATACTAGCATAAACCCTCAAATGAGAGATGAGCTTCCTTAGTTTTAGCAGTTTGTGCAAAATTATGGTGGCATTACTTAATACAAATGGGAAATGATCATGGATTTTGTTAATATTGCCTGCTACATATTACACTGCTTTGAAGCCAGACTGCAAGACCCCTCCATATGCTCGCCACTATACTTACTGCTTGTTAAGGATAGCGTAGTTCTCAACCTCTGAAGGATTGGGGAGGTACTCCAGGACAGCATCCAGCAATGGCTGTACTCCTTTGTTCTTTAAAGCACTTCCCACAAGTACTGGGGTAAAGGACTTCTTCAGTGTTGCTCTTCTGATTGCAAGCTGGAAAATACCAGTGCTTTACTCTCCTCCTGCAACAACTTCAGAATTCTGATGCAGTACCAACCAAGCAGCAGTCAGATGGTCTTTCTGCTGATCATCTCTACTCCTGGAGTAAAGCGCCCACCTCCACACAGTCTCCTGTACAACCCCTAAGCAGTGCTTCTCATAAAACTTGCCCACCACAATTCTAGAGAATTCTGTGAGATTTTCTTTATCCTTCATCTTAAATCCAACTTAAAAATGAAAATGCCTAAGATAAATACCAGGATAACCTCCAAATACTCAGAAAGAGTTTCTTGATTCTCTGCTGGTAAAGTCAGGGTTCCTTATTTCTGTTTTGGATGCCTCATTCCCCCTGTTTAGCTGATGTCAGGAAACAATACATGTTTAAATTTGTGAAAGTAAAAGGAGCTGCTTCAGTATCTCCATAGTTCTTTAAACTATGGAAAACTCTTCTGAAAGAGGCAGTTAGGTAGGGAAGGGATATTTGGGTAAGTGCCATGCTGAATGAATCATCACTTTTTTATGAACGATGTTTTAAAAGCATAACTGAAGAACCTCTTCACATTCATCTACAGACCTGCTGAAGTTGCACCAAGTGTCTTGGGAATCTTTCCAGGATATCCTGGCAAACTGAGCAAGATAAACTGCATGGTAATCTCATGGTTATTCAGCACCTCTCACCAAAGCATTACACAATATTGCAAAGTATAACTGAGAACCAACAGCTTCCATAACAGTGATCGTAGATATCTTCCATGAAGGTGGACAGAAACTATATGCCCCACCACGGAATTAATTACTGAAACAGATTGCCACTTCTGTCCCACCTCTCCCTGCCACTAGAGGATGCCATCTACCTGTGCTTACCGAGGCCCCCACTCCAACCAAAAGCAGCTCCTATCATCTTTGATAAGCTAAAAGAAATGAATTCTCCTTGACAGAGCAAGTTAACCATATCATCTAACCTGGGAGTTATTTAAAGTACCCAAAGACAGATGGCTAAGCTATCTTCTTAATTAACAGAGAGAACAGTGATTCCTTAAATTTGTTGAGGTAATGACTTCACAAAAATAATACAAGGTAAAAATCCTACATCATCAATTCTGCTCATCTTGCCCATGTCTGTTCTCTAGAACATTGGAAATATGGCCGTGCTGAGGCCCAGTGTTGTTATTAGGCCACATGTTTTCAAACAAAGCAACATGACTGCAATTTGTCCTCATCAACAATTACCTCAGGGAAAAAAGTAATTTTATTTTCACATAAAGATTATAGTCACTGAGTGCCCGAATGAATACCTGGGGCACATCAGTTCCTTAAGTGCAGCATTATGGAGAGCAGCAAATTAGGTGATGCTTAAGCAGCTGATCTTCAGCAAACATCATATGCTATGACTGTGGCATCCAGGAGTGATACTTAGCATCATTTCCACAAAAAGATATTTCCAATGGAAACTTGGCTGCTGGCCACTGAAAGAAAATCCATCTTCAGGGACATATTAGTACAAATTAACCTGCATCTGCAGTACTACAGCCATTAGAGCTATAATTAATTGGCTTTCAGAACTGGGAAGCAGAGACATGCTGAATAGACAAATGTGTCTCCGTAACAGATTTTCTTTCCAGCAGGAGCTATTAAAAACAGCTTCTTGCTAAAAATCTCTCACCTCTTACAGCAATACAGTGTATTCACACCAGTACCACTCCCTCTGCCAGGTGAAGGACAGATCCTTCCAGGTATCTCAAACTGCTATTACATTTCTGTCTTTATCGAAGTAGAGAAGAGCTGCTTTGTAACAGGAATAGCTCAGGCTTCATAAAGTAACATTTCATTAATGGAATAACTAAATGTCTGGTTATCAATAAGAGGGATGTTTTCTTGGTACTTTAAAAAAAAAACTTGTGCTTTTGTCTCAAGCCAAGTTGGTATACATATTCCTGTTTATTCTTCCTGAGACTTTAATCACTAGTAGGTCAGCTAAACCAATTAAAAAATAACCCCAACCAAAACACCTCCAAAACCAAGGTTTGTAGCAAAGTTAAAATGAAATCAAAATTCAGAGGTCAGGAAGATTCAAATAACCAAACCTTAGAGGACTTGCAACACCCGTCAGCTTTGAGGGCTTGCCAGTCCTCTACCAACAGAGAGAGCAACCAACTTCCAGGCAAGCAAGCACTGCAAACCCTAACAGGGAAAGGACAACCACAGAGGCAATCAGGCACTGCTAACAAGCCAGATATTTAGAAGAGGACTTTCATTTCAAACCTATTTTTTAAAGCAGCAACCTCAGTGATCACATCTGACTCAAACTCAGCTAGCTTAGCAGGCTCCACTCAGAGAAACAGTTCATGCTTATAATGTTTATGTCTCAATTCAGCTTGTCTTCTTCAGCTCCCAGCTGTGGGCAAAGAAAAGCAAAAGGAAGTGGAAAGTGCGATGTCAGGCAGGCTCCAGGCCCCAGGGAGACTCTGTGCAACATCACTGCTCAAAACCAAGCTGTTCTATCTCCAACAGCAGCTCCCTTAGAAAAAGCCATCTGCCTGCGAGGCTCTTCACACCTCACTTTTTCATTTAATCACATCAGCAACTGCTTTCCTGCAGCAGTTTCAATTTTTGACGAATAACTATTAACAGCGGGCACTATGAGATTACTGCTTAAGTTAACTTCTGACATTAGCAAGAGGTGGTGGCAAACAGCAAGCTGCATCACAAAAATCCCCGCACTGAGCACTTAATGTGTTTTCCTCACATTAAGAGGAAAAAACAGCCATGTTTAGATCTAGCCCTTGGTATGGTTCCCCTGCACTAGTGTGTACCAAGGCACAAAGCCCAGCAGACTGCTGCATGTCAACAGCCACAGGTCATTGTCTTGAGTTACATATCCACCCCATGGGGCTGAGCAGTGAATGCAAACCAGCTTAGCACTTGTTCTGCAAGGGTACATGTCCTCAGGTTAACTTTATGCTCACGGCTCAGCAGAAGCAGGTCCACATGCAGCATAGGCTCTCTTACGCTTATGCTGGGATAGCCAAGCTTTGCACCTGTCCTGCCTAAAGCTAATACTGCAGTACCTCAAGAGGCATCATTAGTCAATGATAATCCCTAAAGAGGCTGCCATCACATGTAATGATCTGTAACAGTATGTGCAGTTTGCCAAGTCTGATACAGAACAGCCTAAGCAAAGGAACACACATTAGCCTGCTGTCCAGCCTCCCTGGAACTGCACAACAGACCTCATCCTGGACTGAACAGTGGCAGGACTTCCACAAAGACTGTGTAACCACAGCTGACCTTCCTAGGCCTCCCTGCCACCTTTTACTACATGGACATGGTCTTGAGGAAACAGCGACATCAAACTGTCACAAGAACAGGTAACTTTTAGTCTACAGCCATCTGATATTCAGAAAATGATGTTATTCATTACCTCTGTGAGCATCCTTTTTTGTTGGCATGTCTGCCACTTCATATCTGAAATATTTTAAAATTAATCATGTCCCAATTTCCCCCCACTTTCAAGAAATGTGACTCTCCTTTTTTTGAAAATTGTACTATGTCCTAGATTTATTTCCTCCAGCATTTCCAACTCAAATCATTCCAGTTTCCTTCTAATGTACTGCTCTCTTCACTTCAGAGGAACATAACCAATGCAAATACAAAACAAGGCAGGATTTCCTAGGCACAAAGACAACTTACAGCATCTCAACAACTGACTTGGTGTGGGACATGAAGTAAGTCAAAACCATCAAGCTGTAACAGAAGAAGGCAACAGAATGACAAAATTACTAGCTCTATCTTTGAGCCATTCGCTGGTCCCTGAAGGGCACACAGCAGCTCAGACTTCTCAGTGAAAAATCAAGAAATAAATCTGGAACAGGCCCTCAACAGGGAGTGAAGTGGGTGTCCACCTGTGGGAGGTGACACTCACACCAGAGAACTCAAGCAAAAATAATCTCTTCAAGACTTCAAGAACTTTTTTATTGGGAGATGAGAAAGGGAGGAAGACAGGGACAGAAAACAGTGAGGTAACAGTGCTATAGGGAGGGCCACCACAATAAAGTTACCTTTAACTCAGCAGGTGTAGGAATTTTCTCTTCCAAAAACAGCTCCCCAAGCTGATCATCTGAGTTAGCAACACATTCAATCAATTCCCGACGTCTCTCTGCAGCCTCAGCTCTAAATTCAGCTGGAATTTCATCATACCGAAGATTCTGGCTACACACACATTAAATAACATAACCACTTTAAAGGAATACCGTATGAACCAACCTTTCAATCACTAATCATTGTGATGACCTGCCTGACCAAGAAAATTCATTCTTGACATGGATATTGGTGGAGCGGTAAGAAATCACATAAGAATATCAACATGTTATCTTTGATGATTTAGCAGGTTTCTTCCCACTCATAGTAGGGAGTTTACAAGGATGCAGGGTAACCTGTTCAACAACCTCACCCACATCTTATCTTCATCCCAGAAACTCAGGCCAAACCCATGTTATCAGTTCCCGTTATAAAGCAAGTCTGCTATTTCTCAGGCTGGCAAGTGTGGCTATTCACACTACTTCAGTTAGCACACAATTTATGCCGCCACTGCCCATCACTAAACCCGACTCTGCAGAATCATTCTGCCATAACCTGAAGAGCTGAAAGGCCATATCTCAGCACTACCACAAGCCACATCCCTAACTTCCCAAAGAGCAGGCTTTTTCATCTCTGAAGAGAAACTGCAGGTAGCTGCAAAAAATGCCAGCTCTAGCTAAGAAATATGCAAGTTTCAAAACTTACCCAAGCTCACCATCAAAATATATAGCTTTTTCTTCAATGAGATCAATAATTCCTTTAAAGTTTCCCTCCAGCCCAATTGGAATCTGAACAAAAGCTGCATTGTGTTTTAACTTGGATCTGAAAAAGAGAACAAATACAAATCAGTTCAAGAAGAAAAAAAAAAGTAATTTCTATATATGTGCTCCAGATGGTCTTTGAACAACATATCGCTCCTACAAAATCACTCTCATTTCTCCTCTGGACAGTGCCAAAAATCTACCAATACTGATGAAAAATGCCCAGTTGCATTTTAACCTGAGTGACAGCCAGCCCTCTGTATCTCAATAGATATACTGAGTGACTTTCATGGGAAAGAAGGCCGTGCAAACTGGTTTCAGATAAATTACTTGATTTATGGGAGTTGCTTATCCCTTAATACATATTAATGCATTCATCTTATTTGATCATTTGATCTCACAGATCAAATTAGGCACAGAGAGACTGCAGGTAAGGAGCAAGTAAGACTTCTGTTATCCGAACTAGAAATCATCCCACCCTATGTCATCTCCCTCCTGTAAGCTGCAGTACATTTGCTACCAGGATCTAGGAAAAAATTAAAAAGCCATTTTCAAAGTGGCTCCAAATATAGTTCCATCAAAATAATAAATATCAAACCCCAAAATTTTGGTTACTGCAAGCTCAAGCTGACACTAACATTTGTTTTTCTTGAGAAAATTGAGTTATTTTACAGGTCAGATCAAGATTTCTTCTCAAATCAGGTATTACCCTCTAGTTGGCAACTACAGATCTAAAAAAACCCTTTTCAATATTCTTCCTTAACCTGCTATGTGAATACTTCAGATTTATTTCACAAATAATTTTAAATGATAAATACCTCAACTGTTGTACTGCTCTGGCTGGACGAGAGCCCTGTCTGTCCAGTTTATTGATGAATGTTAAAAATGGCACATTGTAACGTTTCATTTGCCTGTTCACTGTTATTGTCTGGCACTGAACTCCTCCAACAGCACAGAGAACCAGAATAGCTCCATCAAGAACTCGCAAAGATCTCTCCACTTCAATTGTGAAGTCCACATGCCCTGAATAAAAAAAAAAAACATTATTTACAGATGAGAAAAGATAATGAGAAACTGTTTTTTCATACAGGCAGAAAAGAGCAACAGCCAACAGAATCATTCTGCAGCTGTACAGAAAGAGTCACATTAGCTCAGCTTGAGCGACTACTGACCACAAAGACAGCACCATGTTCTATGCATACATGAAAGAACAGCAATCCCAGCATGTTCAGAACTGCCCTTACCTGGTGTGTCTATGATGTTGATGTTGATGTCTTTCCACATGGTGTATGTTGCTGCGGATTGAATTGTGATTCCACGCTGTCGCTCTAGCTCCATTGAGTCCATGACAGCTCCAACTCCATCCTTACCTTTCACCTTAAGGAATAATAATAAAAATAAAGTACTAAAACCAAAAAGGGGCTGGGGGAAATTCAGTCCAAGAGTTTACCAATAACCTTGCACATGCTAGAGTGATGCTTTCTATACTGAGCATCATCTTTCATGCAGTGAAGCAGATATGCCAACAGTTCTTGAGCTACAAGCAAGTCTTTTTCTTCAGCTCCATCTACAACTTTAATGTATTTGCCTTTTATGAGGTTCATTCCTGAAAAAGCTAATCAGAAGTCTGTGAAAATTATGCTTTACTGTGAATTTGACACAGTAACATACCTGAAGCTAAAGATTACCTCACTATGCACTGTTTCTCACAGCTATATTATCTCTTTGGCTATATCAAAAGAAAAACATATCTTCAATCATTTAATTATCGTGGAGATGGTAAAGAAGTAAAGTCTTGAAATGAGATTAGAAGTATTCTGAAAGAGTGAGGACACTGCAGTAAAGGAGAGATTTCTTTTTATCCCCTTGCCCTCCTGTTATACACTCGGCCCTGGCAGGGTGTCTCTGGAGTCTTCTGAAAACCAACCTCATGCATCTGTGCAATCCTGCCCGTATAGAAAAGAATTCTCTCCGTTAATGTCGTCTTCCCTGAGTCGATGTGGGCTGAGATCCCAATGTTCCGGATCCTCTCATTGGGAAGGAATCCTGAAGAACAGTGCCTACAGGAGCTCAGGAGAAACTGAAAGGCAAGAAAATATTGTTGGTTTAGCTAGGAACAGATCGAACACAAACCACTGCATCAATAAATAAACCTCAGTCAACTGCCTTTCTATGGCTTCTGGCCAATCTACTATCAATGGGTCATTTGGAGCAAAACAGCCTTTCCAAGCTCCCACAGGGCCACCTCTAAGCTCCGCACCACACTCGAAGAAGCCAGGTGACACCTCCACGCCAAGTCCCGTGTTTCAATCCCACTCTATTCTCGACTCCTCTGTTCCTCCTCCTGTTCCTCTGACCGACCCGCTGCATGTTTCCCTGCGGCTCATACGGTGCTTTCAGACAGGTCTGTCCTCTCCCTGTCACCATCCCTTCACCTCAGCTCCTCTCCCGCCGCCGCAGGAACGGGAGGCTGGTGCGCCCGGGCACCGGCATCTACGTCCGGCCTCTCACAGTTCGCTCGGCCCTCGCAGGCTTCACCAGGCCCCGCAGTCCCGCGTCCCCTGGCCTCCTCCGCAGGGCGCCCGTACTGTCCCGCCCCAGCCCAGCCCAGCCCAGCCCAGCCCGGCCCGCGCCGCTGCAGCTGCCGCCCCTCACGAAACGGCCGCGGCCGGTACCTGCTGCCGCCGACGCCGCTGCTGCTTCTTCAGGTGCCCCCGCGCCAGGCCCGTCCCCAGCGCCCGCAGCATGGCTCCCGACCGCCGCCGAAGTCGGCCCACACCGCTTCCGGGGCTCCACGCATGCGGAGCGGGCCCGGCAGCAGCAGGGGGCGAGAGACTCGGGGAAGCGGCAGCCGAGACCGGATGTCGTCAGAGAGACTGGCCGCGGTGGGGAGCGGGAGAAGGGGGCTCCTGCTGGGTCAGGCCGTGATTATTTCTTGTGACTGACCCCAGTCACTACTTTAATTAACGACCTGGACACAGGGATTAGACTTTTAGCTACTGAAGCTCATCGAAGGCGATATTTGAAGACACAGAGTCATCAGAGCAGTGCTGTAACTGCAGGTTAAGGTTAGCCGACTCCACCAAACCAAATCAGCTTAATGCAGGCAAGCATTGAGCACAGGGCTACCCCTCACAGGCGTCCCTAATTAGACACGTCCAGAGCTGGACTCCTCATCAGAACAGCTGTGTGGCAGCACTGCACGAGAAAGGAAAATACACTCATGACAGGTAGGAAGATGGAGGTTGGAGCCCAGGTACAAGCTTGTAACATTGTGACCATTGGATTACAATAGCCAAATTTCAGTTAAGTCAGCATTAGAGATACACCACGTGTCCTCTGCATGACCTCTCTCTATAAATACCACAATAATAGAGAATTTAGGATCAGGTAAGAGCATGTCCGTGGTGGCTGTTAGAATGGATGGCATGCTGAGATTCATGCATCTGTGTTCTCAACTATAAAAATGTAAATGCCCAGTGCCGAGGATTACACTAAGCACAGCTGGTCTTTCACACCAGAGACCACTCCAGGAGCAGGTCTGAAGCAGAGACCCAGCCTTGCCACCCCCCACACAAATGCTCCCCCCATCTGTTTCCTCCTGGCACAGTGCTTTTTGTGTGGTAAATGCACCTTTTCCCTCTGGAAAGAGAGCAGCACACTTTCCCTCATTGCGTTGTTACTGGTATCATACATAAGAACGCTCTTAAGGAGGCCAAAATAAAAAATGCACTAGTCAACGTTGTGGTGTAAACAAAACAATAACCATAAATAAATAATTTTATTAAAGAATTACAGTTTCCAATGTTTCTATATAGAACAGCTGCTTTTGCATTACATTTTAAAAGACTGGCTTGTATAACAAAGTAACCTGTAATGAATATCAGCCTCCTTCCACTATAATTTTCAAACTGAAGTACATACTTGTTTTGTTGATTATATATACGTGGCATGGGGTTGTTTTTTTTTAATCTCAGTAAAGCACAGAAAAAACAAGTAACTTGCAAGATGAATACTCCTTTTTTTTCTGTTAAATAGTAGCAGCTCCCAAACCGAAGATTTCTTCTTAAGTTACAACAGTAACAAGGTTTTGACTTTTTTTGACTTGGAAGTTTAAGTGACACACCTGGAAAAATGCCTCCATGGCCTTATATTCTCAATGACATTAATTGCAAAATCAATGTTGTCTTCAGTGTACAGAAGATCAGGCCACAGAGGTGTACTCTTACTTTTGAAGCAGAGTAAAAGATTCGGAGTTCTGGCAGGTGCGACTTTGTTACACACAGTTCCAGCTCGTCCTTCCATCAGGAGTTGCTACTACCTCCTTACCACCCTCTTACCTTGCCCGCATGTGGAGTGGTTCAACAGCATAGATTTATTGTCACTAGTGTTTAATAATAGGAAGAGACTATTGCATTAAACAAGCAAATAAACAACTGTCTTGCCCTTGGCAGATTTCAATAGAAGTATTTTTGATTATCTGCACATTAATAAGCATAGAATTAAGTAATCCACGGAATCTGAAGAAAGATTAAATATGATTTAGAGGCCATTTGCTTTTTGGCCAAACAAAGATTAACTTATAAAACCTATTTTCTTTTATCATACAAATAGTGCCTTTTTAAGGCTATAATGTTTTAGCCTTGAAATATATGCTGATGCTATAATGTTATAGCCTACAGAAATTATTTGTGATACAGTATGGGGATCAATTCTGTGTGATAGAACAGCATACAAACCGAACATTTGTGATACAGAGACCTGTCCTCAGTCACACAGTTGGCTTTTCTCTGGAACATTAGACACCTTAACCAAACAAGACCAGCATTAGATGAAGTGTTAGATTTAAGATCATCCTACATTTGCTAAAGCAGGACACACAAGAATACAAACATGTTTCATCTCAGCTGAGGGGAAATGGTTTCCAGTATTCAGGGCTCTTTTAGCTTTTCAGGAGAGAAGAAATAGTGTAATCGTTCATTATCCAGTTAAACTTACTGCCAGCTCAACCAGTTTCTCATATTTATTTTTCTGGTCAGTAACTAGTAGTTACAGCTGTGTTTTAGGCCACAGCAGTATTATTACAGGATAATTAAAAGCTACTACAGAGACTCTTCAAGAATTAAAAATAATGGGCCACCTCCAAAGGAAATATACAAAGAATCAGAAATACAAAACCAACAATCTAGGCACAGAAGAGATGCAAGCACAGCTTATAAACATAAAAATGCTGATAAAACTAAAACTGATAAAATTTAAGTATTTGTTAATTTACTATTACACGTCATGCTAAAGCAGGGTAAATCTGGGGATTCTATAAAAGATTACAGTATGATTTTAAAGATAGATATGTAGATAGGTAGATATAGTGGCTACAGTGCATTCAAATTGCTATTAATTGCTATATCACCTAGAAAAATCAGTAATTATTTCAGCCACACAAAATAAAAAGAATTTCTGTGTAAGTTAAGAGTGTGGGGGAAAAATACTTGCATTACTTAATAGTTGCAGGCTTAATAAAAAGCCTGAGATTGTTACAGATGTAGCAGAAAAATTTTGTAAATCAAAGCATTTTTAATTTTCTTTTTAAAACAGAATTAGTGATAACCCATTAAAGTGCTTTTAAGTGGAAAATTGTTATGTTTTTAATTTACTGAAACTGGATGGTTTTACCAAGGATCTGAAGTTTTAAAGAACATTCAATTGTCAAAAGATCAGAGTAGTAAGGCACGCTAATACTTACTAAAACAAAAAACAGAGATTGGTCATATATATGTGTATACTTATACAAACATAAGCAATGCAGCACCATTATCTTCTCTGAAGAAACTCCATTCAAATGGAGAATGGAAGCAATTTATTTTTTGCTGCTTCTGATGGGGACATGTGTTCCTTTCACACTGAGATTCTCCAAAGAACCTCGGGGCTCCCTGAATCCTGCAATTGCCAGTGGTTTCTCTCTGAAACAAGAGACAACAAAAAAAAAAATCACAACCACCATAAAATAAGGGGATGGGAGAATGTATATTTTGTTAGTTACTTAAGTGGAGGTATAGTTATTTTAGTTGTAACACAGATTTGATTCTTTCTCAAAAACTCCTTCCATTGTTACCACCATAGGGTTGGACCGATTCCTCATCTTACACACTCTGATGGCAAGAAAGAACCAGCTTAGTCTGAAAACTGAAACTGAAGGTAAAGTAGCCTCCATAATAAACCTCTAGAATTGGAGGGGTGCCACAGGGAAAGTGCTCTGTGTAGTCTACCAAAGAGGACAACCTCCCTTCTGTAGCATTCTCTACCAAACATGCAGCTGATGAAGGCAAGACAACTTGCACTGACACTATCTGTCAGTAGTAGAGGGGAAAAAACTGAAGCTTGGCAGATAGCAGTTTATGCAGGGGAGCTCCTGCATTTACTGATAAAGACCTCATTTCTACACATACTCCCCGATTTTAAGATTAGGAGAGGTCTCATTTGAAATCTAACTCTGCAAAGAGGGGTGTGTCTGTCTCCAACTATATGGAAAACATCTTCCCTTTTACCCAAGGGAAGAGATCAGCCTAGCCCTCAATATGGATTATAGCTTAAAGCAGCTCACCTAGTTTAATGACTGTGTGGACAGCTGCAACATTTGTACATGGTTTAGCTAAGAGCATTGGCCTGTTCTCTAGAGCAGACACCATCTTCATTAAGATGTTTTCTAAGTCAAATATACTAAATTTCTTCAGAATTTAGCAACAAAATACCGCCTTACACTGTTTGTTGTGGCACCATGAAAAGGAATAAACCACACTTTTTCATCAGATTGCCAGCAACACTGTTTGCATGTGAACAGATTGCTTCAGAATTCAACTTTCATTCTGCTACTAGTATTTATTTATTCTGGTAGGAAGCTCTTTTTACCTCCTTAATCCATCTCCCTTAGGTATGTGATGAGTACTTCTGTATTTTGGAGCTTCTAAAGTGCATCTAGTTCTAGATGGCTTGAACTTCATAATCTCATTCTGCCACTCTTCATCAAAGGTCTGGGCCTCATCTGAAAAAAACAAAGTTCACTTTTTAATAAGTGCTAACGAGGTAGGGGAAAAAATAAAATGTATTGAAAATTAGGGGTTTTGAACAGTGTTTTTTAAACTTGTGAGCCATGATTCTCCACATGGCCTTCAAACTATTTCTAGGGGATCTGTAAAAGACTACTAAAAGCTTACTGCCAGTAGGCTTATGTTTGGAAGATAAAAATTAAAAAACACTCCACAAAACAAAACACTGCTGTAAAAATACAGGCACACTTTAACCACACATCTCAAACATGTATTAGCCACCAACACACAGCAAATAACAAAATTCTGTTAAAAGTTTGTTTGAAACCATAAAATATTATGAAAAGTACTTTCAAATGCAAGCAGGGGTTGTACAAATAAACAATACCAATTGCATTACAACACATTTTCAATTATAAATGGCCACTGTAACCGCAGTTTCCAAATTTATATCAGCTAAGGAAACCTGATTTGCAGACTCTCAGACTGTCTGAAAAACAGTCCCTTTTAAGACGTCTCAAGCTGGAACTTCAAAATTGGTATGTGAAACAACAGCGTAAAGCCCATTAGGGACTGCATAAAAGAGACATACTTTCATCCAAGTTGATGAATTCTTGGTTCATTTCTTCATCACCAGTCTTGCTGTTCTTTGATTTTTTAATGACATGAGCACGATCATTAATGTGATGACCAATAGCCATTTTTTCCAGCCCACTTTCAGAATCCTTAAGTGCCTTTCTTGTCTCCTTAACCTGTACAAAAAAGGGAAGTAAATGTCTTTCCAACCAAAAAAAAGTAAAAAAAAAATAATCTTTTTTCCCCAAAAGGATTTTTATCTTTCTTTTGAAAAATTTACGTTTTACAGGGTTTTCCAATTTACTGTGTTAGCTGAACATACACCAACACACAGATCAAGTCTGTTCCTCTTGCCAACAGACAGGAAGATTAAACAAGAACTCCTAAAGCTCCCTGAGAAACGTACATACTGGATATTAATTGTTGGGGAAAAAAAAACCCTAATCTAAATATACTACGCGCAGACAAGTCTTCAACATTCTCCTTGGCAACAGAAGGAATAACCAATGCCAATATTCTCAGCATGAAGGGACAACTAATTACTAGGTTGTCATGTTGACTGGCTTGAAACCCAGGCGACCACTTATCACTGTGTTCATGGGTATATTATTAGAACCTTTTTGATAGCTGAGTGTCTGCTTGAACTTGAACATATCCCACAGCCAGTCATGCTCAACGGTCTTTACTGCTCACATATAGTCTTTCGTGAACCTTGCTTCAGGGTTCAAATTCAAATTTCTTAGCAGAATTAGATGCAACAGCTGCAAGGAAGTCAATGAAAGGGCATCTTCATCTGAAGCATTACATAAGCATTTAAAAGAGCTTGAATAACGGGGATGACTTGAAGCCCTGTTTTGCATAAATAAGCTGCTTCTTGTATCTTACATTTTGGACAGAAATTTAATGTAAAAGAAGAGTATTAGCTGTAGTAAAGAGAAAGACACTGGAGACTGACTTGAAGAATCAGCTGTTCTGGCACTCAATTTTTCCAGTCTGATAGACATACAATTTATTTAGATGCATACTTAGAAGCATACAAATTATAAGGAAGAAAACTGCACTTCAGCTTCAGAAACCTTTAATATAGAGCAGTGTTTAAAAAGACATATGTTTTTCTAAATTATAAGAGTAACTGTCTCCAGGAAAAAGAACCTTAAGGAAGCTGCAGTTTGGCATAGATGAAATTTTGGTAATTACATACCACCTTTTTGCTGGATCTCAGGACTACTTACACCTCCTGGAGCTGTGCGTGTCTGAGATGAAGCCTGGAAAACTTTTGGTGGTTCATCTCCTATTTTGGAGTATGTCATCACAGAGGAGGAGCTAAACGTGTGCGCGTCTGGATGGATGGACAGGTCATCCTACAAGCAATGTAGACTTATTAATAAAAAAATGAAACTTGTGGATAATAGGCACTTCTTACATTCTGACACTATCTCATTGTGAAAAGAATACCCCTCTGAAAAATTAACCCTCACTCCTGGCACCACAGATGCTGCCGGTTGAGAAGAGAACTCGGCATTTGATATACCCTCACTCTTGTCCTAGCCTTGTCTGGCCACAGGTCTCCCATGCCAGGGAACATGGTCCAAAGCCTGGGCAGCAATAAGCAAATGCTCGAATGCTTGCCCTGGCATAGTTTAGTAATGAAGATACATAACCTGTAACATAAGTCTTGCCACATACAGTATATAATGTGTGTAAAGAGTTCAGGTGAAATAGGACTTGAGCAACAATGGTTACAAGCCATTTTACAAGGCCAATAAAACAGTAAATTTACTGAGCAACACTTTAATAGCTATCAGTGTTATCTTCAAAGACTGTGAAGAAAGAAGAAAGAAGCAGCACTGCAAATAAAATCAGAGAAAAACCTATATGGAGGGTGACATTTATGCTTTGTGGTTTTTGTTTTTAAATGTCCAGTAAAGCTTTAAATCGCTCCTTCGCTTAAGGTGTCAGCTCTGGCAACAGGCAGAGACCAGATAACTTACAGCAGTTCTAACCCCTAGAAAATCAAGCATACGCTTAAAATACTGTTGTTAGCAAATAATCAATGACAGCATAAAGAATTATAACCACGATATAGTGTGGGGGGAAAATTTTAAATTCCTCCTGTTTAAGACTAATAACTTTTATTTTGGCAGGACTTTGAGTAATATTTTAAACAGCTATTGTTCTCCAAGACAATTAATTTTAGACCAATTTTTAATTTAAAAAAAAACACAACACAAAAAACAAACTCAAAAAACAAACAAACTTACAAATTTTCTTTGCATTTCCAGCATACTGTTTCTCATATTTGACACCATCCTGTCCATTGCAAAAAATGGGTCCCCAAAATCTGCATCCTAATAAAAGACATTAAAATTAAAACATAGTCTAGAACTCCTCAAGTTCTGAAGCTGTTTCCACATGCATTTTCTAATGCAAATAAGACCACCAGAAAGGTTTTCAAAGGCTGCAATTCATAGACATAGACAGGCCAAAATGCATCTTTTCAACTAAAAAAAATTGTAAGCTAACATGGGGAGCTTGCTTGTTAAGTTGGAGATACTGGTAAGACAGAAGTCAAAGATTTGACACCTGAATGTGAAAATAAGCTCATCGTGTAGACAGTTTACAAGAACTATTTTCAAATACCTTCTAACCTAACTAGCTTCTGCTGTAAAAAGGACTATATGACACTCCATGCCTTATAATCTACTGAAGATCAAATTATCTCTATTATGTAAAATCCCTTAATGCATATGGAGTCACACTGAAAATGCATCCCAGCAGACACAGCTGTTCCTTTGCAGAAGTAGTGTACATTACTCATAAAGGGCAGTGGGGAAAAAAAAACAGAGAATCATAACTTGGTATTTTAATGGCAGCTTAATTACTTGATGCTACAGATGTAATCAACAAAACATTTGTTATTTCTACATGACGGCAGAAGATCCAGTGTTGCACAAAAGATAGATATTAAGACAGGTTTACATGCACAGAATTTTATTAATAGGACATGTAGCTGATGGCATATACTGATGAAAGCTGTCTTTTGAAGAAAATGAAATAAAACAAAAAAAAAAAACAAACAAAAAAACATAGACAGGGAGACAGAAAGCAAGGAAAGGGTGAACTCTCTTAAGTGACCATCTGGGAAGACAGCAATTCTGTCCCAAAGGAGCATCCTCCTCTGGGCTCCTCTCCAGTGCAGCAGGTGGTGATAAGTATTTTCATCATGCCTTTCCGTTCCTACTACAAGCTTTTCCTCAGAACCAGTTCATACTCCCTACTGGGCTGCCTGGTTTCCAACAGGAGCAGCTTTGGTTGGAGCACACTACTTAAGAGCAAACACCACACACTGATGGGTTGGTGAGTTTAGGCACATGTGCACGTAGCTGCTTCCCAGGACAGCCGCTGTGCCACCACCACACTCTGGTCCACAGGTACAAGACTGTGACAAGAGCAGGGAAAACTGCTCCCATGAGCTCCTCAAAACCTAGCAGCTTTGTCAAGAGGCTGGTTGCTGGGCTGCACATGGCAGCCCTTTGCGCTACTGAAGTGCTTCAAAACACCAGGATGCTAATTACAATTGCAGACATCCCACATTCCTCGGACTACTGGAAACACATAAATTGAATTTAAAAGTTTAAAAATAAAACCTGCAGCTTAAGCATAAAACTAAGTAAAACTCAGATACAGAAATTTTTTTTTCTAGAGTAGGAAGAAATATGAATCCTTAAAGGGTTATCAAAACCTCTGGCAATACTGATAGATAATTTAGGGCATCAATTCACAGCAAGTGTCAGTAACTCCAGAAAACTGCCTTCTACAGTTAGAAATCTGGGTGTTCACCAATGCCATTGCCTAGTAATCAGCTGTACCTGTGGAATTACATGCCATAGATTGCAGCAAGAGGGTAAAACCATAATCTGTGCAGTTAGTAGCAAAAGAACTTTGATTAGCTTTTTGCATCGGCAAGATGCAAATTTGTGCCTTTGTAATGTCATATTTATATCCTTAGATCTGTAAAGTCAAAGACGCATGATTATTTTTGTCTGCTCTGCAAGTGAGAACCACTCTCTTAACCAATGGGTTTCAATCTGAGGACTCTTTAAAGCCTTCCAAAGGCAGTAGTCAGAGTTTGGAGTCTCCAGAGATTAAGTACAATCAGGTACATCACCGAGTAGAAAAAGCCAGCTGCTAAGCAATAACTTTTCCAGTCTTGGTATCAGCCTATTTAATCTACCCCAGCATTTTCACTTAAGAATTAAAAAAAAAAAAATAAAGAATATCTTTCTTGAATTATACTGTTCCATATATGTAAACACCAACAAAAGCAGTTTGTAAGCACAACAAGACTTGCCTTTGTCCATGCTTTAGTTATGCAGACAGTACACACATACTAGCAAGAACTAAAAGGATTATTGGTCCTGGGATACTAACCACTCTACCAAAGCCTGCAAAGGGCATGATGCCACAGCTTGTTGCCTGGAAGAAAAAGGACCAGCATCTTTCAGTTATACCTGTTATCAGGCAGCAGAAGTAACTTTCATATACACCAGGTAATATTAAACATTTTCAATCAAACAAAAACAGTCACTCAAAAGGACCTTGGTAATTTATAGTGTGCTATGCCAATATAATATGAAGTAGTCTCCGGTTAATATATTTACACTATTGATATTGGAAAGCAATAGCTGTCACCACATTTAATAAATCCTATTCACATGTATGTACTAGAAGAACTTAAAGCTACAAGTTGAGAAACATTTGTTTACCATAGTAACCTCTGTGCCAAAATTATTTAAAACATTGCACAGTGCTTCACACATCACCCACTTCTCTGACAACACTTCATTCTAGTCATGCAATAGAACCCCACTGCTGACAGTTGATGAAAATCAACAGATCAATAGTCCCTTAATGTAACATAATTAAATTTTAGAAGGTTGGCGTACAATTTTAGAGCTTAAAAAAATTAAGTGGTGCAGTTGGCCTGTTAACAAGCACTCTTTATGTATTAAAACTGATCAATGCAAATAGAAAGATATTTCTTTAAAATATCTATACATTCCTTACAATAAAATGAAGTCTAACTTCAGCAGTTAAGTCAACGGTTTCTGAGATCATTGCACAGAAATTCCAGGTAAATTTATCATCATATACAGAACCCCCTGAAGACAAATCCCCACAAGCAAATTATATTCTTCTGCAGTTGTATAAACAGATGTAGCTATAAACACCAACAAATATAGTTCCTGTTTGACCAACTGATATTGAATATCCCTACATGACAGGGCAATGAGACGCTGGACAACACACTGATGTTTCCAGGAAGCTAAGATTGGAGAGTTACATAAAAGCCACCTAAATAAAGAAGTACTAAACACTTTACAGTAACTTTTAAGTACAAAAGGAATTGACCACTTCTTGGAGTACCTTTAAGAACTCTTCCAGATTGCAGTTCTGTCTAATATGTATTGAAAGAATATCATATATATTTATATGTTACATATATCAAGTGCAAAAGGCTATCCTCAGAAATAAAGTTTATAAACTTTGTTTTATAATACATGCTAAAAGTGGCTAAATAGTTGCCTAACATATAGGACCATCAGATACCATAACAAAACTGAATGACAGTATCTTTTAAGATGTTTTACCCCATTCATTGTGCTAAAAACTGACATTGCAAACCTGCTTGAAAAAGGAAAAGCATGTTCAAATTTGAATGTTATACTGATACACATTGTGTTTTTGCAACAAGTTCTTTTCCTCATAAAGCAGTTTTAGACACGCTAGTTTACTTAAACATAGAATGACAATATCAGTAATCAATATGGGTAACTTTAACAAAGTGGTTTTTACATGGTAGTAAAGATACCCATTTTTTCCTACACAAAACTAATTATTTTAAGTATCTGAGTCACTTCTGAAGGGAAACCAGTAAAAGCGGTTTGCAACTACTACAATGCTCAAGTAATCAGTGCCAAGCCTTCTGTGACATCTGACAGCTCTGAGGTGAAACACGAGGAACATCAAAAGATTTTAGCAGGTGTGGAATTCTTCTGTGCTTATCAAAATAACACAGTGCTTTTGTGCCTTTAACTTCTTTCTGTAACCATAGATAAAGGTTTCCTGTGTCTCACATCTGTCCCTCACCACCAAGTACAAGGGACAAAAACTTCCTAGCTATTAGGATAAGGTTTAAAGTATCCTTTTTCTGAAGGAAAATGAAGGCCGATCTGGTTTTAGGCATCTACTGAAACAAGGCCTAAGAATCTGCTTCAGTAGAGGAAATATCATGCCCTAATTAGATTCAGCAGCATCTATATTTGAAACTAACTGGCAACGTATGAGCAGAGAGGAAAGAATCTGACAGTTACCCTTTTGACTTGCAGGTGATAGTCTGTGTTTTAGCTGTGTTTATTAAGGTCTAACTATCTAGGTTTGAACAACCACCACGAAATCTGGCCAAGTTCCACAAGCTCTTGCAATGAGTCTCGTCTTCCAACTCTTTTTTTTTGGGGGGGGGGAGGGGGGCAGGGATAGTTGTGTTTTTTTGAATGGTTTGGGATTTTTTTTTTTAATTAAATATGATTCACTAAAGTAAGAGATCATTCAGCTGCAAAATATTTATCCTGGTGGAGGGGAAGGAACCAACTTCCAAAGTGTATCCTTTCTAAATACAGCAATTCACAAGGTTTAGCTACAGAAGCATAAGATATAATTGTCCTGCATGCCATAAAGTTAAAAAAAACTACTTTACGCAAAACACAGATCACTGCCAACTTCTTCAGTTTCAGCTGGTAATTTATAGAAATACTAGATTTCATATCAGTTTCTCTGATCCCAAGTGGCTGAAACACAGGTTTTTGTTAAATCAAACTAACATGAGTAACTAGACAGAAGATACTAAGTTGCAGAGTGAAGGCATAAGTATCAAGGTACCTTTTAAAGAAAGTTAGAATAAAAAGGAAGAGTTCAGAGAAGGCTCTGTTTCTGGACATTTTTAATGCCTTTCTGTAACAGACATTTCATACATAACATTTATTAAACCAAACATTTGATAAGATTGTTTAGTTTGTTTCATTAAATACTGTATATTCAATGTTCAATAATACAGACTTGTCCTAACAGAAGCTTGTCAGTGTGAAGTAACAGGCTATTAACAAACCAAGAGAGATTATTCACGTATTACTTGGCAACGAAACAATCTGACCAAGGTTGTAACAGGCCCCTGTTTCCACTGGACCAAATTTAACAGAAATGGAAATGTGAAGCCAACCATACTACCAGTAAATGTAAATTCCATGTAGCAATCCTTAGAGATTAAGAAAATACTTACTCTGCGATTTCCTCTTAGAGCAACCCGAGAGTCCTGGTGTGCTCTTCGATCTACTGTTCTCTCCCCACCATCTGTTATACTGAGAAATGGATCTCGTCCAAAAGGATCAGAAAAGCTTCTCATCATCTGCCGCATATATTCATGGTGGGCAGCAAAAGGATCTCTGAAAAAGAGATATTTTGCACAGAAAGTCATCAGGTTTTATTGCAAGCTACAGAAAATTGCTCCAAAATTGTTAAAATGCAATTTTATTAATCATACGATATGGTTCTTTATTTAAATTCTGACTTTAACAGGACCCGACTGGGCAATCTCCTGTTTCTCACAAACTCTCACTTCTTTCACTTCCCATCTCTCACATTGGTTGGATGTTCTAGTTCTTTTGTCTTCTCAGCTGCCTTCATGGCTTTCCTACACTCTTGTGTGTCCATATTGCTTTTTCTCTTTCCTCACCTTCCCCAAAAAATATTTCAGCCTTTGCAACCATCTTTCACTCCAGCCTATGTTTACCATCTGCCACAAACCATAAAACTGACCCATGTTTTATCACTACTTCTACCTCCAACCCCTGACATTAAAAGATTTTTTTTTTCCTCTCTCCTTTTTTGACTTCAATCTCTCAAAGCTTACTATGGTACTACTCACTGAACTCATTATGTCCCACCAGATTTCATCACCATCACCCCTCAAATTTTTTTGCTGGCCACTTCCACTCTACTTCTCATCCTCTTTGACCCACATGCTCAAAAATGTATACAATCCTCTCCATCTCCTTTACTTTAGTCACCCACTATTGTATCACTTTTTACCCCCTCCATAAATCATGTTCTCGTACCCCTTTTCTCTGCCTAGGAAGAAAGATTCTTACTGGCTTTTTGCTTTCCTACTAGTTTTCTCCCTCTTCTCTCTAAACACTCAGCCTCTGCTTCCAAAAACCTGTAGGTTTTTAGAACCTCCCGAGTAATCCCAAAGATTGGCTTGCAGGTAGAACACTGCTCAAGTTGCCCTCCATTACTACTTCATTCTTTGCATTCTCTAATTTGGGCATGTGCTAAATATTTCTAACCAAAAAAAGATCAAAATACGATTTTGCCAGAAGCACAATACATGATCAGTACTGCTGCCTGTGGTCCAAGGCTACTTCATACAAAAAATACAGGTGATTTCCTCCCTTCATCTCCAGTCTAATTTCCCCCCTTTGCTAGTCCACTGAAAGCCATTTTATTAACAATCATTTCCCAGGTATGTTTACTTAGACTTAATCGCACCTCATCTTCCTTCCTATCAATTTCCTGGCACTCCCCAGACAGCTCACACCCTCATTCTCTCCAGGACACCACAGCCTTTCCTGTAAAATCTGCCTCTGTGAAGAAGACCTTCAGGTTGTTCCTCTGACTTTAACAGCCAATCATCTCTTTCAAGTCTCTTGAACAGCTTTTCTATTCTCTCCTCCCTTATCTTCAATCCTATGAAAACTAATTTCCATGCCACGTGGCCACTTTGATCTCTCCACTATATACACTCTCTTCTTGTGCCAGAGTTGCACTAAAAGGTGCAAAGAAATAGGGCTACAAATGTATGCTGGATTAATTTTCAAACAAGATTTTTTAACACAATATCCCTTTAAGCTATGCCCATACTTAACTCACTTCAATGCAAAGGGACCTGTATAGAAGTAGTTTTATCATTGTCGTTAAGCAGACCCTAATCTACCCCACTCACATGACAACCAGCTTTAACTTCAGCCCTAGCGTGATAAGCAGCTTGCACACAGCAAGCGTCCCCTCACGTTTCACAGGATGAAGAACAGATGGAAAAAGTCACTGCACGAGCCAAGATGAGGGAAGCACACAAGCACTGCACTGCAGTAGACATGTACTTCCAGCAAATCTATTCTGACACCACAAACTTCAGACAGGTTTGGTTATCAAAACTCAAACTGTATTCCATCAGTAATATATATATATAACAAAATTTCTCTCCAGTCTCTTCCAGTTCAAAAGGACACTCAAGTTATCTACAACACATCATAAGCAAAATAAGATTTCATGGACTGAATGTAGACAAGAAAACTTGGTTTAATTTAATGTGCATTAACATACTGTAATACACCTCATCTGACAAAATAATGCTTCATACCTTGTGAAATTGTCCTTTTTGCATTATTTCAGTTTCTCTGGCAACTTCTCTTGGCCATTCACGCTCCACTACATCTAATTGATACACTTATACCTGCATCTAAAACTGGGGTTTTATGTTTTTTTGTTGTTTTTTTTGTTGTTTTTTTTTAATGAAGGTCTGTGAAGCAATTCAGAAATACAGCTTCTTACTATCAGAGACAGGGAAGTAAGAGATACACTGTGACAGATTCAGGAACAGAAGTGAAGCCTCCCAGTTCCCCAGGGACATTTTAGGGAGCTATTCATAAAAAGATCTAGTGTTGTCAAGCTTCGAAACAAATGCTACAATTTTGATATGCTCTAGAGTAGGGCAAAACCAATGGGAAGTCAACAGAGAATCTGTCTGGAAAACATATGTCCTGGTACAGTGTAAGTCAGCATGTGTTTCTGGTCAGTTTAAAAATCAGTGTCCTAGAACAATTAATTCAGTTTGTTATTTTTGAAAACTGTACTTTGTATTAGATACATTTTGTTTATTTATTTAGGAACTTATGTAAGCCTGAAGCTGCAGAATCACACTGAAGGTAACACCTGGACAATAAAACAAGAGCTGTCTGTTGGTGAATTAAAAACAGAGGCCAACTGCACTTGGCAGAGAAGATGCAACTTCTGCACCTGTCTAGGCTATCAGCGATGAAACTCGGGGGGGGGGGGCCTGGGCAGCATTTTGACTGACTGACTGGTGCTTCCCCAGGACAGCTGCTCACAGACAGAGCTATTTCTTTTAACCCAGGCACTTTTTCCAGTTCAGCAATCAAAATCTCTCCTTAAGAGGCAATAGAAGCCTATTATTACTCTATTTTGGAAGCCAATCTTATCTGAAGCAATAAGCTAATTTCCTTAACTACATGCAAAACAGATTTAAAAGGGCAGTGCCAAGAACATTAATCTCAAAATCCATCTCTCATCTCTTTCACACACACTCCCTTCCATTATCTTCTGCAGTCATCTTTTCTCCCTAGTTTTAAACTGTATCAGTGACTGCAATAAAATAAATGAAAGGAAAGCAACTAATACTTCAAAAGCATGCTACAAAATACTACAAACAAGACTTAATTTCTATTATTATTTTAGTTTTATGCAGAGGAAATTTTCTTCATGTAACTGATGAGTTGTTATACTAGCGCACATATTCCTAGAAACCAAGTGTACTAATCAATTGTGCAGCTTTAGAAGCTATCCCACGGCTAGAAACATGTTTCTGCAACTAAGCAGTAGATTCTCCTTTAAGAGGTACAAACGCAACCTCAGCTAGACTACCCAGTAGCTAAGAGATACAGTCAACAAACCCACATCACAAGGTCCTAAGTGTTACCCTGCCTTGTCCACCCACCAGCACTATACCTTATCTTTGCTTGTAATCAAGTTCCACATAGTTTTTCCTAAAGACACGATGCCTTTATTGGTACTTACTAAAATCATTCAGGCTCCTTTGAGCTGTACTATCCCATTCTTACCCGCTACAGATCAATTTCTGATGAAGGATATAAAATGGGGCCAGACTAGATACTTCAGCAGTTTTGACTATCCTAACACAGGATAGGGGAACATTTGCACGACACACTACTTGGATTTGGGTTCCCGTGGGAAAAGAAGATTCCTATGAGAAATATCGTGATTTCAGAGTTGAGTACATAGACATGCTCTACTCCAAGCACTATCATTGTGCTTGCAGTACGGAGATCAAAAAAAAGCAAGTCTGCTGAGCTGAAGCATAAGGATCCACTCAGAAAATCAGCACAAGGAAACAGCTTGCCTTTACTGATCTCATGTAGACATTGGCAAAGTTCTAATGCAAGAACACCTGGTGTAACCTTTAGTGTGTGCATTGACAAAAGTCCAGAAAGTCTGGGGCAAAAAGGAAAAAACAAAGCCAAAAAAACCCAGAGAAGCGAGAACATATAGCACCTGTCCACTTCCTAAGAAACTTTAGGAAAAAGAAACCCAAAAACAAAAGCAAGAAACTCAAACCAACGGAGGTGAAGACTTCTGTAGATGCCACTATAAAATTACGACCAAATTCCCTACTGCACAGTAAGGATTACGAGCGCTGCTGAAGAGGGGCCACTAGCAACAGTTTATCCCCCTCCCCCTAGTTCTAACATGCACTCCGCACCCTCGTTTGTTTCGGGGAACGGGGGGAGCACGGCTAGGAACCGTATCGGTGGCTTAACCCCGCGCAGATACGAGTGCTCCAAGGCGACGGGAACCTCGAAACGCTGCTTCAGGCTACGGCCACCTCACACCCACTCGCAACCCCCATAACCCCAGCACGGGGCTCCAGAGGCCGCCCGCCACCTCCCAACCCGGCGCCCCGGGGCCGCAGCGGGCCCCTCACCGGAAGAAGGGGTCCTCCTCGAAGCGGCGTCCCAGACCCCCGAACATGGCTGCGGCTCTCGGCGGTGTGAGCGCCACCGGCCCCTCAGCCCCTCACGGCGGCGCCCGTTGCCCCACGTGACGCCTCCCGCCGCCGCCACTGGCCGCCGCAGCCGTGGCGAGCAGGGCGGGGCGGGGCTCACAGGGAGCCGCTGTTGCTGTGGCAACGGTCGCCGCCGCGCGGCCCCGCGCCCGCACGTTGGTGCCGGGCCCACAGCAGCGCCCGGCGGGGAGCGCAGCCGGGCCCTGGGCGCGTCCCGACGCGTGGGCCCCACGCTGATCTCTGGGCTGCCGCTCCCGAAGGCCCCTTTTGCCCGGCGAGGCCCTGCCCGGCTTGCGAGGGTGCGGGCCCGGGCGTGATGTACTGCCGGCCTCACCACAGCGTCTGTCGGGCGTTTGCGGCCCGATGCTGACGGCGCTGCTCAGGCCGCTGCCCTGTCCTCAGCCATGTTAAATGTAACGGTGTTTTTTCCAGTAGGTGGCAGTAAAATAAAGCGGCCGTTTCGGGAGGCGGGCCGCGTCCTGTTTCCTGCGGCCATGGACAGGGGGCAGCCCTTGGGCGCGCAGGGACGCTCCAGCGGAACGCACTAGGGGCCGCGCTACAGCAGCGCTAAACAGCTGTTCCAGCAAAACAGAGCCATGAGGAAGAACTGGGGCCGGGGTGGAGTGCGGGTGTTTGACCGCAGTTGCTGCGGTGGCCGTCACAGCTGTGTGTGGGTCAGGATTACACCAAAATGGGCAGCATGACAAGCAGCATGGCCAGCAGGTCGAGGGAGGTGATTCTGCCCCTCTACTCCACTCTCATGAGACCCCACCTGCAGTGCTGCATCCAGCTCGGGCCTGCAAAACAACAGAGATGTGGACCTGTTGGAGCAAGTCCAGAGGAGGCCACAAAGATGCTCAGGGGCTGGAGCTCCTCTCCTATGGAGATAGGCTGAGAGAGCTGGGCTTCTTCGGCCTGGGGAAGAGAAAGCTCTGGGACACCTTAGTGTCTCCTGGTGCCTAAACGGGCTGACAAGAAGCCCAGAGAGGGACTTTTTACAAGGGCCTGTAGGATCAGGATAAGGGGGTAATAGCTTTAAACTGACAGAGGGGAGATTTAGGTTAGGTATTAGCTATGGCTGCCCCATCACTGGCAGTGTTCAAGGACAGGTTGGACAGGGCTTGGAGCAACCTGCTGTAATGGAAGTTGTCTCTGCCTGTGGCAGGAGGTTGCAGCTGGGTGAGCTTTAAGGTTCCTTCCAACCCAAACCACTCTATGATTCTGTTATTACCTTTCAGTCCACACCAGATGAGCAATGACAAAGCATATCCAGTTCCGGAAGCTTTACAGAGTTGCTGGCTGGATAGCAGTTCTTTGTGTATTGCTTAACTGTGCCTCCTTTTGGAGTGAGAATGGTTAGAGTTACTGGTTAAACAGAGAGGGAAAAAGAGCTCTTTGTCTCCTTAGGAAGAAGCAGTCCCACAGTTGACTGTAAAGGAAAAACTCCTCAGCAAACCCTGTCACTAGGCAGGTGTGGCACAGGATGGTTTCAGTAAAAGGATGGAGTAAATAACACGGGGAGTGTTAGCTAGGTTTCCTGAAGAGCTGAGTGGTTGTGAACACGTAGAGGTGTGTATAACTGCGGTTACATACAAACTTTCATCTGAAGGAGTACAGTTTGAAAGAACCGGAGGTACCAGAGGAGAATCGTGGAGAAAAACATGTTTGTGTTTTGAAAAATTATTCTTGTGTAGATGGCAAAGTTTCTCAGAGCTGTGAGCCTGGGGGTTGTTTCCTCTCTTGCATCTCCTGTCAAGCAGCAGGTGAAGGCTCTTCTCACATCTATTTCAATATTCCAGTGTCTAGGGGAAAGATAGAAAATGTGCCCCAGACAACCAGGTGGGATTAGACAGCATCAGGATATTTATATGGCAGTGATGAAAGTAACTTCTTTGTTCCACTAAGATCCATCACGCTGCAGAAACAGCTCTGCTGGTATTTGGCCCAAAGTGGAAAACCGACATAAAAGATGAATGAACTGAGCCTGCAATATTTTTGAAAAATATCTGTAATTGGGTGAGCATTGATTTTGCTGTCTACTGATGTAGACTTCTCTTTAGATCCTAGCAAGTGGTGATATTGCAGCCTTACGATGCACTCCAAGGTGGAGCAGCTGTTACAGTGAAAATGTTTATGCTGACTGACTGGTGGGCAGGGAAGCGTGACAGGAAAAGGGTTACCCATTGATTACCCAGGTGAAGCCCCTGAATTGTTTGTACATTTCTGATGAAAGATTAGCAAATAAACCAAATCAGGTGTTAGCCGTGGAAGTGAACTTTGCCGCTTTGGGGCTTTCTATAACGAAATCTTGTGCCAGTTATGATGTTCTCAAAGAACTTTTTTATTGCTCAGAGACAGAATTTCAGCTTTGTTTCAAACCACACACAAAAATATTACAAATGTTGTAGTAATGTCATCCTCTGCACTTTAGTTAGTCTTTCAGTACTAAAAGTTCTTTCAAACTCCTCTGAAGCTAGAGCAAATTCAAACTAGAGATGCAATAAACAGTAGCTTTTCCATAGTGATTAGGACACATTAGTCATTTATTAATTATTTGTCATTATATTTCTCTTAATAGAAGATGCCCTGGATCAGTTTGTTTCTGCTGTTGTAGTAGTTCATTAATATCCACGGCATGGTATGCTAGAATATTCACTTATTACTACAAACCAGCAAGGTGAATTTTCTTTAATATAGTTAGCATGTCAAATACAAAATCCTGCAAACTCATATCCTCCTGGAGCTTTATTTTCTCAAAATATTTGTTTTGGTGTGGTCATTTGCAGCCTTCTACCGAAACCTACCTAGGTTTTTACCAGTATGTATTTACAGTTTCTGAACACAGATACCAAACAGACTACAACTTCTGTTAGTACTGTGCACCCTTTGTGTGAATTCAGCCTTGTAAAAAGAAACCTCTTTTGTACTATGATGAAACAGAAATGTGGAGCTTTCCCATGGCTGTTCAGAATACATTGTATCATCTACAGTTTGCTATTTAATTTTTTGCAGACTCCAACTCCAAAGGAGATTTCTTTCCAAGTCAGAGCAGATCCGGAGCTGGATTACTGTGCAGATAACTAAGCGATATGAGTTCCAGTTAGTGTTAATTTTTCAGCTGCTAGTGGGAAGATGGGCCCCGTTAGAAGTGAGCTCATTATGAGAGGCTTACTAACACGATAAAGTCAGTACTCTATTTGCACAGTGATATCTCTAATTGCTCAGGCCTTCTTATGGTTTGTGTCTGCTTGAGTTAGATTTCTTTTGTGTAGATAAAAAGACTTCTGTAAGAAATCACCTTGGTGCTACAGCACTGTCAGTCTGGAGGGCATCTCCAATGAGATTAATGATGTCTGCCTTAATATAAAAAAACTTCGCATAAATGAGATTATGGTTTCTGCTGAAACCTGCCAACTCTTATTCATTTGCAGTAAATATTATCTTTAATTAAAAGTTTTAAGGTATCTTGTTCCTGAACTAATGAGATCTACAGTGATTTCCCTTAGGAATTAATTTACCTTCTTAATTCCTATTCATTTTGGTGATATGACTATTTAAATCTGATTCAGACTTCAGAGCTTTGTTGAACATACTCATCTAGCACAAAAGGTCATTTTGCCATATTGACGTTTTGTTGGTATTTATAATTCTCTGTTCTCCCTTGATTCTAAAGATATGTCTTTAGGTTCCTCCTCCAAACATTTTCTACTAACACTTCTGTTCGTCTTAACTCTTTACGCTGAGAGCTCTTTTCCTCAGCTATTTCACTTCTGCTTGTGTTTTCTATTCCATCCAGAGTACAAAACAATTATAGTAACGCTGAAGAGCCTGATTGTGCTCAACTTATTTAGAATAGCACAGCTTTGTAAAATAAATATGTGGAAAACATTGGGTACAATTGCTGAGAAATACAGGAATATTTCTGCCTTAATATCTGGTCAGTCATTAGCTGTGCTTTCTCTACAAGGATTATTTTTAACCAGTAGGGATGCTTAACACCTAGAGGTGAAAATTGCATTCCTACGTATGTGTTTAAATAGGCAAAGTGCCAGCCAGCAACTGGTTTGTGAGAATGAGAGCCAGACCCCATTTTAAGATTGTCCATCAAAGGATGACGTTGCTAGCTGGATTTAAAAATATATAATTCTTATAACTAAATTACAGGGTTCTCTTGTTTTAAAAATAAATGCATATCAAAATTAGAAAGTAACAAAAAGAAATATCTGGTTTGCATACAGAAAGAAGACACCAAGAAAAAAGAAAGAATCAATACTTCTTAGTTCATTATCAGGAGACTTTTCTATTGATATCTCATCTGAATCACGAGACATGCTGTCAGCCTCTTCACTGGTGCTTGAAGATGCCAGGTCTGCCACTATAATGAGATGTCAGATGGTTTAAAACTGGGGTAATAACTTCATTTACCTAATGAAATAAATAGAGCAAGACAGAAGTAAACCTATCTCTCAGAGTTGACCAGAGGTGATTTTGTTCTTGTCTCTTCAGAAATACATTGTCAGCCTTGAGTAGACAAGCTGAACCATACTTTATGTAAAATGCAAACTGGGGAAGATTAATCCCTGCTTGTAGAGGAAGAGATCTCTGTCTTCTACTGTTACTCTAACATTTTCTATTTTCCCACCCAAGAATCTGTGAGAGGAAACATTTCTGTGTTCACCCCTGAGACTCTTTTTGGGCTCTGTATATAGTTAGGAAATATCTTTAAAATCTATTGTTCTGTCTTTCAAACTGAAAAAAAAAAAAAATCCAACAAAAAAAAACCAACCCAAAGTGGAAAAAAAAGAATATTAATCATAGACTGGAGTAGAAACTCATGGCTGCAGGAGATTCCTTGCACCACCAGTGGGTAAGAAATGTGTTTTATGGCATCAGCAGAGCAAGCACTGGTACTAGCTATATATAGAATTGTCACCGACTTACACAAGTTGTTGATAATCCTCCATTTATAACTTACTAGCAGACCAACTTCCTCCCATCACACACAAATTAGAGGATTATCAATAATGCATGAACTAATAAATAATGCTTGCATGCTGTTGTCAGGGCAACAAATATCATTTAGACTGCAACAGAAATCCTCATCTTGTGATTTCAAGCCTTCTGTATCTGTAAGGCTCCAGTGAAGTAAAATGATGTGGTTTGTGTGTGTTTCTTTGAGTCAGCTGAAAGAACCAGTGAAGTATATCCTGTTAGATGTGCAGAAATGTGAGAGATCCCTTTTAAAAATCAGTATTTCATTTCATTTACATATTTAATAGCTGTTTACAAAATACCAATATGAACAACGTAGGAACTGCCACACTGGATTACCTGGTAAGTCTCTGTGGCATCCAGTGTCTTATTTATGAGTTACCTGGGCTAGATGTTTTATTCGAAACTACTACAAAGTGCCCAACAGTTGTGTGTGACACAGCCTGCCCCTGACCTGTTGCACTATCAGTGTACGAACTCATTTCCAAGACCTGGAGGATAAGCAGTTTCTTTTTCAAAGCATTTCGATGTTACTCCTTAAATCATCTATAGAAGCAATAATCCATTTGAGAGTTTTTAAGTTTTTGGCTTTAATTACATCTTGTGGCAGCGAAATCCCAAGTTTAATTTTTCATCACGTGAAACAACATTACTTTTAATCTGCCCTAATTTTGTGACCTTTCCCTCTGTCTTCACCTCTTGTTTTTGTTTAGTGGAGTGAAAACTGAGACATATAAATATATATATTCTTGTTATTAAAAAGTCAACAGACCCCAAAACCAGCCAAGACCTGGCCCCAGTGGGAGCATTTATTATTGATTCTAGGATTTGATCCAAAAATAATATTTGTTTAAATGGGCTCCATTGCCATCATGTACAGTTACTATTGATTTGTAAAAATCTTGGCAGCACATGTTAAAGTATTAGGAAGCAGAGGGAGTTTTGTTCTTGAGTTACTTCAGTAATTTGCAGCTATCTCATTTTGCCATTTTCAATGGCCAAAACCCCCCAAAATACACATGGAAGACACTGAACTTCATCAGTCTTCTGTGAATGACTTGTTTATTTCTTAAACCTGGCAACTTCTCTTTTGGCACTGGAAGAGAAAAAAAAAACACATACTCTAATCTCAGCATCATGGCATTTATGATTTCTCTGATGACTGGGGCAAAGCCACTTGGCTTTGGTGCTTCTTTTGGCAGTGCATTAGGCTAACAGCAAGACGTGTGGGAGATGACTGGCTTCTCCTCAAACCTGTGCACCAAGAGAGGAGACCCTGTTCTGCCGAGCTCTGTGGTGGGGGCATTTCTCTCACAACCAGGGAAAGATGGAAACAAATTGCTGGCACTGGGAGTAAATGCAGCAAATGTGTTCCTGGGGCAAAGTCTTTATCAGGTTAATGGTGAAGATTGCCAAAATTGAGCTCAGAATTTGGCCACGGCCTCAAGCTGTAACATAAGACAAAACGCAACACACCCCCAGGCTGTAAGTCAGCTAGGTAGCAATTGCTGCTTGATTTACCCTGTGCCTGCAAGAGACAATTTCCATAGGAAACCAAAAAGCACACTTTTCCTTCTGCAGGTGGTTTGCACCAGGTGAAGCCAAAGTTCTCCACTGTTTAAAATCTGTGACCACAGTTTGGACAGTAGTGTGTTTTTCCAAGCAGTTGCACTAATTCAAAAGGTCTTGCCTGCCTTAGGCTGTTTGTCTGTAAAACTAAAAATGAATCTTGATAGTTGAGCAGCCATTTCAATTAGTCCTGTATAAACCAAGTATATTAAAAGCACAAGTTATCACAACATCAAGTTATACAGCTCGGAATATGATGAGTTTCACAGGTGAGGCAAGAATTGTCAGTTTTAATTGTCAAGAAGAGTTTTCGCTGTTCACCTAAGGAAAAAAATGCCCAGCTTCTATTACACAATTACTTTTAAATGACATTTTTGCAAGACTTCAAAGAGTGTAGGAAAATGTTCAGCTCTGTTTACTCAACTATTGAGAACGAGCACAGTATATTAAAAATAGGTCCTTTTCCTGAATTATTTTGGGAAAAAAAGGGTAACAGCACTCAGGAGCTCTGATCAGCTCCAAGCTGTGTATTTCCATGCACTGCCCAGCAATGTCAGGAACAAGGTTGAAGGTAATTCGAGAGGACTCAGACAATCAGTGCTCAGGCCCCAGTCAGCTCTGTAAGGATCAGCAGTTACTATTTAAATTTAAAATGTATTGGCATAAATGAGGTATCCTTACTTCTTACCGTTAAGCTCTTTTACAGATAGGCTTAAAGATGCAGCGCAATTTCCAGGGGCTTAAGCGTATTTTTAGTGGAAGTGGCCTTTTGACAGTGTTGCTACAAAGCTGATTACATTCCACCTGTAATGTCAGCCCCGTGCAGAGTCTTTTGCAAAGGCGGTTTGTTATAAATTGTTTGTAAATGTCAGATAAAAGCATCGTTTTACTGCAAGCAACTAGAGGTAGATGTGTAATAACATTCACATTAATATTTTATTTAAATATATACTCAATTCTCATAGTCACCCAGCTCTGCAACTTGTATGAAGACTGAAATAAGACAGCAATAATTTATAAAAGAAATACTCTAAAATCCGCTGAAAAGGTAACAAAAAATGCAATTTGACATTTTTGCAAATGTTAGCTGTATTTACTTTCCAGTAATAGCAATTAGCAAGATTTGTTTATGCCTTCCTTTCAGAACTGTGACGTGGAAATCCAGCCACTGCCTCCAGAGATGTGGAGATCTGCAGTGTCCAGAGGAAGGTGCCCGTGCCCACCCCCGCCCCCCATTCCCCTTCTCCCCTCTGCTCCAGAAGCTGCTGTGCTGGTGAGTGAGGGGCAGCTGACATTGGGCAGCCAATTTTGCTGACAAGGGAGGGGAAGGATCCACTTTTCCTTCCTATAAACTCCCCCAGGGACTGTGCCATGTAGTAAATATTTGGAGATTACCTTTTGGGGCTGTATTTTTTTATTTGGAAAGATGTAGAATGTAAGGCACCAGAAAACTATGAGGCAAACTGCTCTGTCTGGTTATCCTGACTCCAGCTCTGTTTAGGAAGTAAAAAGGTACATTTGGTTTACATGCTTCTCATCTCTATGGCCTTTCTAGGCAGCACCAAGGTGCGGAGCGACAACTGCTCTGGAACAGCAGAGACATCTAGTGGGAATCAGATTTTTACTGTGACAGCTCAGCAGAGACGCCACCTTTCAAACCATAGCCTTTACATTATAGTGTGTTCAGAACTGGTGCCCAAGGGCTGAAAGGCTTCTTATTACTATCCTTACAACCATGCAGCCTCAGTCTATATTCCATTTCTGAAGGAGCCAAGATGTGATTTTGGTTTTCACCTGGGTTTAAATCATGGCATGACCACCATTTCCAGCTCACAAGGCTCTCACCTTGAGCAGGGAGCCCAGCCTGGAGCAAAGCACAGCTCAGGGCTGGTGTTCGCACTGAGCTCCCTCCTCCACTGCCTGGGCTGAGCTTCGGCTCCTGCTTCCTTCTAGAAAGAGTAGATGTATCGTGTCACATCTCACCCCGGAGTGGCAATTCCAGAGTGACTCAGTGTCTTAAGTCTGCTCCCCAGCGTCATACAATCTGGCCCAGCCACTGCTGCTCTTTTTTCCTATGTTTTAGCAAAGGAGGAACACAAGGAGGGGAGGGAACAGCCAGCAGAAAAGAAATTAGGCAATGCTATGGCAAGTCAACATCACAAATGGTGAATATTTTAAATTCTGGAGTAATAATAATCCTCACATTGCTTTTATTACTGCTGCAAGCTGAAAAGCCACCACAGCCCTGTGTCATATGTGGATTAAGTCATAGGTTCAAGCTGATCTCTCCTGAAACAGGTTTCTGAAGTTCAAGGATCTCCACTAAAAATAACTTCCTTCTCGTAACTTGACAAATGGAAAATTGTAATCATTGAGAAGGTTGGTTTTGGGTTACTGATGGAAGCATGGCCTTCAGGATCATCCAGTCCTGCTCATATCAGAGCGACTGAAGCAGAAGTAGCAAAATTTGATCTCCTGGCTGACAGTGTTTACTTACATATCATTATTTTAGTAGCAATAATCTTTCTAAAATATTGTAATAATAATAATAAAAACTAAATACACCTCCTTTTCAAGCAATTATCATAACAAAAATAGTTGTGGAGATGCTAGATAAGAAATCAGAAAGGGCTAGTGAACATTTTACCTGAAAGTTATCAAATCAAAATCAGCCTGGTTTGATTTTAATTGACGGTGGCTGTGCAGCAGGCTAAGTGAAATGAGTTTGCTAATGTAATTTCTAGGGGTAGAGGTCTTTGCTGACTACCAGAAGTCTGAATGGCTCAAGTTACAGCATTATCTTTTCACTCCTACGCACCATTCATCCGAGTCAGATTTAAGGTAGTTTGGCATTAGGAGGAACTTTGTGTTAGAGCTGATTGTATTAGAGACACCCCATCATGAGTCCTGAATGACAAAACCATGCCACTGCTGTCTCTACAACCTGCAAAACACAGCTACAGGTCCCATGTTTTAGTTGGATAACTAACAAACAGCTGTTTCTTTCCCCTTCTTAATCAGGAATCCATTCCCTTTCACCAGGAGCATAGAGCAAAGTGGAAAACCAAACAAATAAAGTTCCATAGGCAAGAGTCCTAAATGCTAAATGTGAGAACATCAGAAGACCTTAGAAGCAAAGAAACTAAGTGGAAAGGTGTCACTCTTTTTTCGATCAGGAAAAGCATGGCTTGTGAGTCAGCAGTGCATTTTTCCACGTTAGTGGCGATTAATTTGTACACATTGACACGAGTTTCATGTCCATGCTATGACACAGTTAATTAGATTTGTACCTGACTGACTAGGTAACACGTGCTAGTTTTTCCTCATACACAAAGGCCCCACACATGGAATGGTGGGGTGCACACGTATTTGGATTCAATCAATTTATAAATGTGTCCAAGTCTTGTAAAATAATTTTAAGCAATGTTTGTCAAAATTCTCCATAGTTGTGCATAGGTGGTTACAGAGTTAAGATTATTTCTGATATTGCTGCCTTCTTCCATATTTCATTTCTGACACTCAAATATCTTCCTACCTTTGACAGGAAAATGAATAATTTATCACAGGATGCTATTCAAGTAAAAGCAAAATAGTTTATACAACCTGAATCAAAAGTGCTGCAGTCTGAAGATTTACACTTACAACCCTACGCCTGGCCTTATGCAACCTTCCTTTTACTCCACAGGAGCAAACGCAGGGGAAGAGTGTTGATTTTTGCTGAAAGTTTAAGCTGTGGAATCAGCAATGACAGGTTCTCAGAAAGGTAGAACACTGCTCTGGCGCCCCTTAGAGAGGGCTCAGCTTAGGAAAGCGCTGAGCCTCCCTGCAAGTGAATCTGGCAAAGGGCCACCTGCATCTCCATGATCAGTGTTTTGAGTATTCAGCCTAGCCATACCCAGTGAGACATCCACAGTAAAATTAAAGCTTACTTGCAAGACACAACATGTAGTATTGCTGAGGCCGTGAGTCAGCTCCATGTGACCTCTCACCTCCAGGACACACACTTGAGCATCGCTGACTTGCTTTAGGCATCTTTAGAGATCTGTATTACATGAACTTGTGGACTGTAACAAGGACAGTACATTTTCTGATTTGTAACAGACATTATCTAGGTAAAACCACAATTCCTTCATCTCCCAACACCAGTGACTTCATGAACTTCAAGTATGCACAGGAAATGTTCAAAGTAGGAACACAGATAGGGTGACAGAATATAGGTCCTAAGCAGAAAAAAAATGCCTCTTCTTAAATGAACACAGACACTGGGCCAATAAACAAGCTACATATTTAATGAAAACCACAGAGTTCTGAGTAATTATTTATCAGTTCTTCTAATAACTAATCTGCAACTGGAACTATAAAAATCAACTTTATAATGATTTGCTCTGTTTCAAATTCTGCTTGGCATGTTTCAGTACATACTTCTGTTCAGTTCAGATTACTTAAATGCTATTTCCATTTTCTTTCCAGGTATTGTTCAGAGTTCTCCTCCAGCATGGATCTGCTAGACAAATGTAGATGTTGATTTATGAGCAATAGTAGGTACACCCTATTATTACCACTAAGTCTTACTTATGTATAACAGACCAGGTTTCAGAATTTTTTAATATCCTGTAGTGTTGTGAATTACATAAAAGGAATAATTTTGCATACAATAAAAATACCAAAATTATCCAACATAATGCATGAAAAAAGAGTAATTTACACTTGTACCTTGCATGGAGATCAAACAGTTTTTATTTACTATGAAAGAAACACAGAAGGATATTAGAAAACAGAACAATGACAAATATTTACCATTTGAAAATGCTGAAATGAAACACGGGAAACAATTTTTTTCCCACTTTTTGTTAAAGAAAGGGCAGTATTGAAACAGCCATTTTAATGCAGGACCAAGTCAAACTAACACATTTCAGAAAGATAAAGTAAAAACATGTCAGAATGCAAATTTAATACATTTTCCTTTTATATCAGTGATTTAAAGAAATAAAGATACCAAAGAACATTCCCAGAATCATCCTTCCTTTTTTATTTTTTTTCTCACCACAGATTTGAGAACAAGGAAAAATAACACCATAAAAAAGCTTTATGAATTTCTTCATTCACATGGGAAAGCTGATCCAGGTCATTTCCAGTAAGGTATGTCCAGAGTTATGTCCAGGTTAGTCTCCTACTGATGTAATAGTTTTCTCACAGCTTTGCTAGATACCTCAGAAGAAATACTACTGTATTTTCTTTGGTTGATCTCTGGCCTTTAGTGGAATGAAGGACAGATTTTTTTTTTGTAAGTGTAGTTGGGCTAAATCTGATAGATTCAAGTAAGACTAATAATTCAGTATTTTAAAGTCACACTCAGACAAAGGGAAGCTTCGTAGACTGAAAACAGTCACTGTACAGAAACAGGTACGCCACTAGTCTGGTCAACAAAAGTCTGTACCACTACACACAATAATCTTTCTATTATTTCCCATTAAGAGTTCACAGAAAGCCTCTTATAGAGGCTCTTGTAGATTATCAAACAATTTTATGTGCTTAAAATTGCTCAGAAAAAATTATTTCTTGAAACCTGTTGAAAACTTTGTTATTTTGTTTTAAAGAGTAACATTTTTTTTTTCCCCAGATGGTAAGAGTAGTGGGTAGATGTTCAAGGAAACATTTCTTTCCCCTCAAGCCCACCACAAGTGAGGAACTACGCTAATGCTGGAGCAGCTGGATCAACCCATCAATTTAGAAGAGCCCCTCAGCAAGGAGATTGTCTACAGATGTTCAGGATACTGCAATGCACAGTGGAAGGAAGAAGAGATAACAGTGAAATCATTTGCCCTGAATCCTCCTCCTGCTGCAGCAGATGCAATGGCCCAGGGTGATACCGCTCGCACCCCTACTGTTGGTGCACTAGTCAGTCTGAACTTTGCCAGTCTTATTTTTGCATTTTTCTTTAAACTGCTGCATGATTATATATGTATTTTTGATTGGAAGCTATAAGATTACATCTTCTTGGGATGCCAAGTTTTTTGCACCCCAGAGGAATTCAGTACAAAAAGAGAAAATTACCCTGCTCTGACAGCCTGCTCATCTACAGCGGATAACTCTGCAATACAAGTCACCGATCAATGAGTCTGGGAGAAAAACGGAAGACACAACATTCTTGTGCCTTCAGATGAAATCTTTATTTTCTGTACAACTCATACTGACTATTAAAATCTACGCAAAAGAGAAAAATAAAACAATTTCATGGTAGGATTTCTTAATGTTCATGGAGAGCAGGTATGTGATGGTCGCAGTGGTTTGCTCAGGCCACTGGACTGCCCATCAGCCGTTCTTGCCGGAGAGCAATCAGCCTCTGAAACCACTTCTCTTCTGCTTCTGCCTTCTCGATAAACAGCTGACAGAGAAGGGGGAGAGGAAGAAAAGCAGGAACAACTCATTAACTTTCTCTTTATTTGCTATACTATGTTGAAACATGTGCAGACTATTTTGGTGCCCAAAGGCACCCAGCTGCACAGGGGTGTTAAAATACAAAGGTGACAGAAATACATTCATAAAGGTAGTGACTTTTAAGAATCAGAAAGCCAAGACATTCCAATTTCAGTCTTCTCCTGAAACAGCAAGTTTGCCATATTGTACAGGTCTCAACGGTTGTTAGCCATGTTCACTATACAGAACTCGGATTAGTTTATTTACTGAAAGTCATTTATAACTTGCTAATACTTAAAAAAACCTCTACTGTAAGTACTCCTATTTCCAATTACAAAGGATAAGTTTAGCCATAATGATTTAAAATGATCTTAAGTTTGTCATGTATTTAAAGCTTTACAATCTGGCAAGGTCGACAAGTTCTGGGTCTTTCACCAGGTTTCCAACTACAGAAATTTTTTATCGAACAGGGATTTTTATATGAACGGTATCTTAATTTCCCCTGCATTCAATTACTGCGCTACTTTTTTATAAAATTTGTTTGTAGTTCTAAAACTGTATCACTAGTGAACTTCTTTTGTAATTATTCTCTGTCAGATGGTGCAAGGAGTGTGATCCTGTTTAAGCCAATAAACGGCCCATTAGCTAACGGTCTTCAGACCACAGGTTATTTGATGAGCAGCAAAGCAAAATGGTTGTTAGTTATATGAAGTTATGTGCTCTTTTTCAGTGGGCTGTCTTGTTCTAAAGACGAAGTAAATATTGGCACACTTACATTTGGATGTGCTAAAGAATTATCATCTTGATATTTGATGGCAGTAGGAATATTGGCAGATGGTCGTTCTTTTTCAGGGGCAGATGTATCAACAGCTCCCACTCCGATAGTTACAGGTTCATACTGTAGTTCGGCAGGTTCTGTTGACTAAAAAGAAAGAAACACATCTGAGTATTTTATCTTCAAACTCCCAAAGGTGGCAGAATTGTAATTGAGTGCTCAGCTTTCCTCTTATTGCAATGAATGCCCACGAAAGGATCTTCATGCAAATAGTTCTCAGCATGGTCAGTGGGACACACTGGGCATGGACTAAAGTTCAAACTAAGCACATGAACTGAAAAAAAAACCCCCAAACTCATTGCCTTGGGCAATGAGAGAGCTTGCAGAACCTTAGCTTTGGCGTTTTGGATCACTTCTGAAGAGGCTGCAGGAACTTCTTGGAGACTTTGAAAAGGCAAGAAAATGCAAGTTCTTGGGGAAACAAACAGTGGTAACTCAAAAATTCAGATGGAAAACCTGAACAAAACTTTTGCCTGCATACTTCCAAAACCAAAAGCGTCCAAGTTCCCTAGAAGATCTGACAGCCAAAAGGCAGGTAAAATTCTGGAAACTGGATGTCCCCTGTTAAGTTTTTGGACAGCTGACTGAAACCAATGCCAGTTTGGATCAGGGAGTAAACCTGATCTTAAAGTCTGGCTTCAGTTAAGCAGAATAAAAAAAATACAGACCTCTACCTTTAATTACAGTGTAAATGTCTGATTACTTTTGGATTTTAATTCTACTTTTCCTATGAGAAAAAAAAAATCTTCATGGATTTATATTATTTTAAAAGAACTTTTAAAAAATGGAGTTGCTCACCATATGTAAGTATACTGTCAAAACAGCCAATTTCCCTGAAATTCTTACACATTAAAATTTGCTCTTTGAACACCACACCAAGAACATTGAAGAGTTGTTGGTGGGATTTAAGATTGTCAACACTGACGCTCTTTCATCAATGGAAACTTTAATAGTGCAGCTTCCACGTGACTTTGAAAGGATTGTGCACCAAGAAAGGATATTGAAAACTTACCTTTTTGACTTCTTTACTTGATCTGAATGTCTGTGGAACAAAGGAGTCACTTTCAATAGCTTCAATTTCTTTTGCTCGTTTCACTTGCTCTACCAGGGTGGCTTGGTCTACAAAGAGCAGGTGTAATGTCAGTATACATTAGTGTAAGTCTACGATAAATGCCATGTCTAAGCAGTGCCTTGAATATATTTTACAACAGTACGTAACAGAAATAAAAAATCTCAACTTATAATGCAGCCTAAAACCTGTTACAAAGAAAAACTCCTTTAGTAAAAGCAACAGTAAGGTGGCCATTCTTGTTCAATGCATGGTATCATTCAAGATGCCAATTTAAGAACTTGCTGGAGATGTCCTTGCAGAATAACTGCTAGGTTTATGACATGAGTATTTCCCAGAGAACATGAGGATTCAGGAACAGTGCAGACAACTCAGGAGTTCAATCCATATGGAGCAGTAAAACTACTTCCGCTTGTATGGAGGTGAACTTTGCTCCAGCTGTGGATGTCCTGAGATATGTGCCACCACCTGTGTCCTCCTCATGACAAGCTAAGTGATTAGTTTGGCATTAAGAGTTCCATCATTAGATGAATTTCACAAAAAAAAAATAATCTTAGAATCTGGTAATAAAATATTCCTAACATAAACACTAAATATTGTGTGCTCATACAATTCTCTGGTGACCGAATTGCAGCTGTTTAACCAAATGAGCAAAATTGCTTCTGAATTGTACTGTGAGGCCTTACAGTACATGTAGATTCCACAAGATATTTTTGAATCCCAGGCTGAGACTTGATTTTGTCAAAGCGAACGCTGCTCCCAGTGACTTTATGGCAAAGAAGAGCAGCTCCTGCCACCCTTGGTATGAGCTACGTTAAACACATAACTGGGGTGCTGTCAGATAGGTTTTACTAGTTCTTTCACGGCTCAAACAGGTGATCTTCTGGTTTAGAAGATGTAGACTGGTGCCAGACTAGACTGGCAGGAAGCTCAGAGTATTCATAAATGCAAGATGCACTTCTTTTTAAAAATCACACTAGTGATGGGTGACAGTGAAGTTTTGTGTCACAGCTACGTTGATCTAAGCTGCCAAAGGGATGGTCTGTCTTCGCTCTCTCCTGCACCTGTTGTGCAGTCTGGTGTTGCTCCTTTCACCAAAAGCTGAGTGATTGAATTAGCTCCCTTGCAAGGTGAAAGCTTGAACTTGTGCCACAGCCCAAGAAAACACCACATCATCCCTGAAACTTGATGCCAGACTTGAAATGCAGCAACAACATCATGCATAGGCTGGTCTGGTACAAACTGTCTTCTAGATCAAATTCGGTTTCAAAAGGTTTTGTTCTACTGGCCTTGATGTCAGAGCGGGTGTACCTGCCCCAGCCAAAGTCCAGAGGCCAGCTGCCTGCTAACACTACAGCATAAATTCAGATTGGCTTTTTGTATAGTTTGAAAGTGCAGCCATGTCTGTCCTGCACTGACAGGATACTGAGGACATGAGTTTGAGTCACAGAATCAGTCTTAAGCGACAAAGTGAAAAGGAGAGTGCCAAAAAGGAGAGGATGAAACAGTGCTATTTTTGCAGGTGATCAGATAGTTCATGAGCACATAAAAATACCTTAAACAATATACAAACCACAAATTTAAATAAACGAGCAACTGTAATTATACATTGGTAGCACATACATATGTATGTATAAAAGATTACATTTCTTTTTCTAAAGAAACCGAAGTATATTTAAACTCAGGAAAAGTGCTTGCAGACCAAAAGAGGTTGCAAAATTATTGAGAAACTCAGAAGTACCAAATTCTTTTCCTGTATACAAAATTCTAAATCCAAGTTCATCTAGATATACACATGCACTGCAAAATGCTTTCCATTTTGCACAAGAAAAAATATATGTAACTTGATCCTTTTGCAATGACTAACCACTGAAACTCATTTCAGTCTAGTAATGACAAGTAAGTGGAGCTTCACACGAGCAAATAAACTAACAGCAGCTCAGAAATATTCCTGGAATGGACCTGTGCTTGCTAAATTAACAACTTCATTTTTTACCAAGAGGTTGTACTGCAAACCTGCTTTATCCTCAGTCCTGGGTGGTGCATTACAGTACACCCGGCACAAAGTATCTGCTTTACTGTTTGTTTCATTTTCTGCTTCTTCAGATTCAGCGCTCCGTTCATCTTCCCTACCTACTTCTATACCTAGCTGCAGTGACAAACAAATCCTGAATTCATTCTGCTAACTGAAGGCTTTTGTTCACAATTTTAACCACTTTATCTCCATCTTACTTATGAAAACCATTCGCTTTATATGTAGTATACTGGGGCCAGTCCAAGATGGCTGAGGTGCAGAAGCAGGGAGGAGTGGATGGTTTGTGCTGTGAGCAGCATGCATTTGTAAAATGGGTAAGGCAGACAAAATATAAGAAGAGTCAGAACTTTCAAGGAGCAAACAAGAAGCTGCCTCAATGCTTAAAAATTATTTGGGAATATTGTTTGGTCTTTATGGATCTGACTAACTCTCCTTGAATGCCCAGTCACGAGCCCCTGGGAAGGTTTAGTGGAAGCCTCAGTGAGGCTTAGGGCAAGAGCTGTGCTATAGTAAAGTGCATAAGTAACACCTGAGGTCTGATTTTTTGGAATTTAGAAGAAAAAAAAAAATAAAATAATCACTTGCTTGCAGTTAAGCTTGTGTTTAAAAGTTATGCTGCCTCGCTGCTGAAGTCTTCGCTTTTAAAAAGGATCGCATGGGAAGTATGAGAACAAATATGCTAATGCCCTACTAGGGAGAGGAAATTGTAATCCATCAAGCTCTTGGGCCTGAGAATAAATAAAGGAATGGTAAGGTGTACCTGGTAGTCACAGTGTTAAATCCCGGTATCAAAGAAAGGCAGGTGAATGTAGATTTAAAATCAGCTCTTATTTCACTAAACCTCCCCTCAGCTCGCAGCCTGTTGTAGTATCTTAAATGAATCTTACACAAACCTGCGGGAATGACGAATTATTAAGGGGCAAAAATCGCTAAATGTTGAGAATTACATCAGTGACATTAACTTGGGGAAAATGGACTGAAGGAAGCACAACCCATTAGTGTCTGATTTTTCTGACAAACACATTACTGGTAGATAAAATGACTTCCATATGTTGTTTGTCAGATGTCAGTAGAAAGGATATGTATTTCATAGTAAAATCAAAAATAATGGAGTCAGAAAGCTAAGAGGCTACAGACCAAAACAAAAATCAATACTAACTCATTGCACAGCAAGTCTTTTTACTGTGTTATGGTGACAAATATAAACTAAATCTTGTTTAGCCCTAAAACTAGGGCTTGTTGAGGCCATTTTTTATGAAAACGCAATTCCAGCAGCGCCTACAATTACCAGACCTGTCACCAGCTCTTTCGCTGACACTTGGCTGCGGCCATACCAGCCTCCCTGCAGGGTGCCATGGGGTGCCGTGGGGTGCAGCTTGTGCCCAGGCCAGCCCTCAACGCCTGCTGCACTCCTCCATTGTTGTTTATACCCCTTATTGTAAAAGGGATGCTACTAGGGAACATCTGATTTTATAGGAAGCCAAGGATTTTTGCCCCATTTACCCCAGCCACAGAGGATTTACCTGGGAAAGCCGTCCTTCAGAGGTGATTCAATATTTTTCACTTCTGATCTGTATTTACATCTATTTACATCTTCCCATGTCTACATAAATATACACACTCATCTTTTATAGCTCCTATTTTCGTATTGAATCAGTCTATTAGCAGTAACTTGAAATGTCACTTTAGGAATAAAATGTGAGTTAAACCTTTAGATGCTGCCCAAAAATTTCACATGCACAATAATCAGGAACACTTGAGAATCAGAGGAAAGGAAAAGTAAGTTGCCTGCAAGCTCTGTGTAAAATATTTCCATTTCTCTCTGCTTATTTCTAAAGACAAGACTGTTGATGAAGCATGCCAAGAATTTAACAAGCATTGAAATAGAAGCATTAAATGACTGATAATATCTTGTGAATGCCCCACTAAGTAAAAACATATGTGAAATATTTCTTGTCTAATCTTTAGGTGTAAATTTGTGATGCTTACTGGATGAATTGCTAATTCTATAATCCTGACCACAGAAATGAACCTGTGCCTTTAACTAAAGAGTTTTCTTTCAAGTGGGTCTAACTTAAGAATCAAAGCTATGACATAATTAACCTAAAATATTCCTCGGAATAAATAATTCTTTATATTTTACCAATTATATTTAAAGTGATATAGCTGGTTAATTTAAATGACCCATTTAAAATATAACGCATTTTAAGTAATATGCTTTAAAATACAGAAAAAAGTTGCAATTGTACTGCTTTTTTGTTTATGAGTTGAGGATTAAAAGAAGAAACCACAAATAGACAGCAGGCTAAACAAATCAGCTAAAGAGGAAAAGAGTTTCCCCTTCATCCCATTTTATTTAGGGTTAGCTTAGGCGATACTGTGTAAGTTTTATACAATTTTATGTATACAACTGTATGGATAGTCACAAATGCATTATGGAACTGCGTGTTGGCTCGAGAGAACCGTTGCTTTTCACACGCCCAGTGCTTTTTAATTGCTTCCTGTTTTTATTTTAGCTGTGCAAACGGACATGTTCAAAGAAAAAAGAAGTTTTTATCTGGACAAGCTGCAGCGGAAGAGACAGAAAAACTACACGGTGCTGAGACATACTGTCTGCCACAGCGCAGTGCATGGGAATATTGCTATGGAACAAAATGAAAGCACCAGGAAGCGGAGGGAAAGTCCAGCAGGAGTGGTGGGATTCACTTCATTTGTGTCACTACGAGACTGTACGAAACTTGGGGCTCTGATTTTCAGCCATTTCCTGCCCGCCCCTCGGATCTTTTCTCTGCGCAGGACACAATCCGCGATGCTAACGGGGGCTCCCCCCTGCCACTGGCGCACACGCTGGTGTTTGCAGAGCGTGACCTCAAGCCCTGACACCTTTCCCCGTGTCCGAGCGCCGAGGTCCAGGGACGCCTGGGGTGGCCGCCAAAGCTACGAGGAAGACCCGACTGGTGCCTTCCCCACCGCCCCTCGGCGCGAGACCTCCGGCACCCGCCAGCCCAGCACAACAAACGCGCCAAGGCACGAACAGCGCTCGCACGCTCCCGTGTTAACGCCATGAGCTCCCCCCCGACCCCGATCCCTTCTCCTCCGGCCCGCTGGAGCCGGGGAAAGCCCTCTGAGGCGGCGGAGCGCGGGCGATGCTGGCCTCACCGCGGCTTCCCACGGGCAGGCTCGCAGCCGTTAGAGGGAGGCACCGCCACGCACAACGCCGGCCGCAGCCCGCCTTTGTCTGGGGCGGTGGGAAAACCGCGATGGTGAGCCCCGGAGGTGCTGCGGGCACAGCATCCGTCCCTGCATCCACCCCCGCTGGGCCGCCCGCAGCGCGGCAGCCGGAGGGGAAGTGGGGATTAGCTTCAAAACTACCTCTTCCCTCTAACAATTTTAACTCGGGATACACGCTGCTTGACGCCGCTAACGTTTCCAGATCCCCTCCGCGGTGTCAAAGCGCTGTTTCAACACTTGGCCACACTATTTCCCAGCTCTTGAGGTTTCCGGAGAACTAACTTTTTCCAGGCGAAGTCACAGAAACTATAAAACATACCCCAAATAGAGCACCTGTGGCCAGAGAAAGTTTTTAGTATTGATTTGTATTCTGCAAACTTAATTGTAAGTACTCTGGTAGTACAATTATAATGCGTTTAAATAGCAACTTGTAAGTACTCTAGCACTCTAACAGTACTACAGTACTTGCAATATGGTATTTTCATACATCATGTATTATCGTATTATATATCACGTAATATTCTATACGGCACTTTATATATTTTAATGCAGTAAAATATATATTTAATGTACTAAATATACATTCTATTTAGTATGTAGTACATAATATAGTATAAAATATATAATGCAGTACTTATTAAAGAAAGTATTAGAGTACTTACAATTTTCTATTTTAATAAATTATAACCTAGCTTTCACAGTATTTTAAAACAAGTCTGGATACTAATAGGTTTTTCTTTAAAAAGAATGGAAATACGTAGTGTAAAATTGAGCAGAAAATATGATGGGAAACTTTAGCAGTTGAGTTCTGGATTTAAGAACATTTAATTTAAGCAACTTAGGAACACTGGGATTCCTGCTGTAGCCACACATTTAAACTGCATGCAGGTTACCCTCGCTGTTGCACTTTTCACACACATGCTAGTTCCTACATTCGCTCACATTTTGAGGCCTTTTGGGGTATTTTTGAACATATTCTCAGAAGAAATCAAACTTGGCTAACAAAGCATTAGCAAACAGCCCTAACATGTTTAAAATTGCCAGAGGTTTTCCTTCCATTAATAGGGGGAGCAAAAGAACGCCCGGGTGGGAGTGGAGCGGGCCAGCTCGGGGCCAGCGAGCCGGCTGCCCCACCACACACCCAGAGCCGCACAGCAGCACCCGCCGGGAGAGGCGGCGCAGCCGGTGCAGGGCACACCGCATTTGTCACTGTGGCTAATATCAGAGCCTCGCCGCTCTTTTTTCTCAGCACACAAAAGCAAGATATGTAATTCAATGCTCAATTTACCCTTGTCTCGTAGGAGATTTTTCCCCACTAATTGATAGAAATTAAGCCATTAATCAAGCCACTAGCCATCATTCAAACCAGGGAAGATGAATACAAACTTTCATCATAACCACCTTCCCCATTTTAGTGTTCATTAGCATTAATTTTTAATGCAATTATGCTATTCTTTTACGCTGAGCTCATAAATTACTGCTCTTTTGTGCTCGCTGGCCTTGTAAAATCCAAGGTAATGCTCTGAGCTCTGATCTTAAAGGCAATTACTGGGTTCTTCTATCTTTTATATATCTCTATCCCAAATAACCTCTATATTGTATGCACAAACTAACGAGTGTTATATTACACATAATATATAACAATTTGTCTATGTTAAACCTATAAACATATCTATTATACAAATGCAGATGAATAAATTTCTGCATCTAGCCACAACCCGCCATATAGAGGGAGCTAACTCTACAGAGTTGGATATTGTATTGGACGTACAATAATGAAAAAAATCTGGTGCATTGTAGGCTACAGCAGGAATAAGACGAGTAGCTGAACCTGGGCACAGTGCAAGATGTGCAGAACAGTAAGGCTGAAACTTCGCAGTGTCCAGGCTTTTGCATTTTTGGTTTACACGTCAAAAGCAATGTTAAAAGTTGAAGACGGGTGATTGTACGTGCCCCGTGATTTTCCTTGTTTTTCCCTACTGCATGTTATCATGTGTGGCAACATCTGCAGAGTCTTTCCAAGATGCGCTATTGAACAATTCCACAGTATCACACACTGACACACGGTGCCACTGTGATGCTCGGTGTCAGTAACTTCCATGCTTTTATTCCAGTCCATATATTGATTCTCAGTAACACATCAGGGGAAATGCACAGCAGCTACAACCACCTCTGGTTGCCCTCAAACACTGTATTACCATTTAAGTGGCTAAAAATGAAATGTAGAGTAGTAAATTATTGTTTGTTTGGTTTTAATTATTTTTCCACTTCTTTCCTGGGTTAGGCCTTTAGCTGGCACATAAAATAATGCCATTCACACCAGCTAAACATCTGTCTAGCACCAATAAAATACCCTACATGTATTTGAAATCCCATTTCATCAAGGTCTTAGCCAGCATAAACAAGACAATTCTCAGTTAAGACCCATGCTTATCCCACATATTCACTCTGGTCTCTCAGATAAATACCCATTTGACATGCGGTAAGTACACATGCAATGCTGGCACAGCCACCAAGATCCACAAAAAAAAATTTTTTAACAGAAAATAAAAGACTCCACAAAAAGGATTGTGGTTTAAGGAAATGGACACAATTTCAGTCAAATCTGACCAACAGAACTGTCTCCGCCAGCTTCACAGGCTCCTTAATTCATCCCTGTTTTTTTGTGAACGTGGACATGAGCTTCTCACCAAGATGCTCTAACCTGCTTCTTCATGATGCAGGCTGCCAGCACAGCTCTGAACAGTCACGGTGCTGGCACAATCACTGCCCAAAACAGGGTGGGCAGCAAAAGACATCTAATCCAGTAAACCCATCAACATGATGCTCTCTGCACATACTTCCTCACTCTGAGGTAAGCAGCACGGAGGTAGGGGTGTGAATATGGATGTGGCTGTCATATGTAAACTGCAGCCGGCCAAATAAATGAATGTATTTTGCAATTTAGACTCTTTTATTCCCAGTCTATCAATCTGCCCCTGACTGAGCTTATAACACTACAAATCCTGAAACAGTTTTCAGAGACTCACCTGGTGACAAAAACAACACACAAAGGAAACCCGATGGAAACCAAAGGAAGGCTGCAAGGCAGGTGGGTTCCAGAATGGAAATCTTGCCACCCAGGCTGGTCACCTTGGCCCACCACAAAAACATTCCTATTTTTTCTCCCTCATTTGGTATAAAATAAACACCCGAGATACCAAAAATACAGTAGCCAAAGTTTTTGAGAGGTCCTGCAGAGCCCACTTGGAAAAGATTGTTTTAAATCCATACTGATGACCCTGTTAGACCACTGCTTTAGACATCTTTTTCTCTCTATATATAGATTATACATTGCCCTGGTAACAATAATTTTAGCAAAGACTGCCTCACCCATCCTGCTACAAGATCCTGCTTTGAGCTGCAAGTTTGTCAAGCCTGAAATGTTTTGGGTTAAAGTCTTTGGATGCTCATCTCTACCCCAGGCTTAATATTCTGCAGAAGACTTCAGTCCAGTGGGTCCAGCTGTTTATGAAGACAGTGAAATGGTATTGATTTGCCAGTTGTTGGCAAACTTGACTTCTAAACATTCAGTTACTGCTTTTGCCCTGCTATTCAAAATTCGCCTTCATTTAGTCAAATCTTAAATCCCTTACTCCTGCTTTACCAAGATTTTTTATTTTCAGCCCCAAAAGACTGAAGATAGGCTTAATATACACAGCACTGCATGGTTTGCTATGTCTAACACATATGTACAAGCTTAAAATCCTCAGACTTTACTATAAATGCTGCTGCTGCTTCAGATGATAGTGAAGAAAGACAGTTTCCCTGGAGCTCTTTGCAACTTCTGAAGTAGGGATGAAACCACACCAAGCAGAAGCGAAAAAGGGAATAGGTGTGTTGCACAAACTGGAAAATGCACAGCAAAGAAGATCAGGGTTAAAAGGATAGCTGGCAATGTTAACTGCAGTTAACATGCTCTGAAGAACTGCATTTGATACAAGACTGTTCCTCCCATTTCATGGGGGTAATCACAGCATGGCCATTGACCACCCTGCCCATTTTCTGCATGAAACACAAGGGCTGGACCAGGCTCCTGCCCCAAACGTGGCAACGGAAGTAAATGGGAGCAGGGTTTGGGTACAAAAAATGCAAGATTAAGTATGGTGGAGACAATGTTCTAAATTAAAAGTTCTCCAGAATTAAAACCCTGTTATACTTCAATCTCTGCTCTCAAAACTCCAGAATTAATAATGCTGTTGTGAGGATAAATTAATGTTCATGACATGTTCAGATCCCGTAGTGATGAGTCCCTGGAACAGCCTGTGAAGAAATTTGTACTGCTGCTTTTAAGATGAGGTTTGAATAGCTACAGTCAAATAAAGTACAGACCTGCATACTGAATGATAAGAATATAAAATAATTAACTAAAGACTGTCCAAAATGAAACAACACGGACTGAGGCAGAGACCCTGCAAAAAATTTGCAATTAAGCAGTTTAAAAGTCGTAACGCTTGATTCTGTTTCTTTTCTTAATTTCCAAGCATTTGATTTGGTTTAATGCAGAAGTATGGTTTTGGTGTGTGCATGCATGAAGGTACACCTGCACTTGTACACACGCAGATGTGCTTTGTCCTAGACACAGCTCAAAATAGGGCTGTAGGTATAATGCATGGGCTCAAACATCTCCGCTAATGAGCACATTACTAAGTGAGACACCAAAAGGAAAAAAAGAGTAAGAAGGGTTTCAACATTGGGTTAGCCTTTTGGCTTATATCTTTAAGGATATTTCTCTGCTCCGTACCTCTAATTTAGCTAATTCCATTCGCTCTCGTTGAGAAGGGAGCCTTCCCAGGACACAACCAACCTTTTTTCCTGTGGGTCCTTCCTCTTCACAAGGCAGACAGTATTATCAAGCGAGTAGGACCTGCCACACCCCAGCCTAGGTATCCCCAGAGGGCACGTTCCTACCAGGCACCATGCATCAGCACCAAGCTGTATTTCAGTGTAACTGGAGAAGCACGGGGAGGAACGCTGGCTAACTGGGATGGGCTGCAGGCTAATCAAAGACTTTAAAAATGAAATAAAAAAACCTCAAGCAGACAACTTTCTGACAACTGTTAACAGATAAAACAATTACTCAATTCCTTCCCCGAGGAATGCGCGCACTGAAGTAATTTTCCCCACATCCCAGTACATGGAGCCCCTGAAGGCCTCTTTCCTGATGGAAAAAAGGGGTTGGTACTGGTCAGGGTGGGGTAAAGCATCCCTCCAGCTTTCTATTGCTGTTGGCATGAGTAGTTTAAGCCAGACTCAGTCCAAGAGAACATAAAACCTAAGTGGCTGGCTGCACAGCTCCATTTTTTGTTTTGCTTTTCATCAGCATAAATCTTCACAGGAAGGGCATTGGTCGGTTACTTTGGCAAAGAGTTCCATCCATGGCTGGTCCCTGCCCAGGGAAGCCCTGGATCTGGGCAACTCCTGCAATTCCAAAGCCTGGGACAGGACTAAGTGCTAGACTTAGGGACAAGGCTTAGCCTGGTGCTTGCTTGCACAAGGCTTAGTGCACTGGTGTAACCAACCTGGCTCCTCAGGACATGCCATGCACTCTATCTGCTGTTTATCTGCCTTCTGCTGTGCATTTTGGTTGTTTCTGTCGCATTGGTTCGCTTTTCCATTTTTCACACATTTCCCACATCTCAAAACCAGCGTTCAATTCATCCTCACCCTTGTAAAATTTATTTTCCCTGTATATTAAATATATTTCTGTTTAAAAAGAAACCGATGATTTGGAGACAAATACAAAGTGGTATTTCACTGCTGGAAGGAGCCTATGCATGATGTGGTTTGACTGTCAAAATGTAGATCTGGGAATTTTGCCATGTTAAATCCTAGGAACGCAGGCCCAGGAACGAGCTAATACCGTAATGCTTCAATGTGAAGGAAAGAAAACATAACTCAATTAAAATATATACTTTGGGGATTTTTCTGACACTATATACTTGGGAAAGCTGCCATCTACCCTGACCTTTCTGTTATAATTATGTATGTCATCTTAAGTATCATTAATTTAGTCTGTATTTCACTCATCCTACATGTTTACCAAGTGTCTGGATTTTTTCTTTGACTTTAAAAACCTATCTTTTCCTGTGAATAAAAATAAGGAAATAAAATGAAATGAATGACACAACTTTCTTGCAAGTACTTTGGAGAATAGGAATATAGACTTTAAAATAATAACTACCAAATATTTAGATATTTGATGCTTTGAACGTATGTATTTCTTTTAAATTGAGTGTGATGACTTACACATGTACTTAGAGGAAATGCATATATTTCTGTGGCACTGTAGTCTAAGTAAAAAGACAAGCCTCTTCTGACTGCAAATAATGAATTCCTTTAAAGTCCATAGAGCCATTTCTCATTTACACTGAACGATGTATTCAATTACTCCTCTAAGTATACATTTTAACATAAAATTAGACTACAGTTATGGTATACTTATAGATAGATTTGACTGTTCCTGCTTTTTAACTCTATATTATACTGTTTAATTACAAAGCATGGTCCTTATTACTAAATGGCTTAAATAACTAAATGATCTCAAATGCTACACAGTTTTTAAGAGGGCCCTTTAACATATGGATTATTTTCCACTGTAATTTTGCAGAAAGCCTCGCAGACACCAGAGGACAGCACCCACAGTAATCATGGCACCAGTGCAGAAACCACCTGCATCTGTTTCCATTATGCTGTACCAACCTAGAAAGAGGATGAAGGCAGCTGTTTGCACACCCACGATCAGTACTTCAGTATAGTTCATTAGCATGAGAGATTGTGGAGTATGCACATGTTTGAGTTAAAATAACCATGATTTTTTTTTTTTTTCATAGGGTACTGAGCAGGCTGAATGCTGATTCAGAGCTGCCAGGCTGGTGGGGCAGGGTGAGACTCCTTCCCACAGACACACAGCACCTCCTAAAGCCCTCCCTGGCAGATCATCCTTTTCTTATTTGAGAAGCTCTAAAATATGGCCTTGGAGACCATAATCCTTCATTTATAGTTCACAAGGCAGCTATTTTCAGAATCTCAGCATCTGCTAATTGTGCGCTGATCCCCAGAATAATGTGGTACCAACAGATCAAAACCTGGGTCTCAAGTAAACTGGGGTGGCAGCACCTACTCAATAGCTACAGCTTTTGAGAAGCACAAAAGCAGGCAAAGATTAAAGCAAGATGCTACAAGTTTTATCCATCATAAAGATGTATTAAATGTAAAAGACACCCTCTCCCCCAAAATCCACTCAGCTTCTAAAAGGCTGTCTACCTTTCACTTAGCAATAGCTTTGCTTCAAATTTTCACAACTTACAGCCCAGGAAAACATCTATAATACTTGATAATTTTCCAGCTGGTAAACTGATTTCTTTATTGCCTTCTAATGCACCACTCCAGTTTTGAGGTTCTCAGTTTGCATCACAGACACAAACAAAACAGCTAACAGCTTTATGAAATTGTCCTTACTCCTGAAGTCCAGAAAGCAGTCTCTATACCTACAAAATTTGTTTATATAAACCACAGTGAGTACCACAGTTATTTTTAGGTATTATTTTCTAAATATATCTAGATTTTGCAGCCATCTCAAAATTCTTCAACTATGTTTAATTAATTACTTGACAAAGAGTTTGAACTACAAATGTAAATACTGCACACTTGTCTTGAGAAAAATGAAAAAAAATGTATGCATGTTTTTACACGTCTGTAAGTCTATTATCTCAGAGATGCACCTTTATGCTTCACAGTTCCCTTTTTAAGAATAAACCCAAGAAAGCATAACCATACACTTGGAGAATGAAAAGAAAATGAGTGGAATATTTCCGGAAACTGAAGAATAGGCTCTGCTGTCTTCTGCTTTGGTTCCTGTGTTTCCCCCCAGCTGGGAGCTGTGATGTAAATTGATTTCTTTATTTCTTATTTGCTTCAAAATCAATGGGAGCACCACTCCAGTTCTGAGGTCCTTGGTTTGCATCACAGACACAAACAATACAACTAACAGCTTTAGGAAATTGTCATTTCTGCTAGAAGCCAGAAAGCAGAGTCTTTATCTAAGAACCCCATTTATACAAACCACTGTAAACCACACCAAGACTTGCCATGGGAGAGCACGCCACAAGTTAGCTGAGTCTCTGCTGTCACCACATCTCTGACTTAATAACCCTGTGACAAGAGACCCCAAAAGTGATATTTTGCATCTAGAGCTGCTGTGGAAACTCAGGTCAACTATAAACACACGTTATGAAACCGTTTCTGGTGGTGATGGTGTAATAGTTTTTGACTGAATTGATTGTTCCCTGACAATACGCGACTCAGGCTTGCAAATGCATCAACTAGGCAATGAGGAGCTATTAACTCTATTGATTTCCTGATTTCAATTGATAGCTAACAGGCCAAAGCTACACATCAATATTTGCGTAACTAATACCCAAGAGCTAACAATTTTGACAAATGAACACCTCAATAGACCAAACAGTGCAAATTAATGGAAATTTAAAGAACAAACCTCAGGATTTAAGTGAAATATTTAAGCAATGGATAAATATGCTTTATATTTCTGAGGAATTGTGGCATTTATATGGGGGAAATAAGTAAATATATAGAAAATTGCAGAAGAATGCTACATTCTTGGTACTTAAACCATGGGATTCAGCAGTACTGAACAGCAAACCCAAGACTTCAGCTCCTAAAATAGACCATTTCAAAATGGATAATTGAAAATTGAGTAGTTTTGAATAATTTGCTAAATCAGACAAAATACGTGCATATTAAAATGGTTGTACCATGTTTGTAACATCTCCAGATTACACATTTCTGTATATAGTTATTATCATGACTGGAAAACAACATTTTGCAATCCTCCCTCCCCTGGTTTTGGAGTTTTAGTGTTTGTTTCTTTTTATTTATTTTTTAATTAAAGTTTGAATGTCAAAAAAGCAGCAGAAAAAATACAGCTTCCTCCTAAGCAGGATGATTGCTTTTCTTTTTTTCTTTAATAGACAAAATGAATGCCTGAAGTAGAGGAGATGACGATTACATCTGCCATGTGCGTGGTGCCTGCATGTCCAGTCACCCTCCTTCAAGGAGCTTTTCACCTGTGATCAAACTGGAAGACTTGTCTACCTCTTCCTATTTTCTTTGGACAAAATAAACCCAGTTCCATCAAATGCTGTCCACAACCTGTATTTTCTAGATCTCTCACCATTCTCCTCATGCTCTGTCTTTGCTGCCCAGGATTATTCACAGGGCTTCCAAGAGGACTGATAATCAGATCTTTCTACTTCCCAAGAGAAGAACTCTCATCCCTTTATGCTGCCTGCTCATTTCATACACCGCTGTTCATTTTCCCTTTTAGAAGCAGCTTTTCAATACATAGCTATAAATTTTTTTTCAAATGACTTAAGTCAGATAACTAATTACATGATTGCTTTACAATCCCATTACCTTAACTGATGCTTGTCTCAGACTTTCCTTTAGTACAAATAAATGCCATAAAGATGTCAGTAAAATACACAATGAAATACAGAAGCCATTTTTGGTTTTCATCTCTTAAATTATGAAAACAATTTAAAGACTTTTAATTTGCAGAAAAAAAAGAAACCCAAAGCAAACAAGAAATTTAATCAGGAATTGCCCTGTGAGAGAGACTGTAAGTTTACCTGTATTTTCACTTTTAGACTAGAAGTTAAAATCTGAATATATGATGGTCTTCTGCAGTTGGCTTATATGAGTGTGCCCCACTTCAAACACCTTCTTAAAGATAGCAATGAAACAGAACTGAGGTGGCAGTTTTTAATCTAAAATATGTCTTTGAAAGGATTTAAAATCAATTTTTTTTTTTTTAACATGATGCTAATGAAACGCAGTGACTCACACTACATACCCACAAAGGGAAAACAACTTCCTGTTTGCTAGCTGAAGTTGTAGCTTTGAACCAGAACTACCAACTTATGGAGGGAGAACCTCCTTAGTGCTTTACCTGGATATCTTGGATATCTTTACAGACATGAAAGTAAAATCTTAATTATACCTGCTATATTTTCTAGAATAAAATTACTCAAATATCAGCTTCAAAACTCTTCTAATATTTATGCACATTTTATTGATGCTGTATCTCTCCTTAAAGAAGCCTATGTATTAATGTGCTTCTTTCCAAGAGAAAATTTACCTGCTTTTTTCCTCCTAATTTAATTTTATAAAAAGGAAAAAAGACAAATATTGCTTTGTATTTTCATACAGAGGCAAAGCAAGACACTTCCACAGACGATACAAGGGAAGTTATTATTTTTAATCTACTTTTCCTTCAATTTCCATACAATTTTCCAGTAACCACCTGCAGGCTTCGTGCATTGCTTCTCTGTTCATGGATTTTCAGTTAATGCGTTAAATAAAGCCAAATTTTAGACTATTCATATGCAAACAGAAGGATCAAAATAAAGTATTCTTCCCAGGTGAAGTATGCATGTTCATAACACTGAACAAGAGTAGCAAGATTTCAGGCAGCCCCCATTCCCTCCATGAAGTACAGCTGGCTCAAAGCAAATACAGGCAAGACCAGCATGCAGTGCTGGTGTACACTAAAATATGCCACATTTATGATAATAAAATCATGGTTTCTTGCCATTTTCTTTGCCATTTCTGTAATCACCAAGGATAAGCTTATTAAATTGAAAGATTTGCAGGTTGAACATCTTGCTGATCATCAGATCACTTCATATTAGCTTAAATAAATATAATAAAAGGATTTTTTAATTTTTTTTTTAAGTTTTCCTCAAAAACTTAGTTCTGCAGAGTTCAAGCCTGCATTAGAAATATACCTGGAAAAGTCCATCTTCTGCATGCATGAATCAAGCACTCAGGAAGCCTTTACAGTCAAAGGCTATTTCATATCAACACAACCCTATTTTCTGCTCATGAAATTCCATTCTGGCTCACGTTTTTTACACAAACTCAGACAGCAAGTGGGTAGAAGGCATCCAAGATATTTTGAGGACAGATTGGCCATCTCACAAAGGAACTCATGGCAGTACATAATGTTTCCTAGCGGGAGATGCCGGGACCTTCCCTGATCAATAGAGCCCTGTATTAGCACACTTCTCATTTTTACAACACCTAAAGTGGAAACTGGCATTTAATGGCTTGTGTAGGTTTTCTGACAAATGGCCACTCCATCTATTGTACTTGCTTTATTCCCGTTAGAACTTCATCTTCAAAACCATATTTTACACAGACAACCTGCAGCCGGAAATCCAGTCAACAAAATCTGAAGAGCACAATACAAATGGCCACCTTAGAAAAGCACAAAACCAGAGGTGCACAAGCAGGGGCTTCCTCCAGCAAACATGCAATTTCTGCAACACAAAATTTTTCAAGATCAGTTTTCTCCACTTATTTCCACCTCCAAGAAACCCCAGTCCTTGCAAGCATTTGATAAGCCAGTCAGGTTCAATGGTGATTTCACTGCATTAGATTAATGCACACTACCCCTAATAATTTTTGTCTAATTAAATCACGGCAGCAATATTCCTAATGGTTCCACATTTTGCAAACAATCAGGCTTGTTCAGCCCATCAGCAGTCAGAGATGCCACTCGAGGTGCCTTGGGGTGGACATGGCCCTTGCCTGTCCTGCTGCCCCACAGGTAGAGCCTGGGGAAGCACATGGGAACCCCCACCCTATGGACACCTCGCCTACTCAGCCTACCTGCCTTCCCAAGAACTGACCGAAAGAACTGATTATTTTAACAACCAAAATAATGACAGGAAAAATCAATCTATCCCAGTTTGGTTTTTTTTTCCCCTTAAAACCCTCATTCTGTTCTTTTTATAGTTTATACTTACAGTATTTAAAAAACCCTATAAATACTGCTTTTCAGGGCTTTAAGGGCAGCTGGTCTAGGGCTGGGTGCTTATCTGCAGCTTTGGGGCTACACTGTGAATTTAACAAAGCTTTAAGTTAAACACATTTTTCAATAACTTTGCCACTCTTCCAGCCCTGCTACCAAGTGACTATTGATAAAGGAATATTTTTACCCAAAACACTATGCAACCTTTGCAAGTTAGCAACATTGAACAGCTCAAAATGCCTTTCCTTCTGTGTGTCCCTACTATGCCCTCTTGCTCTTCCCCGCTGGCAATGCCAATTAGACTTCTGAGAGCTGCTCATTATATTGCCACAGCCAAATGGGATATAATTTCCCACATCTTTAACTTACCAGGTCACTTATGATTTGAAATTTTATTTATGTCAACTCTGGATTTAAATGCTGTTACACAACAGAGAAAATGTCCTTCATGTAAAACTCAAGCATGATTTTACTGGTGGGACTTAACTGTTCTTCTAAATGCATGAACTGAAACCTCAGCTCTGCTAGAGACATCCATAGGCAATTTCCCTCTTTGTTTATACCCTTATTTTTCAAATGCTTCAGACTACACATTTGCTCAGAGGAGCATGACTGCAGCAGTAGTAAGTTTCTTCCCTAACTTTTTTTGCACAAACTGAACAATGTTGGTATTTTCAAACACTTCTACAGCACAGTCTCACTGCTTACTGACAAAATACCTTACAGCAACATCCTTCCCTGTCACAGCGGTGTAAATGTCATGAGCCTAGTACAGCAACCTCAACTAGACATTACAGAGGTAATTTCCATTCCTTTTAATTCAGTGCACAGAAAAAACCACAAACTGTAATAAAACCACACATAACTAAAATCAACCCTGGTGATGACAAGAATTTGACATTTGACTACATTAATGGTCTCCAGCTCAAAATCATATAAGAAAACATACTTTTTAAAAGCAAAAGCATTTTCTTTCTCTTTCTTGAGAATTTTGCCAATAAAGCAACATACTGTTGCAACAAACCTTCCTTTTTGGAACTTTGCTGGTGCTGTTAAAACATAAATACACTTTCCAGGTCAAGCACTCATTAAGACCAAGCTGAATGGGAGATTCCAAATCCAAGCTATCCTGGCCACATGCACACACTCAAATTGAAGCAGAAAGTGTCCCTGACTGCTTCAATGCCCCCAGTTAGCTGAGCATCCCATTCACCATGGCTGATGGGAAGCACATGGGGTTTCCCATCTCTGTCATAGGGGAAGATAGTAGAATCAAAAAATGGTTTGGGTTGGAAAGGACCTGAAAGACCATCTAGTTCCCATCTCCCTGCCATAGGCAGGGACACCTTCCACTAGATCAGGCTGCTCCAAGCTCAGTCCAACCTGGCCTTGAACTTTGCCAGGGATGGGGCAGCCACAGCTTCTCTGGGCAACCTGTGCCAGGGCCTCAGCACCTTCACAGTAAAGAATTTCTTCCTAATGTCTAATGTAAATCTCCCTTTTGTCAGGCTAAAGCCATTCCCCCTTGTCCTATCCCTACATGCCCTTGTAAAAAGTTCCTCTCCAGCTGTCTTGCCTGCCCCTTTAGGCACTGGAAGCTGCTCCAAGGTCCCTCCAAAGCCTTCTCTTCCGCAGGCTGACCAACCCCAGCTCTCTCAGCCTGTCTCCATAGGAGAGGTGCTCCAGGCCTCTGAGTGTCTTTGTGGCCTCCTCTGGACTAGCTCAAAGAGGTCCACACCCTTCTTATGTTGGGGGCCCCAGAGCTGGATGCAACACTGCAGAGGGGGTCTCAGGAGAGTGGAGTAGGGGGGGAGAATCCCCTCTGTTGACCTGCTGGTTCCAGAGTTGGGCTGCAGAGGAGCAGAGGGAGCACACACAGCCCTCTGGCTGTGTTAGGTGAGCCTGGAGCACCAGCCGCTCCAGTGAAACCTGGACTACATTACATCAGACAGCAGACCTCCAGGGACTGCCCTGCAGCAGGATGGGACACCAGGATCAGGGAATCTCCAGGGAGGGCAGGAAAGTAAAAGAAAGAGGTACAAAATGGGAAAAGGCAGAAGATTACGGGCAGGCACAAAGCAGTCTAAAATTTAAGGAACACACTTAAAAGTGGTTATTAATTACAGAAGCTTTAATAAAAAGCCTGGAATTGATTACTCAAATAGCCATTAGCTATGGGGCTCGATTGATCCCCTTTTGATCAGCTCTGTTGAGGAAGAATATGGTCACAGAGAGTGGCCAGTAAAGGCACCACATTTCATACTGCAATTTTATCCCTCATGGTTTTTGTTATTATGTGGATGCTCTTCCTAATATGCTGCACTATGCCACTGCAACCACACAAAACTTCACATTTTTATCTTATCCTTGATTTGTTTCTGCTTACTTTTAATTTTAAAACGTCAATAAAAAGATTAAACACACATAAAAAAAGATCACAGTGTGTGCCAGATGCTGAAACATCCTCCAGAGACTGGAAGCACAACACCAGGTGTTTGTGTCAGACTAATGAAGCAGCACTGGCACACAAGGGACAGGAAGGATGGAGCTGCAGAGACTTACACTTAGCTTAAAATCTGCCATTGTGAAGGGAAAACTGGAAATATTTGGAAGTACAATTTTGATAGAACAGTAAAAAAAATCATATCTATACTAAATATATATACTAAATAATTTGGAGACTTAACAGACTGATTTCAGGTCATTGCCATAACAATGAACTTCAATAAAATTTACTGAACATAAGCTATGACCTAAGGCAATAACTAATGAACTTAAGGGCATCCTAATATATTCCTGTAAAGTACTTTAACTTATTACAGCTACACAGCCTGACCTCATGCAATCAAACCTTTTCGTCACAGATTCAACCTCTGTTTTGAATACCAGCTGCATCCAGGTACAGTCTTTTAACTTTAACTAAAGGAAGTGTTAAGTAGAATAGCTGGTTTCTCACAGGTAAGCCAGTGGTTATATTCTCCATATGGAAACTCTTGTCCAGGAAGTTACAGATGAGAAAAAATAGAGCTTATTGTTCATGATACGTGCAGAATTTATAATTAAGGGATCTTATAAAAGCTGAGTCCTCCAGGCTTTCTTGTATGTACTAACTTTTCTTTTGTCACCCCCATCACTCAAAATCCATGCAGGCTTTACATCCTCAGCCTTCAAAGTACCTGCTTTGGCCAAGGCACGGGGATGAATTCATCCTGCTCATTAAGCGATGCAGTGTAGGAGGCAGAGGAGAGCACTCCTGGCAGCTCCCTCTGTCTATGGAGGACTTTTAGTAGGAAATTCTGATCTCAGTTTGCTGCCACAGAGAGTTCAGTAAGCCAGTATGAACTCAAAGGACAGCGCTAATGGCATCACACTGGTGCAGTACCAGGCAGCACATGCATGCAGAAGACACAGTAGAAGCAAATCTTCTGATGCTTTCAGTATCTAATTAAACTGTCTTACTTGAGAAAATAGCATTTTATTCACATTACTTAGTAAAAAGGGAGTTCTCCGAATTTCTTCGTCTGAATTTCTAATAATACTACTGTGTGAAGCTGGAAAAGTAGAACAATCAAAAATGTAGCTCTGAGACTATGCAGTGTATGGGGTTGATTCAGGACAAGGATCAGACTAGTTTAGTGATAACACCTTAGTCAAACCAGACTTTGAGGAACTGAAAATCTGGAGTCAAATACTACAACTCAGGCTCATCACATTCATATAATCCCCATTTCATACATTTTCCATCAATTATTTAACCTTTACCATTTTGTTTTCTCTATCATTCCTTCATGGCAAGCCCTTACTGATGCTGTCCCTTTGCATTTCTGAGATAAGTGGCAGAAGATAGTAAAGAAAATGTTGAGATTCTTCCCAAACTGATTGAAATGAATCCTTAGTGCATGCAAATTATTTCCTTTTAAAAATCTTTTAAACTAGATTTACATATCAATTTGATAGGAAATATAAAGAAAGGAGAAAAGATACTTTAAAACCACCTACTGTGTGTGTGTTTGTATACGCTAATTTAACTAAATCCATAAAATATACTGTTTTAAAAGTCCATTTAGGCTACAATACATCAGTTGTGCAAAGTACTATTTTCTTGCTGTGATTTAAATCCTATTAATCCATGTGTTCCAAACCTGCCCTAAATGGCACATTCCCTACCAGGACTGCTGCGAGAACACTTCAGACACAAACCCCATCTTCTCTGGACTCCATCTTTACCTTCCTTGCTAATGCGAAGCTGAACTAGCAAGAGAAGAATTCCTAAAGCAGCACATACATCTTGTTAAATCTGTGAATAACACATCAGAGATTTGTTTTATTTCTCTGTTTAAAGAACAATTGTCTCCTAGCACTAAACGCTTTAACACCTTTACTTGCATTCACTCGTCCCTCCTGCCCACGTGGGCTTCATTTGCAAGCCTATTCAAAATGATATTTTCCAAGCATGTGCCACACGACTTGTTCATATAAATGGAACAAATTAAACTGTCTCCACACATATCCTATCACATTTGTAGCCCTGATTTCTCTCCTTAACACGTGGCCAAGGCACCGTATTATCTGCCTGCAGAGGTTGACCTCAGGATATTAGATTCTGCCACATAGCTCTCTTGTACTAAACCGAGGGGAAACACTTAATCACCTCTGCCTTTTCAGGAAAAAATCAACTTTAAATTTGCCATGATGAAAAATCAATAAACCAGTAATTGCTTGGCTTATCATTGCGTGGAGGAACAAATTGGGAAGCGAAGCTTAGCGTCCACACAGATTTCACTGAAACACACGGAGTTTCAGGATCACTAAGCCAGAAAAGGAAAAGGTCTCAGAGTGATAATTAAATCTACTCATGCTGATTTTCTGCCAAATTTATTTCCCCAGAGTATATAAAAATGTTTCACTGCTTACTGGGTAGGCATAACTAATCAATTCAACACTGGGCCAACACACACGAGAAACAGAAAATGCAAATTCCAGGATAAAGGCATCAGGACAATACCCACCCTAGCACAAGCCCCACCGTCACATCGATTTACCTATTGATTGATTGCCACAGAACAAACCATATTTAGTTGCATTCTGGAAAACTTCTTTGCCTTGTTATCTGATGTAAACTGTTCTCTATGTGCCATCTGCACTGTGGGCAGCACGCTGCTGTGAGCCCCGGCAGTGCAGCGGCATCCCCACTTCCTCCTCCCCAGACAACAGCAGAACATGTGCTTCATGACAAGATGCATTCTAAATTGAAAATTTAAAAATATTATTATATGTGGTATACTAAGAGAAATGGTTAAAAAATCTCACGGTAATGCAGCCTAACACATTAGAATTTGCCTCTTGTGGAGCATTGTGCGCTTTATTTCAACTACTGTTATTACCCATTTCAGCTACTTTGAACCTGGCTTGCAAGGCCCAGAGTGCCAATAAAGTTTGGCAGTAAAATCCCCTTAAGATTTTGATGTCACTTTTCAAGCAGTCCCAAATGAAGACACGTAAACAAAGTAGAAAAAGCCCACCATTGAAAATACTCTTGTAAAAGTAGCGCACCTTTTTGTTAATAGACCTAATTTCATGCAGCAAATTAGCATAGTTCCAATGGAAGTGCAAATGTAATGAAACAGAAAAATTCAAATGAGATGGAGGGAGCCTTTTTCTTTCTTTGCCTTTTTGTCACCAAAAAAAAATCATTTTGCTGTGTGTCCTTCAACTGGCTATAGGGACTATGGTAATTAAAACACTTAAAACAGCACAAGCCCCCAGTCTCTAATCTGGAGCTCAGGTCAGCTGTCTGTAGATTCTAATTTGTCCTCGATTTGTATTCATGACAGAAAAATGCTGCATATTTAACAGCAAATCAGCAGGAGGGGGCATTGGTGGGCTTGGAGGTCAAATAATTTGATTTCCAAGTAGATTACATGTAACATCCAACATCTAATCTCACACCTGATTTGGCAATAAAATTACAATAAAAGTATTGTTAAGACACACTTGCTATAGGGTGGGGGTGAATAACCGGTTTTCATGGACTGAGGAAAACTTGTTTTATTGGCACAGTCGGTTTTGCTTACTGCAGCAGGGAAGCTCAACTTTTCCTGAGTAAAGGTTACAGTGGTGTCACAGGTGCTTGCTGCCTACACAGGCTGACAGCCCAGAAATTACCTCTTGGAGAGTTATATTTCAAACCATAAAATAGTGGATATTGGAGAAATAACTTTTTTTTTTGAAAATTCAAATTTTAGAAGAAAAAAAATTAATAACCTTTGAAAATTGTTTACAACAGTTTATTGATGAATCTGTGGAAATTTTAGCAAACACTCTTGTTTGAAGACAGACAGAATAAGGTTCATCAGTCAACAGCTACAAAAGCACAGGGCAACTGTTATAACTAGGCACTCCTTACAGGACTTAATAAAACTTCATTACCAACATTTCAACCACAAGGACTTGGTGGAACAAGCAGGGAATTACTATTAATAATTATGCACATAATAAAATAGCTGCATTAGTTAAAAAAAAAAAATAAAATCAATTGATCTTTTTCACTCTTTTCCCCTCAGTTATGCAACAGGAACTAATCCAGTGAAAATTTAATGACCAAAAATATAGAACATTTTTCTCTACATAACCAAAAATAGAAAACAAAACCTAAATCAGTCTAAAGTGTGTAAATAATCACAACAGGTTTTGTACAGAGCATGTGAAAGCTGGGAATGAGAGAAAATATAAGTGCATCTTTGTCCGCCTGACATCTCCAAGCAGCTATAGGTAAGCTGTGAATTAGAAAATAACAAATCAAAGAGGGTTCAAAATTAGCTACAAAAGCCATATGAAGAAGTGAGAACTAAGACAAACTTGTGAATGCTCTTTGTGCAAGCAAAAGATGCCAGTGGTACCCAGCAGATCAAAGCTGCATGGCTGAGAGGAACACACTGTAGTGCACATACCACAATGAATGCAAGAAGGATAAATGTCTTATTTGTAAATACACAGGGGACATAAAACTACAAAACATGACGTTTTCCATTGTGCAGTTTCTCTGGACATTTTGCATGGACTTGGTCTCTTAAACACTTGATACACAATGTAGTAAGACTATTTATTTTCCAGTGAAAATAAAACATTTTGTTCTTAATTGGTAGCTAACTCCTTAGACAAATTGATGAATTTTACTTTACAAGCTTCTCTTCAGGAAACATTTTCTATTCATTTTAGAACAGTGTAACATTCTTACAACTTTTTCAAAGACACCACAGGACAGTTTTTATGGTGCTTATTAAAAAAACTGAAAAGAAGTTTTCCTCCTGCTTTTGCTGTAAATTACCATTGTTCCCAATTCACTAACCAACCCTTTTTTTCCCCTTCGTATTTCCACAGTCACCCTTTATAATCACCGTAGGCAAAGCATTTGCTAGCACATGAGCCACTCACAATAGAATGCAATGAAAAAAACACATATGTACCTTTCAAAACATACACTGCAAATTTGTGCCATGGACACCCAACCACCTCACACCACTGAGCCACCACGTCCCACAGCACCCAGCTGGGAGCCTGTCTCTACAATTTGTACAGCAAATCTCCCTTTTCAGTTGTAAACACTGCAGGTGGAAAGGCTCCTTCACATGCCCAGCACGGCTGGCCAGCTTCAAAACCCAGCTACTGAGGTGTGGAGAGGGCACAGGGGGCTAGTTTGGTCCCGTTTTCATCCAGACCCACAAGTGCCCCTTTCCCTTCCTTCCTCTTGCACACAACACACAGCTGGGCTATCCCACTTGTCCATTTGCCTTTCCTTCTTTGGTATCATACATACCTTCTCCAAGTAGGATTAACTCTGACTATGAATTAATTCCTCTTAGCATCCCATAGTCACAAAAAATAAAGTAAATGATTAGTTAGATTTTTTTATTTTGATTGGAATTCATTACAGCTATGGATTCAAAGTAGGGTAATTTTCCTGAGTTACCTTTTGTAGGTAAGTCCTAAATTATCATAGCATAGACATTAATGAAATACTTCCTACCACTTGGAAAACTTTTAAATGTTCCTTGCAGACAGATATTACTTCACTAACTCAAAATTTTCAATATTGCCTGTGAAGCAGTGAGAGCTGAGGGCTTTAAAAACTTTTTGCTCAAAGACAGAAAACCCACCTTGATGTATTTTAAGATAAACTTATGATATTTTACAAAGTAGACTTTCTAGTTTCAAGGAGACTTCACCACACAGACTCAGAGCTGAACTGGGATCTCAGGAACCTGGGGAGGATGCTTTGTTTTACCAGTTGTCTCTACTTCTAGGTGAATAACAGCAATTCAGTTGTGATGTTGACTGTGTCTGGGTTAGTGGGCATAATGCAATTCTGCCAAGGGAAATTAGCCCTTTATGAAGTTGTGAAAGATACACAAAGCTTAAAGTCAGCAGAGTTCGTAACCTAATTTTTAAAGATTTGTTAGAGATCCCCAGACCAGAAACACTAGGTATCTACTAAAGTATCATCCTTATCACTATTACATAAAATGCATTTCTACATATATCTCTGAAACATTACATTTCTGAATATAATACTGAATTACATTACTGAACACTACATTTCTGAACATCATATTTCTGAATACAAATGGTAAATTTACACACCCCAAGAGAAAACCAGCTTAGTATAGTGGTCGTCTAATGCAACAGGCTTTCATTTCACCATCAACCCCAGATCAGCTCCTAATGGACAGCTGCATGATCGTTTGTCACATCTCACTGGCAGTTTTTAATGCATCCTCTGTGCAGTGACCAAACCATATAGCACAGCAGCAAAGCTAGGAGACAAAGATTTGCTGTCAGTTGACCCTGGCTAGCACCCACACAGCTCTTGCTCACTGTCCCCGGCACAACAGAGGACAGAACAGGTAGAGATAATCCCAGTTTAGTAAGTGAAAGAAATGGAAAAAAACCCCAAGCAATGCTTACCACCTCTCTCCAGCAGCCTGATGCCCAGCCAGTATCAGTAATAACCACCTTGGAGGACAAGCAGAATGATTACTTAGGAAGAAGTTGGGAGAAGCAAAAAAAAAAATCTGAGGGCAATTCTGTGTCAGTCCCTTTCAAGCACTATGGCAGAAAAGAGGAGCTCTTCCCATTTGTAGCTCATTTAAGTGATCAGAAGAAGAATTAAAAAGATTTCAAGTACTGTCTTGCATACAAGTCAGAAAAGAGATCACCTGAACTTTGAGCCATCTGAAGCTATCACAAGACAGAGGCAACTTCTGCAAGCACACAACTGCTCAGGAACAGAAAAAGTTTGTTCATCTATGTTCTGAGGTTCTAATTCATTTACTAAGATGATATTCATCTAATTTTGCTCCACCTAATCCTTCTAGAAAGCCAGCGAAAGACTCCGCAGATGGACAATGTAGTAAAGAGGGCGAAACAACTGCCGTCTGATCTTACAAGCGGCCCTCCACTATTATGAAAAGAAGGAATTAACATCAGTGAGCTATTAGATTAGGAAGAAATTCTTTCCTGTGAGGGTGGTGAGGCACTGGCACAGGTTGCCCAGAGAAGCTGTGGCTGCCCCATCCCTGGCAGTGTTCAAGGCCAGGTTGGATGGGGCTTGGAGCAACCTGGTCTAGTGGGAGGGTGTCCCTGCCTATGACAGGGATTTGGACTAGATAGTCTTTAAGGTCCCTTCCAATCCAAACCACTCCATGGTTCTATGCCTTTTTAGTGCACAGGAATCTTTTTTAAGGCACAGGTGGGCACTTTGGTATTCCCTATGGGAAGTCATCATGAAGATATTTCTAAAACATGTCTGACCTTATTATATTTCTATAAACCCACTCTGCTTACTTTGTCATGAGACAAACTGGAAGAAGTCTACTTTCATTTTGCAAGTGCTCTGGATCCTCTATTAGATACAAAGAATTGCCACTCTCGGCTGCATCAGGGCATCACCTCTCTGAAACGCCCTCATTCCAAACTTGGGACTTTTTTTCTTTAAATGCGTCCTGGATTCCTGTCCTACAGACTGAAGACCTCTTCATACCCAATGCTCTATTTAAAGAGCTATGCTGAGAGTGTAATGGACTCCTGGTGTAGCTCAAGTAAACCCCACAGACTTCAAAGGCACAGAGCCACCTGCAGTGCACTGCTCGGCTTGCAGAACGAGCAGTAGGAATGAACACTGCTTTGAAGTTGTCCATGAACCTGTGTTACCAGCTTTTACTTGAGACACCTCCGAATTGCTCCCAGTTTAGCTTTAATCTGTTATGAGCCCCTCAAGCACATGTCCCACAGCAGCAGGACTGTGAGGCTCTCCAGTGGTGACTGTCAGGCGGGGTGAATCCTCTGGAGCAGGCAATGCTTGTATTGGGAATACTCTTAGATCTATCCCATTTAGATTGGATGCAGGAGCATCAATTTGTCTCTGACAATAAGTTCTTGCAGTGCACCCCTGATAATATAATTAGAAAATTAACATAAAAGAAAGTATTTCCTTCAGATGTAACAACTGCCCAATACTCTTTGAAGTGAAAAAAGGCTTAGCATCCATTTCACTGTTTTTTTAAACATCATTAAACTAAAAGTTTATTAAATGTGAACACCTCCAACCTCTTTCAAACACAGAAAGAAATGCAATTGATTGGCTCAGATTTTTCAAAGATAATTACATAGTATTTTCCATTCCTGTGAAGCACAGCAGGGACTTCGGGGGTCCAAGATACTCAATAAGACCAGAATATTATACCTAAAACTGCACAGGGTAGCAGAAGCTACTTTGCCAGGAACAAAATAAGCCTGTAACTGCCAGGAACTTGGTTTGAGTGAAAGCTGAATGCCAAACTGACCAGTTGTCTGAAGCTGAGCCTTATGGGTGAACAGCAGTCAGCACCAAACAAAGCATGACATCATAAAGCCAGTAACATAGTGCAAAAACAGGATTAAACTGAAGAACAAGAGGTGGCAATTACATCCACTATTAGATGTGTGAATTTGGGGATTTCTGGACCTTTTTTTAAGCAGTCAGTATGTGCTAGTTGGTTTGGATTTACCTGATAATGCAAAGCAAATTTTTTCAACTATTTTCAGGGGACAAAACCCCCACCAACCAAAACAAAAAGCAGATGAAGGGCATCAATCACATGAATTTTTAATAAAGATTACATTACAGTTTTTAAATACTTAGCCTATTTCATTCTAAGTTCAACAGCTCAGAGGTTATTAACAAACAGGGGGTGGGAAATGTAAAAACATATAAATCCTGTAGGATAGCAACCAACTGAATCAGACCTGCAAAGTGTACTTAATTTTCTCACTCACACAAGAGGATTTAAAGAAGCTTGTTTGTATCTGAAGTGCAAATAAGCTTTAAATTGCCTTCAGAAATCATTGAGGTTGGAGCTCCAGCTAAAGAAAAAATAGGTAAGGAATAATATGAGAGAAATTTCATAGAATCACAGAATCATAGAATGGCTTGGGTTGGAAGGCACCTTAAAGATCATCTAGTTTCAAGCCCCTGCCATGGGCAGGGATATCTTCCACTAGACTTGACTGTAATTTGATGGTAACCGAAGAAATAGTACCTGAAATCAGTACTTAAGAAGTGATGGCAATATGGCAGCAGGTAGGATGTATTTTCCCAATACAAAATTTTTGCTGATGACCTGCTCCAAAATTAAATATGTAAAAGATGTCCATAAAATTCAGAGCCTTTGGAGGCCTAAAGGACTGCAGCAGCTCAGGCCAAGGTATGGAATGGCAATTTGGGGAAAGAAATGCAATCAGACATTGGCTGCTTGAGACTGCTTGGTTGTTAGGAAGGATTCCTGCAAAAGAAGGGTGTCAAAGAAGGATAAGGAAGAATTCTGTCATCAGGAGACTGGTGGGATTCTTAAACAGCAGTCAATGTAGTGGAGGTTAAAGACAGCAGATGTGAAACGAGAATTAGGCTCTGGTACCTGGATCATATAAAAGAGATGAGAAGGGATGAAGACATGACAGATGCAAAATTAAAGTTCCCATCTTCACCTTAAAGTTCAACTTGGTGTGCTCAGAGAACATGAAAAGATATGCCAGATGCAGAGATTTTCCAATAGGATTAGAGAGACTGGAAGAAAGATGATGTTTTGGAAAGACTGAAGGAGATGGCACAATAAAATTGTAACATCGCCACCATCCCCTTTAGGTGTTTCCTTCCATTTGCTACATACTCAAGCAACCTACTACCTCTTCCCTTTCTTGTGCCTTTTCCTGTTTTGGTTTAGCCTAATGATTTTTTTTATCATATCACATTGGGAATAAAAAATATCTCAACATCTTAACTTCTCCTTAAATTTCAAGCTGTCCTGAACAGCTTTACTCCATATCACTTCCACATGACATCCTGGCCCTAATCAAAATACAGTTGGTATTTGGCCACAATGCTGATTTTCACAGTAAATGAATCCATCAAAAGGCCAGCTCTGAAAAATACATAATCTCCTTGAACATTCGACCATCTTCAAACCCAGATCCTATTTAGTGGGTGGCTAAAATACTGAGTGAACATCCATGCAATCCCAGGTAGGCAGACACAGGGCACAGGGCAGGGAGAATCAAAAACACATTTATACAGAGATTGTTGGGTGCGTTAAGTAACAGTTGCAACCTGAAACCTAACATTATTTAAAATCAAATACGCTGAAGTTCACTGCAGTCACCAACGTGTATTTCTGGAGTAAAACCACTGCAAGGAACTGCAGACCTACACTGCATTTTTTGATGTTCATTTCATTGCAAAAAATAACGGATGTCACAGACAGTTAAATGATTCACTTTAATTTGAACAGCTGAGGTATTTTTTTTCTGAGACAGGGATGTCTATCAACAGCTGAAGTGAGAAACTTTGACTGTTTGCATTGGCTCCATTATGCTGTTGAAAACATCTCTTCCCATTACTCAC